>NW_024423319.1:77727775-77742365 GCF_017311325.1 Ursus maritimus
TGAGGGCTGGGACGCCGGGTGTGGGGCGCACATCCCGGGACGCTGCAGGGTTGAGCAGCACCAACAGAAACAGAGTTAAAGTGGCCAGAACATTAGTAGAGAACGGGCCGCAATCCTTCTGTTCCGTGACAGAGGCTGAAATTTGGCCGCTTCTGCTCTGACTCTCAGAAGAGGCACAGCAAACCGCCAGGGAAAGCCGCCAGAGAACAAAAGCCTGGAAATACCGGCTCAGAGAGTGCCCATCCCCATCCTCCCTCGCAGGGGACACGGAGACTCTACCCAAACAGGGTTGCCTGAGTATTGGCGCGGCAGGCCCCTCCCCCAGAACACAGAAGGCAGGCTGAAAAATCAAGAAGCCCACAACCCGGGCGCCTGGGTGGCGCAGTCATTGAGCGCCTGCCTTCGGCTTAGGGCGTGATCCCGGCGTTCCGGAAAGGAGTCCCTCATCGGGCTCCTCCGCTGGGAGCCTGCTTCTTCCTCTCCCACTCCCCTGCTTCTGTTCCCTCTCTCGCTGGTTGGCTGCCACATAAATAAATAAATAAAATCTTTAAAGAAGAAGCCCACATCCCTAAGATCCCTATAAAACAAGGGGCACGGCCTGGGACCCAGTCAATAATTTGGGCTCTGGAAACCCCGCAACCTCTCTTCATCAGAATGACAAGAAGGAGAAGCCCCCCCCAGCAAAGAAAAGACAGTGATTCTGTGGCCTCTGCCACAGAAATAATGGATATGGATGTAACCAAATTATCAGAAATGGAATTCAGAGTAACGATGGTCAAAATGATGAGTAGAATTGAAAAAACTATTAACGAAAAGGTTACTGAGAATATAGAATCCCTAAGGACAGAAATGAGAGCGAATCTGACAGAAATTAAAAATTCTATGAGCCAAATGCAGGCAAAACTAGAGGCTCTGACGGCCAGGGTCGCAGAAGCAGAGGAACGGGTTAGTGAATTGGAGGATGGGTTAATAGAGGAAAAAATGAAAATAGAAGATGGTCTTAAAAAAATCCACGCCCACGAATGTAGGTTACGGGAGATTACTGACTCAATGAAACGATCCAATGTTAGAATCATCGGCATCCCCGAGGGGGTGGAGAAAAACAGAGGTCTAGAAGAGATATTTGAACAAATTGTAGCTGAAAACTTCCCTAATCTAGCAAGGGAAACAAACATTCGTGTCCAAGAGGCAGAGAGGACCCCTCCCAAGCTCAACCACGACAAACCTACGCCACGTCACGTCATAGTGCAATTCGCAAATATTAGATGCAAGGATACAGTATTGAAAGCGGCCAGGGCAAAGAAATTTCTCACGTACCAAGGCAAAAGCATCAGAATTACGTCAGACCTGTCTACACAGACCTGGAATGAGAGAAAGGGTTGGGGGAGCATATTTAAAGCTCTTTCAGAGAAAAACATGCAGCCAAGGATCCTTTATCCAGCAAGGCTGTCATTCAGAATTGATGGAGAAATAAAGACATTTCAGAATCGCCAGTCACTAACCAATTTTGTAACCACGAAACCAGCCCTACAGGAGATATTACGGGGGGTTCTATAAAAGTAAAAAGGCCCCAAGAGTGATACAGAACAGAAAGTCACAGCCAATACAAACAAAGACTTTACTGGCAACATGGCAACATTAAAATCATATCTCTCAGTAATCAGTCTTAATGTAAATGGTTTGAACCATCCCATAAAACGCCACAGGGTTGCAGATTGGATAAAAAGAAATGACCCATCCATTTGCTGTCTACAAGAGACTCATTTCGAACCCAAAGATGCATTCAGACTGAGAGTAAGGGGATGGAGTACCATCTTTCACGCAAATGGACCTCAAAAGAAAGCTGGGGTAGCAATTCTCATATCAGATAAATTGGATTTTAAACTACAGACTATAGTTAGAGATGCAGAAGGGCACTATATTATTCTTAAGGGAAGTATTCAACAAGTGGATATGACAATTATAAATATATATGCCCCCAACAGGGGAGCAGCAAGATACACAAGCCAACTCTTAACCAGAATAAAGAGACATATAAATAAAAATACATTAATAGTAGGGGACCTCAACACTCCACTCTCAGAAATAGACAGAACACCCTGGCAAAAACTAAGCAAAGAATCAAAGGCTTTGAATGCCATACTCGACGAGTTGGACCTCATAGATATATATAGAACACTACACCCCAGAACCAAAGAATACTCATTCTATTCTAATGCCCATGGAACATTCTCAAGAATAGACCATGTTCTGGGACACAAAACAGGTCTCAACCGATACCAAAAGATTGAAATTATCCCCTGCATATTCTCAGACCACAACGCTCTGAAATTGGAACTCAACCACAAGGAAAAATTTGGAAGAAACTCAAACACTTGGAGACTAAGAACCATCCTGCTCAGGAATGACTCGATAAACCAGGAAATCAAAAATCAAATTAAACAATTTATGGAGACCAATGAGAATGAAAATACAACAGTCCAAAACCTATGGGATACTGCAAAGGCAGTCCTAAGGGGGAAATACATAGCCATCCAAGCCTCACTCAAAAGAATAGAAAAATCTAAAATGCAGTTTTTATATTCTCACCTCAAGAAGCTGGAACAGCAACAGAGGGACAGGCCTAATCCACGCACGAGGAAGCAGTTGACCAAAATTAGAGCTGAAATCAATCAAGCAGAAACCAGAAGTACAGTAGAGCAGATCAACAGGACTAGAAGCTGGTTCTTTGAGAGAATCAATAAAATTGACAGACCACTGGCAAGACTTATCCAAAAGAAAAGAGAAAGGACCCAGATTATTAAAATTATGAATGAAAAAGGAGAGGTCACGACGAACACCATTGAAATTGGAAGGATTATTAGAAATTTTTATCAACAGCTATATGCCAATAAACTAAGCAATCTGGAAGAGATGGAATCCTTCCTGGAAACCTATAAACTACCAAGATTGAAACCGGAAGAAATTGATTCCTTAAACAGGCCAATTAATTATGAAGAAATTGAGTCAGTGATAAACAACCTTCCAAATAACAAAACTCCAGGCCCGGACGGTTTTCCTGGGGAATTCTACCAAACATTCAAAGAAGAAATAATACCTATTCTCCTAAAGCTATTTCAAAAAATAGAAACAGAAGGAAAGCTACCAAACTCATTCTATGAGGCCAATATTACCTTGATCCCCAAACCAGGCAAAGACCCCCTCAAAAAGGAGAATTACAGACCGATTTCCCTAATGAATATGGACGCCAAAATCCTCAACAAGATACTTGCTAATAGAATCCAACAGTACATTAAAAGGATTATCCATCACGATCAAGTGGGATTCATACCTGGGATGCAAGCGTGGTTCAATATTCGCAAATCAATCAGCGTGATACATCATATCAACAAGAAAAGACTCAGGAACCATATGATCCTCTCAATCGATGCCGAAAAAGCATTTGACAAAATACAGCATCCTTTCCTGATTAAAACCCTTCAGAGTGTAGGAATAGAAGGTACATTTCTCAATCTCATAAAAGCCATCTATGAAAAGCCTACTGCAAATATTATTCTCAATGGGGAAAAGCTGGAAGCCTTTCCCTTAAGATCAGGAACTCGACAAGGATGCCCACTCTCGCCACTATTATTCAACATAGTACTAGAAGTCCTTGCAACAGCAATCAGACGACAAAAAGGGATCAAAGGTATTCAAATTGGCAAAGAAGAAGTCAAAATGTCTCTCTTTGCAGATGACATGATACTCTATATGGAAAACCCAAAAGAAGCCACTCCCAAACTATTAGAAGTTATAGAGCAATTCAGTAACGTGGCGGGATACAAAATCAATGCTCAGAAATCAGTTGCATTTCTATACACGAATAACGAGACCGAAGAAAGAGAAATTAGGGAATCCATCCCATTTACAATAGCACCAAAAACCATACGTTACCTTGGAATTAACTTAACCAGAGACGTAAAGGACCTATATTCTAGAAACTATAAATCACTCTTGAAAGACATTGAGGAAGACATAAAAAGATGGAAAGATATTCCATGCTCATGGATTGGAAGAATTAACATAGTTAAAATGTCCATGCTACCCAGAGCAATCTACACTTTCAATGCTATCCCGATCAAAATACCGAGGACATTTTTCAAAGAACTGGAACAAATAGTCCTTAAATTTGTATGGAAACAGAAAAGGCCCCGAATCTCCAAGGAACTGTTGAAAAGGAAAAACAAAGCTGGGGGCATCACAATGCCGGATTTCGAGCTGTACTACAAAGCTGTGATCACAAAGACAGCATGGTACTGGCACAAAAACAGACACATAGACCAATGGAACAGAATAGAGAGCCCAGAAATGGACCCTCGGCTCTTTGGGCAACTAATATTTGATAAAGCAGGAAAAAACATCCGGTGGGAAAAAGACAGTCTCTTCAATAAATGGTGCTGGGAAAATTGGACAGCTACATGCAAAAGAATGAAACTTGACCACTCTCTCACACCATACACAAAAATAAACTCCAAATGGATGAAAGACCTCGATGTGAGACAGGAATCCATCAAAATTCTAGAGGAGAACATAGGCAGCAACCTCTACGACATCGGCCAAAGCAACCTTTTTCATGACACATCCCCAAAGGCAAGAGAAACAAAAGATAAAATGAATTTATGGGACTTCATCAAGATTAAAAGTTTCTGCACAGCCAAGGAAACAGTCAGAAAAACTAAGAGGCAGCCCACGGAATGGGAGAATATATTTGCAAATGACACTACAGATAAAGGACTGGTATCCAAGATCTACAAAGAACTTCTCAAACTCAATACACGAGAAACAAATAAACAAATCAAAAAATGGGCAGAAGATATGAACAGACACTTTTCCAATGAAGACATACAAATGGCTAACAGACACATGAAAAAATGTTCAAAATCATTAGCCATCAAGGAAATTCAAATCAAAACCACACTGAGATACCACCTTACGCCAGTTAGAATGGCAAAAATAGACAAGGCAAGAAACAACAATTGTTGGAGAGGATGTGGAGAAAGGGGATCCCTCCTACATTGTTGGTGGGAATGCAAGTTGGTACAGCCACTCTGGAAAACAGTGTGGAGGTCCCTTAAAAAGTTAAAAATTGAGCTACCCTATGATCCAGCAATTGCGCTACTGGGTATTTACCACAAAGATAAAGATGTAGTGAAGAGAAGGGCCATATGCACCCCAATGTTCATAGCAGCAATGTCCACAATAGCTAAATCGTGGAAGGAGCCGAGATGCCCTTCAACAGATGACTGGATTAAGAAGTTGTGGTCCATATATACAATGGAATATTACTCAGCTATCAGAAAGAACGAATTCTCAAATTTGCTGCAACATGGACGGCACTGGAGGAGATAATGCTAAGTGAAATAAGTCAAGCAGAGAAAGACAAATCACAAACAAAAGATCTGAATCCATTTCCATTTGACTTTAAAGAGCATCGTAAGGGGGGTAATCAGAAGGGGGAATGAAGCATGAGAGACTATGGACTCTGAGAAACAAACTGAGGGCCTCAGAGGGGAGGGGGGTGGGGGAATGGGATAGACTGGTGATGGGTAGTAAGAAGGGCACGTATTGCATGGTGCACTGGGTGTTATATGCAAATAATGAATCATAGAGCCTTACATCAGAAACCGGGGATGTACTGTATGGTGCCTAACATAATATAATAAAAAATCATTTAAAAAAGAAAGAACTCACTGGTAACGTTAAGTATACAGTCAAACTCAGAATATTTTAATATTGTAATGGTGGTGTGCAAATCACTTTTAACTCAATCAAAAATGTTAAAAGAGAAAATAATTTAAAATAGGATAGTGATGAGCACTGGGTGTTTTACACAACTAATGAATCATTGAACACTACATCCAAAACTAATGATGTACTATATGTTGGCTAAATGAATATAATCATCATCATCATCATCATCTATAATAATAATAAACCAAAATAGGCATAGTGAAATAATTTAAAAATAGATAAACAAAATAAAACAATATATATTTTGTCATCAAAAACATGAATGTGAGGGGAACTAAAAGTACAGAATTTTTGTATCAAATCAATGTTAAAGTGTAAAAAAGCAGTTAAAGTGTTATCAGCTTAAAGTAGTCTATTATAATTATAAGATATTTTATGTAAGCCTCCTGCTAATAACAAAGGAAAAACCTCTAGTTGATATACTAAAGAAATGAAGAAAAGAATCATGAGGTTTGAGAGTCAATCAAGAGCTAGGGTAGGATTAAACAATAAGGCTTATTTCCTACATTAGTCTGGAAGGAGGTGGCTGCTTTATTTAATGCATAGATACCAACACAGAGTTCAAGTAAAATGAAGAAACAGAAGAATAAGTTCCAAAGAAAGGATGACATAAAACTGCAGAAAAAGAAATTCATGAAATGGAGACAAGTGATTTAACTGATAGAGTTCAAAATGATGGTCATAAAGATACTCACTGAGCTCAGAAAATGAATGAATGAAAAAAAGTGAGATGTCAAAACATATAGAAAACGTAAGTACCATACAGAAGGCACAGTGCAGAAGAATACAAAAACTAAATTAAAAAAAATACACTAAAGGGTTTCAAAAGCAGACTGTGGATGAAGCAAAAGAAAGGATCAGTGAACTGGAAAAATGAGCAATCGAACTCAACCAGAGCAGAAAAAAGAAAAGAGAATAAAAAGGAGTGTAGATCGCTTAGAGGACTTATGGGACAATATCAAGCATACTGATAATTGAATTATAGGCATTCCAGAAGGAAAAGAGAGAGAAAAAAAAAGGCAGAAAACTTATTTGAAGAAATACCTGTTGAACCCCTAATCACTAACCCCTAAACCTAACCCAAACCATACCCTGACCCTAAACTTGACCTTTCTGAGGGGTGTCTCAACAGCAGGAGAATAGGCACATACCCTCACCCTGGCCCTAACCCTAACCGTAACCCTTATTCTAGCCTTAAACCAAACCATATTCCAAGGTCTGAGGAAATAAAAGAATTGGTATAGATGTACAATGGAATTTTACTTGGCCTTACAAAAGAATGAAATCTTGGCATACATGACAACATGGATGGAGCTAGAGAGTATTATCCTAAGCAAAAACTTCCTCTTAACCCAAATACTCACCCTAACCCCTAACTTCTAATGCCTAACCCTTATAGTAATCATAACCCTATCCCCAAATTTATCCCTCCAGAGAGGTCACTGAACTGCAGGAAAATAGGTACACATCCCCACCCCAGCCCTAACAGTAACCCTAACGCTTATTTTACCCCTGAAAGGAGCCCTACACCAAAATCTGAGAAAGATAAGATTATATATATAAACGATGGAATCTTACACAGTGCTACAAAAGAATGAAATCATGCCATTTGGGATGACATGTTTGGAGCTAGAGAGTATTATTCTAAGCAAAAATCTCATCCTAACCCACACACTAACCCTAATCACTAAGCCATAAACCTAGAACCAACCATAACCTTATCCCTAAAATTCTCTCTCTGGAGAGGTCTCTGAACTGCAGGATAATAGGTACATATGTTCACCCTGGTTCTAAGCCTAACCCTAACCCATATTCTATCTCTAATCTGAACCCTAACCAAAAATCTCAGAAAAGAAAATATTTGGTATGGTTATACAATGGAATATTGCTCAGCCCCACAAAAGAAAGAAATTTTGTCATTTGCAATGAAATTGATGGAACTAGAGAGTGCTTTTCTAAGTGAAAAACCTCATCCTAAACATACAACCTAAACCCTAATCACGAACTCCAACCCTAACCGCAAATAACCCTAACCAAAACTTCTCCCTTCAGAGAGGTATCTGAAATGCAGAAAAATAGGCATATACCTTCACACTGGCCCTAACCATAACTCTAACACTTATTCCACCCCTAAACTGAAACATATTCCAAGATCTGAGGAAAGAGAAAATTTGGTATAGATATACAAAAGAATCTTACTCAGCTGGAAAAAAAATAAGAATGAAATCTTGGCATTTGTGACAATGATAAAGCTAGAGAGTACTATTTTTAGCAAAATCCACCTCCTAACGCAAACACTCACCCTAACCACTAACCACTAACCACTAAACCCTAAGCCTAACAAAAACCATAAAACTAACCTTGAATTCCCCCTCTGGAGAGGTCCCCAAACTGCAGGATAATAGGCACATACCTCCTTTTCGCACTAGCCATAACCCTAACCCTCATTCCAGGCCTAAACTGAACCCTAATCCAAGATCTGAAGAAATAGATACACAATGAAATCTAAATGTGCCTTACAAAGGAATGAACTCTTGCCATTTGTGACAACATGGATGGAGCTAGAAAATATTACTCTAAGCAAAAACCTCATCTGGGGTTCCCTGGGTGGCTGTCAGTTAGGCATCTGACTTTGACTCAGGTCATGATCTCAGGGTCCTGGGATCGAGTCCCATGTGAAGATCCACACTCAGCAGGGAGTCTGTTTGTCCCTCTTCCTGTGCCCCTCCCCATGCGTGTGCTCTGTCTGTCTCTCAAATAAATAAATAAATAAATAAAATATTTTTAAAAACCTCATCCTAACCCAAACACTCACCTACTACTTAACCACTAACCCCTAATCCTAATCCCAACCATAACTTTAACCCTCACCCTGGCCATAAACTTAACAATAACCCTTATTTTATCCCTAAACTTAACCCTACCCCAGGATCTGTAGAAAAATATGATATGGTATAGACGTGCATTATTCTGCCCCAAGAAAGAATGTATTTTTGATATTTGCAACAACATGGATGGAGCTAGAGAGCATTTTTCTGAGTAAAAACCTCACTCTAACTCAAAACACAACATAACAACTAACCCCTCACCATAACCCCAAATTTAAACCTCTCCCTCCACAGAGGTCTCAGAACTGCAGGATAATAAGCACATACATTCATCATAGCCCTAATACTAACAGTAACACTTATTCTAAAACTAAACCAAACCCTAATCCAAGATCCGAGGAAAGAAAAGATTTGATGTAGACATACAATGGCAATTTACTCAGCCTTACAAAAGAATGAAAGCTTGTTTACAGTGAGATGGATGGAGCTACAGAGTACTATGCTAAGCAAAAACCTCATCCTAACACAGATACCCTAATTATTAACCCCTAACTCCAACCATGACCCTAACACTAAACTTCTTCCTTTTGAGAGGTCTCTAAACTGCAGGCTAATAATAAGCACGTACCTTCACCAGGGCCCTAACTCTTATGCTAGCCCTTATTCTAGCTCTACACCAAACCCTAACCCAAGATTTGAGGGAAGAAAAAGATTTGTTATAGATATACAATTGAATCTTACTAAGCATTAAAAAAATAAAATAAAATCTTGCCACCTGAGATGACATGGATGGAGCTAGAGAGTATTATTCTAAGCAAAAAGTTCATCCTAACCCCAACACTAACCCTAAAACATGATCACTAACCCCTAACCTTAAACCGAACCCTAACCTAACCCCAAACTTCTCCTTCTGGAGAGGTCTCTGAAATACAGGATAATAGGCACATACCCTCACCCTGGTCCAAACTTTAACTCTAACCCTTTTGTTTTAGCCCTAAACTGAAACCTACACCAAGATCTGAGGAAAGAAAAGATTTGGTATAAATATACAATGGAATATTACTTGACCCTGCAAAAGAATGAAATCTTGCCATTTACAATGACGTGGAAGGAGCTAGAGATTACTATTCTAAGTGACAACCTCATCCTAACTCAAAACACTCACCCTAAGCACTAACTCTTAACCAAAAACCAACCATAACTCTAACCTGAAACTGCAGGATATTAGGCAAATTGGCTCACCTTGGCCCTAACGCTAACCCTAACCCTTATTCTAGCCCTAAATTGAACCATGTACCACAATCTAAGGAAGGAGAAGATTTGGTATAGATATACACAAGAATCTTACTTGGCCCTACAAAAGAATAAAACCGTGCCATTTTCAATGACATGGAAGGAGCTAGAGTATTATTCTAAGTGAAAACCTCATCCTAACCCAAAAGCTTACCCTAACCTGTAGCCACTAACCCCTAACACTAAACCCAACCATAAGCTTAACCCTAAATTTCTCCCTACAGAGAAGTCTGTGAACTACAGGATAATAGTCACAAACCTTAACCATGTCTCTGCCCTAACCCTATTTATTACTCCATCCCTAAACTGAACCCTAATCCATGATCTGAGGAAAGAAAAAATTTGGTATAGATAAACAATGGAATCTTACTTGGCAAAAAAGAATGAAATCTTGCCATTTGTGATGACATGGATAGACCCAGAGAGTATTATTCTAAATGAAAACCTCATCCTAACCCAAACACTCACCCTAACCCCGAACCACTAATCCCAGACATAATCCTAACCTACACTTCTGCCTCTGGAGAAGTCTCTGAACTGCAGGAATAAAGACATACACTAACCATGACCCTAACCTTATCCCTAAACATTGTTCATTCTCTACTTTGAACCCTAATCCAAAATCCAAAGAAAGAAAGAAAAGATTTGATATAGATATATACACTGGAATCTCATACTGCCCCAGAAAAGTATCATATCTTGCCATTTGTGATGACATGGATTGAGCTAGAGAGTATTATTCTAAGTGAAACCTCATTCTAATCCAAACACTCACCCCAACTCCTAACCACTAACCCCTAACCCTAACCCCAACCAAATCCTTAGCACTAAATATCTTCCTCTGGAGCGGTCTCTGAACTGCAGGAAAATAGACACATATCCTTACTCTGGCCGTAACTCTAACGCTAACCCTTACTCTAGCCATAAAATGAAACTCTCTAAGATCTGAGTTTAGAAAAGATTTCTTACAGATCAACAATGGAATGTTAATTGACCTTAAAAATATGGAAGCTTGTCAATTCTAACAACATGGATAGAGCTATAAAACATTATTTTAAGCAAATACCTCATCCTAAAAAAATACTCTCCATAACCCCTAACTATTAACTGCTAACCCGAATGTTTACTATAACCCTAAGCCTAAAATTCTCCTGCCTCAAAGGTCTCTGAACTGCAGGACAATAGGCACATATGTTTAAGATGGCCTTAACACTACCCCTAACCTTTATTCTAGCCCTAAACCAAACCTTATTCCGAGATCAGAGGAAAGAAAAAATTTAGGATAGAAAAACACTGGAATTGTACTAGCCCTGCAAGAGAATGAATTCTTACCTTTTGAGATAACATGGATGTAGCCAGAGAGTATTATTCTAGGTGAAGACCTCACCCTAACACAAACACTCACCCCAACTCCTAACCACCAACCCCTAACAATAACCCACCACAATCCTAACCCTACCTTTCTCCCTCTGGAAGAGTCTCTGAACTGCAGGATAATCGTCACACACTAACCATGGCCCTACCATAACCCTAAACCTTATTCTAGTCCTAAACCTAACCCTAATCCAGGATAGGAAGCATGTGCATAGATACACAATAGAATCTTACTCTGCCGTTAAAAAAAGAAGAAGAATGAAATCTTGCCATTGCAACATCATTGATGGAGCTAGAGAATATTATTCTATGTAAAAACTTCATCCTAACTCAAACACACACCCTAACTCCTAACCACTAACCTATAACCATTATCCCAACCATAGCCCTCACCCTTAACTTCTCCCTCTGGGTAGGTTTCTAAATTGCAGGATAATGGGCAAATACCCTCACCCAGGAGCTAACCCTAACCCTAACCTTCCATCTGGTCCTAAGCAAAACCCTAATATGGAGTTTGAGGAAAAAACAGATTCGGTACATATAACCAATAGAATGTTACTCAGCCAGGAAAGCAGAAGGAAATGTTGCCACTTGCAATGACATGGATGGAACAGAAATTATTATTCTGAGCAAAAACCTAATCCTATCCCAAACCCTCAATCTCACCACTGACACAGCACCAGAAGCATAAACATGACCCTGACCATCACCATAACACTAACCTTCATCTTATCCCACTAAGGAGTTCTCTGAACTGCTGGCTAATAGGCACATACCCTCACATGGGTCCTATCCCTAAATCTTACTTTTCTTCTGGCCCTAACTGGAACTCTAATCCTAGGTATGGGACAAAACCAATTTGGTATATATAACCAAAGTAATATTAGTCAGCCAGGAACACAAAAATCTTGTCATTTGCCTTACCAGTGATAGCTCTAGAGAGTATAATTATGAATGAAAACTTAATCTTAACCCAAACCCTCAGCTTAGCAAATGGTCCTTAGGCCCTGAGCCTTAAATCAAACATTGACCTTAACCATAACACTAGTCCTCTCCTCAGGAGAGTTCTATGAACTGCCAGTTAATAGCACATACCCTCACCTGGGAGCTAACCCTAACCCTTCTTGTGGTCCTAACTAGAATCATAATCTTAGGTTTGAGGAAAAACTGATTTGGGCCATGTAACTGAGGGAATATTACTCAGCCAGGCAAACAGAAGGAAATCTTGCCATTTGCAATAACATGGATGGTGCTAGAGAGTATTATTCTGAGTAAAAACTTAATTCTAGCCCAAACATTCTGCCTAGGCACTGAACCCTAAACCTAACCTTGACCCTAAACAATAACACTAACCCTCAATGTATCCATCTGGAGAGGTCTCCAAACTTTGGGCTAAGAGGCACATAGCCTCACCTGGACCCTAACCTTAACCCTTACCTTTCCCCCAGACCTAACCCAAACCCTAATGCTGGGTATGAGGGGAAAACTGAATTCGTGCTTAAAACCTACATGGTATTACACACCCAGGAAACAGAAGGAAATCTTGCTATTTGCAACAACATGGATGGAGCTAGAGTTTATTATTCTGAATAAAAAAACTAATTTTAACCCAAAAATTCAGGCTCACTCCTGATCCTTAGCCTCTGAAACCTAAACCTAAACTTGATCTTAACCAAGAAACTAACCCTCAACTAATCCCTCCAGAGAGGTCTCTGAACTGCCAGCAAATACCTTAAACCTAACCCTAATCTTTGTTCTGACCCTAACCTGAACCTTATCGCTAGGTCTGAGGGAAAAAATGATTTGGTCCATATAACCAATGGAATATTACTCAGCAAGAAAACACGAAGGAAATCTTGCCATTTACAAGGCCATGGATGGAGCTACAGAGTCTTATTCAGAGTAAAACATAATTGTAAACCAAACCCTCAGCATGGCCCCTGAATCCTAAACTAAACCCTGACATTACCCATAATTCTCACCCTCAACTTATCCCTCCTGAAAGGTCTCCAAACTGCCTTTTAATAGGCACATAACCTATTCTGGGTCCTGACCTGAACACTAATCCTTGTCCTTCCCCTAATCGAAACCCTCATCCTGGGTCTGAGGGGAAAAAAAAACTTTTTGGTATTTATAACCTATGGATTATTATTCATAAAGGAAAAGAGAAGGAATTCTTGCTATTTACAATGACCCTAAACCTAACCCTGACCCTAGCTTTCAAATTCTGCCTCTGGAGAGGTCGCCATACAGCTGACTACTAAGTAAAGACACTTACCTGGGCCCTAACCCTAAGCCTTGTTCTCGCCCTAAACAGAACTTAATTCTTTAGTATGAGGGGAAAAACGACTTGGTCCATATAACTGAAGGAATATTATTCGGTGAGGAAAACAGAAGGAAATCTTGCCATTTGTAATGACATGGATGGCCCTAGAGATTATTTTTCTGAGCAAACACCAATACTAACCCAAAACTTCTGCCAGACCCTGAACCCTCAACTTAAACCTGACCTTAAGTTCAAGTACAGTGCTCAACTTATCCCTCTAGAGAGGTTTTTGAATGGCTGTCTAATAGGCATGTACTCTCACCAGGGCCCTAACTGTAACCCTGTCCCTTGTTCTGGCTCTACACAAAAGCCTACTCCTGGTTCTCAAAAAAATTTTTTATTTGGTCCATATAACTTATGGAATGTTACTTAACCAAGAAAACATTAGGAAATATTGCCTTTTGCAAAGACATGGATGGAGCTATAGTGTATTATTCAGAGTGATACATAATCCTACCACTAATCCTCAGCCTAGCCCCTGAATCCCAGCTCCAAACTCCTAACCCCTAAATGCTAATCTCAGTCATAATCCTAACGTATTTGTCTTTCTCTATCTTATTTCGCCTTCTGGGACCATCCATGTTGCAAAAGGCACAATCTCATCTTTTATAGCTGTGTCATATTCCATTATATATATATATATATATATCACCTCTTCCTTATCCATTCATCTGTCAATGGATATTTGGGGTCTCTCCATGATTTGGCTATTGTTGATAATACTGCTATAAACATTGAGGTGCATGTACCCCTGTGAATCTGTATATTTTTTAATCCCTTGGGTGAATCCCTAACAGTGCAATTGCTAGGTCGTAGGGGAATTCTAATTTTAACTTTTTAAGTAAATTCCATGTTGTTTTCCAGAGTGGCTACAATAGTGTGCACCCCACCAACATCACAAGAGGGCTCCACTTTCTCCCAATCCTCACCAACACTTGCTATTTCCTGTGTTGATAATTTTAGTCATTCTGACAGGTGG
>NW_024423319.1:77742375-77748523 GCF_017311325.1 Ursus maritimus
AGTATAGACTATCTTTGGGGAGTATAGATATTTGAACAATGTTTATTCTTCCAGTACATAGGCATGGAATTTTTTCCCATTTCTTTGTACCTCTTCAATTTCTCTCATAAGTGTTCTATAGTTTTCAGAGAACCAATCTTTTTCTTCTTTAATTAGCTTTACGCCTAGGTATATTACAGTTTTTGGTGCAATTATAAATGGGGTCGATTCCTTTCAATCTCTCTGTTCTCAGACAGAGGCTAGGATTTGGCCACTGCTGCTCTGACTCTCAGAAGAGCCACAGAAAACTGCCAGGGAAAGCCGACAGAGAACAAAGCCCAGAAATACAAGCTCACACTGTGCCTATCCACATCCCCCCTCGCTGGGAATAGGGTGACTCTACCCAAAAAGGGTTGCCTGCATTACAGCATGGCAGGTCCCTCCCCCAGAAATCAGGCTGAAAAATCAAGATGCCCACATCCCTAAGGTCTCTATGAAACAAGGGCACACTGCCTGGGTCCTGGTCAATAATTTGGACTCTGGGCAACCCCGCAACCTCTCCTCATCAGAATGACGAGGAGGAGCAATACCCCCCAGCAAAGAAAAATAATGAGTCTGTAGCCTCTGCCACAGAACTGATGGATATGGATATAACCAAATTTTAAGAAATGGAGTTCAGAGTAACAATGGTCAAGATGATGTGTAGACTTGAAAAAAATATTAACAAAAATATTAACGAGAATATAGAATCTCTAAGGGCGGAAATGAGAGCGAATCTGGCAGAAATTAAAAATGCTATGAATCAAATGCAGTCAAAACTACATGCTCTGATGGCCAGGGTAAATGAGGCAGAAGAATAAATTAGTGAATTGGAGGATGGGATAGTAGAAGAGAAAGTTGAAACAGACTTGGCTCAAAATAATCCAATCACAAGAATGCACATTACGGGAGATTACTGATTCAATGAAACGTTCCAATGTCAGAATCATCAGCATCCCCGAGAGGGTGGGGAAAGAGCTCTAGAAGAGACATTTGAACAAATTGTAACTGAAAACTTCCCTAATCTAGCAAAGGAAACAAACATTCGTGTCCAAGAGGCAGAGAGGACCCCTCCCAAGATCAACCACAACAAACCTATGCCACATCGCGTCATACTGCAATTTGCAAATATTAGATCCAAGGATACAGTATTGAAAGCAGCCAGGGTAAAGAAATTTCTCACGTACAGAGGCAAAAATATCAGAATGCATCAGACCCGTTGACACAGACCTGGAATGAGAGTAAGGGTTGGCAGGGTATTTTTAAAGCTCTATCTGAGAAAAACATGCAGCCAAGGATCATTTATCCAGCAAGGTTGTCATTCAGAATTGATGGAGATATAAGGGACTTCCAGGATCGCCAGACACTGACCAAATTCATAACCACGAAACCAGTCCTACAGGAGGTATGAAGGGGGATTCTATAGAAGTAAAAAGGCCCAAAGAGTGAAACAGAACAGAAATTCAATCTATAGAAACAAAGACTTTAGAGGCAACATGACATCATTAAAATCATATTTCTCAATAATCACTCTCAATGTGAATGGCCTAAATGCTCCCATAAACGCCACAGGGTTGCATATTAGATAAAAAGACATGACCCATCCATTTGCTGTCTACAAGAGACTCACAAGCCAACTCTTAACGAAAATAAAGAGACATATAGATAATAATATGTTAATAGTAGGGGACCTCAACACTACACTCTCAGCAATAGACAGATCTCCTAAGCAGAAAATCAACAAAGAAACAAGAGCTTTGAATGACATACTGGACCAGATGGACATCATAGATATATACAGAACACTACACCGCAGAATAACAGAATACCCTTTCTTTTCAAATGCACAGAGAACATTCTCCAGAATACACCATATGCTGGGCAACAAAACAGGTCACAACAGATACGAAAAGACTGAGATCATTCCCCGCATATTCTCAGACCACAATGCTTTGAAATTGTAACTCAATCACAAGGAAAAATTTGGAACAAACTCAAACACTTGGAAACTAAGAACCATCCTGCTCAAGAATGATTGGGTAAACCAGGGAATTAAGGAGATTAAACAATTTTTGGAGACCAACGGAAATGAAAACACATCCATCCAAAACCTATGGGACACTGAAAAGGCAGTTCTTGGGGGAAATACATAGCCATTCAAGCCTCACTCAAAAGAAGAGAATAATCTACAATGCAGTTTTTATATTCTCACCTCAAACAGCTGGAGCAGGAACAGAAGAGGCCTAACCAATGCATGAGAAAGCAGTTCATCAAGATAAGAGCAGAGATCAATGAATGAGAAACCAGGAGCACAGTAGAGCAGATAAACAGAACTAGAAGCTGGTACTTTGATGGTTCTTTGAAAGATAAAATAAGATCGATAAGTCACTTGCAAGACTTATTCAAAAGAATAGAGAAAGGACCCAAATTAATAAAATTGTGAATGAAAGGGGAGAGATCACAGGCAACACCAATTAAATAGGAAGGATCATTAGAAACTTTTATCAACAGCTTTATGTCAATAAGTTAAACAACCTGGAAGAAATGGATGCCTTCCTGGAAACCTATAAGCTACCAAGACTGAAACAGGTAGAAATTGATTATATAAACAGATTGATTAATTATGAAAAGATTGAAGCCATAATCAAAAACCTCCCAAAAACAGGAGTCCAGGGCCAGATAGATTCCCTGGGGAATTCTACCAAACATTCAAAGAAGAAATAATACCGATTCTCCTTAATCTGTTTCAAAAAATAGAAACAGAAGGAAAACTACCAAACTCATTCTATAAGGCCTGTATTACCTTGATCTCCAAACCAGGCAAAGACCTCACCAGAAAGGAGAATTATAGACTGATATCCCTGATGAATATGGACACCAACATTCTCAACAAGATCCTAGCTAATAGGAACCAACAGTACATTAAAAGGATTATCCATCATGACCAAGTGGGATTCATCCCTGGGATGCAGGGGTGGTTCCACATTCGCAAATCGATCAGTGTGATAGATCATGTCAACAAGAAAAGAGTCAAGAACCATATGATCCTTTCAATTGATGCAGAAAAAACATTTGACAAATACAGCATCCTTTCCTGATTAAAAAAATTCAGAGGTTAGATATAGAGGGTACATTCCTCAATTTCATAAAAACTATCTATGAAAAGCCTACAGCGAATATCATTCTCAATGGGAAAAAGCTGGAAGTCTTTCCCTTAAGATCAGGAACACGACAAGGAAGCCCATTCTCGCCATTATATTTCAACATAGTCCTTGCCACAGCAATCAGACAACAAAAAGGGATAAAGCGTATCCAAATTGGCAAAGAAGAAGTCAAACTGTCTCTCGTCACAGATGACATGATACTCTATACGGAAAACCCAAAAGGCTCGACCCCCAAATTACTAGAACTTATAGGGAAATTCAATAATATAGTGGGATACAAAATCAAGGCTCAGAAATCAGCTCAATTTCTATACACTAATAATGAGACCGAAGAAATATAAATTAGGGACTTGATTCCATTTACAATAGCACCAAAAACCATAATATATCTTGGAATAAACCTAACCAACGAGATAAAGGATCTATACTGTAGAAACTACAGAACACTGATAAACACATTGAAGAAGACACAAAGATAGAAAAACATTCAATGCTCATGGATCGGAAGAATTAACATAGTTAAAATGTCTGTGCTACCCAGAGCAACCTACACTTTCAATGCCATCCCGATCAAAATAACAATGACATTTTTCAAAGAGCTGAAACAAACAGCCCTTAAATTTGTGTGGAACCCGAAAAGGTCCCGAATCACAAAGGAATTGTTGGAAAGAAAAACAAAGCTGGGGGCATCACAAAGCCAGATTTCAAGCTGTACTACAAAGCTGTGATCACAAAAACAGCATGGTACTGGCACAAAACCAGACACATAGACCAATGGAACAGAATAGAGAACCCAGAAATGGACCATCGGCTCTATGAGCAACTGATCTTTGATAAAGCAGGAAAAAACGTCCAATGGAAAAAAGACAGTCTCCTCAATAAATGGTGCTGGAAAAATTGGACAGCTATATGCAAAAGAATGAAACTTGACCACTCTCTCACACCATACACAAAGATAAACTCCAAATGGATGAAAGACCTTGATGTGAGACAGGAATCCATCAAAATCCTAGAGGAGAACAAAGGCAGCAACCTCTTTGATATCAGCCACAGCAACTTCTTTAATGACACATCTCCAAAGGCAAGAGAAACAAAAGAAAAAATGAACTTGTGGGACTTCATCAAGATCAAAAGCTTCTTCACAGCCAAGGAAACAGTCAAAAAAACTAAGAGGCATCCCACAGAATGGGAGAAGATATTTGCAAATGACACTACAGGTAAAAGAGTAGGTCTAAGATCTACAAAAAACTTCTCAAACTCTGATTTAATCAGAAGGGGGAATGAAGCATAAGAGACTATGGACTCTGAGAAGCAAACTGAGGGCTTCAGAGGGGAGGAGGTGGGGGAATGGGGTAGGCTGGTGATGGGTAGTAAGGAGGGCACGTATTGCATGGTGCACTGGGTGTTGTACACAACTAATGAATCATCGAACGTTACATCAAAAACCAGGGATGTACTGTATGGTGATTAACATAATATAATAAAAAATATTATTATAAAAAAAAGAACTTCTCAAACGCAATACACGAGAAACAAATAATCAAACGAAAAAATGAGCAGAAGATATGGACACTTTTCCAAAGAAGACATACAAATGGCAAACAGACACATGAAAAAACGTTCAAAATCATTAGCCATCAGGGAAATTCAAATCAAAACCACCTTGAGATACCACCTTACGCCAGTTAGAATGGCAAAAATTGACAAGGCAGGAAACAACAAATATTAAAGAGGGTGTGGAGAAAGACGATCCCTCTTACATTGTTGGTGGCAATGCAAGTTGGTACAGCCACTCTGGAAAACAGTGTGGAGGTCCCTTAAATGTTAAAAATTGAGCTACCCTATGATCCAGCCATTGCACTACTGGGTATTTACCCCAAAGATACAGACATAGTGAAGAGAAGGGCCATATGCACCCCAATGTTCATAGCAGCTCTGTCCACAATAGCTAAATCATGGAAGGAGCCTAGATGCCCTTCAACAGATGACTGGATTAAGAAGTTGTGGTCCCTATATACAATGGAATATTACTCAGCTATCAAAAAGAACGATTTCTCAACATTTGCTGCAACATGGACAGCACTGGAGGAGATAATGCTAAGTGAAATAAGTCAAGCAGAGAAAGACAATTATCATATGATTTCTCTCATCTATGGAACATAAGAACTAGGAAGATTGGTAGGAGAAGAAAGGGATAAAGAAAGGGGGGTAATCAGAAGGGGGAATGAAGCATGAGAGACTATGGACTCTGAGAAACAGACTGAGGGCTTCAGAGATGAGGGGGTGGGGGAATGGGATAGGCTGGTGATGGGTAGTAAGAAGGGCATGTATTGCATGGTGCACTGGGTGTTATACGCAACTAATGAATCATGGAACTTTTCTTCAAAAACCAGGGATGTACTGTATGGTGACTAACATAATATAATAAAAAAACATTAGGGGCGCCTGGGTGGCACAGCGGTTAAGCGTCTGCCTTCAGCTCAGGGCGTGATCCCGGCGTTCTGGGATCGAGCCCCACATCAGGCTCCTCCGCTATGAGCCTGCTTCTTCCTCTCCCACTCCCCCTGCTTGTGTTCCCTCTCTCGCTGGCTGTCTCTATCTCTGTCAAATAAATAAATAAAATCTTTAAAAAAAATAAAAAATAAATAAAAAAACATTAAAAAAATAGAGCTACCCTATGATCCAGCAATTGCACTGCTGGCAATTTACCCCAAAATTACAGACGTAGCGAAGAGAAGGGCCATATGCACCCAAATGTTCATAGCAGCATTGTCCACTAAGTTGTGGAAGAAGCCGATATGCCCTTCAACAGATGACCGGATTAAGAAGATGTGGCCCATATATACAATGGAATATTACTCAGCCATCAGAAAGAACAATTACCCAACATTGGTAATTTTGCAGCAGCAACATGGATGGGACTGGAGGAGATAATGCTAAGTGAAATAAGTCAAGCAGAGAAAGAC
>NW_024423319.1:77748533-77776286 GCF_017311325.1 Ursus maritimus
ATTTAATCAGAAGGGGGAATGAAGCATAAGAGACTATGGACTCTGAGAAGCAAACTGAGGGCTTCAGAGGGGAGGAGGTGGGGGAATGGGGTAGGCTGGTGATGGGTAGTAAGGAGGGCACGTATTGCATGGTGCACTGGGTGTTGTACACAACTAATGAATCATCGAACGTTACATCAAAAACCAGGGATGTACTGTATGGTGATTAACATAATATAATAAAAAATATTATTATAAAAAAAAGAACTTCTCAAACGCAATACACGAGAAACAAATAATCAAACGAAAAAATGAGCAGAAGATATGGACACTTTTCCAAAGAAGACATACAAATGGCAAACAGACACATGAAAAAACGTTCAAAATCATTAGCCATCAGGGAAATTCAAATCAAAACCACCTTGAGATACCACCTTACGCCAGTTAGAATGGCAAAAATTGACAAGGCAGGAAACAACAAATATTAAAGAGGGTGTGGAGAAAGACGATCCCTCTTACATTGTTGGTGGCAATGCAAGTTGGTACAGCCACTCTGGAAAACAGTGTGGAGGTCCCTTAAATGTTAAAAATTGAGCTACCCTATGATCCAGCCATTGCACTACTGGGTATTTACCCCAAAGATACAGACATAGTGAAGAGAAGGGCCATATGCACCCCAATGTTCATAGCAGCTCTGTCCACAATAGCTAAATCATGGAAGGAGCCTAGATGCCCTTCAACAGATGACTGGATTAAGAAGTTGTGGTCCCTATATACAATGGAATATTACTCAGCTATCAAAAAGAACGATTTCTCAACATTTGCTGCAACATGGACAGCACTGGAGGAGATAATGCTAAGTGAAATAAGTCAAGCAGAGAAAGACAATTATCATATGATTTCTCTCATCTATGGAACATAAGAACTAGGAAGATTGGTAGGAGAAGAAAGGGATAAAGAAAGGGGGGTAATCAGAAGGGGGAATGAAGCATGAGAGACTATGGACTCTGAGAAACAGACTGAGGGCTTCAGAGATGAGGGGGTGGGGGAATGGGATAGGCTGGTGATGGGTAGTAAGAAGGGCATGTATTGCATGGTGCACTGGGTGTTATACGCAACTAATGAATCATGGAACTTTTCTTCAAAAACCAGGGATGTACTGTATGGTGACTAACATAATATAATAAAAAAACATTAGGGGCGCCTGGGTGGCACAGCGGTTAAGCGTCTGCCTTCAGCTCAGGGCGTGATCCCGGCGTTCTGGGATCGAGCCCCACATCAGGCTCCTCCGCTATGAGCCTGCTTCTTCCTCTCCCACTCCCCCTGCTTGTGTTCCCTCTCTCGCTGGCTGTCTCTATCTCTGTCAAATAAATAAATAAAATCTTTAAAAAAAATAAAAAATAAATAAAAAAACATTAAAAAAATAGAGCTACCCTATGATCCAGCAATTGCACTGCTGGCAATTTACCCCAAAATTACAGACGTAGCGAAGAGAAGGGCCATATGCACCCAAATGTTCATAGCAGCATTGTCCACTAAGTTGTGGAAGAAGCCGATATGCCCTTCAACAGATGACCGGATTAAGAAGATGTGGCCCATATATACAATGGAATATTACTCAGCCATCAGAAAGAACAATTACCCAACATTGGTAATTTTGCAGCAGCAACATGGATGGGACTGGAGGAGATAATGCTAAGTGAAATAAGTCAAGCAGAGAAAGACAATTATCATATGATTTCTCTCATCTATGGAACATAAGAACTAGGAAGATTGGTAGGAGAAGAAAGGGATAAAGAAAGGGGGGTAATCAGAAGGGGGAATGAAGCATGAGAGACTATGGACTCTGAGAAACAGACTGAGGGCTTCAGAGATGAGGGGGTGGGGGAATGGGATAGGCTGGTGATGGGTAGTAAGAAGGGCATGTATTGCATGGTGCACTGGGTGTTATACGCAACTAATGAATCATGGAACTTTTCTTCAAAAACCAGGGATGTACTGTATGGTGACTAACATAATATAATAAAAAAACATTAGGGGCGCCTGGGTGGCACAGCGGTTAAGCGTCTGCCTTCAGCTCAGGGCGTGATCCCGGCGTTCTGGGATCGAGCCCCACATCAGGCTCCTCCGCTATGAGCCTGCTTCTTCCTCTCCCACTCCCCCTGCTTGTGTTCCCTCTCTCGCTGGCTGTCTCTATCTCTGTCAAATAAATAAATAAAATCTTTAAAAAAAATAAAAAATAAATAAAAAAACATTAAAAAAATAGAGCTACCCTATGATCCAGCAATTGCACTGCTGGCAATTTACCCCAAAATTACAGACGTAGCGAAGAGAAGGGCCATATGCACCCAAATGTTCATAGCAGCATTGTCCACTAAGTTGTGGAAGAAGCCGATATGCCCTTCAACAGATGACCGGATTAAGAAGATGTGGCCCATATATACAATGGAATATTACTCAGCCATCAGAAAGAACAATTACCCAACATTGGTAATTTTGCAGCAGCAACATGGATGGGACTGGAGGAGATAATGCTAAGTGAAATAAGTCAAGCAGAGAAAGACAATTATCATATGGTTTCACTCATTTATGGAACATAAGAAATAGGAAGATCGGTAGGAGAAGGAAGGGAAGAATGAAGGGGGGCGTTTAAACAGAAGGGGGAATGAACCAGGAGGGACTATGAACTCTCGAATCAAACTGAGGACTTCAGAAGGGAGGAGGGAGGGAGACTGGGATAAGTCAGTGATGTGCATTACGGAGGGCACTATTGCGTGGTACACTGGTTGTTATATGTAAATAATGAATCATGGAACACTACATCAAAAACTAAGGATATACTGTATGGTGACTAAATAACATAAGAAAATATTATTATAAAAATTATAAAAAAATAAAATCTGGTGTTTCTGATATAAGGATGGCTACTCCAGCTTTCTTTAGTCTCCATTTGCATAAATGGTTTTCCACTCTGTCACTTTCAACCTGGAGGTGTCTTTGGGTCTAAAATGAGTGTCTTGTAAGCAGCATATTGATGGTCTTTTCTTTTATCCATTGTGATATCCCATGTTTTTTGATTGGAGCATTTAGTCCATTTACATTTAGAGTAATTATTGAACGATACGAATTTAATGCCAGTATATTACCTGTAAAGTTGCTGTTTTGATAGACTGTCTCTGTTCCTTTCTGGTCTTTGTTACTGTTGGGTTCTCTCTGCACATAAAGGATCCCCTTTAATATTTCTTTCAGGGCTCGATTAGCATTCACATATTCCTTTGGTTTTTGTCTCATTGAAACTCTTTATCTCTCCTTTATACTGAATGATAGACTTGCTGTTTAAAATATGCTTGGATAAATTTTTGTCCCATTTAGCAGGTTGATTTTCTCATGCCAGTCCTTTCTGTCCTGCCAGGTCTCTGTGGACATTTCTTCTGCCAGTCTTATATGTCTACACTTGTAGGCTAAGGACCTCTTTTTCCAACCTGCTTTTAGGATTGTCTCTTTATCTTCTTAATTTGCGAGCTTCACTGTAATATGTTGAGGTGTTGCCCTAATTTTGTTTTTTTTTTTTTTTTTTGGGTGGATTCTCTGCGCCTCCTGGACTTGAATACCTGTTTCTTTCCCAGGATTAGGGAAGTTATCCTCTATAATTTGTTTAAATAACCTCTCTACCCCTTTCTCCTACTCCTCATCCTCTGGGATCCATGTAATACAGATAATATTTTGCTTTGTGGAATTGCCAAATTTCCTAAGTCTTCCTTCATGATCTAAAGTTTTCATTCCCTCTTTTCAGCTTCATTATTTTCCATAATTTTATCTTCTATATCACCGACTCACTCTTCTTCATATATCCTCATTTTTTGGCCTCCACATGTGTCTCATGGCATCTCAGTAATAGCAATTTTAATTTTGGCCTGACTATATTTTAGTTCTTTTATCTATACAGTAAGGGATTCTCTACTGTCTTCTATGGTTTTTTCAAGCCCGGCTAGTATCTTTATCATCATTGTTTTAAATTCTAGTTCAGTCATCTTACATATATCCATATTGATTAAGTCCCTGGCAGTGAGTAGTACCTCATGTTCTTTCTTTTGGGGTGAATTTCTCCATCTCATCATTTTGTCCAGAATAGAAAAGAAGAAAGAGAAGAAACAACAATACCAACAACAACAGCAACAACAACAAAAAGCAAAACTAGATCCTGTGGTATTTTTGTCTACTTGTCGAAAGAAACTAGATCCCAAATAAGAAATAAAGAAGAATGGGGTGCCTGGGTGGCACAGTGGTTAACCGTCTGCCTTCAGCTCAGGGCGTGATCCCAGCGTTATGGTATCAAGCCCCACATCAGGCTCCTCTGCTATGAGCCTGCTTCTTCCTCTCCCACTCCCCCTGCTTGTGTTCCCTCTCTCACTGGCTGTCTCTATCTCTGTCAAATAAATAAATAAAATCTTTAAAAAAAAGAAATAAAGAAGAAAAACATATATATAACAAAATAAAATGAAAGGAATCAAAAATAATATATTTATAAAGTATATACAAAAATTAAAATTAAAAAAGAATAAAGTAACACTTGAAAAAATAAGAAAATAACTGAAAAAAATCATAATAAAAGACTAAAGAATAAAAATACAAAGAATGCTATATGCTTTTTTTCCTTAACCCTGAAGCTTTGAAGTCATCTATGATCAGTAAACTTGGTGAGAGCAAGTTGTTTGTGTGGGTCCTCTGTGGCAGGCGCCTCCATNNNTTGATTCTCAGGTGGACTTGCCCTAGTGGAAACATGCCTCCATTGCTCAGGGAAACAAGCCTTGGTGTAAGAGGCTCCAGACTCCACCAGGTGGTGCTGTTTTGTTCCCTGAACTCATTCAGCCCTGATCATGGGGATTAATATTTCAGCGCACTGCTCTCTAGCCCAGAGCTGAAAATTTCTGTCCCCCACTCTTCAGTGAGACCTCACAGAAGAGCAATCAATTACTCTTGTCTCCCTCAGTTTCTGTCAGAACTGTGTTCACCTTACCCATGTCTGAGTGTTCTTATCTCCGGCACGTGATTGTGTTTCGAAACTCAAAATTTAGGGACTCCTATGACACAAACCCATGCTGTTCCTTCCAGGGAAGGTCTCACCTGGCTTCTGCCGTTTTCTGGACCCATCCCAGGAAAGCAGTTGTACGACTCTGCAGTGGTTTGCAATTTATGGCAACAAAGAGCAGAAAGCTGTCACCTAGACTCACTGTTCTCAGTCAGCTTCCACACTCCTATGCCTGGAAACTGGGCTGCATGTAGGCACCACCCATTCTTCTTGCAAATCCAGAGATCCTCAGAACATTCTGTCACATCTCGGATTCAGCCCCGCTTCACCACCCGAGCACCTTTAAGCCAGGCACGTCCTCCACTGTAGCAGACTTCTAAAAATTAAAATTTTGCATTCTGCGGCTTATAATACTTTGCAGTAGCCTCCTTAAGTAGCCTCCCTCCCCACTACCAAAATGGTGGTTGCTTTTCTACTTGTAGATTTGCAACATTTGTTTTCTGAGACATCCAACTGATTCAATTGTACATGATGGTTTGATAACTATCTAGTTGTATTGGAGGAACGAGACAAACTTAGAGTCCGCCCACTCCTCTGTCATCTTAACTCTTACTGTTTATAATTTTTGTATCGATTTCAATTTAACATTATAAGATGTGCTACTTTTTCTCTAGCAACACTTTTTGTATTAAAGTCTATTTGTCTAGTATTACTATACCCTCTTCAATCCTCTTACGGTTATTATTTGCATTCTATATATTTTTCCATTTTTTTTATAATGATTTTTTATTATATTATGTAGTCACCATACAGTACATCCCCGGTTTCCGATGTAAGGCTCGATGATTCATTAGTTGTGTATAACACCCAGGGCACCATGCAATATGTGCCCTCCTTACTACCCATCACCGGCCTATCCCATTCCCCCACCCCCCTCCCCTCTGTAGCCCTCAGTTTGTTTCTCAAAGTCCATAGTCTCTCATGTTTCATTCCCCCTTCTGATTACCCTCCCTTTCTTTATCCCTTTCTTCCCCTACTGATCATTCTAGTTCTTATGTTCCATAGATGAGAGAAATCATATGATAATTGTCTTTCTCTGCTTGACTTATTTCACTTAACATTATCTCCTCCAGTGCCATCCATGTTGTAGCAAATGTTGAGAACTCGTTCTTTCTGATTGCTGAGTAATATTCCATTGTATATATGGACCACAACTTCTTAATCCAGTCATCTGTTGAAGGGCATCTCGGCTCCTTCCACGATTTAGCTATTGTGGACATTGCTGCTATGAACATTGGGGTGCATATACCCTTCTCTTCACTACGCTGTATCTTTGGGGTAAACACCCAGTAGTGCAAATGGCTGGATCATAGGTAGCTCAATTTTTAACTTTTTAAGGACCTCCACACTGTTTTCCAGAGTGGTGTACAACTTGCATTCCCACCAACAATGTAGGAGGGATCCCTTTCTCACATCCTCTCCAACAATTGTTGTTCTTGCCTTTCTACTTTATTCTCTCATTGGAAGTGGTGGATATCTCAGAGTGGTTTTGATTTGAATTTCCTTGATGGCTAATGATTTTGAATATTATCGTGTCTGTTAGCCATTTGTATGTCTTCATTGGAAAAGTGTCTGTTCATATCTTTCTCATTTTTTGATTTGTTTATTTGTTTCTCATGTATTAAGTTTGAGAAGTTCTTGTAGATCTTGGATACCAGTCCTTTATCTGTAGTGTCATTTGCAAATATCTTCTCCCATTCCGGGCCGCTCTCTTAGTTTTCTGACTGTTTCCTTGGCTGTGCAGAAACTTTTAATCTTGATGAAGTCCCATAAATTCATTTTATCTTTTGTTTCTCTTGCCTTTGGGGATGTATCATGAAAAAGATTGCTTTGGCCGATGTCAGAGGTTGCTGCCTATGTTCTCCTCTAGAATTTTGATGGATTCCTGTCTCACATCAGAGTCTTTCATCCATTTGGAGTTTATTTTTGTGTATGTGTGAAATAGTGGTCAAGTTTCATTCTTTTGCATGTAGCTGTCCAATTTTCCCAGCACCATTTATTGAAGAGACTGTCTTTTTCCCACGGATGTTTTTTCCTGCTTTATCAAATATTAGTTGCCCAAAGAGCTGAGGTCCATTTCTGGGCTCTCTATTCTGTTCCATTGGCTCTATGTGTCTGTTTTTGTGCCAGTACCATGCTGTCTTTGTGATCACAGCTTTGTAGTACAGCTTCAATCCGGCATTGTGATGCCCCCAGCTTTGTTTTTCCTTTTCAACAGTTCCTTGAGATTCGGGCTCTTCTGGTTCCATACAAATTTAAGGACTATTTGTTCCAGTTCTTTGAAAACGTTTCGGTATTTTGATCGGGATAGCATTGAAAGTGTAGATTGCTCTGGTAGCATGGACATTTTAACTATGTTAATTCTTCCGATCCATGAGCATGGAATATTTTCCATCTTTTTATGTCTTCCTCAATGTCTAAGAGTGATTTATAGTTTCTAGAATAAAGGTCCTTTACGTCTCTGGTAAGATTCAAGGTAACGTACGGTTTTTGGTGCTATTGTAAATGGGATGGATTCCCTAATTTCTCTTTCTTCGTTCCGTTATTCGTGTACAGAAATGCAACTGATTTCTGAGCACTGATTTTGTATCCACGTTACTGAATTGCTCTATAACTTCTAATAGTTTGGGAGTGGCTTCTTTTGGGTTTTCCAGAGTATCATGTCATCTGCGAAGAGAGACATTGACTTCTTCTCTTTGCCGATTTGAATACCTTTGATCCCTTTTGTTGCCTGATTGCTGTTGCAAGGACTTCTAGTACTATGTTGAATAATAGTGGCAGTGGGCATCCTTGTTGTGTTCTGATCTTAAGGGAAAGGCTTCCAGCTTTTCCCCATTGAGAATAATATTTGCAGTAAGCTTTTCATAGATGGCTTTTATGAGATTGAGAATGTACCTTCTATTCCTACACTCTGAAGGGTTTTAATCAGAAAGGATGCTGTATTTTGTCAAATGCTTTTTCGGCATCGATTGAGAGGATCATATGGTTCTTGAGTCTTTTCTTGTTGATATGATGTATCACGCTGATGGATTTTAATATTGAACCACGCTTGCATCCAGGTATGAATCCACTTGATCGTGGTGGATAATCCTTTTATGAACTGTTGGATTCTATTAGCAAGTATCTTGTTGAGGATTTTGGCGCCATATTCATTAGGAAATCGGTCTGTAATTCTCCTTTTGAGGGTCTTTGCCTGGTTTGGGGATCAAGGTAATATTGGCCTCATAGAATGAGTTTGGTAGCTTTCCTTCTGTTCTATTTTTGAAATAGCTTTAGGAAAATAGGTATTATTTCTTCTTTGAATGTTTGGTAGAATTTCAGGAAAACCCCGGGCCTGGAGTTTTGTTATTTGGAAGGTTGTTTATCACTGACTCAATTTCTTCATAAATGGCCTGTTTAAGAAATCATTTTCTTCCTGTTTCAATCTTGGTAGTTTTTAGGTTTCCAGGAAGGATTCCATCTCTTCCAGATTGCTTAGTTTATTGGCATAAGCTGGTGATAAAATTTCTAATAATCCTTCCAATTTCAATGGTGTTCGTGACCTCCATTTTCATTCATAAGTTTAATAATCTGGGTCCTTTTCTTTTCTTTTGGATAAGTTCTTAGTGGTCTGTCAATTTTATTGATTCTCTCCAAGAACCAGCTTCTAGTCCTGTTGATCTGCTCTACTGTACTTCTGGTTTCTGCTTGATTGATTTCTGCTTTAATTTCAACTGCTTCCCTCGTGGATTAGGCCTGTCCCTCTGTTGCTGTTCCAGCTTCTTGAGGTAGGGAAAACCTAGATTTTTCTATTCTTTTGAGTGAGGCTTGGATGGCTATGTATTTCCTTAGGACCGCCTTTGCAGTATCCCATAGGTTTTGGACTGTTGAGTTTTCATTCTCATTGGTCTCCATAAGTTGTTTAATTTGATTTTTGATTTCTGGTTTATCGAGTCATTCCTGAGCAGGATGGTTCTTAGTCCTAAGTGTGAGTTCTTCCAAATTTTTCCTTGTGGTTTGTTCATCAGAGCGTTGTGGTCTGAGAATATGCAGGGGATATTCAATCTTTTGGTATCGGCTGAGACCTGTTTTGTGTCCCAGAACATGGTCTATTCTTGAAAATGTTCCATGGGCATTAGAATAGAATGAGTCTTTGGTTCTGGGGTGTATGTTCTATATATATCTAAGAGGTCCAACTGCGAGTATGGCATTCAAAGCCTTTGATTCTTTGCTAGTTTTTGCCAGGGTGTTCTGTCTATTTCTGAAGTGGAGTGTTGAGGTCCCTACTATTAATGTATTTTTATTTATATGTCTCTTTATTCTGGTTAAGAGTTGGCTTGTGTATCTTGCTGCTCCCTGTTAGGCATATATATTTATAATTGTCATATCCACTTGTTGAATACTTCCTTTAAGAATAATACAGTGCCCTTCTGCATCTCTAACTATAGTCTGTAGTTTAAAATCCAATTTATTCGATATGAGAATTGCTACCCAGCTTTCTTTTTGAGGTCCATTTGCGTGAAAGATGGTACTCCATCCCCTTACTCTAGCCGAATGCATCTTTGGGTTCGAAATGAGTCTCTTGTAGACAGCAAATGGATGGGTCATTTTTATCCAATCTGCAACCTGTGGCGTGTTAAGCAAGAATTTAAACCATTAATTGTTAAGACTGAGTACTGAGAGATATGCTTAATTCTGCCATGTTGTCAGTAAAGTCTTTGTTTGTATTGGCTGTGACTTTTTGTTTTGTCTCACTCTTGGGGCCTTTTTACTTTTATAGAACCCCGTAATACTCCTGTAGGGCTGGTTTCATGGTTACGAAATTGGCTAGTGACTGTCGATTCTGAAATGTCTTTATTTCTCCATCAATTCTGAATGACAGCCTTGCTGGATAAAGGATCCTTGGCTGCATGTCTTTCTCTGAAAGAGCTTTAAAAATGCTCCCCCAACCCTTTCTCTCATTCCAGGTCTGTGTAGACAGGTCTGACGTAATTCTGATGCCTTTGCCTTGGTACGTGAGAAATTTCTTTGCCCTCGCGCTTTCTACTGTATCCTTGGATCTCATATTTGCAAATTGCACTATGAAGTGACGTGGTAGGGTCTGTCATGTTGAGCTTGGGAGGGGTCCCTTCTGCCTCTTGGACACGAATGTTTGTTTCTTGCTAGATTAGGGAAGTTTTCAGCTACAATTTGTTCAAATATCTCTTCTAGACTCCTGTTTTCTCCACCCGCTCGGGATGCCGATGATTCTAACATTGGATCGTTTCGTTGAGTCAGTAATCTCCCGTAGCAACATTCGTGGATTTTTTAAGACCATCTTCTATTTTTATTTTTTCCTCTATTAACCCATCCTCCAATTCACTAACCCTTTCCTCTGCTTCCGTGACCCTGGCCATCAGAGCCTCTAGTTTTGCCTGCATTTGGCTCATAGAATTTTTAATTTCTGTCAAATTCGCTCTCATTTCTGCCCTTAGGAATTCTATATTCTCAGTAACATTTTCCTTAATACTTTTTTCAAGTCTACTCATTATCTTGACCATTGTTACTCTGAATTCCATTTCTGATAATTTCGTTACATCCATATCCGTTACTTCTGTGGCAGAGGCCACAGACTCACTGTCTTTCTTTGTGGGGGCTTCTCCTTCTTGTCATTCTAATGAGGAGAGGTTATGGGTTGTCCAGAGCCCAAAATTATTGACTGGGTCCCAGGCGTGTCTTTGTTTTATAGGGATCTTAGAGATGTGGGCTTCTTCTTTAAAGATTTTATTTATTTACTTATCTGAGAGAGAGACAGACAGTCAGCAAGAACGGAACAGAAGCAAGGGAGTGGGAGAGGAAGAAGCAGGCTCCCAGCGGAGGAGCCCGATGAGGGACTCCTTTCCGGAACTCTGGGATCACGCCCTAAGCCGGAGACAGGCGCTCAATGACTGCGCCACCCAGTGCCTCGGGTTGTGGGCTTCTTGATTTTTCAGCCTGCCTTCTGGGGGAGGGGCCTGCGGCAATGATACTCAGGCAACCCTGTTTGGTTAGAGTCTCCATGTCCCCTGCGAGGGGGGATGGGGATGGGCACTCTCTGAGCCGGTATTTCCAGGCTTTTGTTCTCTGGTGGCTTTCCTTGGTGGTTTGCTGTGCCTCTTCTGAGAGTCAGAGCAGCAGAGGCTGCATTGTCACAGAACAGAGGGATTGCGGCCCATTCTCCACTGATGTTCTGGCCACTTTAACTCTATTACTGTTGGTGCTGCTCAACCCTGCAGCGTCCTGGGATGTGCGCACCAACTCCGCGTCCCTGCCCTCACTTCCAGGGCCGGCGCGTCTCTGTCCTTTGTGTTTCTAATGCCGCCAGCCGCCAGACGCCTGCGCGCTCCTGGGTCTCCCGGTCTCAGTCTATGCCCGGTGAGCACACCTCGATTCCGATTCCGGAGTTTCGTGAGAAGCCTGGTGGCGCACGCACCCGGTTCAGGGTCTCAGTCTGCTGTTTCGCGGGTGCCGACCACGAGTCCACCCGCTCCCCTGTGCAGGTGGCCCGCCAGCCGCCAGCCGCCAGCCGCCCCGCGCGCACTCCGGGAGCTCCCGGTCTCAGTCTGGATCCCGTGAGCACACCGGGATTCCCGTGTTCCGGGAGATGCCTGGTGGCGCGCGTTCACGGCTCACAGGTCTCAGTCCGCTCTCTCGCGGGTGCCCTCTGTGAGTTCGCCCGCTCCCCCGTGCAGGTGGCTGCCGCTTCCCGGCACCCAAACGCGGCGGCTCCCTCCCCCTTCCGTTTATCTTCCAATATCTGTGCACGGTTTACAGCTCCCCTCTTCATACCTCAATACTCAGCGCTGGAGATGTTCATTTGTAGAGATCCAGATGCTTCATCCTGCGTCTCAGGCTGATTCCGTGGTTATTTAGGCTGTTCTGGTACCTATCCAGCTCCACTCAGTGGACCGGCTGAAAAAGGGGTCCCCTACTCCTCCGCCATCTTAACTCCTGGGCTATATTTTTCCATTGTTATTTCAAACCATTTATGTCTTTGAATCTAAAATCATGTCTCTGATTGATAGCATATTGGAGATCACGGTTTTTTTTATTCTGCAACTTTCTGCCTTTTAAATGTTTAATGCATTTAATGTAATTATTGATAAGGTAAAATTTATATCTGCCATTTGGTTTTTTGTATGACGTCTTTTTTTGTTGTCTAAAGGGATCTTCAATAGACAATCTACATTTCTTTTTTTAAAAAAAGATTTTATTTATTTATTTGACAGAGAGAGAGACAGTGAGAGAGGGAACACAAGCAGGGGGAGTGGGAGAGGAAGAAGCAGGCTCCTAGGGTAGCAGGGATCCCAATGTGGGGCTCGATCCCAGAACACTGGGATCATGACCCGAGCCGAAGGCAGATGCTTAATGACTGGGCCACCTAGGCGCCCCAAAAATCTACATTTCTATGTTTCCTTAGAAAGGTGTACCAAATATGAATAATGAAATCTAAATTTCTATTATTATTCTAATAATAAACAAATATTGTTTCCTAGTGTACTATTTTTAATTTCCTTGTTCTCTTTCCTATATTACTGGGTTTTTTTTTATATTATGTTAGTACCATACAGTACATCCCTAGTTTTTGATGTAAAGTTCCATGATTCATTAGTTGCGTATAACACCCAGTGCACCATGCAATACGTGCCCTCCTTACTACCCATCACCAGTCTATCCCATTCTCCCACCCCTTCCCCTCTGAAGTCCTATGTTTCCCAGAGTCCATAGTTTCTCATGGTTCATTTCCCCTTCTGTTTACACCCCCTTTCTTCTTCCCTTTCTTCTCCCACTGATCTTCCTACTTTGTATGTTCCATAAAAGAGTGAAACCATATGATAAGTGTCTTTCTCTGTTTGACGTATTTTGCTTAGCATTAACTCCTCCACTCCTGTCCATGTTGCAGCAAATGTTAAGAAATCGTTTTTTTTTTTATGGCTGAGTAATATTCCATTGTATATATGGACCACATTGTCTTAATCCAGTCATCTGTTGAAGGGCATCTCGGCTCCTTCCACGGTTTAGCTATTGTGGACAATGCTGCTATGAACATTGGGGTGCATATGACCCTTCTCTTTACTACGTCTGTATCTTTGAGGTAAATACCCTGTAGTGCAATTGCTAGCAATAGGCTAGCTCTACTTTGAACTTTTGAAGGGAATTCCACACTGTTTTCCAAAGTGGCTGTACCAGCTTGCATTCCCACCAGCATGTAAGAGGGATCCTGTTTCTCCACATCCTCTCCAACAATTGTTGTTTCCTGCCTTGTCAATTTTTGCCATTCTAACTGGTATAAGGTGGTATCTCAGTGTGGTTTTGATTTGAATTTCCCTGATGGCTAATGATTTTGAACATTTTCTCATGTGACTGTTTGCCATTTGAATGTCTTCATTGGAAAAGTGTCTGTTCATATCTTCTGCCCATTTTATGATTTGTATATTTGTTTCTTGTGTATTCAGTTTGAGAAGCTCTTTGTAGATCTTGGATACCAGTCTTTCATCTGTAGTGTCATTTGCAAATATCTTCTCCCATTCAGTGGGCTGCCTCTTCATTTTTTTGACTGTTTCCTTGGCTGTGCAGAAGCTTTTTATCTTGATGAAACCCCACAAGTTCATTTTCTCTTTTGTTTCTCTTGCCTTTGGAGATGTGTTATGAAAAAAAGTTGCTGTGGCTGATGTCAAAGAGGTTGCTGCCTATGTTCTCCTCTAGGATGTTGATGGATTCCAGTCTCAAATCAAAATCTTCCGTCCATTTGGAGTTTATCTTTGTGTATGGTGTGAGAGAGTGGTCAAGTTTTATTCTTTTGCATGTAGCTGTCCAATTTCCCCAGCACCATTTATTGAAGAGACTGTATTTTTTCCATTGGAAGTTTTTTTCTGCTTTGTCAAAGATTACTTGCCCGAAGAGCCGATGGTCCATTTCTGGGTTTGCTATTCTGTTCCATTGGTCTATGTGTCTGTTTTTGTGCCAGTACCATGATGCCTTTGTGATCACAGCTTTGTGGTATAGCTTGAAATCCGGCAACGTGATGCCCCCAGGTTTATTTTTCCTTTTCAACAATTTCTTTGTGATTCGGGGCCTTTTCTAGTTCCACACAAATTTAAAGGCTATTTGTTCCAGTTCTTGGAAAAATGTCATTGTTATTTTGATCAGGATGGAATTGAAAGTGTAGATTGCTCTGGGTAGCATGGACATTTTAACTATGTTAATTCTTCCGATCCATGAGCCTGGAATATTTTTCCATCTTTTTGTGTCTTCTTCAATGTGTTTCAAGAGAAATTTGCAGTTTCTAGAATATAGATCCTTTACGTCTCCGGGTAAGTGAATTCCAAGATAACGTATGATTTTTGGTGCTATTGTATATGGAATGGATTCCCTAATTTCTCTTTCTTCAGGCTCATTGTTCGTGTATAGAAATGCACTGATTTCTGAGCATTGATTTTTGTATCCTGCCACATTACTGAATTGCTCTCTAACTTACAGCAGTTTGGGGGGTGGATTCTTTTGGGTTTTCCATATAGAGTACCATATCATCTGTGAAGAGAGACAGTTTGACCTCTTCCTTGCCGATTTGAATACCTTTTATCCCTTTTTGTTCTCTGATTGCTGTTGTAAGGACTTCTAGTACTATGTTGAATAATAATGGTGAGAGTGGGCATCCTTGTCGTATTCCTGATCTTAAGGGAAAGGCTTCCACCTTTTCCCCACTGAGAATGATATCTTCTGTAGGCTTTTCATAGATGTTTTTTATGAAATTGAGGAATGTGCCCTCTATCCCTACACTCTGAAGTGTTTTAATCAGGAAAGGATGCTGTATTTTGTCAAATACTTTTTCTGCATCAATTGAGAAGCTCATATGGTTCTTGATTCTTTACTTGTTGATATGATCTATCACACTGATCGGTTTTCAAATGTTGAACCACCCTTCCAACCCAGGGATGAATCCCACTTGGTCGTGATGGATAATCCTTTTAATATACTGTTGGTTCCTATTAGCTAGGATCTTGTTGAGAATGTTGGTGTCCATATTCATCAGGGATATCGGTCTGTAATTCTCCTTTTGTATGGGGTCTTTGTCTGGTTTGGGGATCAAGGTAATACTGGTCTCACAGAATGAGTTTGGTACTTTTCCTTCTGTTTCTATTTTTTGAAACAGCTTCAGGAGAGTAGGTATTATTTCTTCTTTGAATGTTTGGTAGAATTCCCCGAGGAATCCATCAGGCCGTGGGCTCTTGTGTTTGGGGAGGTTTTTGATTATGGCTTCAATCTCTTCATAATTAATCAGTCTGTTTAAATAATAAATTTCTTCCTGATTCAGTCTTGGTAGTTATAAGTTTCCAGGAAGGCATCCATTTCTTCCAGGTTGTTTAATTTATTGGCATTTAACTGTTGATAAAAGTTTCAATGATCCTTCCTATTTCATTGGTGTTGGTTGTGACCTTTCCCTTTTCATTCATAATTATTTTAATTTGGTCCTTTCTCTATTCCTTTGAATAAGTGTTGCCAGTGGCTATTGATCTTATTTATTCTTTCAAAAAATCAGCTTCTAGTTCTGTTGATCTGATCTACTGTGCTCCTGGTTTCTAATTCATTGATCTCTTCTCTAATCTTGAGCAACTGCTTTCTCATGCATGGGTTAGGCCTCTTCTTTTGTTCCTGCTCCAGCTTCTTGAGGTGAGAATTTAAAAACTGAATTTTATATTTTTCTACTCTTTTGAGTAGTCTTGGATGGCTATGTATTTTCCCCTTAGGACTGCCTTTGAAGTGTCCCATAGGTTTGGGACTGATGTGTTTTCATTTTCATTGGTCTCCATAAATTGTTTAAATTGATTTTTAATTTCCTGGTTTATCCAATCATTCTTGAGCGTTTGAGTTTCTTCCAAAAATTTTCCTTGTGGTTGAGTTCCAATTTCAAAGCATTGTGGTCTGAGCATATGCAGGGAATCATTTCAGTCTTTTGGTATCGTTTGAGACCTGTTTTGTGATCATGTATATGATCTATTCTGGAGAAAGTTCCATGTGCATCCAAAACGAATGAGTATTCTGTTGTTTTGGGGTGTAGTGTTCTCTATATATCTATGAGGTCCATCTGGTCTAGTATGTCATTCAAAGTTCTTGTTTCTTTGTCGATCTTCTGCTTAGGTGATCTGTCTATTGCTGATAATGGAGTGTTGAGGTCCCCTACGATTAGTGTATTATTATCTATATGTCTCTTTATTGTGGTTAAGAGTTGGCTTGTTTATCTTGCTGCTCCCCTGTTGGGGACGTAGATATTTATAATTGTCATATCCACTTGTTGGATACATCTTTTAAGAATAATATAGTGTCCTTCTGTATCTCTAACTATAGTCTTTAGTTTAAAATCTAATCTGTCTGATATGAGAATTGCTACCACAGCTTTCTTTTGAGGTCCATTGGCATGAAAAATGGTTTTCCATCCCTTCACTTTCAATCTGGATGTATCTTCAGTTTCAAGATGAGTCTCTTGTAGACAGCAAATGGATGGGTCATGTCTTTTTATCCAATCTGCAACCCTGTGGTGATTAATGGGAGCATTTAGGCCATTCACTTTGAGAGTGATTATTGAGAGATATGATTTTAATGATGTCATGTTGCCTCTAAAGTCTTTGTTTCTATTGATTGTAACTTTATGTTATGTATCACTCTTGGGGCCTTTTTACTTTGATAGAACCCCCCTTACTATCTCCTGTAGGGCTGGTTTTGTGTTTACGAATTTCATCAGTGTCTGTCGATCCTGGAAATTCCCTATATCTCCATCAATTCTGAATGACAGCCTTGCTGGATAAAGGATCCTTGGCTGCATATTTTTCTCAGATAGAGCTTTAAAAATACCCTGCCAACCCTTACTCTCATTCCAGGTCTGTGTCGACAGATCTGACGTATTCTGATATTTTTGCCTCTGTATGTGAGAAAATTCTTCACCCTGGCTGCTTTCAATACTGTATCCTTGGATCTAATATTTGCGAATTGCACTATGACACGATGTGGTATAGGTTTGTTGTGGTTGAACTTGGGAGGGGTCCTCTCTGCCTCTTGGACACGAATGCTTGTTTCCTTTGCTAGATTAGGGAATTTTTCCGCTACAATTTGTTCAAATATCTCTTCTAGACCTCTTTCCTTCTCCACACCCTCAGGGATGCTGATGATTCTGTCATTGCAATGTTTCATTGAGTCAGTAATCTACCATAACCTACATTCTTGAGATTGGATTTTTTTGAGCCAAGTTTCTGTTTTAACTTTCTCTTCTACCATCCCATCCTCCAATTCACTAATTTGATCTTCTCCCTCATTTACCCTGGCTGTCAGAGCATCTAATTTTGACTGCCTTTGATTCATAGCATTTTTAATTTCTGCCAGATTCACTCTCATTTCCACCCTTAGAGATTCTATATTCTCGTTAATATTTTTGTTAATATTTTTTTCAAGTCTACACATCATCTTGACCATTGTTACTCTGAACTCCATTTCTTATAATTTGGTTATATCCATATCCATCAGTTCTGTGGCAGAGGTCACAGACTCATTATCTTTTCTTTGCTTGGGGGGATTTCTCCTCCTCGTCATTCTGATGAGGAGAGGTTGCGGGGTTGCCCAGAGCCAAAATTATTGACCAGGACGCAGGCAGTGTGCACTTGTTTCATAGGGACTTTAGGGATGTGGGCCTCTTGATTTTTCAGCCTGCCTTCTGAGGGAGGGGCCTGCCATGGTGATATTCAGGCAACCCTGTTTGGGTAGAGTCTCCCTGTCCCCTGTGAGTGGGAAAGGGGATTGGCACATTGTGAACTGGTATTTCCGGGCTTTTGTTCTCTGGTGGCTTTCCCTGGCAGTTTTCTGTGGCTCTTCTGAGAGTCAGAGCAGCAATAGCCGAATCCTAGCCTCTGTCTCAGAACAGAGAGATCACAGTCCGCTCTCCACTGAGCTCTCTTGGCCTCTTTAAATTTGTTTCTGTCTTTGCTGCCAAAAACCCTGCAGCATCCTGGGTTGTGCACCCCACAACCGGTGTTCCAGTCCTCACTTCCAGGGCCGGCACATCTCTGTCCTTTGTGTTTCTAACACTGCCAGCCGCCCCAGTTCTCACGCATGTTTCTGAGCTCTCTGTTTCATTGTGGTTCGCGTGCACTCCGGAGCGCCGGTTTTCAGTCTGGTCGTGCGTGTGCTCCCGAGCTCCCAGTATCAGTCCGTTTCCAGTGAGTGCTCTGGAGTTCCGGTTTTCAGTCAGGTCCCGCGTGTAATACCAAGCTCTTGGTTTCAGTCTAGTTCGAGTCTGCGCTCCGGAGGTCCGGTTGTCAGTCTGGTCGCTCACACATTCCCAGGCTCATGGTCTCAGTCCAGTCTCTTGGGGGTGCTGGTCCCTGAGTCTGGTCCGCTCCCCGGTGCATACTGCTTCCTGGAGCCCGAACATGGCAGCTCCCTCTGCCTTGCGTTTACGTTTCGATATCTGTGCGCGGATTCATGGCTCCCCGCTTCATACCTCAATACTCTGCACTGGAGATGTTCATTTGTAGAGATCCAGATATATCTTCCTGTGTCTCAGGCTGATTCCATGGGTTTTAGGATGGTCTGGTACATATCCAGCTCAACTCAGGGGACCACCTGAAAAAGGGGACCCCTACTCCACCATCTTAACTCCTCCCTTCTCTATATTACTGGGGTTTTTTACTCTACTTTAAAATTTTCTGAATGTGAGTGCAATCTGGCTGTGACACATGTCACCCCACTGATCACTAGGGTTGATTTACCTGATCTGACTGGCTAGGCAGGTGGCCCCTTCCTACTTCATTGCTTCATGTGCAGCACTCCCAAAGCTGCACAAAGAGAACAACCTTCCCCAATAGAGAAGGATGTTCTTTGGTCAAGGTTATACAAGTAGATGCATTCCCCTGCTAGAACCTCCAAACAAGTTCTCAATGTCCATTTTTAGGAGAACATAGGGTAGTCACGATCCCAAGACACCAGACACTTCCAAATAAGTTGCTGCATATAGCAGTTTAACTTTCTTTATTTTATTATTGGTTGGCCTGGTGATAATGAAAATCAATGTCCTAACTTACAGCAACCTTGTTCCAACTAATGCCAATTTAATTTTAATTATATACAAAAACAATTGCCCCATCTCTCACCGCAGCTGCCCACACCATTTTGTTAGTATTATATATAAATCTTATACCTTTTATGCTATCAACATAGATATATATATATATATATATATATATATTGCTTTATGCAGTTTTCTTTTTAATCAAATAAGAGGGGAAAAGAATTACAAAATTACATCATAAAATATTTTAATATTTGCAAGGTAATTACCTTTACCAGAATTCTTTATTTCTTCATCTGGATTTGTGTTACTGTCTACTGTACTTTTATTTCAATCTGAAGGACTCCCTCTAGCATTTCTTGTAGGGAAGTTCTGCTGGTGATAAAATGTTTCAGTCTGTATTTTGGAACCTATAAATTTATCTTTACTTTGAAGCATAAGTTCACTGGATATTGCATTCTTGTCTAACAGTATTTTCATTTCAGCATTTTGAATATATCATCCCATTGCCTTTTAGTCTCCAAGTTTTGTTTGTTTGTTACTTTTTAAAATTTTGATTCCAGATCGTTTTTTTTTTCTTTTTAATTCCAGCTCAGTTAACATACAGTGTTATATTACTTTCAGGTGTATAAAATGCTGATTCAACAATTCCATGTATTACTCAGTGCTCAGCAAAATAAGTGTACTTTTAAACTTCTTCACTTATTTCACCCTTGTCCCTACTTACCTCCCCTCTGGTAACCATCAGTCTGTTTCCTATAATTAAGAGCCTGTTTCTTGGTTTGTCTTTTTATTTTCTTCATTTGTTTTGTTTCTTAAATTTCACATGTGAGTGAACTCATATGCTATTTTTCTTGCTCTGACTGGTTTACTTCACTTAGCATTATACTGTCTAGCTTCATCCATCTTGTCACAAATGGTAAGATTTCATTCCTTTTTATGAGTGAATAATTATATATATATGTATGTTATACATATATAATAAATATATGTATATATATATAACATCTATCACATCTTTATCCATTTACCTATTGATGGACACTTAGGATGCTTACATAATCTAGCTATTGTAAATAATGCTGCAATAAACATAGGGGTACATATATCCCTTCAAATTAGTGTTTTTGTATTCTTTGGGTAAATACCCAGTAGTGTAATTACTGGGTCATAGGATAGTGCTATTTTCTATTTTTTTTAGGAACCTTCATACTGTCTTCTACAGTGGCTGCACCAGTTTGCATTCCTATGGATAGTGGAGGAAAGACCCTATTTCTCTACATCCTCTCCAACACTTGTTATTTCTTGAGTTTTTTATTTTAGCCATTCTGACAGGTGTGAGTTGATATCTCACTGTAGTTTTGATTTGCATTTCCCTGATAATGAGAGAAGTTGAGCATCTTTTCATGTGTCTGCTGGCCATCTGTATGCCTTCTTTGGAAAAATGTCTGTTCATGACTTCTGTTCATTCTTAATTGGATTATTTTTGTTGTTCTTGAGTTTTATAAGTTATATATGTATTTTAGATTTAACAACAAAGTGCACACAATGAATGGGGGGGTAAACAGAAGGGGGAATGAACCACGAGAGACTATGGACTCTGGGAAACAAATTGAGGGCTTCAGAGGGGAGGGGGGGGGGGATTGGGATAGGCCAGTGATGGGTATTAAGGAGGGCACATATCGTATGGAGCACTGGATGTTATACACAACAACGAATCATGGAACACTACATCAAAAACTAATGATGTACTGTATGGTGACAAACATAATAAAAATATTTTTAAAAGTGCACACAACGCACATAGGAGATATCACTGAAACAACAGTTTCTGGTGAACATGGGACACTCCACTGCAGGGCACTATAGGATCTCTTCTTCATAAGACCTTCACTTTCAAGAGCAGAGATGTAGCTGACATTTCTAACACAGAGAAACGGACATAAAGAGTTAGGCAAAATGAGGAGACAGAGGAATATATCCCAAATGAAAGAATAGGACAAAATCATAGAAAGAGATTCAAGCAAAGTGGATATAAGTAATATGCTTGATACAGAATTTAAAGTAATGATCATAAAGATACTCACTGGACTTAAGAAAAGAGTGGAGGACATCATTAAGACCCTTAACAAAAAGATTAAAAAATAACCAGAGATGAAGAACATAATAAACGAAATAAAAATAGATGGAATTCCACTAGATGGAGTAAGTGCCAGGCTAGAAAAAGCAGAATAATGTAATAGTGACCTGAAGTACAGAGTAATAGAATGTAATCAAGCTGGGCAGGGGAGAGAAAAAAATTATGCAAAATTAGAATAGTCTTAGGGAACTCAGAGACTCCATCAAGTGTAATAACATTTGCATTACAGGGATCCCTGGCCTCCATACTTTTGATGAAATAGCTCTTAATCTTCTGAGGATACACTGTTCAAAATGAGTCATTTCTCTCTATTTTAAAGATTTTATTTGGCTTTGGCTTTTGACAGTTTGATTGTGATGTGTTTATGTATCAATCTCTAGTTTTTTTCTACCTGGAATTTGTTGAGATTTGTTTTAAAAGATTTATTTATTTTAGAGAGAGGGAGCACAAGTGGGAGGCACAGAGGAAGAAGGAGAGAAAATCTCAAGCAGACTCTGTGCTGAGCATGGAGCCTGACACAGCACTCTATCTCACAAGCCTGGGATTATGACCTGAGCTGAAACCAAGAGTCGGACACTTAACTGACTGTGCCACCCATGCACCCCAATTTGTTGACTTTTTTGAATGCCTAGATTGTCACAAAATGTAGGAAGTTTTTTGCCAATATTTATTCAAATATCCTTACTGCATTTTCTCTCCTCTCCTTCTTTTACTACCATTATTCATATTTGGTACACCTTTATAAGCAAAGAATTATCTCCAGTTGGTGGCACTAGGGGAAGTCAGATTTGAAGCATAAGAACTTGATGAATGGTCACTGGCTTGAGGATGGAAGAAGCCATCTAATGAGGACCATGGGTAACTTCTAGAAGCTAAGAAAAGTCTCCACGTGAAAATCAAAGGATTGGTTATTTTCACACTCTTACTACAAGAAACTGAACTTTCCAAATACCAGGAATGAACTTAGAAGATTTCAAGTGTAGATGAAAATGGCAGTGGAGTAGGCGGACCCGAGGCTTGCCTCATCCAACAAACACAACTATATAACTATCAAATCATCTTAAATACCCCAGAAATTGAACTGAAGAATGACAGAACAAAGTCCACAATTAAAGGGAGAGAAGAAGCCACTCCAAGAAGGAAGAAAGGCAAAGATATGATTTAGGGGAGAAACAGATTGTGGGTTCTGCAGAACGGAGAGAGGTGTGGTCGTGGAGAAAACTGTGAGAGAGAGAGAGAGAGCACACAGGGGAGTGAACATGGAGAGCATTTCCCTAAAGCCATTGGCTTGGAAGACAAAAGGGGATGAATTTTGTGAGTTCTTGCAATCAGGGGGACTTAAAATCTATATTTTAAGGGTCATCAGGCTTGAATGGAATGGAGCCCTGAGGGCACTGCCCTGCTTCTGGAGAGAAGGCAGGCAAACAACCTGAGGGAAGATAATATGAAAACAGTGATCTGAAGAGCACCTGGGGCATACAGTAGGGACAATATTCACTCTCCTCAGTACATTCCTGAGAGGAAGCATGCACAGAGACAGCATTTTGGGAACAAAGGAGCTGGCCAGAGCTAATTCCACCCCCATCACCATAAACATAGAGCCATCTGAGGGAAAAGCTCAGCACTGAAACTGGCTGCCTAACTTGCATACACCAAGCCCCACTTCCCAGCACTCTGGTGGAAATGCCTTTCTTAGTAATACTTGCCTCAGTCCCAACAACTTAAGTCCTTCCCCCATAAGACCAGCACAAATCCCTGCCCACACCAAGTCTCCTGAACAGAGTTCTACAGGGCCTCAGTTCCAGTGGAGATGGTAACAGGTCTCACTTCACAAGCAGATCAGAGCATACCTACTTAAAACTCAACACCTTCAGGCCAGGAACCAAACATTTCCCACAGCTGGTAAGGACATCCAGTGCAGATGGCTGGCCTGAAGGATACAACAGCCAAAATGCAACAGCAGAGCACACACAGCACACATTAGAAACACTCCCTGAAGTGCCAGGCCCTGGCATGACCTCTTCTTTGTAAGGCCATTACTTTCAGGAGCAAGAGATATAACCAGCCTTTCTAACACAGAGAAGAAGGCAGAGACTTATACAAAATGCCAAGATGGAAGAATTTATCCCAATGAAAGAATAAGATAAGGACATGGCCGGAGATCTAAGCAAAACAGATATAAATAATGTGCCTGCTGAATTTAAAGCAATGATCAGAAGGAGACCCACTGGATTGAGAAAATAATGGAAGACATCAGTGACACCCTTACCAGATATAAAAGAGTTAAAAAAGAATCAATCAGAGATGAAGTGTGCAACAAATGGAATTAGAAACACACTTGATGCAATGAACAGCAGGCTGGAAGAAGCAGAGGAATTAGTGACCTAGAATACAAAGTAATGGAAAGTAATGAAGCTGAACAAAAGAGAGAAAGAAGACTCATGTAACACAAGAATATACATAAGGAACTCAGTGACCATCAAACATAATAACATTCATATTTTAAGAGTCCCAGAAGAAACACAGAGAAAAGGTGGCAGAACATTTGTTTGAAAAATAATAGCTGAAAATTTCTCTAATCTGGGGAAGGAAAGAGACATCCAGATCCAGGAGGCAGAGAGAATTCCCATCAAAATTAACAAAAGCATGCCAACACCAAGACCTATTGTAATTACATTTGCAAAATAAAGTGATTAAAAAAATCTCAAAAGCAGCAAGACAAAAAAAAAGTCCTTAAGTTATAAGGGAAAACCCACAATATGGCTAGCTGCAGATTTTTTCACAGAAACGTGGCAATCCAGAAGGTAGTGAAGTGATATATCCAAAGTGCTGAATGGGAAAAATCTGTAGTCAAAAGTACTCTATACAGCAAGGGTATCATTCGGAATAGAAGGAGAGATAAAGAGTTTCCCAGACAAACAAACACTAAGGGTGTTAATGACCACTAAACCAGCCCTGCAGAAATAATAAAGGGGACTCTTTGAGTGTAAAGAAGAGACAGAAAATGACAAAGATAAGAAAGGGTTAGAGCAAATCTCCAGGAAAAAAAAATGACAAAACAAGTAATAAAATGACAAACTAGACTTCAAAATAAACACTGTAACAAGAGATGATGAAGGACAATATATAATAAAAAAGGAGGACAATCCAATAAGAGTATCTAACAATTATAATTATTTATGCACCCAACATGGGAACACCAAAATACATAAAACAATAACAAACATAAAGCAACTAATTAATAATAATATAATAGTAGTAGGGGACATTAACACCCCACTTACAGGGAAGGGGAAAGATGGTGGAGGAGTAGGGGACCCTATTTCAACTGGTATCTTGAATAGAGCTGGATATCTACCAGACCATTCTGAACACCCATGAAATCAACCTGTGATGTAAGAAGATATATCTGGATCTCTACGAACAGGACATCTCCAGTGGTTGGTCTCAAGGTATGAAACAAGAAGCCGTGATTCTGTGGGCAGGTATCAGAAGATAAACGGAAGGGGAGGGAGCCTCCATGCTCTTGTGCCAGGAAGGCAAAAGGCTCCCGTGCTGGGGACCAGGCACAGACTCATAGGTAGCAGCGGGGAAAGGACTTTAGGACAGCCGCCCAGACCGAAACCTGGAGCCACGGGGGTGCATGTGCAAACCGGGGAGGTTGGAGGTTTTAGAAGCACAAAGGGCAGAGATGTGTCCAGTCTTGGGAGCAAGGACTGGGAAAGTGGCTGTGGGGTGCACAAATCAGGGTGCTGTGGGATTTTAGCAAAACAGACAGAAAAGGAGTCTGTGACCTGGAGAGCTCAGTGAAGAGCAGACAGCGATTTTTCTGAACTGAGACAGAGGTTTGGTTCGGTCACTTCTGCTCTGACTCTCAGAGATGCAGAAAGCTGCCATGGAAAGCAACCAGAGAACAAAAGCCCAAAAAAGTGGTTTTCACTGAGCCCAACCCCAGAAAGAGAGCAGGGCAAGTCTGCCTAAGCATGGGTGCCTGAGTAACAGTACGTCAGGCCCCTCCCCCAGAAAACAGGCTGGAAAAACAAGAGGACGACAACCCCAAGGTCCATATAAAACAGGTGCATCTTGCTTGGGTCATGGTTAATACTTTGACTCTGTACATTCCCTCAACAACCCCCTAACAGAATGACTAAGAGGAGGAACTCCCAGCAAAGAAAAGAATCAGAGACTGTGCCATCTGCCACAGAAATAATGGATATGGATATAACCAAGATGATAGAAATAGACTTCAAAGTAACAATTATAAAGTAGAAATCTGTGCTGGAGAGAAATATTAGCCACAATATAGAATCTCTTAGGGCAGAAACGAGATCTCATCAGGCTGAACGTATAAAAGCTATGAATGAAATGCAGTCTAAACTGGGTATACTGGGAAAGAGGAGGTAAGATGGCAGAGGAGTAGGGGACCCCTTTTTCAGCCGGTCCCCTGAGTCGAGCTGGATAGGTACCAGACCAGCCTAAACAACCACGGAATCAGCCTGAGACACAGGAAGATACATCTGTATCTCTACAAATGAACATCTCCAGGGCTGAGTATTGAGGTACGAAGTGGGGGGCCGTGAAACCGCGCACAGATATAGGAAGATAAACGGAAGGGGGAGGGAGCCACCGCGTTCGGGTGCTGGGAAGCGGTACCCACCTGCACTGGGGAGCGGGCGGACTCACGGACGGCACCCGCGAAACAGCAGACTGAGACCCTGAAACGGGTGCGCGTGCCACAAGGTTTCTCACGGAACTCCGGAATCCCAGTGTGCTCACCAGGAATAGACTGAGACCCGGAGATCCGGGAGCTCACGGGGGCGGCTGGCGGCTGGCGGCGTTAGAAACACAAAGGACAGAGACGCGCAGGCCCTGGAAGTGAGGGCAGGGACGCCGGGTGTGGGGTGCACATCCCGGGATACTGCAGGGTTGAGCAACACCAACAGTAACAGAGTTAAAGTGGCCAGAACATCACTGGAGAACGGGCCGCAATCCCTCTGTTCTGAGACAGAGGCTGGGATTCGGCCGCTGCTGCTCTGACTCTCAGAAGAGGCACAGCAAACCTCCAGGGAAAGCCGCCAGAGAACAAAAGCCTGGAAATACCAGTTCACAGCTTGCCCATCTCCCCTCGCAGGGGACACAGAGACTCTACCCAAACAGGGTTGCCTGAGTATCAGTGGCGGCAGGCCCCTCTCCCAGAACACAGAAGGCAGGCTGAAAAATCAAGGAGCCCACAACCCGGGGCACCTGGGTGGCGCAGTCATTGAGCACCTGTCTTCGGCTTAGGGCGTGATCCTGGCGTTCCAGAAAGGAGTCCCTCATCGGGCTCCTCCGCTGGGAGTCTGCTTCTTCCTCTCCCACTCCCCTGCTTCTGTTCCCGTTCTTGCTGACTGTCTGTCTCTCTCTCTCAGATAAATAAATAAATAAAATCTTTAAAGAAGAAGCCCACATCCCCAAGATCCCTATAAAACAAAGGGCACGGCCTGGAACCCAGTCAATAATTTGGGCTCTGGACAACCCCGCAACCTCTCCTCATTAGAATGACAAGAAGGAGAAGCCACCCTCCCCAAGAAAAGAAAAGACAGTGAGTCTGTGGCCTCTGCCACAGAAATAATGGATAGGGATGTAACCAAATTATGAGAAATGGAATTCAGAGTAACAATCGTCAAAATGATGAGTAGAATTGAAAAAAGTATTAACGAAAAAGTTACTGAGAATATAGAATCCCTAAGGACAGAAATGAGAGCGAATCTAACAGAAATTAAAAATTCTATGAGCCAAATGCAGGCAAAAGTAGAGGCTCTGACGGCCAGGGTCACCGAAGCAGAGGAACGTGTTAGTGAATTGGAGGATGGGTTGATAGAGGAAAAAACGAAAATAGAAGCTGGTCTTAAAAAAATCCGTGCCCATGAATGTAGGTTACGGGAGATTACTGACTCAATAAAATGATCCAATGTTAGAATCATCGGCATCACCGAGGGGGTGGAGAAAAACAGAGGTCTAGAAGAGATATTTGAACAAATTGTAGCTGAAAACTTCCCTAATCTAGCGAGGGAAACAAACATTCGTGTCCAAGAGGCAGAGAGGACCCCTCCCAAGCTCAACCATGACAAACCTACGCCACGTCATGTCATAGTGCATTTCGCAAATATTAGATCCAAATACAGTATTGAAAGCGGCCAGGGCAAAGAAATTTCTCACGTACCAAGGCAAAGGTATCAGAATTACGTCAGACCTGTCTACACAGACCTGGAATGAGAGAAAGTGTTGGGGGAGCATTTTTAAAGCTCTTTCAGAGAAAAACATGCAGCCAAGGATCCTTTATCCAGCAAGGCTGTCATTCAGAATTGATGGAGAAATAAAGACATTTCAGAATCGCCAGTCATTAACCAATTTCGTAACCATGAAACCAGCCCTACAGGAGATATTAAGGGGGGTACTATAAAGGTAAAAAGGCCCCAAGAGTGATACAGAAAAGAAAGTCACAACCGATAC
>NW_024423319.1:77779637-77799212 GCF_017311325.1 Ursus maritimus
CCAGCGTTATGGGATCGAGCCCCACATCAGGCTCCTCCGCTATGAGCCTGCTTCTTCCTCTCCCACTCCTCCTGCTTGTGTTCCCTCTCTCGCTGGCTGTCTCTATCTCTGTCAAATGAACAAATAAAATCTTAAAAAAAAAAAAGTTAAAAATTGAGCTACCCTATGATCCAGCCATTGCACTACTGGGTGTTTACCCCAAAGATACAGACACAGTGAAGAGAAGGGCCATATGCACCCCAATGTTCATAGCAGCATTGTCCACAATAGCTAAATCGAGGTAGGAGCTGAGATGCCCTACAACAGATGACTGGATTAAGAAGTTGTGGTCGAGCTGGTAGGCAGGGGAGGGAAATGGTGCCACAGTGTTTTTGTTCTTAGAGAAGTCTCCCAAAGATCCCTGCCCTTTCGGCACACACTCTGAGATTAAGAAACAGATAAAGACAACTATCATATGATTTCTCTCATCTATGGAACATAAGAACTAGGATGATCAGTAGGGGAAGAAAGGGATAAGGAAAGGGTGGGTAATCAGAAAGGGGAATGAAACATGAGAGACAATGGACTATGAGAAACAAACTGAGGGCCTCAGAGGGAAGAGGGGTGGGGGAATGGGATAGACCGGTGATGGGTAGTAAGGAGGGCACGTATTGCATGGTGCACTGGGTGTTATACGCAACGAATGAATCATCGAGCCTTACATCGGAAAATGGGGATGTACTGTATGGTGACTAACATAATGTAATAAAAAATCATTTAAAAAAACTGGGTATACTGACTGCCAGGGTAAACAAGGGAGAAAACAAATTAGTGAGTTAGAGGATAAGATGATAGAAAAGAAGGAAAACAAGGTAGCATGGGGAAAACTAATTAAATGTCAAGGAATCAAAGTGAGAGAGATTACTGACACAATGAAACGTTCCAATAACAGAACTATTGGGATCCCCAAGGGTGTGGAAAAAGAAAGAGGTCTAGAAGATATATCTGAGCAAATTATAGCTGAGAACTTCCTTAATCTGGGGAAGGAAACAAGCATTCGTGTCCAAGAGGCAGAGAGGACCCCTCCCAAAATCAGTGAGAACTGACCAACACCGTGACATACAATAGTACAATTTGCAAATCTTAGAGCCAAGGAAACAATCTTGAAAGCGGCAAGGAAGAAGAGATTTCTTATGTACAGCGGGAGGAACATCAGAATAATGTCAGACCTGTCCACAGAGATCTGGCAAGCCAGAAAGGGCTGACAAGACACATTCAGGGTAATAAATGAGAAGAATATGCAGCCAAATATAGTGTACACAGCAAGGCTGTCATTCAGAATGGATGGAGAGACAAGGAGCTTCCAAGACAAGCAGAAACTGAAAGAATATGTGACCACCAAGCCAGCCCTGCAAGAAATATTAAGGGGGTTCTATAAAAGGTGAAAGACCCCAAGAGTGATACAGAACAGAAATTTACAGAGACAATCTGTAGAAACAAGGACTTCACAGGCAACATGATGACATTAAAATCATACCTCTCAATAATCACTCTCAGCATCAATGCCCTAAATGATCCCATAAAACACCACAGGGTTGCAGATTGGATAAAAAGACATGACCCATTCATATCCTGTCTACAAGAGACTCACTTTGAATCTAGGACACATCCTGACTGAAATTGAAGGGATGGAAAACCATTCTTCATGCCCACAGACCACAAAAGAAAGCTGGGGTGGCAATTCTCATATCAGACAAATTAGATTTTAAGCTAAAGACTGTAGTAAGAGATACAGAAGGACACTGTATCATCCTTAAAGGGTCTATCCAACAAGAGGATCTAACAATTATAAATATCTATGCCCCAACATGGGAGCAGTGAACTACATAAGCTAACTGTTAACCAAAATAAAGAGATATATAGATAATAATACATTAATACCAGGAGACCTCAACTCCCCACTCTCAGCAGGAGACATGTCATCTAAGCAGAAAATCAATAAAGAAGCAAGAGCTTTGAATGACACACTGGACCAGATGGACCTCATAGATATATCCAGAACATTACACCCTAAAACAACAGAATACTCATTCTTTTCAAATGCACCTGGAACTTTTTCCAGAACAGACCACATACTGGGTCACAAATCAGGTCTCAACTGATACCAAAAGATTGAATTATTCCTTGCATATTCTCAGACCACAGTTCTTTGAAACTGGAACTCAATCACAAGAAAACAATTGAAAGAAACTCAAAGACATGGAAGCGAAAGACCATACTGCTTACAAATGTTTGGATCAACCATGAAATCAAAGAACTTAAACAATTTATGGAAACCAATGAGAATGAAACCATATACATCCAAAACCTATGGGATACTGCAAAGGCGGTCCTAAAGGGAAAATACATAGCCATCCAAGCCTCACTCAAAAGAATAGAAAAATCTACAATACACACTCTATATTTACACCTGAACAAGTGGAGAAGGAACAACAAAGGAGGGCTAAGCCAAGCAGGAGAAGAGAATTAATTACGATTGGAGCAGAGATCAATGAATTAGAAATCAGAAATACAGTACAGCAGATCAATGAAACTAGAAGCTGGCTCTTTGAAATAATTAATAAGATCAATAAACAAAGGCCAGGCTTACCCAAAAGAAAAGAGAGAGGAAAGAAAATAATAAAATCATGAATGAAAGGGAAGAGATCACTACTAACACCAAGGAAAAAGAAACAATTATTAGAAATTATTATCAACAACTAGATGACAATTAATTAAGCAACCTGGAAGAAATACATGCCTTCCAGGAAACCTATAATGTACCAAGATTAAAACAGGAAGAAATTGATGACCTAAATAGACCAATAACCAGTAACAAGTCTGAAGCAGTGATCAAAAATCTCCCAAAAAACAAAAGTCCAGGGCCTGAAGGATTCCCTGGGGAATTCTACCAAACATTCAAAGAAGAAATAATACCTATTCTCCTAAAGCTATTTCAAAAAATAAAAACAGAAGGACAGCTACCAAACTCATTGTATGAAGTCAATATTACCTTGATCCTCAAACCAGGCAAAGACCCCATCAAAAAGGAGAATTATAGACCGACGCCAAAATTCTCAACAAGATCCTTGCTAATAGGATCCAACAGGACATTAAAAGGATTATCCATCATGACCAAGTCGGATTCATCCCTGGGATACAAGGGTGGTTCAACATTCACAGGATGATTTTTAACTTTTAGGGACCTCCACACTGTTTTGCAGAGTGGCTGTACTCTGCATTCCCACCAACAATGTAGGAGGGATCCCCTTTCCCCACATCCTCTCCAACAATTGTTGTTCTTGCCTCGTCAATTTTTGCCATTCTAACTGGCGTAAGGTGGTATGTTAGTGTGGTTTTGATTTGAATTTCCCTGATGGCTAATGATTTTGAACATTTTTTCATGTGTCTGTTAGCCATTTGTATGTCATCATTGGAAAAGTGTCTGTTCATATCCTCTGCCCATTCTATGATTTGTTTATTTGTTTCTTGTGTATTGAGTTTGAGAAGTTTTTTGTAGATCTTGGAAACAAGTCTTTTCTCTGTAGTATCATTTGCAAATATATTCTCCCATTCCGTGGGCTGCCTCTTAGTTTTTTTGACTGTTTCCTTGGCTGTACAGAAACTCTTTATCTTGATGTAGTCCACAAGTCCATTTTATCTTTTGTTTCTCTTGCCTTTGGGGATGTGTCATGAAAAGTTTGCTTTGGCCGATGTCGTAGAGGTTACTGCCTATGCTCTCCTCTAGGATTTTGTTGGATTCCTGTCTCACATCGAGGTCTTTCATTCATTTGGAGTTTATATTTGTGTATGGTGTGAGAGAGTGGTCAAGTTTCATTCTTTTGCATGTAGCTGTCCAATTTTCCCAGCACCATTTATTGAAGAGACTGTCTTTTTCCCACCGGATGTTTTTTCCTGCTTTGTCAAAGATTAGTTGCCCAAAGAGCCGAGGGTCCATTTCTGGGTTCTCTATTCTGTTCCATTGGTCTATGTGTCTGTTTTTGTGCCAGTACCATGCTGTCTTTGTGATCACAGCTTTGTAGTACAACTTGAAATCTGGCGACGTGATGCCCCCAGCTTTGTTTTTCCTTTTCAACAATTCCTTGGCGATTCGGGGCCTTTTCTGTTTCCATACAAATTTAAGGACTATTTGTTCCAGTTCTTAGAAAAATGTCCTCGGTATTTTGATCAGGATAGCATTTAAAGTGTAGATTTCTCTGGGTAGCATGGACATTTTAACTATGTTAATTCTTCCGATCCATGAGCATGGAATATTTTTCCATCTTTTTGTGTCTTCCTCAATGTCTTTCAAGAGTGATTTGTAGTTTCTAATATATAGATCCTTTACGTCTCTGGTTAAGGGAATTCCAAGGTAACGTATGGTTTTTGGTGCTATTGTAAATGGGATGGATTCCCTAATTTCTCATTCTTCAGTCTCATTATTCATGTGTAGAAATGCAACTGATTTCTGAGCATTGATTTTGTATCCTGCCACATTACTGAATTGCTCTATAACTTCTAGTAGTTTGGGGGTGGATTCTTTTGGGTTTTCCATATAGAGTATCATATCATCTGTGACGAGAGACAGTTTGACTTCTTTGCCGATTTGGATACCTTTGATCCCTTTTTGTTGTCTGATTGCTGTTGCAAGGACTTCTAGTACTATGTTGAATAATTATGGCGAGAGTGGGCATCCTTGTCGTGCTCCTGATCTTAAGGGAAAGGCTTCCAGCTTTTCCCCATTGAGAATGATATTTGCTGTAGGCTTTTCATAGATGGTTTTTATGAGATTGAGGAAGGTCCCCTCTATCCCTACAGTCTGAAGAGTTTTAATCAGGAAAGGATGCTGTATTTTGTCAAATGCTTTTTCTGCATCTATTGAGAGAATCATATGATTTTTGGCCTTTTTCTTGTTGATATAATCTGTCACACTGATAGATTTGTGAATGTTGAACCACCCTTGTATCCCAGGGATGAATCCGACTTGGTCATGATGGATAATCCTTTTAATGTCCTGTTGGATCCTATTAGCAAGGATCTTGTTGAGAATTTTGGCGTCGGTCTATAATTCTCCTTTTTGATGGGGTCTTTGCCTGGTTTGAGGATCAAGGTAATATTGACTTCATACAATGAGTTTGGTAGCTGTCCTTCTGTTTTTATTTTTTGAAATAGCTTTAGGAGAATAGGTATTATTTCTTCTTTGAATGTTTGGTAGAATTCGGGAATCCTTCAGGCCCTGGACTTTTGTTTTTGGGAGATTTGATCACTGCTTCAGACTTGTTACTGGTTATTGGTCTATTTAGGTCATCAATTTCTTCCTGTTTTAATCTTGTACATTATAGGTTTCCTGGAAGGCATGTATTTCTTCCAGGTTGCTTAATTAATTGTCATCTAGTTGTTGATAATAATTTCTAATAATTGTTTCTTTTTCCTTGGTGTTAGTAGTGATCTCTTCCCTTTCATTCATGATTTTATTATTTTCTTTCCTCTCTTTTTCTTTTGGTAACCTGGTTTGTTTATTGATCTTATTAATTATTTCAAAGAGCCAGCTTCTAGTTTCATTGATCTGCTGTACTGTATTTCTGATTTCTAATTCATTGATCTCTGCTCCAATCGTAATTAATTCTCTTCCTGTGCTTGCTTAGCCTCCTTTGTTGTTCCTTCTCCACTTGTTCAGGTGTAAATATAGAGTGTGTATTGTAGATTTTTCTATTCTTTTGAGTGAGGCTTGGATGGCTATGTATTTTCCCTTTAGGACCGCCTTTGCAGTATCCCATAGGTTTTGGATGTATATGGTTTCATTCTCATTGGTTTCCATAAATTGTTTAAGTTCTTTGATTTCAGGTTGATCCAAACATTTGTAAGCAGTATGGTCTTTCGTTCCATGTCTTTGAGTTTCTTTCAATTGTTTTCTTGTGATTGAGTTCCAGTTCAAAGAACTGTGGTCTGAGAATATGCAAGGAATAATTCAATCTTTTGGTATCAGTTGAGACCTGATTTGTGACCCAGTATGTGGTCTGTTCTGGAAAAAGTTCCAGGTGCATTTGAAAAGAATGAGTATTCTGTTGTTTTAGGGTGTAATGTTCTGGATATATCTATGAGGTCCATCTGGTCCAGTGTGTCATTCAAAGCTCTTGCTTCTTTATTGATTTTCTGCTTAGATGACATGTCTCCTGCTGAGAGTGGGGAGTTGAGGTCTCCTGGTATTAATGTATTATTATCTATATATCTCTTTATTTTGGTTAACAGTTAGCTTATGTAGTTCACTGCTCCCATGTTGGGGCATAGATATTTATAATTGTTAGATCCTCTTGTTGGATAGACCCTTTAAGGATGATACAGTGTCCTTCTGTATCTCTTACTACAGTCTTTAGCTTAAAATCTAATTTGTCTGATATGAGAATTGCCACCCCAGCTTTCTTTTGTGGTCTGTGGGCATGAAGAATGGTTTTCCATCCCTTCAATTTCAGTCAGGATGTTTACAGTTCAAAGTGAGTCTCTTGTAGACAGGATATGAATGGGTCATGTCTTTTTATCCAATCTGCAACCCTGTGGTGTTTTATGGGATCATTTAGGGCATTGATGCTGAGAGTGATTATTGAGAGGTAATTTTATGTGTCATCATGTTGCCTGTGAAGTCCTTGTTTCTACAGATTGTCTCTGTAAATTTCTGTTCTGTATCACTCTTGGGGTCTTTCACCTTTATAGAACCCCTTAATATTTCTTGCAGGGCTGGCTTGGTGGTCACATATTCTTTCAGTTTCTGCTTGTCTTGGAAGCTCCTTGTCTCTCCATCCATTCTGAATGACAGCCTTGCTGTGTACACTATATTTGGCTGCATATTCTTCTCATTTATTACCCTGAATGTGTCTTGTCAGCCCTTTCTGGCTTGCCAGATCTCTGTGGACAGGTCTGACATTATTCAGTGTTCCTCCGCTGTACATAAGAAATCTCTTCTTCCTTGCCGCTTTCAAGATTGTTTCCTTGGCTCTAAGATTTGCAAATTGTACTTGTATGTCACGGTGTTGGTCAGTTCTCACTGATTTTGGGAGGGGTCCTCTCTGCCTCTTGAGACGCGAATGCTTGTTTCCTTCCCCAGATTAAGGAAGTTCTCAGCTATTTTTGCTCAGATATATCTTCTAGACCTCTTTCTTTTTACACCCTTGGGGATCCCAATAGTTCTGTTATTGGAACGTTTCATTGTGTCAGTAATCTCTCTCACTTTGATTCCTTGACATTTAATTAGTTTTCCCCATGCTACCTTGTTTTCCTTCTTTTCTATCATCTTATCCTCTAACTCACTAATTTGTTTTCTCCCTTTTTCCCTGGCAGTCAGTATACCCAGTTTTTTTAAATGATTTTTATTCCATTTGTTAGTCACCATACAGTACATCCCCATTTTCGTCTTGGGCTCAGAGTTCATTCGTTGTATAACACCCAGTGCACCATGCAATCGTGCCCTCCTTACTACCCATCACCGGTCTATCCCATTCCCCCACCCCTCTTCCCTCTGAGGCCCTCAGTTTGTTTCTCATAGTCCATTGTCTCTCATGTTTCATTCCCCTTTCTGATTACCCACCCTTTCCTTATCCCTTTCTTCCCCTACTGATCATCCTAGTTCTTATGTTCCATAGATGAGAGAAATCATATGATAGTTGTCTTTCTCTGCTTGACTTATTTCACTTAGCATTATCTCCTCCAGTGCCGTCCATGTTGCAGCAAAAGTTGAGAATTCGTTCTTTCTGATAGCTGAGTAATATTCCATTGTATATATTCACCACAACTTCTTAATCCAGTCATCTGTTGTAGGACATCTCAGCTCCTACCTCGATTTAGCTATTGTGGACAATGCTGCTATGAACATTGGGGTGCATATGGCCCTTCTCTTCACTGTGTCTGTATCTTTGGGGTAAACACCCAGTAGTGCAATGGCTGGATCATAGGGTAGCTCAATTTTTAACTTTTTAAGGGACCTCCACACGGTTTTCCAGAGTGGCTGTACCAACTTGCATTCCCACCAACAATGTAGGAGGGATCCCCTTTCTCCATCCCTCTCAACAATTGTTGTTTCTTGCCTTGTCTACTTTTGCCATTCTAACTGGCGTAGGTGGTATCTCGAGGTGGTTTTGATTTGAATTTCCCTGATGGCTAATGATTTTGAACATTTTTCATGTGTCTGTTAGCCATTTGTATGTCTTCATTGGAAAAGTGTCTGTTCATATCTTCTGCCCATTTTTATTTGTTTATTTGTTTCTCGTGTATTGAGTTTGAGAAGTTCTTTGTAGATCTTGGATACCAGTCCTTTATCTGTAGTGTCATTTGCAAATATATTCTCCCATTCCGTGGGCTGCCTCTTAGTTTTTCTGACTGTTTCCTTGGCTGTACAGAAGCTTTTAATCTTGATGAAGTCCCATAGTTCATTTTATCTTTTGTTTCTCTTGCCTTTGGGGGTGTGTCATGAAAAAGGTTGCTTTGGCCGAAGTCGTAGAGGTTACAGCCTATGTTCTCCTCTAGAATTTTGATGGATTCCTGCCTCACATCGAGGTCTTTCATCCATTTGGAGTTTATTTTTGTGTATGGTGTGAGATAGTGGTCAAGTTTCATTCTTTTGCATGTAGCTGTCCAATTTTTCCAGCACCATTTATTGAAGGGACTGTCTTTTGCTCACCGGATGTTTTCTCCTGCTTTATCTAATATTAGTTGCCCAAAGAGCCGAGGGTCCATTTCTGGGTTCTCTATTCTGTTCCATTGGTCTATGTGTCTGTTTTTGTGCCAGTACCATGCTGTCTTCGTGATCACAGCTTTGTAGTACAGCTCAAAATCTGGCATTGTGATGCCCCCAGCTTTGTTTTTCCTTTTCAACAGTTCCTTGGAGATTTGGGGCCTTTTCTGTTTCCATACAAATTTGAGGACTCTTTGTTCCAGTTCTTTGAAAAATGTCCTCGGTATTTTGATCGGGATAGCATTGAAAGTGTAGATTGCTCTGGGTAGCATGGACATTTTAACTATGAATATTCTTCTGATCCATGAGCATGGAATATCTTTCCATCTTTTTATGTCTTCCTCAATGTCTTTCAAGAGTGATTTATAGTTTCTAGAATATAGCTCCTTTACGTCTCTGGTTAAGGGAATTCCAAGGTAACGTATGGTTTTTGGTGCTATTGTAAATGGGATGGATTCCCTAATTCCTCTTTCTTCGGTCTCTTTATTCGTGTATAGATTTCTGAGCACTGATTTTGTATCCCGCCACATTACTGAATTGCTCTATAACTTCTAATAGTTTGGGAGTGGCTTCTTTTGGGTTTTCCATATAGAGTATCATGTCATCTACAAAGAGAGACATTTGACTTCTTCTTTGCCAATTTGGATACCTTTTTTCCCTTTTTGTTGCCTGATTGCTGTTGCAAGGACTTCTAGTACTATGTTGAATAATAATGGCGAGAGTGGGCATCCTTGTCATGTTCCTGATCTTAAGGGAAAGGCTTCCAGCTTTTCCCCATTGAGAATAATATTTTCAGTAGGCTTTTCATAGATGGCCTTTATGAGATTGAGATATATACCCTCTATTCCTACACTCTGAAGGTTTTTAATCAGGAAAGGATGTTTATTTTGTCAAATGCTTTTTCTGCATCAGTTGAGAGGATCATATGGTTCCTGAGTCTTTTCTTGTTGATATGATGTATCGTGCTGATTGATTTGCTAATATTGAACCACGCTTGCATCCCAGGTATGAATCCCACTTGATCATGATGGATAATCCTCTTAATGTACTTTTGGATCCTTTAGCAAGTATCTTGTTGAGGATTTTGGCGTCCATATTCATTAAGGAAATCGGTCTGTAATTCTCCTTTTTGAGGGGGTCTTTGCCTGATTTGGGAATCAGGGTAATATTGGCCTCATAGAATGAGTTTGGTAGCTTTCCTTCTGTTTCTATTTTTTGAAATAGCTTTAGGAGAATAGGTATTATTTCTTCTTTGAATGTTTGGTAGAATTCCCCAGGAAAACGATCTGGGCCTGGAGTTTTGTTATTTGGATGGTTGCTTATCACGGACTCAATTTCTTCATAATTAATTGGCCTGTTTAAGAAATCAATTTCTTCCTATTTCAATCTTGGTAGTTTATAGGTTTCCAGGAAGGATTCCATCTCTTCCAGATTGCTTAGTTTATTGGCATATAGCTGTTGATAAAAATTTCTAATAGTCCTTTCCATTTCAATGGTGTTGGTCGTGACCTCTCCTTTTTCATTCAGAATTTTAATAATTTGTGTCCTTTCTCTTTTCTTTTGGATAAGTCTTGTCAGTGGTCTGTCAATTTTATTGATTCTCTCAAAGAACCAGCTTCTAGTCCTGTTGATCTCCTCTACTGTACTTCTGGTTTCTGCTTGATTGATTTCAGCTCTAATTTTGGTCAACTGCTTCCTCGTGCGTGGATTAGGCCTGTCCCTCTGTTGCTCTTCCAGCTTCTTGAGGGGAGAATATAAAAACTGCATTTTAGATTTTTCTATTCTTTTGAGTGAGGCTTGGATGGCTATGTATTTCCCCCTTAGGACTGCCTTTGCAGTATCCCATAGGTTTTGGACTGTTGTGTTTTCATTCTCATTGGTCTCCATAAATTGTTTAAGTTGATTTTTGATTTCCTGGTTTATTGAGTCATTCCTGAGCAGGATGGTTCTTAGTGTCCAAGTGTTTGAGTTTCTTCCAAATTTTTCCTTGTGGTTGAGTTCCAATTTCAGAACGTTGTGGTCTGACAATATGCAGGGGATAATTTCAATCTTTTGGTATCGGCTGAGACCTGTTTTGTGTCCCAGAACATGGTCTATTCTTGAAAATGTTCCATGGGCATTAGAATGGAATGAGTATTCTTTGGTTCTGGAGTGTACTGTTCTATATATAACTATGAGGTCCAACTCGTCGAGTATGGCATTCAAAGCCTTTGATTCTTTGCTTAGTTTTTGCCAGGGTGTTCTGTCTATTTCTGTTAGTGGAGTGTTGAGGTCCCCTACTATTAATGTATTTTTATCTATATGTCTCTTTATTCTAATTAAGAGTTGGCTTGTGTATCTTGCTGCTCCAGTGTTGGGGGCATATATATTTATAATTGTCATATCCCCTTGTTGAATACTTCCTTTAAAAATAATATAGTGCCCTTCTGCATCTCTAACTATAGTCTCTAGTTTAAAATCCAATCTATCTGATATGAGAATTGCTATCCCAGCTTTCTGTGGGGTCCATTTGCATGAAAGATGTTACTCCATCCCCTTACTCTCAGTCTGAATGCATCTTTGGGTTCGAAATGAGTCTCTTGTAGACAGCAAATGGATGGGTCATTTCTTTTTATCGAATTTGCAACCCTGTGGTGTATTATGGGAGCATTTAAGCTGTTCACATTGAGACTGAATACTGAGAGATATGATTTTAATGATGGTATGTTGCCAATAAAGTCTTTGTTTGTATCGGTTGTGACTTTCTTTTCTGTATCACTCTTGGGGCCTTTTTACCTTTATAGTACCCCCCTTAATATCTCCTGTAGGGCTGGTTTCATGGTTACGAAATTGGTTAATGACTGGCGATTCTGAAATGTCTTTATTTCTCCATCAATTCTGAATGACAGCCTTGCTGGATAAAGGATCCTTGGCTGCATGTTTTTCTCTGAAAGAGCTTTAAAAATGCTCCCCCAACACTTTCTCTCATTCCAGGTCTGTGTAGACAGGTCTGACGTAATTCTGATACCTTTGCCTTGGTACGTGAGAAATTTCTTTGCCCTGGCCGCTTTCAATACTGTATTTGGATCTAATATTTGCGAAATGCACTATGACATGACGTGGCGTAGGTTTGTCATGGTTGAGCTTGGGAGGGTTGCCTCTCGTGCTACGACATTTGTTTCTTGTTGCTATTGGTTCAGACGTTCTAATATTTTCTAGACCTCTGTTTTTCTCCACCCCTCGGTGATTGACAGTTCATTGGAATCATTTATTAGTCAGTATTTCCAGCCACATTCATGGACGATTTTTAAGACACTTCTATTTCGTTTTTCCTCTATCAACCCATCCTCCAATTCACTAACAGTTCCTCTGCTTCGGTGACGGTGGCCGTCAGAGCCTCTACTTTGCCTGCATTTGGCTCATAGAATTTTTAATTTCTGTTAGATTCGCTCTCATTTCTGTCCTTAGGATTCTATATTCTCAGTAACTTTTTCGTTAATACTTTTTCAATTCTACTCATCATTTTGACGTGTTACTCTGAATTCCATTTCTCATAATTTGGTTACATCCCTATCCATTATTTCTGTGGCAGAGGCCACAGACTCACTGTCTTTTCTTTTCTTGGGGAGGGTGGCTTCTCCTTCTTGTCATTCTAATGAGGAGAGGTTGCGGGGTTGTCCAGAGCCCAAATTATTGACTGGGTTCCAGGCCGTGCCCTTTGTTTTATAGGGATCTTGGGGATGTGGGCTTCTTCTTTAAAGATTTTATTTATTTATTTATCTGAGAGAGAGAGACAGACAGTCAGCAAGAACGGGAACAGAAGCAGGGGAGTGGGAGAGGAAGAAGCAGACTCCCAGCGGAGGAGCCCGATGAGGGACTCCTTTCTGGAACGCCAGGATCACGCCCTAAGCCGAAGACAGGTGCTCAATGACTGCGCCACCCAGGTGCCCGGGTTGTGGCTCCTTGATTTTCAGCCTGCCTTCTGTGTTCTGGGAGAGGGGCCTGCCGCCACTGATACTCAGGCAACCCTGTTTGGGTAGAGTCTCTGTGTCCCCTGCGAGGGGAGATGGGCAAGCTGTGAACTGGTATTTCCAGGCTTTTGTTCTCTGGCGGCTTTCCCTGGAGGTTTGCTGTGCCTCTTCTGAGAGTCAGAGCAGCAGCGGCCGAATCCCAGCCTCTGTCTCAGAACAGAGGGATTGCGGCCCGTTCTCCAGTGATGTTCTGGCCACTTTAACTCTGTTACTGTTGGTGTTGCTCAACCCTGCAGTATCCCGGGATGTGCACCCCACACCCGGCGTCCCTGCCCTCACTTCCAGGGCCTGCGCGTCTCTCTGTCCTTTGTGTTTCCTAACGCCGCCAGCAGCCGCCGCCCCGTGAGCTCCGGATCTCCGGGTCTCAGTCTATTCCTGGTGAGCACACTGGGATTCCGGAGTTCCGTGAGAAACCTTGTGGCACGCGCACCCGTTTCAGGGTCTCAGTCTGCTGTTTCGCGGGTGCCGTCCGTGAGTCCGCCCGCTCCCAGTGCAGGTGGGTACCGCTTCCCACACCCGACGCGTGGCTCCCTCCCCTTCGTTTATCTTCCTATATCTGTCGCGGTTTCACGGCCCCCACTTGGTCACTCAATACTCAGCCCTGGAGATGTTCATTTGTAGAGATACAGATGTATCTTCCTGTGTCTCAGGCTGATTCCGTGGTTGTTTAGGCTGGTCTGGTACCTATCCAGCTCGACTCAGGAGACCGGCTGAAAAAGGGGTCCCCTACTCCTCTGCCATCTTACCTCCTCTTTCCCAGTATACCCAGTTTAGACTGCATTTCATTCATACTTTTATACGTTCAGCCTGATGAGATCCTGGTTTCTGCCCTAAGAGATTCTATATTGTGGCTAATATTTCTCTCCAGCACAGATTTCTACTTTATAATTGTTACTTTGAAGTCTATTTCTATCATCTTGGTTATATCCATATCCATTATTTCTGTGGCAGATGGCCAGTCTCTGATTCTTTTCTTTGCTGGGAGTTCCTCCTCTTAGTCATTCTGTTAGGGGTTGTTGAGGGAATGTACAGAGTCAAAGTATTAACCATGACCCAAGCAAGATGCACCTGTTTTATATGGACCTTGGGGTTGTCGTCCTCTTGTTTTCCCAGCCTGTTTTCTGGGGAGGGGCCTGGCGTACTGTTACTCAGGCACCCATGCTTAGGCAGACTTGCCCTGCTCTCTTTCTGGGGTTGGGCTCAGTGAAAACCACTTTTTGGGCTTTTGTTCTCTGGTTGCTTTCCATGGCAGCTTTCTGCATCTCTGAGAGTCAGAGCAGAAGTGCCGAACCAAACCTCTGTCTCAGTTCAGAAAATGGCTGTCTGCTCTTCACTGAGCTCTCCAGGTCACAGACTCCTTTTCTGTCTGTTTTGCTACCTCCACAGCACCCCTGATTTGTGCACCGGCCACTTTCCCAGTCCTTGCTCCCAAGACTGGACACATCTCTGCCCTTTGTGCTTCTAAAACCTCCAACCTCCCGGTTTGCACATGCACCCCCGTGGCTCAGGTTTCGGTCTGGCGGCGGCTGTCCTAAAGTCCTTTCCCGCTGCTACCTATGAGTCTGTGCCTGGTCCCCAGCACGGAGCCTTTGCCTTCCTGACAAGAGCATGAGGCTCCCTCCCTTCCGTTTATCTTCTGATACCTGCCCACAGAATCACGGCTTCTTGTTTCATACCTTGAGACCAACCACTGGAGATTCCTGTTCGTAGAGATCCAGATATATCTTCTTACATCACAGGTTGATTTCATGGGTGTTCAGAATGGTCTGGTAGATATCCAGCTCTATTCGAATTACCGGTTGAAATAGGGTCCCCTCTCCTCCACCATCTTTCCCCTTCCCTGTAAGTGGGGTGTTAATGTCCCCTACTACTATTATATTATTATTAATTAGTTGCTTTATGTTTGTTATTGTTTTATGTATTTTGGTGTTCCCATGTTGGGTGCATAAATAATTATAATTGTTAGATACTCTTATTGGATTGTCCTCCTTTTTATTATATATTGTCCTTCATCATCTCTTGTTACAGTGTTTATTTTGAAGTCTAGTTTGTCATTTTATTACTTGTTTTGTCATTTTTTCCTGGAGATTTGCTCTAACCCTTTCTTATCTTTGTCATTTCTGTCTCTTCTTTACACTCAAAGAGTCCCTTTATTATTTCTGCAGGGCTGGTTTAGTGGTCATTAACACCCTTAGTGTTTGTTTGTCTGGGAAACTCTTTATCTCTCCTTCTATTCGAATGATACCCTTGCTGTATAGAGTACTTTTGACTACAGATTTTCCCATTCAGCACTTTGGATATATCACTTCACTACCTTCTGGATTGCCACGTTTCTGTGAAAAAATCTGCAGCTAGCCATATTGTGGTTTCCTTATAACTTAAGGACTTTTTTTTTGTCTTGCTGCTTTTGAGATTTTTTTAATCACTTTATTTTGCAAATGTAATTACAATAGGTCTTGGTGTTGGCATGCTTTTGTTAATTTTGATGGGAATTCTCTCTGCCTCCTGGATCTGGATGTCTCTTTCCTTCCCCAGATTAGAGAAATTTTCAGCTATTATTTTTCAAACAAATGTTCTGCCACCTTTTCTCTGTGTTTCTTCTGGGACTCTTAAAATATGAATGTTATTATGTTTGATGGTCACTGAGTTCCTTATGTATATTCTTGTGTTACATGAGTCTTTTTCTCTCTTTTGTTCAGCTTCATTACTTTCCATTACTTTGTATTCTAGGTCACTAATTCCTCTGCTTCTTCCAGCCTGCTGTTCATTGCATCAAGTGTGTTTCTAATTCCATTTTTTGCACACTTCATCTCTGATTGATTCTTTTTAACTCTTTTATATCTGGTAAGGGTGTCACTGATGTCTTCCATTATTTTCTCAATCCAGTGGGTCTCCTTCTGATCATTGCTTTAAATTCAGCAGGCACATTATTTATATCTGTTTTGCTTAGATCTCCGGCCATGTCCTTATCTTATTCTTTCATTGGGATAAATTCTTCCATCTTGGCATTTTGTATAAGTCTCTGCCTTCTTCTCTGTGTTAGAAAGGCTGGTTATATCTCTTGCTCCTGAAAGTAATGGCCTTACAAAGAAGAGGTCATGCCAGGGCCTGGCACTTCAGGGAGTGTTTCTAATGTGTGCTGTGTGTCTCTGCTGTTGCATTTTGGCTGTTGTATCCTTCAGGCCAGCCATCTGCACTGGATGTCCTTACCAGCTGTGGGAAATGTTTGGTTCCTGGCCTGAAGGTGTTGAGTTTTTAAGTAGGTATGCTCTAGTCTGCTTGTGAAGTGAGACCTGTTACCATCTCCACTGGAACTGAGGCCTGAGAACTCTGTTCAGGAGACTTGGTGTGGGCAGGGATTTGTGCTGGTCTTATGGGGGAAGGACTTAGGTTGTTGGGACTGAGGCAAGTATTACTAAGAAAGGCATTTCCACCAGAGTGCTGGGAAGTGGGGCTTGGTGTATCAAGTTAGGCAGCCAGTTTCAGTGCTGAGCTTTTCCCTCAGATGGCTCTATGTTTATGGTGATGGGGGTGGATAAGCTCTGGCCAGCTCCTTTGTTCCCAAAATGCTGTCTCTGTGCATGCTTCCTCTCAGGAATGTACTGAGGAGAGTGAATATTGTCCCTACTGTATGCCCCAGGTGCTCTTCAGATCACTGTTTTCATATTATCTTCCCTCAGGTTGTTTGCCTGCCTTCTCTCCAGAAGCAGGGCAGTGCCCTCAGGGCTCCATTCCATTCAAGCCTGATGACCCTTAAATATAGATTTTAAGTCCCCTGATTGCAAGAACTCACAAATTCATCCCCTTTTGTCTTCCAAACCAATGGCTTTAGGAAATGCTCTCCATGTTCACTCCCCTGTGTGCTCTCTCTCTCTCTCTCACAGTTTTCTCCACGACCACACCCTCTCTCTTCAGAACCCACAATCTGTTTCTCCCCTAAATCATATCTTTGCCTTTCTTCCTTCTTGGAGTGGCTTCTTCTCTCCCTTTAATTGTGGACTTTGTTCTGTTCATTCTTCAGTTCAATTTCTGGGGTATTTAAGATGATTTGATAGTTATATAGTTGTGTTTGTTGGATGGGGCAAGCCTCGGGTCCGCCTACTCCACTGCCATTTTCATCTACACTTGAAATCTTCTAAGTTCATTCCTGGTATTTGGAAAGTTCAGTTTCTTGTAGTAAGATGTGAAAATAACCAATCCTTTGATTTTCACGTGGAGACTTTTCTTAGCTTCTAGAAGTTACCCATGGTCCTCATTAGATGGCTTCTTCCATCCTCAAGCCAGTGACCATTCATCAAGTTCTTATGCTTCAAATCTGACTTCCCTAGTGCCACCAACTGGAGATAATTCTTTGCTTATAAAGGTGTACCAAATATGAATAATGGTAGTAAAAGAAGGAGAGGAGAAAATGCAGTAAGGATATTTGAATAAATATTGGCACTTCCTACATTTTGTGACAATCTAGGCATTCAAAAAAGTCAACAAATTGGGGTGCATGTTGGCACAGTCAGTTAAGTGTCCGACTCTTGGTTTCAGCTCAGGTCATAATCCCAGGCTTGTGAGATAGAGTGCTGTGTCAGGCTCCATGCTCCAGCACGGAGTCTGCTGAGATTTTCTCTCCTTCTTCCTCTGTGCCTCCCACTTGTGCTCCTCTCTCTAAAATAAATAAATCTTTTAAAACAAATCTCAACAAATTCCAGGTAGAAAAAAACTAGAGATTGATACATAAACACATCACAATCAAACTGTCAAAAGCCAAAGCCAAATAAAATCTTTAAAATAGAGAGAAATGACTCATTTTGAACAGTGTATCCTCAGAAGATTAAGAGCTATTTCATCAAAAGTATGGAGGCCAGGGATCCCTGTAATGCAAATGTTTACACTTGATGGAGTCTCTGAGTTCCCTAAGACTATTCTAATTTTGCATAATTTTTTCTCTCCCCTGCCCAGCTTGATTACATTCTATTACTCTGTACTTCAGGTCACTATTACATTATTCTGCTTTTTCTAGCCTGGCACTTACTCCATCTAGTGGAATTCCATCTATTTTTATTTCGTTTATTATGTTCTTCATCTCTGGTTATTTTTTAATTTTGTTAAGGGTCTTAATGATGTCCTCCACTCTTTTCTTAAGTCCAGTGAGTATCTTTATGATCATTACTTTAAATTCTGTATCAAGCATATTACTTATATCCACTTTGCTTGAATCTCTTTCTATGATTTTGTCCTATTCTTTCATTTGGGATATATTCCTCTGTCTCCTCATTTTGCCTAACTCTTTATGTCCGTTTCTCTGTGTTAGAAATGTCAGCTACATCTCTGCTCTTGAAAGTGAAGGTCTTATGAAGAAGAGATCCTATAGTGCCCTGCAGTGGAGTGTCCCATGTTCACCAGAAACTGTTGTTTCAGTGATATCTCCTATGTGCGTTTGTGCACTTTTAAAAATATTTTTATTATGTTTGTCACCATACAGTACATCATTAGTTTTTGATGTAGTTTCCATGATTCGTTGTTGTGTATAACATCCAGTGCTCCATACGATATGTGCCCTCCTTAATACCATCACTGCCTATCCCAATCCCCACCCCCTCCCCTCTGAAGCCCTCAATTTGTTTCCCAGAGTCCATAGTCTCTCGTGGTTCATTCCCCCTTCTGTTTACCCCCATTCATTTTGTGCACTTTGTTGTTAAATCTAAAATACATATATAACTTATAAAACTCAAGAACAACAAAAATAATCCATGGAATGAACAGAAGTCATGAACAGACATTTTCCAAAGAAGGCATACAGATGGCCAGCAGACACATGAAAAGATGCTCAACTTCTCTCATTATCAGGGAAATGCAAATCAAAACTACAGTGAGATATCAACTCACACCTGTCAGAATGGCTAAAATAAAAACTCAAGAAATAACAAGTGTTGGAGAGGATGTAGAGAAATAGGGTCTTTCCTCCACTATCCATAGGAATGCAAACTGGTGCAGCCACTGTAGAAGACAGTATGAAGGTTCCTAAAAAAATAGAAAATAGCACTATCCTATGACCCAGTAATTACACTACGGTATTTACAAAAAGAATACAAAAACACTAATTTGAAGGGATATATGTACCCCTATGTTTATTGCAGCATTATTTACAATAGCTAGATTATGTAAGCATCCTAAGTGTCCATCAATAGGTAAATGGATAAAGATGTGATAGATGTTATATATATATACATATATTTATTATATATGTATAACATACATATATATATAATTATTCACTCATAAAAGGAATGAAATCTTCCATTTGTGACAAGATGGATGAAGCTAGACAGTATAATGCTAAGTGAAGTAAACCAGTCAGAGCAAGAAAAATAGCATATGAGTTCACTCACATGTGAAATTTAAGAAACAAAACAAATGAAGAAAATAAAAAGACAAACCAAGAAACAGGCTCTTAATTATAGGAAACAGACTGATGGTTACCAGAGGGGAGGTAAGTAGGGACAAGGGTGAAATAAGTGAAGAAGTTTAAAAGTACACTTATTTTGCTGAGCACTGAGTAATACATGGAATTGTTGAATCAGCATTTTATACACCTGAAAGTAATATAACACTGTATGTTAACTGAGCTGGAATTAAAAAGAAAAAAAAACGATCTGGAATCAAAATTTTAAAAAGTAACAAACAAACAAAACTTGAGAACTAAAAGGCAATGGGATGATATATTCAAAATGCTGAGAATAAACTGTAGACAAGAATGCAATATCCAGTGAACTTATGCTTCAAAGTAAAGATAAATTTATAGGTTCCAAAATACAGACTGAAACATTTTATCAC
>NW_024423319.1:77799222-77844853 GCF_017311325.1 Ursus maritimus
AGATAAAGAGTTTCTGTACAGCCAAGGAAACAGTCAAAAAAACTAAGAGGCAGCCCACGGAATGGGAGAATATATTTGCAAATGATACTACAGAGAAAAGACTTGTTTCCAAGATCTACAAAAAACTTCTCAAACTCAATACACAAGAAACAAATAAACAAATCATAGAATGGGCAGAGGATATGAACAGACACTTTTCCAATGATGACATACAAATGGCTAACAGACACATGAAAAAATGTTCAAAATCATTAGCCATCAGGGAAATTCAAATCAAAACCACACTAACATACCACCTTACGCCAGTTAGAATGGCAAAAATTGACGAGGCAAGAACAACAATTGTTGGAGAGGATGTGGGGAAAGGGGATCCCTCCTACATTGTTGGTGGGAATGCAAGTTGGTACAGCCACTCTGCAAAACAGTGTGGAGGTCCCTTAAAAAGTTAAAAATTGACCTACCCTATGATCCAGCAATTGCACTACTAGGTATTCACCCCAAAGATACAGACGTAGTGAAGAGAAGGGCCATATGCACCCCAATGTTCATAGCAGCTCTGTCCACAATAGCTAAATCGTGGAAGGAGCTGAGATGCCCTTCAACAGATGACTGGATTAAGAAGTTGTGGTCCATATATACAATGGAATATTATTCAGCTATCAAAAAGAATGATTTCTCAACATTTGCTGCAATATGGATGGCACTGGAGGAGATAATGCTAAGTGAAATAAGTCAAGCAGAGAAAGACAATTATCAATGGTTTCTCTCATCTATGGAACATAAGAACTAGGAAGATTGGTAGGAGAAGAAAGGGATAAAGAAAGGGAGGGTAATCAGAAGGGGGACTGAAGCATGAGAGACTATGGAATCCAGAAACAAACTGAGGGCTTCAGAGGGGAGGGGTGTTGGGGAATGGGAATGGGGGTTGGGGAAACACCAACAATGTAGGCTGGTGATGGGTGGTAAGGAGGGCACATATTGCATGGTCCACTGGGTGTTATACACAACTAATGAATCGAGCTTTATATCAAAAACCAGGGATGTACTGTATGGTGACTAACATAATATAATAAAAATCATTTTAAAATATATATATATAATTTAAAAAATTTAAAAAAAGAAATCAGTTGCATTTCTATACATGTACAATGAGACTGAAGAAAGAGAAATTAGGGAATCCATCCCATCTACAATAGCACCAAAAACCATACGTTACCTTGGAATTCACTTAACCAGAGACGTAAAGGATCTATATTCTAGAAACTATAAATCACTCTTGAAAGACATTGAGGAAGACACAAAAAGATGGAAAAATATTCCATGCTCATGGATCGCAAGAATTAACATAGTGAAAATGTCATGCTACCCAGAGCAATCTACACTTTCTATGCTATTCTGATCAAAATACCAATGACATTTTTCAAAGAACTGGAACAAACAGCCCTTAAATTTGTGTGGAACCAGAAAAGGCCCCGAATCGCCAAGAAATTGTTGAAAAGGGAAAACAAAGCTGGGGGCATCACAAAGCCGGATTTCAAGTTGTACTACAAAGCTGTGATCACAAAGACAGCATGGTACTGGCACAAAACCAGACACATAGACCAATGGAACAGAATAGAGAACCCAGCAATGGACCCTCGGCTCTTTGGGCAACTAATCTTTGACAAAGCAGGAAAAAAAAAAACAGTGGAAAAAAGACAGTCTCTTTAATAAATGGTGCTGGGAAAATTGGACAGCTACATGCAAAAGAATGAAACTTGACCACTCTCTCACACCATACACAAAGATAAACTTCAAATGAATGAAAGATCTCGATGTGAGACAGGAATCCATCAAAATCCTAGAGGAGAACATAGGCAGCAACCTCTTCAACCTCGGCTGCAGTAACTTCTTGCTAAACATGTCTCCAAAGTCAAGGGAAACAGAGGCATAAATGAACTACTGGGACCTCATCAAGATAAAAAGCTTTTGCACAGCCAAGGAAATAGTTAACAAAACCAAAAAACAACCAACAGAATGGGAGAAGATATTTGCAAATGATATATCAGACAAAGGGTTAATATACAAAATCTATAAAGAAGTTATCAAACTCAACACCCAAAGAACAAATAATCCAATCAAGAAATGGGCTGAAGACATGAACAGACATTTCAGCAAAGAAGACATACAAATGGCCAATGGACACATGAAAAATTGCTTCACATCACTTGCCATCTGGGAAGTACAAATCAAAACCACAATGAGATATCACCTCACACCAATCAGAATGGCTAAATTGAACAAGTCAGTAAACAACAGATTTTGGCAAGGATGCAGAGAAAGGGGAACCCTCTTATACTCCTGGTGGGAATGCAAACTGGTGCTGCCACTCTGGGAAAACAGTATGGAGGTTCCTCAAAACATTGAAAATAGAGCTGCCCTATGATCCACCAATTGCACTACTGGGTATTTACCCCAAAGATACAAATGTAGTGATCCAAAGGGACACCTGTACCCCATTGTTTATAGCAGCAATGTCCACAGTAGCTATTCAATGGAAAGAGCTCAGATGCCCATTGACAGATGAATGGATAAAGAAGATGTGGTATATATATATACAATGGACTATTGATCAGCCATCAAAAAATGAAATCTTGCTATTTGCAATGATATAGATGGAACAAGAGGGTATTTTGCTAAGCGAAATAAGTCAATCAAAGAAAGACAATTATCATATGATCTCACTGATATGTGGAATTTAAGCAACAAAACAGAGGATCATAGGGGAAGAGAGGAAAAAATACAAGATGAAATCAGAGAGGGAGACAAACCATAAGAGACTCTTAATCATAGGAAACAAACTGAGGTTTGCTGGCGGGGAGGGTGGTGGGGGGAATGGGGTAACTGGGCGATAGACATTAAGGAGGGCACATGATGCAATGAGCACTTGGTATTATATAAGACTGATGAAACACTGACTTTTACCTCTGAAACCAGTAATAAAGTATATGTTAATTAATTGAATTTAAATTTTAAAACATAAATAAATGACAAAATTAAAAAAAATAAAAGGCAGTCTAAGGAATGGAAGAAAATATTTGCAAATGGCATATCAGATAAAGAGCTAATATCCAAAACCTATAAAGAAATTACCAAACTCAACACCCCAAAACCCAAAAAAGTCCAGTCAAGAAATGGGCAGAAAACATGAACAGACATTTCCCTAAAGAAGACATACAAATGGCTAACAGACACATTGAAAAATGATCAACGTTACTCAGCATCAGGGAAATACAAATCAGAACCACAATGAGATACCACCTCACACTGGTCAGAATGGCTAAAATGAACAACCCAGGAAACAGCAGATGTTGGCAAGGACACAGAGAAAGGAAGACCCTCTTATACTGTTGGTGGGAATGCAAACTGGTGCAGACATTCTGGAAAACAATATGGAAGTTCCTCAAAGAGTTCAAAATAGAACTACTCTATGACCCAGCAATTGCACTACTAGGAATTTACCCAAAGGATACAAACACAGTGATTTGAAGTGGAACATGCACCCCAATGTTTATAGCAGCAATGTCCACAATAGCCAAACAACGGAAAGAGCCCAGATGTCCATTGCCAGGTGAATGGATAAAGAAGAAGTGGAATATATCTACAACGGAATATTACTCAGCCATCAAAAGGAATGAAATCTTGCTATTTGCAACGACGTACATGGAACTTGAGTGTTTTATGCTAAGCAAAATAAGTCAGTCAGAGAAAAACAAATCCCATGTGATTTCACTGATATGTGGAATTTAAGAAACAAAACAGATGAATGTAGGAGAAAGGAAGGAAAATAAAATAAAAATAGAAAAAAATAAAAACCATAACAGACTCTTAACTCTAGGAAACAAACTGAGGGTTGGCTGGAGGGGAGGTGGGGGGGGGAATAGGGTAATTGGGTGATGAGCATTATGGAGGGCACTTGTAATGAGCACTGGGTGTTATATGCAACTGATGAATCACTAAATTCTACCCCTGGAACTCATAATACACTCTATGTTAATTAAATTGAATTTGAATAGAAAAAATTTTTTTAAAGAATGTGAGTTCTGAAGAGTGTAATTTCCAGAACCAGACTGCTTGGGTTCACAGTGGGGCTCTGACCTTACCTAGCTGGGTAATTATCAGTTAGTTACTTCACCTCCCCAAGCCTCAGTTTCTTCATCTGTAACATGAAGATAATAGCACCTATCTCATAAGGTCCTTATTGGAATGGGCTAAATTAATCCCTGTAAAGCACTTAATGAAAGGTCTGTGCATAGTAATCAGTCAACATTGGCTGTTACTTCTTTGAATCAGGCACTGTGCAAATTTTTTTTTTCTGTAGATGATGTTTTTAAATTGTTACAATGGCCTGAATGTAGTCTAAGGAAGCTGCCTGTTTGAGGCCATTCCCACTTGTGCTACAGCTCTTCTGAGTTTTATTGTCCTCCTTTCATATTGAGGAAACCAAGAGTCAGAGAGGTGGTTTTGCTCAAGGTGCCCTAGCTATATATAGATTATCTGATTCCAAAACCCAGCAAGTTCATTTTACTACTCCAGAGGGAGAAGAGAAAGAAAATAGGGGAAAGGCAGTGCTAAATGATGGGGTTGGGTGACAGGGGACTACACTGGGTTTTATCTCTAGCAAAAGCCTGAGATACTTTTGGGGCCAATGCAGAGCCTGGCCAGCAGGAGAGAAGGGTGGAGCTGAGACATGGGGGAAGGGATAAATGCCAGGTCCTGACTCACAGCACCCACCCGTCGTTCGTTCGTCCTCAGTGCAGGGCAACAGGTAAGAGTTGCTTTCAGCCTGCGTGTGCTCTTTCTGGTCTGCTGCTCACCTCAAGGCTGCACATTGTCTCTGGCCTGACTAGATATGACTTTGTTCCTTAGAATCTGTCTCTCTGTCATTTTCTCTCTTATCCCCTCTTATATCTTTTTTGGCTTTCCCTGTTTTTGGCTTTCCTTTGTCTTGCCCCCTAACCCCCATTTACTCTCCCTTGTTAGTTTTCAGGATCATTCACTTCAGTTCATCTCTCTCTGACCTCTAGGTTTCTTTTATTTTTCCTCTGCCTGAGTTCAGTCTGTATATTCTTCTCTCAATCTTTTTCTTTCTTCTACCCTGCATCTTTTAGTCTCTTTCTGTCTCTATTCTTCTCCTTCTCTGTCTCCCAGAAAGTTGTTTTGGTATTTATTCCAGTAATTCCTCCATTCCTCCCTCACTTTGACTCTTTCTCTCTGCTCAGCTGAGGCAGAGCTCAGTAGGTCAGTGCCTAGGGGGTCAGAGGTAGGGAGAGAAAATCAAGGGAATGTGGGGATGGTGGGAATGATGAATTGGGTAGAGAGAGATTTGAAGGACTTGGGTTGATTAGCATAAATAAGGAGAGAAGGTGGAAGAGGAATTTTGCATCACTAAAAGGGCCCTATGCTGAAAGTCAATAAATTTGTATTCTCACCCTAATTCACTGTAAGACCTAGGCAAGACATTCACTCTGAAAAAAAAAAAAGGGCTTGTCCTATAACCTCCACAGTCTCTTCTAATTTTGATTTTGTGGTCTTCTAAAATTTTGTTTCTAAAAATTTCTGGTTCTATGATTCCAAGTATCTAAAATTCTCTGACTCTTCTATGATGGTGAGAGAATGCTAGGAGGGGGGAGTAAGGCTTGAAACACCCAGTTCCTGAAGAAAAGTGATCACCTCCCCTCCAGACCTGATTTTTGCAAAGCAGGCCATGAAGGGGAGAGAGGGAGCAAGGAATGTGGCAATGAGTGGTTTCTGGCTCTCTGCTGGCGTAGTGTTGTGGTTGGCCCTTCTGATCTCTGGGACTACAGATTGGCTGCTGACATGAAAGAGAATTTTAAGGTGCAGAGGAACACCTTTGAGTAATGATCTGTCATTTGGGCTGAAATTTCACCATTATATATTTGGCTGAAAGCATTGTTTTATGAAAATCCTTAGCAAAGATTGACACACAATGGGTGCATAAGTTGTTATATGGAATAAATGAATGAATGAATGAATGTTCACCCATGCCTGAAATTCCATTTCAGTTAGAAATCTGTTCCTTTGGTAAAGACATTTGTCACAGTCCAAAATCAAATGTCCCAGAAAGGGGCCTGCTAGTGCAGCAGAGGAGATTAATGTCTGTAGTCAGGCTCTCAGTCAAGAAAATATGTAGTAATATTTGAATCACAGATCCATAGTGGTTAAGTTAGCAGGCTCTGAAGCCAGATTGCCTAGGTTTGAATCCTGCTTCTCTAACTTACTAGCTCTGTGACCTGGATAGGCTACTTAATCTTTGGGGTACTCAGTTTCCTTAGGTTTGAAATAAAGTTGATATTAGTGTCTACCTTACAGAGTTGTTGTGAGAATTAAATAAGTCAATGCATGTGAAGCATTTACAACAGTGTTTGACACAGTGAGTACTCCGTGAGTGTGTGACTATTAGAACCAAATAAAATCTATGAAGTTATCTAGTCCAATGCCTATGGAGAAACTGAGGCCCACAGTGGGAAAGTACAGAGCCCAAGTTCACATAGTAAGTTGTAATAGGATAAGGATAAAAATCAGGATTGAGACAAGAATCAGTTTTAAGTACTAGTCTGGTGTACAGACTAGTGAAGGTACATTCCTTGGATGTACCTTCACTTTCTCTACATAGAAAATATAGAAAATATAAATAATAAGCTAACATTGTTTTCAGTATTTAAGATAGGCACTCTTTTATATACTTTGTATAGATTATTTTACTGAATCTTCACAGCATCCCTGTGAAGTAGCTTGTCTTTGTTATTATCTACATTTTACAGATGTAAGATATAGAGAAGAGATACAAGTTCTAAGGTCCCAGGATTCAAAAATGTCTGGCTCCAGAGGCTGTGCTCTTAATACTCTAAATTGCCTAAAATACTTTCTTGATTCAATTTTACTCACTCCAATCCCACTACTATAGGTAGTGAGATGGAATGGAAACAGAGCTGAAGGTAAATAGACTGCAAGACTATGGATCATAAAAGTGGGCAGGCAGAGTGGGGCTGGGAAAATTTGAGGAAAGAGTATCAGAACAGAGAAATTGGAAATGAAGTTTGAAAGAACTTGATATTTTAACAAATTTCAAGATGTAGTTATATTTTTCCAGGTCCCTGAGAATATCATGGCCAAAAGTCCCTTAGAGATGATGAGTGTATTGAACTACACATGGGGGGGGGGGTGGCGGATAGGCCTTAAACCACCATCATCCCAAGGCAGGACTGGACTCTGCTTCCAATCTTGGGGGCTTTCCTTCCCATTACATATCCCAATGTTGTTGTCATTATTGTTGCCAAGTGTTGATGTTGTGGAAGGGAGTTTGCAGGAGCCTGGAACCTGGACATCTTCTTTGCCTGCCTTTCCCTGGATCATCCACCCATCCTTACCACATATTGCCAGAGTCACCTCCAGACAGATGCTCAGACATGATTGTAGAAAGGAGCTCTCCTTCTCCCCCACACCCTGGTCTCAGTTTAGGGAGTGGTCAGACCCCAGTGGTGATAAATGCTGGGAGCTTTATCTGTGGTGTGCAGACTCAGCCCTAAGTGCTTTGGCCTTTGGAGGCAGGCAGGGGAAGGGAAACTGATATCTCCACATGTGATGTAGGCATTGGATCCAATTCATTACTTACCATATGAAGTAGGCATAAATACCTTACATCTGACAGCTGATGAAAGCTAAGACCCAGAGAGAGGAAGTAGCTTTCCAAGAACATCCAACAGGTAGTTGGGAAGCTGAAATTGAAATAAGGAAAGCTAACACTTACTGAAAATTTACCATGCACCGGGCATTATCTTAAAGGCTTAAACATGAGTTTCACTTAGTTTTTTCGATACCCCTTGGCCTCTCCCAATTTCAAGGTCCACACACCCTGCCTCACATACTGACCTATGTTCCTATGACAGCCTGTGAATGTTGGAGGGAGAATGATCTTGGATAAACAAGGAAAACAGATTTATGAATTAGGGGGAGGGGTGTTGCTCTGTAAGAAATGAAGGGGGTTGCCATATGAGGACAGTGCCATGAGTCCTCCTGTTCACTTTTCCCTTACAATATAAAGTCCTGTATACTAGAGGTGCTGCTAGATTCTGCTCAGTAGCTCTCCTGGTGGTGCCAGGGCCTTAGTCTTCCCACACTCCCCCATATGTCTCCTATTGTCCTGTCCCGTATTTTGTCTCACCCTCAGATGTTGGATCTCCAGTTTGCCCTTTTCCTTTTAATCTATTCCTCCTTCTTGTTCTTTGTCTTTCCCTTTGTATCTCTTCGCCCTCCCTCATCCCAACCCTCAACACAACTTAACCACCTCTCCATCTCTATTCTTTGATCTTGTCTCTATTCCCTTCTCTCTGTTGCTCAGTCTCTCTCTCATCTCCCTCACTAGGGTCAATCTCCTCTTACCCTAACCCTTCTGTGTTGCTCTCCCCCACCCCCATTATCTCTGGCAGCATTTATCCTTTATCTTTGTGCCTGACTGACTCTCTGCTCCTGCTGGATTCCCTTCTCTCCTGCACTCAGTTTTCTGAGTCTTTGTATATTCCTGTATGTTCCTTGATCTCTCCTCACATCCATTTTGTGTCCCTCTGTCTGTCTCTGCCTCTACCTCTGCTCTGTCACTCAATCTCTCTCTCTCATCTAGGTCTCTTTCCTTATCCTTTTGTAGTTCCCACCATACTTTTTTCCTGTTTTTCTGATCAGTCTTCCTGTCCCTGTTCATATCATGAGCCTATCCCCTTTCCCTATGTTATTGATCTCTTTCGCTCTCACAATTTCTGTTCTTTTAATTTTACCACTACCTCTGTACCTTTGTTCTTTCTCACTTTCCTCCTTTTATCTTTCCCAATTTCTCTTTTCTTCTGACTCGTTCCCTACCCTTCCTTTCTTTCTTTTACTTCAGTCCCTATTCATTCATTAATTTACTCCCAAATTCAACACGTATTTATTGAATGCTTATTATGGCTATTTGTTATCTTTTTTTCTGATCTTCATTCTGTCCCTTCTCTTCTCTGTCTTATCTTCTGCCTCTTTCATTAGTGTATCAACTTGTTTCCCAGACCCCTTGGGTCTTGTTTTCATCCCCTCTAACTGTCCTTTTCTAAAATACAGGGGCAAGTTCAAAGGCAGCAAAATACCAGTCTGATGGCACATGGCCTGTATAGCCTGCCCTTTTGTCCTATTCCTTGAATCTACTTAAGCTGGTACCTGTGGCCTCAAACTCCTTTAGCCTCTCTTGTTGGGCCTGCTCAGTAAACACTCTAAGCCAAGCCTCAGGAGCCCTGGCCAATGGCATCCATCTGCATTAGCAGGTTGAATATTAACTTGACTGAGGCTAATATTCTTAGAAAGACTTTTAGCCTTAAGTGTTATAAACAGTAGGTGGGTTATCAGCTCTCATCCTGCCACATACAATCACATTTCAGTAATCCTCACCATCACAGAAGGGGTCAGTGGCAGAGTCTGAATCAGAATTTAGGCTTTCTGACCTTCAGTTGGAACACTTTCCTTTACGCCATTGTCTAATGGTCATTGTCTCATTTCTTCCTCCCTGATGCCTTATTGGTACATTTTGACATTGGGAAAAGTTCTTACTGTGGAAGGACAATAAGGGCATCTCTGGAGAGGGCAGTGTACATTGGGTGGGAAGCTAAAGGCAAAGGATCAAACACAAAAATGACCCTTGGCTTTTGGCCATGCCTTCATGATGGACTCTCATCTCTTCCACATCTTGTTCAGGACTTCGGGCTCAAGATGGTAGCAGCAGCCATGTTGCTACAGCGCTGTCCAGTGCTTGCCAGGGGCCACATAGGCCTCCTGGGCAAAATGATTAAGACTCACCAGGTCCTGTTTGGTATTGGACGCTGTCCTATCCTGGCCACCCAAGGACCAAATTGTTCTCAAATCCACCTTAAGGCAACCAAGGCTGGAGGAGGTAAGAAGAAGTTTCTGGCAAATGGGGGAGAATGTCTGGGTCCTGGAGACAAAGTTCCAAGTCATACTGGCCATCGTTGCCTAATAAATGAGAAGGTTCATGTGAAAAGCATCAAGGCTAAATGAGCTGGCCCCAAAACACACCTGGGTTCTGACTTCTGCCAATATCTCTCAATAGTCTCACTCTCATGCTCCTCACACTCTATATACTCCAGTCATGCTGATACTACTTAAAATTGCCTGGATCAACTCTATTGTCTCAAACTTCTGTGTCTTTGTTTCTGTCAAATGACCCTCCCCATACCCTTTATCAGAGTCTCTCATACTTCCCATGTGACACTTAACTTGGGTATCATCTCCTCTGTGAAGCTTGTCTAAACCTCCAGCCTGTCCAATTCCAGTTCTGGATCATGTCCCCTCCCTCTTTTAGACTTCCGTAGCCCATGTCCTCCCACTCATCCCAGCACTGTTCATAATGTGTCTTCAGTGTATACCATTTCTGCCAGCCTAGAAGCTCTCCTAGCACAGGACCAGACTCATCCATTTCTGTATCTCTACCATAGCCTGAGATAGAGCTTTGGGATACAGTAGGTCTTAGTAATCGTTGTTAAACTAAACTTATGGCTAGAAATGCACTGCCACTTACTCTCTTACCTTTGCATAGACTCTTCATCTTGGGCCAAGAGCCACTGTCCATTTATGCTGTCAGAACTCCAGGATGGTAAGAGCAAGATTGTGCAGAAGGCAGCTCCAGAAGTCCAGGAGGATGTGGAGACTTTCAAGACAGGTAGGAGTCAACTGCCACCTCATCCAGGCTCTACTCCTAATGCTTGAATTCACTTCATTACAGTCCTGATATAGGCTAATTCTAGGTCAGCTAGTATACATCCCATGATGGCAAGTCGAGTCTTTTCCAAAGGGACCATTGTAGGCAATAGATTAGACAGCACACTGAGATCTACCCTCCCCAACACACATACATGCACAGGCTCTTGTAACTTTAAGCCATTAGTCTAAAATGAGCCCTCTAGAGTTCTGCCTCCTCTCTCCTAAGTGGCTAAATGGATCCCAACAGTTTGGGCTCCCACATTTAACCAATACCACTCTATAACAATCTGGATTTGCATGAAAGAGTAAGTGTTGAAAGCAGGTACATCTTTTAGCAGGGTATGAAGCCCCAGGTCAACTCAATTGGTGCAGACTGTTCAAGATAATCACACTTGAAATATGGCCACACTGTTGACATTTTTCATAGGCCCTTTTGGTATATCATTAAAGGTAAAAATTTCAAAATTGAATTTTAATGACATTCGGAAAAGAAGAGTAAGGTACACTGCCCTGCATTTACCTCCCAAGTACAAGATTCAGGGTGGCTGCCCCAGTTACTTTACTCAAGGGAAAACTCTAATGGGGGTAAAATGTAACATCTTATGGAATGTACCCTGACACAGAAGTTTCCACTTGGGGAGATGAGTAGGGGCTCACTTCACAGAATATCTCTTCCCTCTGTGCAGGCTTCTCTACTTCACAAACTTGAATTTTCATGTTGTATTGAGTTTAAAGAGGACAACAAATACTTTCTTTTTTTTTCTCCCTTCTCTTTATGACCAATGAATCTCACACTCTGTCAGACATGCCCAGATCCCTGGCCTCAACCAGCCTGAGAAAGCCATTCTCCAATCCCCAGGAGCCAGAGCTAATTTCAGAGAAGGTCACACAACTGGTTCAGAACAACATGGTTGGTGAGTTTGTTGAACTGGAAATAAAAGGGGGTAGGAAAGTGGAAGGAGTGCTGAAAGGGCTTCTGAAACAGTAGAGGAAATGGCAAAGAAGTGCTTTGGAACCAAAGGGAGTCTGGGTTTAAATTTTAATGCTGGCACTTGCTGGATCAGTGTGCTTTGGCAAGTAAGTCACTTCCCTTTAGTGAGCTTGTAATGCTTGCCTCAACATGTTATCATAAGGAAGAAATAAAATTAGATTTATGGAAGTGTTTCTAGCTGTTTTGAGGTCTCATAAAATACTAGGTTTATTCCTATTATTTCTTCTCCATGCTTCCCTCAAAAACTCATCCTTTACAGACAGACTTTTCCCCTTTCTTGTATGTGTTTATATTCATTTTTCATAATGGAATTTGGCTTTTTTCTAATATAAGAGAAAGACGATTCATTGTAAAGTATTTTTCAACAGATATAGGAAAATATAAAGAAGGAAATTTAAATCACTCAGAGTTCCACCATCCACCATTAACTTGTTATATTTTCTTCCAGATATTTTTCCATAAATAAGCACACACACACACACACACACACACACACACACACACACAGATACACACACCTCCTAGGCTTCCCTCCACACACGTTTTTATTAGAACTGTGATTTTATTCCACTGTTTTTGTTATCTTGCTTTGTTTACCTAAAAATATATCATGGGCATCATTTCATGTCCCTAAGCATAGAGATGCATAAAAATTAATAATGGTTGAAGTTTGTTCTGTAGCATGGATGCAACATCATTCAGTTAATCAAGCATCATTCAAATTAATTCAGGTTATTATTTTCAATTTTTCTTGTGCTTTATTCTGGTTTATAGTTTATGTTGGTTTTACATACATATAAATGTACTCAAAGATAACATACAGTATTATCTTAGACCCAGTATGGATATACTAGAGATCATTTAGATATTCCCCCATTGGGTTGCTTACAAATTTCCCTATTACAAACAGCGGTGCAACAAACAACTTTGAATGTACCTCTTCATGCACATAGGTCAGTTTTTTTTCCTCTAGGATAGCATTAAGAGGTGCAAATTCTTAGGGTGTTAGGTTGTGTACATTTTTAATATTAATAAATATTGCCAATTAGCCCTCCAAAGTGCTGTACCAGTTATCAAAGAGAGTATCCATATTCTCACACCCTCTCTAGCACTTGATATTATCAAACTTTTAAATATTTATCAGTATTGGTGAAAATTTTTATTTTGCAGTTTGGTTTTCCTTGATTAAGCATCTTCTACAACTATTGAATTTTCTGTTTCTATTCTTTGCCCATTTTGCTACTTGGTTGAAAAGTTTTCTTAGTAAGTTTTCAGAAGTGTTTTGCTGTTGTTGTTGTTGTTGTTGGTGGTGGTGGTGGTGGTTTTTAGAGGGAGAACTGGGGGGCAGAAGGAGAGGGAGAATCTTAAGCAGGCTCCACACCCAGTGTGGAACCTGATTCAGGGCTCAATCTCACAACCCTGAGATCATGACCTGAGCCAAAATCAAGAGTCAGACATTACTTGACTGAGCCACCCAGGCACCCCAATTCTTTTTTAAAAAATAAGTTCTGGATATCAAACATTTTTTTTCTTTTTTTAAAATATTTTTTTATTATATTGTCAGTCACCATACAGTACAACCCTAGGTTTTGATGTAAAGTTCCATGATTCATTACTTGCGTATAACACCCAGTGTTCCATGCAGTACTGCTGCAAATATTTCTCTAGGTGTGCCAGTATTTGCATTTAAAAACTCTTGATACATATTTTCAAACATCCCTGCAGCAAAGATGTTACCAGCTTACATCCCTACCACATAAGTTGTCATCTGCAACAATGATGATTTCTGTCTCATGTATAGAGTTCTAGAATTTAACAAGTCCTTTGGCATATATTATTTCAATTTATCCTGAAAATAGTATTTCTCCATTTTGTAGTAAATAGCAGTTTTAAAAGTAAACTCTAGGTCACTTACTTGTAGGTCACTTATTTGCTGCATAACCTTGGTCAAGTTACCTAACCTGTCTATGTCTCCATTTCCTCATCTGTAAAATGGAGATATTAATACTTTCCATGTAGGGCTATTGTGAGGAATACAAGAAATAATATTTATAAAGTTCCTAAGAGAAGGCATTACATGTAATAGGCACTCATTAAATATTGGTTATAACAATTAAATATTAGCTACTACTACTACTACTATAATTGTAATAATAGTACTACGTACCAAACATTAGTTTGGCTGTCTGACATTCTGTCTGTCATCAAATGCTCACAATTATCCAAGAAGTTATTATTAGCCCCATTCTACAGATGAGGAAATTAAAAACTAAGAGAAAGGACTCAATACTCGCTCAATGTCACATAACTAGGAAGGGGCAGAGAAATAACTAGAAACCAGATCTGTTGATACTCTTTCCACTGAAACTAGAAGTAGTGATTTCAGCAAGAAGGCCACCACAATAACCTTAGAAAAAGAGAGGAGTCCATGCCAGGGGTAGGAAGCCTGAGTGAATGTATGAATAATTTACTGAGTGAATGAGCAAGTTGAGAAAGCAAAACGATGATTGAATGAAGTAGTGGAGAGTTACTGTGGCTCGGTAAGTTAATGACTGATCAAACAAATGAATAAATGGAAAGAGAACTGGAGAACTCAAAATCAACAGCACGGGTAAAATATGGACTAATCAGGAAGTGATTTAAAAATGAATTCTTTTCATCTCCATCTCTACTTCTGCAGGAAACCATGTTTTTGGTTATGACCAGTTTTTCAGGCATAAGATCATGGAGAAGAAACAGGACCACACTTACCGTGTGTTCAAGACCGTAAACCGCTGGGCTGATGCATACCCCTTTGCCCAACACTTCTCTGAGGCATCTACGGCCTCAAAGGATGTGTCTGTCTGGTGCAGTAATGACTACCTAGGCATGAGCCGGCACCCACGGGTTTTGCAAGCTACAAAGTGAGTAGTAAGATCTAGGGCATGAGCTGTGGGGACACATACAGAGAAGAATCAAAGCCACACATGGAAGGGAAAGGCAGAGCTGACAGTAGAAACCTGAGTTCCACCTACCACCCCTTTTGTCCGTGGTCTTCCAGCATGTCTAATCTTCAGATATGAACCATGTCAGTCAACAAACCATGATTTCCAAACTCTTGATTGTTCAGTTTTATGGAAAAGATGGAAGACTGAGCAAGGCCCACTTTCCATGAGCTTTTACTGTGGCTACAGAATGAGTATTGCCAGAGATACTGTGTGACCTCCCATAGAAGGTCTTCCAAGATGTTCAAATTCAACCTAGTTTTTCCCTCCATTCCTGAAAGCCATCAGCCTGAGAAGGAGGACCCATGTATCCTCATTGTCTCCATCCTGCCCTCTACTTGATTATATATGACACAGCTAATATAGGATTACTAAGTCAACACTGACCTCCATCAGTGAAGAGAAACCTGCCCAGTTCCTCAATGCCTGACAAGGGTTTTTCCCTCTCCTTGTTTTCTCTGTTTTCTCCTGGCCAGGGAGACCCTGCAGCGTCATGGAGTTGGAGCTGGTGGTACCCGCAACATTTCAGGTACCAGTAAGTTTCATGTGGAGCTGGAGCAGGAGCTGGCTGAGCTGCACCAAAAAGATGCAGCCCTGCTCTTCTCTTCCTGCTTTGTGGCCAATGACTCTACTCTCTTCACACTAGCAAAGATCCTGCCAGGTAAGCCTGGGGCCTGAGTTCTATTCAGGGTTGGTATCTTGCACTACAGCATGCAGTCTTACTGTCTTCATCACCTTTTCCCTCTATTCTGAGTTCGCTCACTGCCATTGCCCTTCCGTCTTACCCACTTCATGTATCCTCAACACTGGATGACTATATCCCTCTCATTTCTCCCTTCTTCAGTTAGGCTGAAGAATACTACTGAGGAGCATTGCCCAACCTCACAGAAGGGTAACACCATACATTTATCACCATTCCCGCAACTCAACTGGGCTCCTAACACCCACAAATAGCTCTTTTATGTCCCTATACTAGCTTTTTTATTTTTTTTATTTTTTAAAGATTTAATTTATTTATTTGACAGAGAGAGACAGCCAGAGAGAGAGGGAACATAAGCAGGGGGAGTGGGAGAGGAAGAAGCAGGCTCCCAGCAGAGGGGCCTGATGTGGGGCTCGATCCCAGAATGCTGGGATCATGCCCTGAGCCGAAGGCAGATGCCCAACAACTGCGCCACCCAGGCGCCCCAATATACTAGCTTTTTAAAAAAACATTCTTCTCTTTTAGAACTTGTGACTACCTCCTCCTTCACTCTTAAGCAAATAACATCACATCTCATATCACAAAGAAAACAGAAGCCACCAGACAGAAACTCTTTTAATTTAAAGCCATCAAATCTACAAACTTATCTGATTTTTCTTTTTTTAATAATATTTTTTATTATATTATGTTAGTCACCATACAGTACGTCCCTAGTTTTTGATGTAAAGTTCCATGATTCATTACTTGCGTATAACACCCAGTGCACCATGCAATACATGCCCTCCTTAATACCCATCACTGACCTATCCCAATCCCCCACCTGCCTCCCCTCTGATGCCCTCAGTTTGTTTCCCAAAGTCCATAGTCTCTCATGGTTCATTCCCCCTTCTCTTTACCCCCCCCTTCCTTCTTCCCTTTCTTTTCCTACCCATCTTCCTACTTCTTATGTTCCATAAATGAGTCTACCCTTCTTTCATTCTTTCCTTTTACAATTTGAAGGCACACCTATTCTGCCTAAAGCCAGTCATTTCATTGTATAGAGGACCCCATCTGGACCTGATCTTCCCAATCTCCCATTCTCTAGCTAATAATGTCCTCAACTCATATGCCTGTTGCCATTCCATCACATCCCCAACCACAGACGAATATAACTCTCCACCTTCTCCACATCAATCTTAGGTGCACATAATTACTCAGGTGGGAGCCACTAAAAATTCATAGTCCCCAACCTTTACCAGGTCCTCTATGCTGTCTAGCAAGCCTGTTCCCAAGGCCAGCCTTCCAAATCTCTAGGGCAGTTTTGCAACCCCCCATTCTTCTCAGCTTTCCCACTTCCACCTCACCCTCAACCACAGAGATAACTTCACCTCCTTCCTCACTGAAAATATAAATCCTCAAGTAATGTCCTCAACTCCTTGGCACAAACTACCTACAAACTCACAAACACCCCCACATGTTCTTTCCTCCCTTTTTCTCTCCTGTCACAATGAAAGAGGTACCCTTTTTCTTGTTGACTAATCCTTTTGCTGGTGCTCTGTGTCTCATTCCCCTCTACTTCCTCAGGAACCTTGATCTATCACTTCCTTCTCTCCTTCTTGTATCTTCAGCCTCTCCTCTTTAGACATGCTAAAGTCTCTTTCATCTAAAAAAAAAAGTCCTCTCATCACTCTCTAGCTACTGCCCTATCTCTCTCCTTCCTATAATGGACAAACTGCTTGACAGAAGTCTCCACACTTGCTATCTACTTCCTTACTTCCTATTGACACTTCATGACACTGTAAACATCCCCACTGCTTCTCAGAAAATTTTCTGAGAGCACACACAACCCCGACTAAATCCAAACTCTTTGGGAATTTTTTCAGTGAACATCCTCCTCAACCACTGGAATTAAACATTTTTCCATTCCTACTGCCACCATCCCAGCCTAGACAAACATCATTTTCTTTTTTTTTTTTTTAAGATTTTATTTCCTTACTTGAGAGAGTGAGCAAGCGAGAGAGAACACAAGCAGGAAGGGGCAGAGAGAGAGGGAGAAGCAGGCTCACCACTGAGCAGGGAGCCTGATATGGGGCTCAGTCTTGGGACTCCAGGATCATGACCTGAGCTGAAGGCAGGCAGACACTTAACCAACTGAGCCACCCAGGCACCCCCAACATCATTTTCTTGATTTCACTTTTGCCCTCCTATATTCTGTTCTTCCCAACAGTCAGAATAATATTTTTTTTTAAATGCAAACCCCCTTAGGACCAAACCCAAACTTTTTATCATGGCTTCTAAAGACCTCAATAATCTAGCTCCTAGCTACTTCTTTGGTCTCATCTTTGATACCCATCCTCACTCTTTCATTCAGTAATATATTCATTTGCTCACTTATAAATCAGTAATTTGTTTATCCATCCATTCATTCAAGAAATGTTTACTTAGCATCTACTGTGTACTTAGACCTATACTGGGTACCAGAGGCAGAAAGATAAAATATGTGATTCCTTTCAGTTTTGTTGATTATTCCCTTCACTGTGCAGAATATTTTATTTTGATGAAGTCCCAATAATTTATTTTTGCTTTTGTTTCCCTTGCCTCAGGAGACATATCTAATAAGAAGTTGCTATACCCAATGTCAAAGAGGTTACTGCCTATGTTCTTCTCTAGGATTTTCATGGCTTCAGGTCTCACATTTAGGTCTTTAATCCATTTTGAATTTATTTTTGTGTATAGTGTAAGAAAATTGTTCAGTTCAGTCTTTTGCATGTTGCTGTCCAGTTTTCCTAACACCATTAGTTTAAGAGTCTGTTTTTTCCCCCATAGAATATTCTTTCCTGCTTTGTTGAAGATTAATTGACCATACAGTTCTGGGATCATTTCTGGGTTTTCTCTTCAGTTCCATTGATCTATGTGTCTATTTTTGTTCCTGTGCCATACTGTTTTGATCACTACAGCTTTGTAATCTAACTTGAAGTCCAAAATTGTAATGCCTCCAGCTTTGCTTTTATTTTTCAAGGTTGCTTTTGCTATTCAAGGTCTTTTGTGGTTCCATACACATTTGAGGATTGTTTGTTCTAGCTCTGTGAAAAATGCTGTTGATATTTTTAAGATTTTTTTAAATTTATTTATTTGACAGAGAGAGAGACAGCCAGTGAGAGAGGGAACACAAGCAGGGGGAGTGGGAGAGGAAGAAGCAGGCTCATAGTGGAGAAGCCCGATGTGGGGCTCGATCCCAGATCGCGAGCCAGGATCACGCCCTGAGCCGAAGGCAGACGCTTAACGACTGCGCCACCCAGGCGCCCCTGCTGTTGATATTTTGATAGGGATGCATTGAATGTGTAGATTGTTTTGGGTAGTATAAACACCTTAACAATATTTGTTATTCCAATGCTTGGGCATGGAATGTCTTTCCATTTCTTTGTGTCATCTTCAATTTCTTTTATCAGTGTTTTATAGTTTTCAGAGTATAGGTCTTTCACCTCTTTGGTTAGGTTTATTCCTAGGTATTTTATTATTTTTGGTGCAATTGTGCCCATTTTTTTTATTGTTTCTGGTACAATTATAAATGAGATTGATTCCTTAATTTCTCTTTCTGCTGCTTCATTATTAGTGTATAGAAATGCAACAGATTTCTGTACATTTGTGTCCTGTGACTTTACCAAATTCACTTATCAGTTCTAGCAATTTTTGGGTGGAGTTCTTTGGGTTTTCTATATAGAACATCATGCCATGAGCAAATCATGGAAATTTCACTTCTTCCTTGCCAATTTGGATGCCTTTTATTTCTTTTTGTTGTTTGATTTCTGTGGCTAGGACTTCCAGTACTATGTTAAATAACAGTGGTGAGAGTGGACATCCCTGTCTTGTTCCTGACCATACAGGAAGAGCTCTCAGTTTTTCCCCATTGAGGATGATATTGCCTGTGGGTTATTCATATATGGCCTTTATTATGTTGAGATATGTTCCCTCTAAGCCTACTTTATTGATGGTTTTTATCATGAATGGATGTTGTACTTTGTCAGATGTTTTTTCTGTATCTATTGAAATGATCACTTTTTTCTTATCCTTTCTTTTATTAATGTGGTGTATCACATTGATTGATTTGTGAATACTGAACCACCCTTGCAAACCAGGAATAAATTCCACTTGATCGTGGTGAATGTTTTTTTTAAATATATTGTTGGATTTGGTTTGCTGATATTTTATTGAGAATTTTTCCCTCTGTTCATCAGGGATATTGGCCTGTAGTTGTCTTTTTTAGTGGAGTCTTTATCTGGTTTTGATATCAGGGTAATTCTGGTCTCATAGAATGAATTTGGAAGTTTTCCTTCCTTTTCAATTTTTTGGAATAGTTTGAGAAGAGTAAGTATTAACTCTTCTTTAAATGTTTGGTAGAATTTGACTATGAAGGCATCTGGCACTGGGCCTTTGTTTGTTGGGAGTTCTTTTATTATTGATTCGATTTCTTTGCTGGTTATTGGACTGTTCAAGTTTTCTATTTCTTCCTGTTTCAGTGTTGGTATTTTATAATCAACAAAAGTAAAAGGCAATCTATGAAATGGAGAACATATTTGCAAATGACATAGCTGATAAAGCGTTAGTATCCAAAATATATAAAGAACTTATAAAACTCAACACCCAAAAAACTAATCATCCAATTTAAAAATGGGAGGAAGACATGAATAGGCATTTTTCCAAAGAAGACATACAGATGGCCAACAGACACATGAAAAGGTGCTCAACATCACTGATCATCAAGGAAATACAAATCAAAACTACAAATAACATCTTTCATTAACATATGTGTTTGTAAACTTATGTGTAGAAGCAGAAGGGAATAGCTGTGTTTAACTCAATGAAACTATGCTGTCTATAATGCATCTTTCAAGGAACATCTTCTTTCACTAAGATATAAGTGTTTGTAAAGGTATTTGTAGAAGCAATGGGAATAACCATATGCTTAACTCATTGGAACTACACTGTGTATAATGCATCCTTCAAATAACATCTTCTTGCATTAACAACAACCAAAATGTGTGATTCATGCTCTCAAGAAACTCCCAGTCTAATTTCCTTCTTGGCAGGTCCTCTAGGAAGTCATGCCTGATTTCCTCAGTTAGAAGTGATAACTCACTCTAATGAAAGGCCGCAATTCTTTGATGTCAGTGTAATTTGGGGGGAGCCAAGAATCAATTCCCTCTACCAATTTCCCACCTCCACCTGCTCTCCCATATTTGTTCAGTGAAAAGCCCTGCATTCCTCAGGCCCTAGAGAAAGGTCCCTCTCCTCTGTAGACCTCAGATTCCTCACTTATAACAGTTAAGGAGCTGGACTCCATGTTCACTAATGTTCTGATCTGCTCTGACATGCCATGAGCTTATGATTCAAATGGAAATTTTGTTAAGTATCCATCCTGTAACTATAAGAAGAGGGATGCTACCTGGAAGAGCTGGGATTTCATCTAGACCAGGAAGATTCTATTATCAGTCAAAGTCAACAAATCCAGTCCCATTCCCTGGGATAAACTCTTTCCAAGGCTTGATCTTATGTATCTGGGAGTAGGAACCTAGACCCTGTCCTTAAGAAACTCTAGAGCTTCTTGGGAATTTAAGTTTCCTCCACCCCAAGATAGTCAGTGCCAGATCAGGCTTAGAAATGACTGAAGGGAAGGGTGTAGGGGTCAGAATTTCAGGGCAGGGGAGTTCTTTCAAGGGAGGAAGAGGTGTCACAGAAGATTCCAGAGGAGAGGGAAGCAGACAGGGTCTTCAAAGGGAGGGACAGCTGGCTCTCTGGCCCTGTCAGGTCAGCCCTGAGGTTGAAGTGGAAATACTGGAACAAAAGCTTAAGGAATATACATTTGGTTCTTCAGGGTGTGAGATTTACTCAGATGCAGGCAATCATGCTTCAATGATCCAAGGTATTCGCAACAGTGGAGCAGCCAAGTTTGTCTTCAGACACAATGACCCTGACCACCTGAAGAAACTTCTAAAGGAGTCCAACCCTAAGACACCCAAAATTGTGGCCTTTGAGACTGTTCACTCCATGGATGGTATGTATATCATAAAAACCATGATAACAATGATAATAGCTGACATGTATAGAATTTGTTTATATGCCAAGCAAAATTATTAGTATTTTACACATATTAATTCACTTAATCTTCACAATAATTCTATGAAGCAGGTGCTATTATTATTTCTATTTATTTACATGAGGAAACTGAGACATAAACAAGTAAAGTAACTTGCCCAAGATCATACAGCCAGTAAATGCCAAAGGCAGCTATTATACTGATCTTACAGGTTAAGAAACTGAAGTTCAAAGACAGCACCCAACTTGTCTTGGTTGGCTCAGTAAATTGGTGCCAAAGTATTTGTGCCCTAGAACATCTGATTCCAATTCCTTCACATAACACCCCCTCCATTAGAAATGATGTACAAATCAATCATTCTAGTGTCTGGTTTCTGGAATGAAAAATTTTACAAACTTTTGGCTGGGAGTTTTTTTCAGGTTCCGGTATGAAGCACTGGAATCAAAACATGTTTTCAAGTGAGACAGACCTGGGTTCAAATCCTACCTCTGGCACTTACTTGCTCTATGATCTTGGGTAACTCTTCAACTCCCTGAGCTTCAGTTTTCCCCAACATAAAATATCTGGTTGTAAGAATTAGAGACAATGGAAGTCATTCCATCTATTATGATCTAAGTAAAAATAAATGAACTTTATCCTCCTACCTCTTTTCTTTCCCCAACTGAAACAATGCCCAAATCATTCTATTGCTACCCCTCTTGAGCAGAAATCATGTGCTTTAGGCATCACCTTGTGGATTTATTAAAGAAAGAGGTCCTCGCTTCATTTCAATTTGTTGTTTTTCCAACCGAAACAAAGGAGAGTCCATAGTATTACCTGATTTGGCTAACATAGATGCCATCAGCATCATGTAACTGTGAGGGAGGGTTCCCTCAGAGATGAGAGAAAAATGCACTCCCACAGAGACACAGAAAAGACAGAGACAGAGGCACAAAGAAACTCAGAGACACAAATGTACAGGGAAAGAAAGTCTGAAGCAGAGAGATAGAGGTAGACAGAAAGGGACACAAACAGTGAGAAAGAGAAGTGATTGATGGAGGGGAGGAAGGGAGGGAAGGAGAGAGAAAAAAGAGAGAGGAGAAGGAAAGAGGAGAAAGAAAAACAAAAGCAGAGACAGAAAAATGGAGACATAGAAATAATGATGGAAATAGCTATGAAAAAAAGAGATAGTGACAGAAATCCAGAAAGATAGAAACAGGGAGGATCAGTGCAGTAAAAAGACATTGACAAGGCTTCTAAAAGCATCTGCCTGAGGGTATGAGTTGGGTCTGAAATCAGGACTGCATTAACCTGGAGCAAAAAGTTGCTTTTTTGAATTTATTAAAACAAAGGGATCATATGGGCCAGTGCCAACCCTAAGTGGAAATACACAGACCTGGGGAGGGGGGGAAACAAAGAGGCTGGACAATGGCTTAAACAAGACAGATATTGTCAGAAGTAAAAATAGGAAAACAGAGAGGCAAGCCTTGATTACAAAATAGGGAAAATACACACACACACACACACACACACACACACACACACACACCTTGAGTGGGCATGAGGTGGAGGCAGTCAACACATTTAAGGAGGTTTGAAATAGTCCCAACTGAGTGTGCACACCCTCACCCTTTTCCAACCCAAAGCAGTTATGGGTCACAAATTCCACACTGGAGGTGGGGCTGGGGAAGGGTTGTGATCTCCTACCTCTATTCCTTGGCTTTTCTCAGGTGCCATCTGTCCCCTTGAAGAGTTGTGTGATGTGGCCCACCAGTATGGGGCTTTGACCTTCGTGGATGAGGTTCATGCTGTAGGACTATATGGGTCTCGGGGTGCTGGGATTGGGGAGCGTGATGGAATTATGCACAAGATTGACATTGTCTCTGGAACTCTTGGTGAGTGAGTGCCTTGGGATGCCCTTATATATAATCCAGAAAGGAGGCCCCTTCAAGACCCTTTCCTTCCCCCTCCCCAAAGCTGTAGAAGTTATTTGGGTAGAATTCATAGCCTCAGGCTATGGAATTCCTGGATTCCTTTCTTCCACTCCTACCCCACTGCAGAGTTGCTGAGAAAGTCTGAAGGACTTTTTGAGAAGAACCTTAAGCAGGGCCAAATAGCCAGGTTCAAGTCAGTACATGGAGAGTTGTGGTTCTAAATTCCTCCCCCACTCCATCCCCAAGCTTCATCTTAGTTCTACCTTTGGGCGTAACCAGCTAAAGGTCCCCCACCCAGCTACTGCCTATCTAGTCACTGCACCTGGCAGGCCTTGAAGTCCTACCTAAAAGCAGCAGAATTATCAGCTGTCTGTCTTGACATGGACAAGAGAGATAAGCAGAGGCCTGGGAAAGGAGTCTAGAGCTCCAGCTTCTGGTACACATTCTTGTGTTATCTGGACATGATCCTGTTCCTCTAAAGACTAATTATGATCCCTGTGCTTATCCTCCCCCTCCTTGTCTCCAGGCAAGGCCTTTGGCTGTGTGGGCGGCTACATCGCCAGCACCCGTGACTTGGTGGACATGGTGCGCTCCTATGCTTCCGGCTTCATCTTTACCACATCACTGCCTCCCATGGTGCTCTCTGGGGCTTTGGAATCTGTGCGGCTACTCAAGGGAGAGGAGGGCCAAGCCCTGAGGCGAGCCCACCAGCGCAATGTCAAGCACATGCGCCAGCTACTAATGGACAGGGGCCTTCCTGTCATCCCCTGCCCCAGCCACATCATCCCCATCCGGGTGAGAGCCCCACCCTGACCATTGCTACCCACTTATCTCTTCTGGGAGCCTTTCCACACCAGCAAACCAACACCTGCTCCTCTTACCAATCCTTTACTTTCCTGTTAACTACCCTCCTTATTTTGAGCTATGTTACCCTTTTGGAAAATTGTCAGCCATTCTGGATTAGTCACCTCTTCTTGCATTAGCTATTATCTCACAGTTATTAGGCTGTCCTGACCCTCACAATATTGGGTACCCATGACCTATAATTCAGTATTTTGGGAACTGTGGATCAAGACCATTAGTGGGTCACAAAATCAGTTTAGTAGGTTATGACTAGTATTACATATTTTTTAAAAATAGAAAAAAATTTTATTAAATAGAAATGAAAATGTTGGAATACATCACACATGGAGAAGATTATCATTTTGTGAGAAATGTTTCAGTTTCTATACATGTGTATATGCATACATGTGTATATGTGTATGTATAATACAATCATGATGTGAAACTTCTCTTAGTTAAGAATTGAAGTAAAAAAAATTGAAGTCAGAAAATAGAAAGTCAAACACCATGGCTCAAAGTGCTATTTTGGATTTCCAACCATGTTGATTTACTGCCTTTAAAATGAACTACTTCTTTTTAAAATATCGTCTATTTGTGTGTGTATGTCAGGGTGTGGTAAGGACACTTTTTTCTGTGACTGCTTTATGGATGAGAAAGAAATAGTCACTGCTTGGGCTAAGCCAATATTCCTTTTTGGGAATATTGGGGGAATTGGGAAAGACTATTTTTGAAATATTTGTGGTTTTTTTTTTTTTAATTAAGCCAACGACAGCACCCCAGAGGTAGCTTGGAAGGTTCATCTTCTTACCGAGAATGACCCCAAATTAACATAGTCTTTAGGTAAAACCACTGTGCTTGCTCTGCAAACAGCTTCAGGACAAGGTACCTAGCACCACCTCCATCCCAAGCCCTTCAAATTTAATTGCTGCCTCTGAGCAACTCCTTGATAGAAATTCTGGAGCTGCCACTAAGCCCCTTATGAAAAACAAAAAAAAATCTGTCCCAAATTCAATGATGTTCGTTGGTCTGGTTCCCTCCACCTGCTTAATGGAACTAGTGATAGTGGGGCCAGGGTAGCAGATACTGACAGGCTTTTCTCCTGAGCCCAGGTGGGTGATGCAGCACTGAACAGCAAGATCTGTGATCTCCTGCTCTCCAAGCATGGTATCTATGTGCAGGCCATCAACTACCCAACTGTCCCCCGGGGTGAAGAGCTGCTGCGTCTGGCACCCTCTCCCCACCACAGTCCTCAGATGATGGAAGACTTTGTGCGTAAGTCCTCAATATGGGTGTNNNTAGCACTCTCTTTCCCTTCAGCCCTAGGATCTGAAGAAGTTAAGGGAATGAATGCCATTCAGTTTAAAAGTATATTTCTAGAACATCTATTGTGTGCCAGACCCTATACTTGGGTAATAAATGGATGAGAAACAGTCCCTAGACTCATAGGGCTCCAGTTCAGGTGAGCCATAGCAAACACAATGACTTTAAGAGGCCATCACATTTCAACAAGGACAGTGCATCAGAGTTGTGGGAGCAGAGAGGAGAGGTCTGACCCAACATGCAGGAGGTGACACCTGAGCTGAGTTTTATAAGGTGAGTGGTATTGGACCAAGAAGAGAAAGAGAGAGTGGAAGTGGTATTTCTTGCAGAAGGAAAAGCATAAAGAAAGGCAAAGAGAATGGTGTGAAGCTGTTTGAGTTATATCAAGAACAATAAGCAGGTGTTACTGAAATGTAGGGTAGTAGGAATGGAGTGGAAGAAAGGAGAGCCAATCTACGAGTCTACAAAGACAACACAAGACAGGGACTGGATTGAGAGGTTTGTAGAGCTACTGAATAGCCTGGGTTTTATCCTAAATGATGCCGTTTAGTCAATTCACCTAAAATTTACTGGATTCCCGTTGGATGCAGTTTTTAGCAGAGGTCCTGGGATACAGCAGATGTTCATTCCAAGTCTGCTGGACAAAAGACATAGGCAGTTGACAGTCTAAAAAGGAGACAGACATAGACATAGACAGTACTGGTCCAGTATGACGAGCTTCAGTGTTCTGGGAGCTGGAGGAAGAGTGATCACCAATGGCTAGAGAAAGCAGGAAGCAGGAAGTTAGGAAGGCTTTGTGGGTGAGGAAGTCCTTGTGTTGTACCTTGAAGTACATGTGGTATAGTGCAAAGACATTTCAGAATAAGGAAATTCCATGAGCAAGGACCTAGAGATAGGAAAACAGAAGACATGCATTGGCAACAGTGACTCTGTTTGTCTGGAGTATAGGTAGTATGAGAGTTCGAGGAAGACAAGATAGGTAGGTGCCATTCATTCAAAAACATCAAATAATGCTAGCCAACATCTATTAAATACTTAACATGTACCAAGCACTGTTCTAAACTCTTTGCATGTATTAACTCATCTAATACTCATTAGGCTGAGATACTATTATTAACATTTCCCTTTTATATATGTGGAAACCGAGGCACAAAATATATAGTAACTGGTCCAAGGTCACACAGTGACTGGATTTGAACTGAGGAGTCTGTCTCTGCCTTCACAGTCATAACCACTAGGTCTACTGCCTGAGCTGATGATCCAGACTCCTGGACCTTTTGCTCAGTCCTCTAAGTTGCTCTGGGCTTCAATTATAGAGTCCTCAGTATTCTTGGTTCTCTGAGTGTCCATTTATGTTGAGCTTTTGCAGGAAAGAGAAATGAGAGGCATTTACCATGACTCCACCAGTCCTTTAACCCTAGTCAACCCATCCTGAAATCCTGCAAATGGTTTCTACAGTCTCTCTCAAATCTGTTCTTTTTTCTATTGCCAGTTTTTGAATACATGTCAATGTGATTTCTTCCTAATTTTCCTGCTTCTCTCTTGGTCCCTTCTAATCTCTTGTCCATAGTGACCATCAGAGGGATTTTTCTAAACATCTGACTATATATGTCCCTTGCTTAAACCTCTTCGTGTTTCCTACCCATCTAGACTAGAACAATGGTCTCCAATGTGAGGTATGCGAGATGACCCATAGGGTGAGGGGGGTTATTAGAATTTTGTGTTTCCTTTTTTAATCTTAAAAATAGGAAATTAGGCATTACTGATATTGATCTTTAACATTTAGACTGACAATGATACACGTATCCATATATAAAAAAACATGCATAGATTTGTGGCATGTGCTAAAATGTTTATACCAATAAAATGTACGGTCCAAAATTTGGAGATCACTGGCCTGTAGAACAGTTGAAGCTCCCTGGCATGGCATTCCATGCCTTAAACATGGTGATCTCTGTGCCTTCACCTCTTTTCCACATTCATTTTATTTTTCCAGCTACACCGAGTAACTTGTAACTCCCTTATTTTGCTCTACTTTCTTACCTTTGGTACTTTGCTAATAATGCTCCCTTTTTATTGGAATGCCCTCCCTCATTCCTTCCTCTGGCTTACTTCCTTTATCTTCTAGACTTAGTCATCCTTTCAACAAATATTTACTGAGTATCTACTGCTTGCTAGACACTGTTCTAGGAGCTGGGGATCCAGTAGTAAACAAAACAGACACAAAATCACTATCCTTCTGGAGCTTACATTCTAGTGGAAGGAGAGAGCCAAAAAACTAAAAAATAAGCAATGCATATAGCATGATAGTTTTAAGTGTTATGGAAAAAAATAGAGCAGGATAAGGGAACAGGAAGTGTTGGTGTAGAGGGGCTGGTTTGGAGGAGGGTTGTACCATTGAGTGTTAAGGGTAGAGATCATTGTGGTGACACTTGAGCAAAGCTATGAAAGAAGTGAAGGAGTCAGATGGGCAGATAGCAAAGGGAAGGTCATCCTAGGCAGAGGGAATAGACTAAGGCAGGGAAGACCCTATTAAAGGAGTATTCTTCTATACTTGAGAAACAATAAGGAGATGAGTGTGGATGGAGTGGTGTAAGCAAGAGGCAAAGAGAAAACTGAATAGTGAGGGGAATGTGAGGCCAGACTGTAAGGATTTTGACTTTAACTCTGAAACAGACAGTCTTTTGAGGGATTTGAGCAGAGGAATGACACAGTTGACTCAGGTTTTAACAGAACTGGTCCAACTTCTCGTGAAGGAGAAATGGAGAATGAGTGGAAGCAGAATGAGTGGAAGCAGAGATCCATTTGGGGGCTACTATAATAACCCAAGTAAGAGAGGATAGTCACTCAGACCTGATGATGGCATTAGAGGTGATGAGAAGTGGTCTGAATTTTGAAGGTAAAGTCAATTGTTACTTGCTGACAGATGGGATGTGTGGTGAGAGAGAAAGAGAAAAATAAAGAATGGCTCTAAAATTTGTGGACTGAACAACCAGAACTGCCATCAACTGAGAGATGGGTAAGGCTAAAGGTAGAGAGCAGACTAGGTGAAACGCTGGGAGATCAGTTCAGCTGTGCTCATGTGAAATTAGAGATGCTGATTAGACATCCAGGTGGAAATAGAGAAAGGCAGTTGGACATACAAGTCTAGAATTCATAAGAGGGGTCTACGCTAAGATGAAAAGTTCAGAATCATCAGCATATAAATGGTGTTTAAAGCAATGAGACTAAACAAGATCTCCCAGGGAGTAAACATAAAAACAACGTCAAGGACAGAGCCCTGCCACATACTTGAGGCACTTCCAACAATGGGGTCAGGTTCTCTCCTCTGGGTTCCCACCCACTCCAGAATAACCCCTGCCTGACTCCCAGGTCACAGATGATGACACTGTATGGTTACTGGTCACTGTTATCTTCATTAGGCTCACTTTACTGATGATGGATTCACTTCTTGGGTCACAGCACATCCTGTACTTAGGAAGTGGTCCACGCCAGGCTAGTACAGCTTTAAATTACATCAAATGAGTGCTTCCCAATTGCACCCATACACAAATGGTAACATTCATAGCACACAATGGAGGAAACAGGAATTAATTCTGGTTCCAAGATATCATACAGGCTTGAAGGGATCATTACCTTGGTATATCTGTATTGTGACACAAGAATTAAGATCTAGTCTAACCAATTCTTTCCTTCTCCACCCCCTACCACCTTTTAGAGAAGTTGCTGTTAGCCTGGACTGAGGTGGGGCTGCCCCTCCAGGATGTATCTATGGCTGCCTGCAATTTCTGTCATCGGCCTGTGCACTTTGAGCTCATGAGTGAGTGGGAACGTTCCTACTTTGGGAACATGGGGCCCCAGTATGTCACCACCTATGCCTGAGAAGCCAGCTGCCTCAAAGCCCCACCCCATCTGTACTTCACATGGGACTGAGCCTCCACCTGTCCTCTGCTTTGTTGTGTGCCTCTAGCTAACTTCAGCCTGAAAATAAAGAACAAACTGCATCATTTGTAGCCCTTTGTTAGAAAGGAAAGAGCATTATATCTGACTCCTTCAGACAAGTGGCAGAGCCATAAGGAAACCATAGATCACTTGTTGGTCTGACCAACCCATTTTGCTGATAGGGACACTGATCCAGAAAGAGGAAGATATCAGCCAAAAACTACACTGTGCGTTGCATACAAAGAGCTGGGACACTTGGCAGGTTTATTTGAAATGGCTCTTCCCCAATGGTTTCAACAAAAATCCAGGGATTGACTCTTCACTGGTAGACCTGGAAACTTTATGCCCATGTAGCCCCTGAAGCCAGGAAATGGAATCAGCCCTAACTGAACTGCCTAGAAGAGAGAAATAGTTCCTCAAAACTTTGGAGGTATTTTCCAGCACACAGAATGGATGTCCTCAATCCATTATCCTCTCCTCTCCACAGTACCTTATAGAACAGGACCTACCAGCTCTATTTTCCAAGATGGGAAAGAGACTTGGCTGTAACAAGCAACTTTTTCGAGGCAATGCTCCCTATCTTTCCAGGTGATAGCACACAGAAAACATTTGTATGGCATACCTGGGTGAACTAATGATACTACTTGCCTAGGATCCACTCTCTCTTGACATTTGTGCTCTACCTGGCAACTCTAGGGCCACTTCTTCCCACTCTATAACCCATTTTGTGGCAGCTGTGGGACACACTAGTTGGGAAATGCTGGTTTAAAGCCATGCAACCCACCTGAGCTTTCTAACACACCACACCCACCTCCCTTGCTGATCTAACTTCAGCAGCGCAGGGAACCCTTAAAACTCAACAGAGCACCTTTAAGGTGAGTACCACTCCTCCTTCCTCCCCCCTTCCTAGGAGTTGTATCATCAGGCTACAGGCAGCTGGTAAACCTAGTGCTGAGATAATGTCTCATTCAACCTCATGAAGCACATCCAAAATGTCTACAGGACATGGTGTGCTAAAACAAAAACACAGACTTTATTTAGACACAGATATATTTCTCAGCAAGAAAGAAAAGGGTTTAAAATCAACTTCCTGAGGCAACTGGTTCCTGTGCATTTCTGACAGGAAGGTGGGAAGTAGGGTGGGGAACTGGGTCGCAACATTAAAGGAATAAGAAGCTCACCAATGAGGAGGAGCTAAGCAGGAAGAAGAGAGAGTCAGAGAGGCCTTAAAGGAGAAAGAGGAAGAGGAAAGGAAGGGTTTTTCAGGAAAGTGGAAGAGGAGGAGGAATCCTTGGGGGAGAGAGAGGCAGCTTAGGAGGGAGCTGGCTTCAGATTATGTACAGGGTTGACCATGCCAGGCATGTGTACCTTGGGTTGGTTCAGCTGGGCCTGCTCCAGAGGAAGAAGTTGCAGCGGGAGGAAGGGTCAGTGGGAGGACCCTGGGGCCTGGCACACATATAGAAGTGGCGGCCCAGATTGGGTCCTGGCTTCTTCACAGTTCGCATCACACATGGCTCCCTGTGCCCCCCACAGAGGGGCATGGGCGAGGGCCCCCCCAGCACAGACTTCCAAAAAGAAGTCCGTACCTCCTTTTCATCCTTGGCCTCTGAAACACTGGCCTGCCCCTCCACCACTCTGGCCATCGCCTCCTCTTCTAAAGTCTTTGGGGTCATGAGGGCACCCACACTAGGAAGCTCCAAGATAGGAGAAACTTGGGGACGACTGGAGGATGGCTGGAAGTAGTTTGTCAGGTTTTTTTGGCCTCTGCTGGAGCCAGCATGACTTGGCCGAGGCCTGGCTGAGCGCACACGGGCTTTATTTTGGTGCATCTGTACCTGGGTTTGTTTGCCAAGTCGCAGTGCTGAATGCTTGAAAACAGGATCTTGTTTGAGACGAACCAGGAAGCGAAGGATCTTGAGCTGGGTGCCCGCAAACTCAGGGAGGAAGCGGGTGCACAGAGGTGGGCACTGTTTTGCTGGCATAGAGGACACACTCAAGACTGCACCCACGGGACAATGGTCAGAGCCCATCACCTCAGGCAGCCGGAAGGAGTCCTGGAAGGTGTCTATTACCAGGGTCCGGTCCCCCAGCACATAGTCAAGCCGGGAGCCGTAATTCAGATGGCGAGCACCACTGACTGCTGACCAGCAGGTGAATGCCCCCTCCTGCTTTGGCTGGAAGCAGCGGTAGCTATCAATGAAGGGCCGTACATGGGACCCAGCCTGGCATCCCAGGTTACTGAGCAAGCCGTCCATCCACTTGCGCCCTGGGTCCTCTTCAAAGCATTCCTGGAGAAGGGGGGAGGGGGATGAAGACAGAGGCAAAACTAGATGCCTACACCTGGAAGAGACTTAGACTAACTGCTTCATTTTTCAGACAAGAAAATGTGATTGTTCCAAAAAAGACTACTACTCAGGGTCACAGGGTCCAGAACTGGTAGAGCTGGGATTAAATGTCAAATCTGAAAGCTTGTCATTTGATTAATCAAAGCAATTCTCAGAACTGCTCACGAAAAGGATGGAAAGCAGGAAGTTAAAAGTGGTTACCTCTAGGAAGCAGGGCTGGGATTAGGAGTTAAGAAAACTGTTACCTTTTCTTTTAAACCCTCTGGAACTATTTGGCTTATTTTGTGTGTCAAAGGTCTCAGAGACCATCTCTTCTCTTCCCCACAAACTCCTCAGCTGAGGAGCTCCAGAAATCCATACCTAAATACTTCCTTTGGCTCTCATCCCCAATTCACCCATCCATCCAATCCACCTGGCCCACCCATTCAATGAAAAAACGTTCAAAGAACACTGATTATGTGAAAGGCATGATACAAGGGATAAAGTGGGCACCTGAGCTCTTCCAGGGGACCAATGAGGCTTCCTTTCAGGAAGTGATCTGGAGCTGGAAAGTGAAGGCTGAGTAGGAGCAACCCAGGCAGAGGGTGTTATAAATTGAGAGTGCAGCCTCTGTAATGGGCCTGTGGAGAGAGGAAGCACAAACCCAAAAGACAAGGGGAGACCCGACTAGGGACCAGCAGACTGGCAGGAGATAACTATCATAGTCCATGTTAGCAAGAGATGATAATCACTTAGACTAGGGTAGAGCCAGAGGAGACAAAGAAAAATGAAATTAAGAGACGGTTTGGAACTAAAATCAACAGTACTCACTGATTAGCTGAATGTGGGAAATGGGGGTAGAGAGGAAGGACAATACTAACATAATTCCCAGGCTTCTGGCTATAGTAGCCAAGGGGAATTGAGGGGAGATGAAGACTACAAAAGCCAGTCTTTCGGGAAGTGGACATATTCTGCTATTTTGGAAAGACTGTGTTTGTCATGTGACTGGTACTATTAGTTCTCTTTTCCTGGAAGGAAGAATGTAAGAGGTGTACTTGAGAGATTTATGATAGTTCTGAACTAAGAAGAAAAGGCATAAAGTTATATGACACTATTGCATGAAGCAGAAAGAACAGACTGAGTAAACGTCTGATGAGAAATAAGGTAGGAAGGGACTGAAGACTCGCACTTTGTACACTCTCTTCTCTATCATACCACCACCACCACCACCACCATTCTTTCATTATCTCATTTCTGTTCATTTTCCCAACTGGGAGCCACATTTGTTTATGTGGCTCTTCTGCAAACTAATCAAAAAGACTCTTCCTACAGCCCCTTCTTTGAGCCAAGCCCAATGCTGAGTTGGACTATGCCAGCGTAAGTTACTAATCACTCCCCTCAGGAGGCAAGCTAAGATGAGAACTGGCTTGTAGATTTTAGTGCAGTGGTTCTCAAGCCTGACTATACAATAAAATCAGCCTGGGACCTTGTGAAATATACTGCTACCCTTGCCCCATACCCAAAAGATTCTGATTTATTTGGTCTGGGGTGGCACCAAGGTATTAATAGTCATGTAAAAGTTCCTTGTTCTAATGTGCTGTCAGGGAATGAGAACCATTGGCTTAGAAGGACTCAAAGATGAAAGGTTCATACAATAAAAAAAGACAGAGGGTACAGTGAGAAAAGTCAAAATGAAAGTAACTTTTGCAATGGACTGAGAGGAGACAACCTAGCTGGAGTGGACACTGTGTAGGGGTACCGAGGATGCAAAGAGAGATTGGGAAGAGTCCAGAAAAAGTCTTCAATCCATGCTTAGATGTTTTCTCTGCATTGCAGAGGTAACAGGGAGGTACTGAAAGTTCACAAGCAGGAAACAGTGTATTAGGGAAATGATCAAGGCAAAGTGGAATTCAAGGACCTCGAAACCTGGCCCCCAAAGGACTTTCTCACCCCATCTCTTGCCACTCACTTCCCTTCCCCTGTCAACCCCTAAGAAGAATGGGACTTGCAGTTCATCATGCATACCAAGCAAATTCTCACCTTGCAGCCTTTGCTCCAGCTCGAATGACTTCCTTCCCCCAGGCCCAAAGCTCTGTTTTACTCATCTTTTAAAATTCAACCATTTTCAGATGCCTCCCTAAGGTCTAGACTGGCCCAGGAATCCCATTTCTCCAGGCTCCCCTAGACTCCTGGCCTGCCATCTCTGCTTCAGCCCTGAAAATACCTTTCTGTAATTGGCTGGCCATAAGTCCATAGCCCCCTACCATGCTGAAACCTCTGAGGGGCCAAGAGCCAGAAATGACTGGTAACTGAGTCCTCAGCACATGGCTCAGGACCAAGCCAAGGGCCAGACAGTAATGTCTCCTGAATGAATGAACAATCCTCAGTGCTTTGAGAATAGTTATTTCAAACTAAGCTCTGCTTTTCCATGAAGGAAGCTACCCTTGGACCCAAAATCCAGCATTGGTTGGCTGGCTAAACAGAACCACATTCAGAAGTGAGGAAAGGGGCCTGGAAGAGCCTTACCAGGTTGACTGCATCCCAGTGGTCAATGGGGCGGTGGGCTGTATTCAGGTCACCCAGAATGATCACATGGCTAAAAAACATGACATGGGATTATCAAATAGACATTCAAGAGACATTCAAGAGACATTCAGTAGTCCTGGCCCATCTACTTTCTTCTAGGACCAAGAGCTGAGATCAGTCCCTTCTCACACATTGAAGCCAAGGTGGGAGCCCACAGCAATGCATAGCAGCCTACCTCTCCAATCTTAGCATAACCCCTTGCTACATTTAATACCTGACCAACCCAATTCTGATCTCCAAAGATGACATCATTCCCTATCTGACATGATCATCTCATTGATCTCTACATAATGGCATCTTTCTGGTCCTTCAAAGTTGAACCCAGGTACTTCTTTTAGGAAGCATCCCTTGATTACTCTAACCCACCCTCACTTTCCTGTTCTTCCCTGGGACAAGACTTTTCATTTGCTCCCAGGCACTTTACCTTCTTCATCTCATTTCATCCTTAAAATTATACTGTAAGGTAGGGATTCATACACTCACTTAAAAAGAGAAAATAAAAGGAGAACTAGCCTCAGGACTCATAGCGAGTAAAAGGAGCCAGGACAGGGGCTTAGAGGTATCTGGGTACAAAACCCATATTTATATCACTTTACCTGGTCCTCACAGCTCATACAGAGCAGAGCCCATTCAGGCAAGCATGCTGGTGTCTCCAAATAGGCTGTAAAGGAACTCAAAAGACAAAGATCCCATATTCCTTCCAATGGAGCTTGACACCTAAATGGGTTGGGCACCTAGAACAAGCTCAAGTACCACCCAGGCTTACAATACCTGCCCGCTGCTAGGAGGGCTTCTGCTCGGATCTGCAGCAAGCGATAGAAACGCATTTTAAAGGACAGCCGCTCAGGTTTCCCAGCATCCGCGTGGGGGCAGTACACATTGATTAGGGTCAAGGTCTTCTCTTTCCCTTCCCATGTCCTGAGGAAAAGAGACCCACACACAAAGAAAAGGTCATTTCCAAGCCTCCCTTTCCCCACACCATGTGGCTCCCACTTAATGGTTGCCTGTGGGATGGATATGAAGAAGGGGACAGAAAGACATGAAATGTACTGGCATGCACAGGACTTGGGGACTGACTACAGGTAAGGCAGGGGGAGGGGCATCTAGGGTAACAGCCAGGTAAACCAGGTGATGATGCTGCCATTCACAATGACAGGACACCCAGAAAAACAGCAACTTGGGGTGATGAGTTGTGCTAAGTTGCCTTTGAGGTGCCTGTGGTAATAAGAGAGCTGGACCTCCCAGCCAGTTCCCCACTGTAGGGATGGGGAACTCAAAGCTCAGAGGGGAACATGATTTGCCCGAGGTCACACAGTGAGTAACCCAGCCAGAACTAGAGTCCAAGAAAGGCAAATCTGGGACATTTTCCATGATGAATCTAGGCTTGTAAGGTGAGCCTCAGAATCACCACACTAAGAGTAGAAGCAGCAGTGCTCAGCGACAGGGGAATGTGGGCTATTACCGGATCTTGTGTTGTGTGAGGAGGGCCCGGCCCTCACTATCCAGAGCCCGAAGCTCCTCTTGGGTGAATTCATCCATGTTTCCATAGCAACCCACGTCCCCATTATGAGTGGTAAGTAGGCCACTCAGGCCTTCTTCAGCAGCCATGGGAGTAGCGCTGTCCTTACAGAAGGTGGCTACACCTGGAGACAGACAGGATACTCTGAATGGGCCTCGATGCCAACAGCCTATTGCACAGCTTGTTGCCCCCACATAGGTCACCTGAGTCATCTTCATCTACTGTGGCTGTTTTGACAACTCTCCCAACTCAAGGGCCACAGATGGCTCCCAAGAGACTGAGGCAATTCTACTCAAACCCTGGAGTCTCAGTTCCGTCGCGCCTGGAAGGCTGAGTCGGTTAAGTGCCTGCCTTCGGCTCAGGTCATGATCCCAGGATCCTGGGATCAAGCTCCGCATTGGGGTCCCTACTCAGCTCTCTCCCCCTGCTGCTCCCCCTGCTTGTGTTCTCTCTCTCTGTCAAATAAATAAAATCTTTAAAAAATTTAAAAAAACAAAAAAGCCACAGAACAGTAATAGCTAATAGTCTAAGTGTTTTACAAGGACACATGGTAAGTGCTCAAAAAATGTTAGCTATTATTATTATCACATGGACTAATTTATTTAATCCTCATACAGGCATACCCCAATATACTGTGAGTTCAGTTCCAAAACACCACAAAAAGCAAATACTGTAGTGAAGCAAGTCAAATGAATATTTTGGTTTCCCAGTGCAGATAAAAATGATGTCACTATACTACAGTCTATTAAATGTGCAATAACATTAGGTCTTAAAAAAACAACATATATGCCTTAACTAAAAAAATACTTTATTGCTAAAAAATGCTGTCATCTGAGCTTTTAGCAAGTTGCAAGCACTGATCACAGATCACCATAACAGATATAATTTTAAAAGTTTGAAATATTGTAAGAATTACCAAAAAGTGACAAAGAGACATGAAGTGAGCAAATGTTGCTGGAAAAATACTGCCAAGAGATTTGCAACACAGGGTTGCCATAAAATCTTCAATTTATAAAATATGCAGTATCTACAAAACACAATAAAGTGAACTGTTTTACATATATGTGTATACATAAAAATATATTTATATATAGATATGTAAATTCATATACTTATTTACATATAAGTTTATATATAAGTATATGCATACATATATATATATATATAACCATATATATACATACAAAACAAGGTATGCCTGTACTAGCCCTAGGTGGTAGGCATTATCTCCATTTCTCAGCTGAGAAACCTACAGCATAAAGAGGTTGACTAACCTGCCAGAGGGTACACAGCTAGGAAGTGAGGTAGGATTCAAACCCAGGCAGTCTGGCTCCAGAGCTCATACGATTAACTACCACACAGCTGACTGTGTTTCCAAAGTCAAATAGGATAATTTTACACATAAAAACTATCCTTCATGTAGCTTTATGTGACTTTAGCTCTGCGGAACAAAAGCCTGGGGGGCCTGCAACATCGGACAGAGCGAAGGGATGCAACAGAGGTAGGCCAGAGCTGCTGCCCTCATCATGACCCACGGTAACCAGCGTTAGCTCAACTGCCAGAAGAATATGAAAAAGCAGAGCTACTAGGTTAAGGGAAAGTGCCAAGATGACAGGCTTTCTGCTGACATCTGCAAGCAGAAGGACTCAGAGGTCATTCAGCAGAAGCAGAAATAGGCAAACGAGAAGAAGGAGGAACCCAAGTAGCTTTGTGGCTTCGTGTCCAACCCTCTTGACCTTCCCTGTGTACCTGGAGCCAGTCCCACCATGCTCAAGTTTTCTCCTGTAGTGCTCAGAGGTCCCAGCACCAACGGCATTCCTTTTGCCCTGAGTCTGCAATGGATCCCTTTTGCGCTTCCTTCCTCTCAGGTAGCCTCTCTTCCTGTGGACCATCCTGGCAGTGGGGGGTTACCCCTTCCCAGTATTTTTTATTTCTGTGGGGCTCACCCCAAAGTATTAAAAGCAGCTTTGTAATTTCAAAAAACTTTTAAAAATAAAAGCCTGAGTTTCTTATTAACTTCTCATCAAATACTGGAAATTCTTTCACCCCCAACCTGCCTCCATCACTAATTTAAAATCCCCAGAAAGCCCCATTTACCAGAATAGCCACTGCGGTTGCGGCTGAAGCTGAAATAGGAGTTATAGCCCTCAATGATGGCCAGGGGCTCTGTCAGCACATCCCCTACAAAAAAAAAAAAAAAAAGATGTAAGATTGTGTCAGAGATAAAAGTAGGGCCCAGGACACAGAAAGGTCTGGAATTAAAGTTGTAGGCTACTTCCTTGCACACATCAGAGCCAGAGCTGGGAGGGAAAATGAAGTATCTATGATTAAAGGAGGAGCTAGAAAAGTGGGGACTAGCGAGGGAATTAATATCAGAATAAGAAGGGGGTAGGCTATGGAATGGGAGGAGGGAAATTAGGTGGGAGGAAGCCAGTGATTAGGTGAATGGAGGGAGCTGGAGGTGCAAAATGGGAATATGGGAGGGAGAACTGGAAATCTGAGCTGGGGATATGAGATAGGAGAGGGAGGCAATTAGAGGATCTGAACTGGGGATGGAGGAAAAAGTTGTTAGAGGGTCTTAGAGGGGGGTGCAAGGGAGAGGGAAGGAATGGGAGGTGTTGAGCTAGTGTGGGAGAGAGAGGGAACTAGGGGATCTAACCTTGGCGTGGGACATGAGATAGAAATTACAAGAGGTTCTGAGGCTGGGAAGGAGAAATGCGGGTAGAGCTCTAGGGGATCTGAGGAGAGAACTGAGGATCTGAGAGGGACAGGTAAAAAGGAAGAAATCAGAGAGTCTGAGCTGGGGGCAAAGATGGGGTGGGAATTAAAGGATCTGAGCTGGGGCCAGGGAAGGGAAATTGGTGGACCTAACTTGGGAGTTGGAGCTGGACAGTGTGCGAGGAGGAGGAAATTTGGGGTACTGAGCTGGGGCAGGAGAATGAGTGGGAATTAGAGGATCAGTGCGAGGAACAAGGTTGCATGGGTGAGGGAATTAAGGTTCTGCTGAGGGCAGGAGACGTAGTGGGAATTAAGACATCAAACTGGAGTGAGAAATAGGGGTTTAGAGGGAGGAGATCAGGATTCTGAACTGGGTCTAAGAGGAGGGCTCTACGGATAGAGAAATGGTAAAGTAAAATGAGATTAAGCAGGGTACAAAAGTTACTGGAAAAGATAAAGTATGGTAGGGATCCTGGATTTTTGAGCGCTCACTCGTCACTTTGGTCTCCTGAAGGCAGACGATGTCGGCATCCAGCTTGTCCAAAATGCGCCCCATGGCCATGGCGGCACAGTTGCTGGGCTCCTCGTATACCATCCCTTGCAGGGGGCTCCGGATCCCATTGATGTTCCAGCTCACCACGCGCAACATCTTGACGGCGAACTGCAACACCTCACAGTCCGCGCCCAACCTAGGGGACACAGGATGGCTGGACACCTCCAAGTAGGCCAGATCCCGCCTTCCGCGCGCACTGGCGGATACGTTCTCTTGCGCGCCACGAACTGGTCGGCGAGGGTGGGGCAGGGCTTCGATCCCCTCAGTTCTCATTTGCGGAAGGAGCGGAAGTTGATGGGGTGGTGCCACCGGCTAGGAGGAATGAATGGCAAGAGGAAGTCCTCCAGTTAGGCTCCTCCTCCTCCCGCTGCGTACGGGCCAAAGCACCAAAGTCGTATGGCTTTCCGGACTGCTCACAAGCCCCTTAGGTGCTTCCAATGACTTACAGATGGGACTTCGCCACTTTTTAAGCAGCGGAACCTTGGACGAAACCGCGCGGCAACCGAAGCCCCGCCCCCAGTGCGACTGACCTTACCTCTAAGTGCGCCACTGGCATCCTGGGAGTAATTGTTGTAACTGTGCTTGGGTGGGAGAGGGAAGGCTCGAAGGAACCGCGCAGCTTCGGGGAGCAGTAAGAAGTGTTCTAGGGAATTAGACTTAGGGGAAGGCCCCTGGCCTTATAGGGCAAGGGGAGGGGAAGAGAGGAAGCTGTCTCAAGCCCACCTTATAGCCATTATTTGTCTTGGGCCTGAACATTCCTAAGGACATGGCCCAACCACATACATGTTCGTGGCTCCATTTCTCAGATGAGTAAAATCGAGACCCAGGGTATTTAAGTGCGCTACCCAAGCTCCAGAGCAGCACTGTGTTCCAATGTACCCCATGGCTCTTCCGTATGCATTATTTCATTCTCTGGACAACCCTGTAATGGGGTATTAAGGCTAAGTATGACAGAATGAGTGAATTCACCCCAGTCTCAAAGAAGTGGTAGAGCCAGGATTCAAAGGTAGAGCCTATCTTAATCAGCTCAAGGAATACTTTCCTGAATAAGTTTTTCCTAACACCCACACACCTCCCCAGTTAGGTCTTTAACTTTGGGCCCCCACAGCACCCTCTGGTCCATTCTGTCACAGCACTTATCTCAACGCACAGCTACCATTGATTTCTGTTTCTGTCACACAACTGCCAGCCACTTGAGAGTAATGACCATGTCCGATCTATCTTGTTAGCCCCATCATCTAATCTAGGGTACAGCATATATTAGGAGTCAATAAATATTTCCTAACTTAATAAACAAACACAGGGCAAATGCAAGAGCAACAGATTAGTGACTTGTTTTTGAGAACACAAAAATAGGAAGGGTAGACATGCCCAATGTCCAAGGAAAAGCATGACTTTGCATTCTTAGGTTCCTCACCCCAAATTGCAGCATAATTTTTCCCCAGAATTCCATAGCCTTAGAGCCATCATCCTCCATGTCTGCAGAAAAGACCCAAGGAGCTGCTTTTCCACCTAGAGAACTTAAAGGTTACCTTACAGTTGTTGCCATCAGGATAAATAGCTCTGCAATTAAATAAAAATTTTAGTGCTTTGAGCTTTTTCATGCTTTGGCGGTTATTGGCTCAGGATTGAGTCCCAGGAGTGGGATAACTAGGACAAAGGAAATTAACATTTTTATTGCTCTTGCTTCATATTGCCAAATCACTGTCCAGTAAGAGATCGTGCCCATTTACACTGAAGACCAATCTGAAACTGAGCCCCGAGGAAATCCAGATCTTGCCTGTCTACATTGCTGGTTTTAATTTCCCCATTCTGCAGTTGCTTGTTAATATTAGTTCTGACCTTTGGGGCAAGGTGAACACATGGTTGGCCTGATGAGAAAAGGCTCTGGGTGGCTCAGGAACTTCTTTGACAACTAACACAGCTGATACTTCAACAGAGCGCACGCATGCCCCTCTTATCAAGGGTGCTTCCACAGCCTTTTCAAGGAACCAACCAACGACTCCAGACTCCTTCTTTGAGCCATCCCTGTACCTGCTTTGAAGGTCTAAATGCAAGAAAGCTGTGTGTCGGATAAGTAGTGATGGAAGAAAAAACCTCTAGGAGAACAGGTAGGTGAGACAGAAGGAAAAATAGATAGAGGTACACAAATCCAAATCCATTCTTTAGGCTCTCCGGAAAATTTTCTTTATATAGGGGTTACTTGAAGTACCTTAAAAGGTATGGGAAAGTTGGGGAAAAGATGATATCTGTATCTAATTATCTATCTATCTATCTATCTATCTATCTACCTACCTATGTGTCATCCATCCCCACCTGTCTTTGTGGAACACTGACTAAAAAGGCAGTTCCCTAGCACCTTTAGAAGTCTATCTTGATCTATTCCAGTTTTGAGTGAACTGGATGGTAGGGATTACATCTCTCACCCCTCCAATGGTGTATAAAGTAGGTCTGGTTTGCTGTGGCACTTTGAACAAGATTTTCGCCTTCTCTGGGCTTCAGTAACCTCCTTACTAAAATGGAAATTGAAGTCCCTGGCCTACTTCCTTCAGAGGGCTGTCTCAAGATGAAGAGAAGTAGGAAAACAGGAACCAAATTTTGGGAGATGTTTCAGGAATTCCATGCTCTGTCTGAGATTAGTGATCCTGCTTTTTCTTTTTTCTGTAGCCTCCACAGGCAATACCACCCACAGGCTTCCAGCTGTTCTTCTCCCGGAATGACTGTGGTCTGTAGAGAGCCACTCCTAGGACTAGGATGCAGTGAGCCTTGGGCTGCAGACATGGGGCTGAATATAGTGGGGAGATAGTGACCCAGGGCAGTGGCTAAGAAGGAAGTGGTACCTAGGCTGCTGCCACAGAAGGCCTAATACTCATGTATCAGCACATAAACTATAAGCATGTGGCCAGCCTCCCCTGTACACCCTTACCCCCCAAAAATGCATTTATACACACACTCCCAAGAATTACTAACAGAGATACCCCATTTGTGATTTTGTAACCGATCAGTATGGTCCTAATCGTGCTTTTAATAGGATTCTCCTACACGCCCCATACTTTGGGAGGATGGTCAGGATCTGTGGGCCTCAGGAAGTCACACTGTGTGCTTTTTCTCTCTAGAGTTAACCCCATTTTAGAATTTGTGGTTCAGATCTTGGTCTTGAGTGAGTCTCTGATCCTGAGTGAACTCTTTTTCTGCAACCAGTTAATTGGACTTTTTGGGATAGGGGACTTCATTCTTTTGTTTATTCTCTTCTGCCCCATTCAAGGTTGAGAAACTTTGTAGATACCACCTTATACTTTCAGATCTAGTTAGTTTGCCCAGCCAGTTCCATGCATAAATCTCAGTTATAACATTTACCTTTCTGAATGGGGATTATTTGTCTACCTGTTCATCTCATCTAGGGCAGAGAGATATAGATTGTACAAATACTCATTGAGCAAGTGTCTCCTCTTTGCCAGGACCTGAGCTGGACACTGGAAACACTAATCACGGATAATTGAGATCTAGTCCCCATCCTCAAGGAACTTACAGTCTAGTAAGGAAGTACACAAGTAAAAACTGGTGGATACTTGCTCAGATAAATGGAAGCATATAGACAATATGAGAACCAAAGATAATGCCTGTCCCAGGTTATAGGGAAAGCTTCCCAGAGAAGGTAACATTGAACCACTTCTTGAAAAGTGAGTCAGATTTCATTGAGAATGGAAGGAAAGAGAAGGCATTTCAGGTGAAGCAAAGGCCCAGAGTTAAAAAAAAAAAGTATATGTTATGTTTGGGAACTCAGTGAGTGAGCCAGTGCAGTTTAAGCATGGGGGTCTAAAAAGAGACATGGCTAGAGAATTATATTGGGGCTTGATTTAGAACAGCCATTCTGAGACCTTTCCATAAAGCTTGTTTAGTTCTGCTTCTGGGATCAAAGTTGATAACAGAGGAAAACAAACAAACAAACAAACAAAAAACCCAGACAAACAACACACACACAACCACAAAAGCAAAATAAAACAAAACACAACAACAACAACAACAACCAACCAGCTAGCTAGTTCCAGTTCCAGGCAATTTTAACTTGGGTTTTCAAGCCTGGACCCCAGGTTTACCCTTTCAGACCTTGCCAATAGCCTGCTAGTGTCCTATCTCAGATTTCCTGCTGCTAAAATTATCTTTCTGCATCTTGGCAGGGTCGTGAGGACAAAACTGTAAACATAGAAGGGGGTTCATGTGACTGGCTCAATTACCTTGGACAAGCTACTTCCCCTCCCTAGACCTTAGTTTCCCTATGAGACTAGTGAGAATGTTTGTAAGGAGCAACTAGGATATGGAATATGTTGTTATTTTGTGGGCAATGGAAAACATTCATGTAAAGGGTTATTATTAAGATTATTAGCATTGCAAATAAAAATGAGATATTAACTTATATCTGTCAGAATGACTAAAATCAAAAACACAAGAAATAACAAGTGTTGACAAGGATGTGGGAAAAAAAGAAACCTTCATATTCTGTTGGTGGGAATGCAAATTGATGGAATCTCTGTGGAAAACAGTATGGAGGTTCCTCAAAAAATTAAAAATAGAAGTACCATATGATCTAGCAATTGCACTACTAGGTATTTACCCAAAGAAAATGAAAACACTAACTCAAGAAGATATATGCACCTCTATGTTTATTGCAGCCTCATTTACAAAGCTAAGATATGGAAGCCCCGCAGGTGTCCATCACTAGTTGAATGGGTAAAGAAGATGTGATATATATGCACACACACATACACACACAATGGAATACTACTCAAGCATAAAAAAGAATGAGATCTTGCCATTTGCAATGACATGGATGGAGCTAGAGAGTATTATGAAATAAGTCAGTCAGAAAAGACAAATATCGTTTGATTTCACTCATTTGTGGAATTTAAGAAGCAAACAAAGAAGAAAAAAAGACAACACACTCTTAAATACAGAGAACAGGGGCGCCTGGGTGGCACAGCGGTTAAGCGTCTGCCTTCGGCTCAGGGCGTGATCCCGGCGTTATAGGATCGAGCCCCACATCAGGCTCTTCTGCTATGAGCCTGCTTCTTCCTCTCCCACTCCCCCTGCTTGTGTTCCCTCTCTCGCTGGCTGTCTCTCTCTCTGTCGAATAAATAAATAAAATCTTAAAAAAAAAATACAGAGAACAAAATGGTAGATGCCAGAGATGAGGCAGATGAGGGGAGGAGTAGAATAGATTGAGGGGATTAGAGTACTCTTATCTAGATAAGTACTGAGACATGCATAGAATTATTGAATTATACTATATCCCTGAAACTCATATAACACTGTATGTTAATTATAATTCAATTTAAAAAGTAACACAAAATATGCAATATTGCAATTTTGGTAAAAGAAAAAAAACAACTCAGTAACTAGCAAAGCCAATGCTGAGGAAAAAAAATATTAGCATTGGCAGAGTAATACTTATTAGGAGAGTTTTTAGGATTAAGAGAGTTGTATCTCTTCCAAAGCCTAGTTCTGAGACTCTAAATGTTCCGAGATCATTTGGAATACCATATTCTTAAATCAAGCTAAATTGATCAATTAACCAAAAAAAAAAAAAAAAAAAGCCTTGGACTGGGAAAAGCAGATCCCCAGTGTTCTACTCCTGACTTGGGCACTTGGTTGCTACAGGACCTTAGGAAAATATTTCCCCTCTCTAGGCCTCCATTTTTTTTTTTAAGATTTTATTTATTTATTCGACAGAGACAGAGACAGCCAGCGAGAGAGGGAACACAAGCAGGGGGAGTGGGAGAGGAAGAAGCAGGCTCATAGCAGAAGAGCCTGATGTGGGGCTCGATCCTATAACGCCGGGATCACGCCCTGAGCCGAAGGCAGACGCTTAACCGCTGTGCCACCCAGGCGCCCCTGTTCTCTGTATTTAAGAGTGTGTTGTCTTTTTTTCTTCTTTGTTTGCTTCTTAAATTCCACAAATGAGTGAAATCAAACGATATTTGTCTTTTCTGACTGACTTATTTCATAATACTCTCTAGCTCCATCCATGTCATTGCAAATGGCAAGATCTCATTCTTTTTTATGCTTGAGTAGTATTCCATTGTGTGTGTATGTGTGTGTGCATATATATCACATCTTCTTTACCCATTCAACTAGTGATGGACACCTGCGGGGCTTCCATATCTTAGCTTTGTAAATGAGGCTGCAATAAACATAGAGGTGCATATATCTTCTTGAGTTAGTGTTTTCATTTTCTTTGGGTAAATACCTAGTAGTGCAATTGCTAGATCATATGGTACTTCTATTTTTAATTTTTTGAGGAACCTCCATACTGTTTTCCACAGAGATTCCATCAATTTGCATTCCCACCAACAGAATATGAAGGTTTCTTT
>NW_024423319.1:77844863-77849531 GCF_017311325.1 Ursus maritimus
AGAGACAGCCAGCGAGAGAGGGAACACAAGCAGGGGGAGTGGGAGAGGAAGAAGCAGGCCCATAGCAGAAGAGCCCAATGTGGGGCTCGATCCCACAATGCCGGGATCACGCCCTGAGCCGAAGGCAGACGCTCAACCACTGTGCCACCCAGGCGCCCCTCTAGGCCTCCATTTTCTTACCAGAGAAGGTTGGATGAAATGATTTTTAGGGCCTTCTGTATCACAAAACCAAAAAAGTAAAAGTAAATTTATCTTTCTAATTGATTGGCAGGAGCTCTTTATTATAAATGTTAACCCTTTGTTATATGTTATAAATTCGCCTTATTGTTTCTTGTATACCCAGCATTACATTAGAAGGTTCAGATTAGCCAAAGAGGTGATTATCATTTACTTCACAAAGGGAATAGGTGTTAACTAATGTATTTTGAACATTTCCCAGGTTGCTTTATGTGTGTTAACACGTTGAGTTTTCAACAGCCTTAAGTAGGTAGATACTCTTATCAGATGAAAAAACTGAGGCACAGAAAAGTTCTGCCCAGGATCTCATAATGGGGGAGGAGGTGGGATTCCACTCAAGTAGTATGACTCCACAGCCCATTGCTGTTAACCACTGTGAGTCTCTGCCTCAGTAGATTCATTTAGATGGGCATGCTCCAAAATGTATTGAAGGTTTAGAATGATTTATACACAACTGGAGGGAATCTAACTTTTGTATAGACTAGGATACTGAGAATAAACTTTTAGGGAACTTCTTAAAAGGCAAAGTACAGCAGAGAGCATTGGAGGAAAGGGATTGGAGATTTCTATACCCAAGAGCTTGTTCCCCATGTCGCCCAGTTCAATGGAAGAAAGTTGAGATTCCTTGTAGCCAATCACTGGAGGTTCATCAGGGGGTGGGAAGGTTGCAAAAGAATGAAGTAAGAGTACACTTGGACATATTCCAGGTAAGCTGTGTCATTACATGTGCTCTTTCCCCCCAGGGGAAGGGGGAAGGTAAAGTAGACACATCTGGGTGGGATGGGTCTGGCCTATGGACTTGTCCTACTTTGAGGTCATTGCTCCCTGCTCCCCAAGCTCAGCCTGCTGCAGCCTTCACCCTAAGCCTCCATCGCCACAGCTTGGCATGAAGAACTGTAGTCAGTTTCTGGATCAGATCATGATGCCTTTCTCCCTAGGGTACCTAATGGCAGCTGGCAGCCATGTGTTAGGTGTCAGGTTTACTCTAATTTATTTAGCCTTGGCTGGGGAGAACATAACGATCAGATAGTGCCCATCGCTCCCAAGAGTGCCCCCAAGCAACACATTTTAGAAGGGAGAGGCCCTGTGGTAGGAAAGGCAGCAGAATTCAGGGGAAGACAACAGTAGCAATAACATTTTGGGTGGGGGGAAACAGTGAGACAATGAACCTTCTACTTCCAGATCTGGTTTTTGATTGCTAGCTCAAAACATTGCATTTTTCAGTAGGGATTTTGTTTGTACTTGAGAACCTTGAATTTCTGATGTGGATCTCTGATTCTGGGTTAGAACTTGACATTCTACTTGGGCCCATTTTTTTTTTATTTTGAAGCTATAAAGGCTGCTGAGAACTGCCTCCATCACCTTTACCTTTTCCACCCTACACAGGACATATGCACATGATCTTTGATCTTTTATTTGCATACTCTACTAGTCCTGTCTTCATTGGAGGGAAGTAACTGGCCAGACCTAGGCTGTCTTGCTGGCTGCCTTCCTTGCTGGGCTCCAACTTATCTCCTATGTACACAGCCCTTGGAGTTCAGAGGCCTCTGCTGACCTCTGCCCAACCTCTCTCTCTTCACCCAAGCCCCCACTGGTACATACAGGTGCAGAGGCAGGCAAGTCAGGCAAGGACTAGGAAAGAGGAGAGGGGGCTGGAGACAGGCTGCCAGAGGGCTCAGAAGCCCAGTGCACCTCCCTGTCCCAACTCTGTCCACCTGCTGCTGTGGCCACATTAACAGAAGAGACAGCTAGTAAGACAGAAAGTGAGGCGCAGTACCTTGTGGACAGTGGTGTCATTAGCTGTGACGCCTAAGATGTCTCGAGAGATGGGAGAGCTAACCCAAACCAGGTTGCAGAAGATCTGGATTCCACACAGCAGTGGCAGCAGTGGGCTACAGCGGAGGAGGGGCTGTAAGTGTGGTTTGCTTTCATGGGCTTCAAGGTGGGTGGTGGTAGAGTGGGTGTAGATGAAGAGCAATGACATGCCCCCTCCCACAGCTACCCCCAACCCAACCTGAAAGTTGGACTAGATAAGCAGCTGAATGAAAGAGCTGTAGAACAACAAAAGGATAATGTCAGAAAAGATAGAGAAAGAACAAGAGAAAGACAGAAAGAGGGAGATGAAGGACAGAGAAAGAATGAAGATTAGGTAAAGACCATCTTAGTTAAAGGGATTTTTGATTAGGTACTTTTTTTTTCTGTCTTATCCAGAGCTTATTTGAAATGCTTCTTGTTTGAAATTTGACATTTTTAGTTTGTAATTGTTCAGTGCTAGCATAGAATGTTTCATTTTGGTGACTTCACTGAAGTGTCTAGAAATTGGTCCTGTCTGATAGTGCTTGGGTGAAATAAGGTAATAGTTCCTGGCATAATTTTTCAGGGAACAGGTGCTGGATATACAACAGTACCATGCCATTGGTCAGTTTTGCTCCTCCCTTTTCTCAAGGCTCTTCTAATAAGTCTATACCTGTCTTAAGCTGGGAAAGTCTGGGTGTCCTGTCTCCTGCATTGCCTTCTTGGCACACATGGACACTTTTGCTGCTCTGGGAATTTGAGAGAAAAATCACTCAGCCTCTCAGGAACAGGCCACTGTGTAATGTTCACTTTGAAAATTTCAGAAAGCAGGGACAAAGGAGAAGCAAACAAAACTTGTAAATATTTTTTTAAAACATGGAAGTATACCATTTCCCATAGATAACAGGGGATGGTTGTAGACCAAGTTGCTTCCAGCCCAAGGATAATGGCTTGAGGAGCCATGAGGTAGGCAGAGGTAAGACAGCTGTGGACTGTGGGACCCAGACATCTTGAGGTCCAGCTGACCAAGCTTCCATTATGCTAATGCTAGAGGAGGTCCTGGCTCAGTGCTATTGGGAGGAGAGGGAGTTGCTTAGAGAATACAGGAAGATGTAGGATATTAAATATGGCATGTAATATGTAAGATGTAGATGGAGGAAGAAGAGGAAGAGGCAAAAAAAAAAAAAAAAAAAAGCCCAGCCTCCTGTTCTCTTTCCTTCTCTCCACCAGCAGTTTCACTCACTCATCTAGAAATCTAGGAGCCTGGATGAGACAGAATCAGGAAAGCCAGTCTCTGCATACCTGGGTCCTTCAGAGTTAGGACCCTTATATTCCCATGAACTGTTTCAGGTTGCAGAAATAATATACATAAATCACCTAATATTGTCTCTGTCACACCGAGGTGCAAAACAAATATGTGCTCACTTTAGTTCTGAGCCTCTCTTTCCTCTGCTTCAAAACAGAACTAGTAACTATTTCTCACACTGTATTGTTGGGATGATTCAGTGAATCAGAGGTCTGGATCCAGACTGCCTAGGTTTGAATCCCAGCTCTGCCATCTCCTGCCTCTGTGACTTTGGGCAAGTCTCTTTTCCTCCCTGTGCTTCCATTTCTTCATCTGTAGAAAGAAGTGAATAATAGTGTTGTTATGAAGATTAGAGAGTAAAATATATAAAATGCTTAGAATGTCCAGCTCATAGTAAGTGCTCCATAAATGTTAGTTATTATTTAAACAGGAAGGTGGGTGTGTAGTCTTTCTTCCCATCATATCCTCAGCATCAAGCTCAGAACCTGGCACGTAGCAGATGTTTAATGCTTTACTTCCACTTGGTCTACTACTCACCATAGGCAAGCATGGGCTCTGTGCACAAGACGGTTGCTCATTAGTGATTGACTGAATTATGTCAGACCACAGACACAATAAACTTAGTGTTTGCCTAATCCTACCCTGGAAAATGTCTGCCTCACCTCCCTTGCTGGGGAGTCTATGTACCACTGAAAGATCTGAATCATCTTTTGCTTGGAGCATCCTCTCTAGGCCTGCCTGGTTCCAAAGGGGACAGTGGGTGAGGAGATGAACACAATCAATGATGTTCTGAGAATTAAATGCATTAACATGTGTAAAGTGCTTGAAAAGCTGTGTATGTTCATCTGGACTTGTTTTCTCATTCAATGTAATGTTTTATGTGCCATCTGTATTATTGTTGCGTGTAGTTATATTGTTTATTCTCCTTGCTGTGTAGTACTATATTTTGCAAATACCTCATGGTTTGTTTATCCATCTGTTTTTTAAAAGATTTTATTTATTTATTTGAGAGAGAGAGAGAGTGAGAGAGGGAGAGATCACAAGTAGGGGAGAGGTGCAGAGGGAGAAGCAGACTCCCCACTGAGCAGGGAGCCTGATGCTGGGCTCCTTGCAGGCTCCTGGTATCAGGACCTGAGTAGAAGGCAGCTGCTTAACCAACTGAGCCACCCAGGTGCCCCTATCCATCTAACTGTTGATGCAAATTTAGGTAGTTTCTAGTTTGGGGTTATGACTGCAGTAAAATTTTTTTTCTGCATAAATTTTGGAATCGGCTTTTCAAGTTACTCACATACACACACACACACACACACACACACACACACACACACACA
>NW_024423319.1:77849541-77889461 GCF_017311325.1 Ursus maritimus
ACACACACACACACACACACACACACACACACACACACACAGAATTTTGGGATTTTGATTGGAATTGCTTTCAATCTGTAGATCAATTTAAGGACAGTTAACATCTCCGTGGCATTGAGTCTTCTGTAAACACACTATGCCTCTCCCAACTATTTAAAACCTTTTCATGTTATTCGAGTGAAGTTTTATAATTTGAAGGGACTTGCACATCATTATAAGAAATTCCTTTATTTCTTGTTGCTATTGTAAACAATACCTTTTTAGAAAATTACATTTTATAGCAGTTTATTGCTAATATATACAAATATAATTGTAGTTTTTGTGTATTGCATTTGTAACTAGAAAACCTGATAAACTTTCTTATTAAGTTTGAAATTTATGTGTAAATGACAATTTTCTTTTTTCACCTCCCAGTTTTATATTTTTGTATCTCTTTTTCTCTGAGACTGCACTCCTAGGACCTCTCATCTCCAACACAGACACACCATTTTAAGTACAGTGCTGAATAGAAATGTTAATAGTGTGCATTGTTATGTTGATCCTAATTTTAAAGGGAATGTTTTTAGTTTCACCATTGAGTAAATTTGCAGTAGCTTTTTATAGATATCATTTAATAGGTTAAGGAAGTTCCAGTTTATTCTTAGTTTGCCAATAGGATTTTTTTTAATGAATTTTATTAAAAGTGTTTTCTCTATTTCTTGAGATGGCATGTTAATTTTCTATTTTAATTTGTTAATGTGAATTATACTAGAGATGTTTCTTGTGTGAAACTGGTCTGGCAGTCCTAGGATAAATAAAAACTGCTGGATTTAGTTCATCAATATTTTATTTAAGAATTTGGTATTTTGTTCATGAATGAGCTAGGTTCGTAACTTTTCCATGGTTCTCATGTTTCTGTATTTGATTTTAGTGACATAAAATGAAGTGGGAATGATTTCCTTTCATTCTATTTTGTGACAGAGGTCATCCAAGGAACTATGTGTTCTTTAAATATTTGGCACAACTTCCAAATAAAAACATCTGAGCCTGCTATCTTCTTTGTAAAAAAATTTTTAACTGATATAATCTTTTAAATGGTTATAGAATCATTCCAGTAGCTATTTCTACTTGTTAATATTGTTAAGTTATGGTTTTCTAGAAATTTTTCTATCTTAATATCACTTTTCAAATTAATTTGCTTGAAGTTCTTATAGTTGGATTTTTAAATGTTGCATTTGCAGTTATGTCCTCTCTTTTGTTCTAATATTGTTTATTGGTATCTTCTTGTTCTCGCCTTGATCAATCTTGCCAGAAGTTTGGCACTTTTACAAATTTTTAAAAATAATCAACTTTTGGCTTTTTACTTTGCCGTTATGTCTTTGTTTTCTATTTAACTTTTTTTTCTTATCATTCTATTTCTTTCACTTTCTTTTGATTTTTTTTTTTAACTTCTGGAGTTAGATACTCAGCTCATTATTTTTCAGACTTTCCTGTTTTTGAGGATAAGCCTTGGATGCTATAATTTACCTACTAAATAGGGCTGATAAAAAAAAATAAGACTGATATTCTTCAGATGCATAATTGTATGGACATAAGGATTTTAAAATATTTCCAGATTATTTGGTAAATAAACACTGTTCCTGGCTTTCCTAGCTTCCCCACCACTTAACCGCATTGCCCTGGGCACCTTAGCCCTTTACTCAGGACTGCTGGGACCTACTAATCACCATTTAGCAACTAAAGGGTTAATGCCTGACACAGCAGGAGGCCTCCAGGAATTTCGTGCCTGTCAGCCAGCCAGCTTCTGTTTTGACAGTTCAGTGCCCCTGCCATTTCCAGTTTGATTACATTCTTGTCAGAGAACAAACTTATGATTTCAGTTCTTTGAGACCTATTTAGATATGCTTTATGGGCCAACAAAAGGTCGCTTTTGGTAAATGTTCCATAAGCACTTGAAAAAATACACATTTTATAGTTGGGTTTAGTGTAGTATATACTTCAGTTACGTCATGTTTGTTAATCTAGCTTAAATGTTCTACATTCTTCTGGGGTATTGTCTACTTTTGATATGAAAAATTCATCGCTGTCTCCTTGTTACTATGCCAGTTTTGAAGCTCTGTAAATAATTATTAAAAAATTTACAACAGCTGTATCTTCCTGGTAAATTTAATATTTTATCAACATGTAAGGAAATTATTTCTGGTAATTTAGTATCTTTGGCATTTTGCCCTAGAATCAAGTGTTTTTCTGATATTATTACATTACTTTTATTTAGCTTAATATTCGCTTGGTATAACTTTTCCTGTGCTTTCTAAAAAATTGTTTTTGATAGAGATATAATTCACACTGTGAAATAAATCATTTAAAAATATACAATTCAGTGGTTTTTATTATATTCACATGGTTGTATACTATCACCAGTAATTCCAGAACACTTTCAACACCCTCAAAAGAAACCCCATACTCTTTAGAGTCATTCCAGATCCCCCTTTCCCTCAGCCCCTGGCAACCACTAATCTGTTTATTGTCTCTATAGATTTGCCTGTTCTGGACATTTCCTACAAATGGAATCATACAATATGTAGCCTTTTGTACCTGCCTGTTCTCATTGGGCAAAATGTTTGCAAGGTTAATCCATGTAGTAGCATGTGTAGGTACTTATTTTTATAACTGCATGATATTCTACTGTATGGCTATACTACATCTGTTTATCTACTCATAAATTGATGGACATTTGGGTTGGTCCCACCTTTGGCAATTATGAATATGCTGCCATGAACATTGTTGTACAAGTTTTTGTGTGGACATATTTTTTCGTTTCTTTGGGATGAACGCCTAGGAGAAGAATTGCTGAGTCATCTGGTAACTCAATCTATGATGCTTTGAGGAACTGCCAAACTGTTTTTCAAAGTTTTACATCCCCAAAGCAACATACGAGGGTTCTAATTTCTCTGTATCTTCACTAACACTTGTTATTGTCCATTTTTTTAATTATACCCATCTTGAGTATGAAATGATATCTCATGATGCTCATTTGCATTTTACTGACTATGATGTTGAGCATCTTTTCATAAACTAATTGGCTATTTGTATATCTTCTTTGGAGAAATGCCTATTTTTAAATTGGATTACTTGTCCTTTTAAAAATATTTATTTATTTATTTTTATTTATTTATTTATTTGAGAGAGAGAGTGAGCGGATGGGAGGGGCAGAGGGAGAGGAAGAGAAAGAAACTTTAGCAGACTCTGCACTCGGTGTGAAGCCCGATGTGGGGCTCAATCTCATGACCCTGAGATCATGACCTGAGCCAAAACCAAGAGTCAGACACTTAACTGACTGTGCCATCCAGGTGCCCCAAGAGTTGTCTTTTTGTTAAGGTTGATTTGTATGAGTTGTTCATATACTCTGAAAATTAGAGTCTTATCAGATATATGATTTGCCAATATTTATTCCCATTCTGAGTTGGTTTTTCACTTTCTTAATAGTATCTTTGGAAGCAAAAAAAAATTTAAAATTTTAATTTAATTTTGATGACATCCAATTTACCCATTTTTTTTGTCATTTCTTGCTTGTGCTTTAGGTACCAGATCCCAGAAACCAATGTCTAATCCAAAGTTATTGGGTTTTTTTAGTTTTTATTTAAATTCCAGGTAATTAACATACAGTGTGATATTAATTTCAGGTGTACAATATAGTAATTCAACACTTCCATACATCACTTGTGCTCATCACAACAAGTGCACTCCTTAATCTCCATCAACAATTTCACCCATCTGCCCTGCCCCCTCCACTCTGGTAACCATCAGATTTTTCTCTATAATTAAGAATCTGCTTCTTGCTTTGTCTCTCTCCCTTATTTTTTTCTTTTGCTTGTTTTGTTATTTAAATCCCACATATGAATGAAGTCATATGGTGTTAGTCTCTCTATGACTGACTAACTTTTCTTAGCAGTGTATTCTTTAGTTCCATCCACATCATTGCAAATGGCAAGATTTTATTCATTTTTATGCATGAATAATATCCTTTTATAAATATATAACACATTTTCTTTATCCATTCATCAATCAGTGGATAATTGAGTTGCATCCATACCATGGGTATTGTAATAATGCTGCTATAAACATAGGAGTGCTCTTGTATTCTTTGGTTAAATACCCACTAGTGCCATTGCTGGATCATAAGGTAGTTCCATTGTTAACTTTTTGAGGAATTTCCATACTGTTTCCACAGTGGCTATACCAGTTTGCATTCCCACCAACAGTGCAAAAGGATTTCTTTTTCTTCACATCCTTTTGAACACGTGATATTTCTGGTGTTGTTGATTTTAGCCAGGCTGACAGGTGATATCTTATTGTAATTTTGATTTGCATTTCCTGATGGTAAGTGATGATGAACATGTTTTCATGTGTCTCTTGGCCATATTTGGTAGAATTTACCTGTGAAGCCATCTGGTTCTGGACTTTTGTTTGTTTGGAGTTTCTTGATTATTGATTCAGTTTCTATGCTGGTTATTGCTCTGTTCAAGTTTTCTATTTCTTCCTGTTTCAGTATAGTAGTTTATATATTTCTAGGAACATATCATTTCCTCTAGTTTGCCCAATTTTTGGCATATAGTATTTGTATTTCTGTAGTGTTGGCTGTTATTTCTCCTCTCTCCTTTGTGAATTTATTTATTTGAATCCTTCCTCTGTTTTTCTTGACAAGTCTGGCTAGAGGTTTATCAATTTAATTGATTTTTTCAAAGAACCGTCTCCTGGTTTCATTGATGTTTTCTTTTTTAAATTTTGTATATCATTTATTTTTTTATTTAAATTCAATTAGCCAACTTATAGTACATCATTAGCTACAGATTTAGTGTTCAATAATTTATCAGTTTCATGTAACACCCAGTGTTCATCACATCATGTACCCTCCTTGATGCCCATCACCCAGTTACCCCACCCCCCCACCCACCTCCCCTCCAGCAACCCTCAGTTTGTTTCCTAGAGTTAAGAGTCTCTCATGGTTTGTCTCCCTCTCTGATGACTTCCCATTCAGTTTTCCCTCCCTTCTCCTATGATCCTCTGTGCTGTTTCTTATATTCACATATGAGCGAAACTATATGATAATTGTCTTTCTCTGGTTGGATTATTTTGCTCAGCATAATACCCTTCAGTTCCATCCATGTCGATGTAAATGCTAAGTATTCATCCTTTCTGATGGCTGAGTAATATTGCAGTGTGTGTGTGTGTGTGTATACACACACACACACATATATATACCATACACACATATATATACCACACATATATATACCACACATATATATACCATACACACATATATATACACACATATATACGTATATATGTATATATACATATATATATGTATATATACATATACATATATATACCACACATATATATACCATACACACACATATATATACACACATATATACCACACATATATATACCACACATATATATACCATACACACATATATATACCACATCTTCTTTATCCATTCATCTGTCAATGGACATCTTGGCCTTTTTCACAGTTTTGCTATTGTTGATCTTCTGCTTAGATGATCTGTCCTTTGCTGTGAGTGGGGTGTTAAAGTCCCCTACTATTGTTGTATTATTATCAATGTGTTTTTAAAATTTGGTCATTAATTGTTCTACATAATTGGCTACTCCCAAGTTAGGAGCATAAATATTTATAATTGTTAGATCTTCATGTTGGATAGACACTTTAAGTGTGATGTACTGCCCTTCTTCATCCCTTACTACAGTATTTGGTTTAAAATCTAATTTGTTGGATATGAGGATTGCTACCCCAGCTTTCTTTGGATGTCCATTAGCATGGTAAATGGTTCTCCACCCCCTCACTTTCAATCTGGAGGCGTCTTTAGGTTCAAAATGAGTCTCTTGTACACAGCATGTGGATGGTCTTGCTTTTTATCCAATCCGATACCCTGTGTCTTTTGATTGGAGCATTTAGCCCATTTACATTCGGAGTAACTAGTGAAACGTGAATTTAGTGTCATTTTATTGCCTGTAAAGTCCCTGTTTCTGTAGATTGCCTCTGTTTCTTTCTGGTCTATGTTACTTTTGGGCTCTCTCTTCTCTTAGAGGATCCCCTTTAATATTTCTTGCAGGGCTGGTTTAGTGCTCACATATTCTTTTAGTTTCTGTTTGTCCTGGAAGCTCTTTATCTCTCCTTCCATTCTGAATGACAGCCTTTCTGGATACAGTATTCTTGGCTGCATGTTTTTCTCATTTAGTACCCTGAATATATCATCCAGCCCTTTCTGGCCTGCCAGGTCTCTGTGGATAGGTCTGATGCAGACTGATATTCCTACCCCTGTAGATAAAGAACCTCTTGTCTTGAGATGCTTTCAGGATTTTCTCTTTATCACCGAAATTTGCAAGCTTCACTATTATATGTCAGGGTGTTGATCTATTTTTGTTGATTTTGAGAGGGTTCCTCTCTACCTCGACTGGCATGCCTGTTTCCTTCCCCAGATTAGGGAAGTTCTCAGCTATGATTTGCTCAAATATACCTTCTGTCCCTCTCCCTCTTTCTTCTTCCTCTGACACCCCAATAATTCTAATATTGTTTCACTTTATGATATCGCTGATTTCTCAAAGTCTCCCCTCATGGCCTAATAGTTGTTTTTCTCTCTTTTCCTCATATTCCTTCCTTTCCATCAACTTGTCTTCTATGTCACTGACTCTCTTCCACACTCACTCCCCTCTCTTCAGTAAACCTTCAGGGATAAGCAGTCTTCACTTTTGTGTGTGCCAAACTCTGCAGTCTCCTGCAGTGCACGCCCACACTGATCCTCCCAGGGAAGGTGGAGGATTGCTGCATTTCTGTCCTTTGCAGCATCCCTCCCTGGACAGCGGTAACCCAGTCATGCATGCTTCTGCACCATCACTCCCAGGGGAAGGCAGAGGGTCCTCGCATTTCCACTGTTTGCAGGACCCCCACACGGAGAGCTGTTGCCCAACTGAGACTGAGCTGTGGTTCATGGTTTATGGCAAACCGAGTTGAGAGCCCCCTCCTGGGCTCACTGACCCTAACTGGTTTCCCCACTCCAATGCTTGGGAACTCTGCTGGCTCAGGCATGCTTGTTCTTTCTCTGACGCTGGGGATCCTGAGACCACACTGTCCCACCTAGGATTCTGCCCTGCTTCACCACCTGAGCACCTTTTAGGTAGGGACATCTTTCACTGGAGCAGATTTCTTTTTTTTAAGATTTTATTTATTTATTTGACAGAGAGACAGCCAGTGAGAGAGGGAACACAAGCAGGGGGAGTGGGAGAGGAAGAAGCAGGCTCCCCGTGAAGGAGCCTGATGTGGGGCTTGATCCCAGAATGCCGGGATCATGCCCTGAGCCAAAGGCAGACGCTTAACGACTGAGCCACCCAGGCACCCCTGGAGCAGATTTCTAAAGGTTCTGATTTTGCACTCAGTGACTATATCACTTTCCTGTAGCTGGCTTATGGAGGGTCCCTCCCCCCAATGATTATCTTCCAAAATATTCTCTCAGATTCATTTTCTGTACCTCCTTCCTTGCAAAAAGTGGTCACTTTCTATTTGTAGAATTCCAGCAATTCTTTTCTTAAATCTCAGGTTGAATTAATAGGTGTTCAGAATGGTTTGATAGTTACCTAGCTAAATTCAAAGGACCAGATGAAACGAGGTCCCCTACTCTTCCACCATCTTGCTTCATCCCCTCTAGTTTTGTATATCATTTATTTCTGCTATAATCTGTATTATTTATTCCCTTCTGCTGGTTTTAGGTTACTTTTTTGTTCTTTTCCTAGCTCCTTTAGGTGTAAGGTTCATTTATTTTTTTTAATCTGAGATTTTTCTCGCTTCTTGAGGTAGGCCTGTATTGCTATATACTTCCCACTTAGGACTGATTTTCCTGCATCCCAAAGGTTTTGGACCATTGTGTTTCCATTTTTCAATTGTTTCCATGTATTTTTAAATTTGTTCTTTGATTTCTTATTTTATGCATACATTGTTTAGTAGCATGTTATTTAACCTCCATGTATTTGTGGTCTTTCCAGGTTTTTTCTTGTGGTTGACTTCTAGTTTCATAGTGTTTTGGTCAGAAAATATGTATGGTATGATTTTGATCTTCTTTAATTTGTTGAGGTTTGTTTTGTGGGCTAATGTGTGATCATGTTATGTGAATGTTCCATGTGCACTTTAAAAGAGTGTGTATTCTGCTGTTTTAGGATGGAATGTTTTAAACATAGCTGTTAGACCCATGTGTTCTAGTGCATCATTCAAAGCCATTGCTTTCTTATTCATTTTCTGTTTAGATGATCTGTCCATTGATGTTAGTGAGGTATTAAAGTCCCCTATTAATGTATTATTATCAACTAGTTCCTTTATGTTTGTAATTAACTGCCTTATGTATTTGGGTGCTCCTATGTTGAGTGCACAAATATTTACAATTGTTATATCTTCTTGTTGGATTGTTCTCTTTATTATAATATAGTGTACTTCTTTGTCTCTTGTTACAGACTGTTTTAAAGTCTAGCTTGTCCTAAAGAAGTATTGCTACTCTGGCTTTCTTTTGACATCTATTTGTACGATTGATGTTTTTCCATCCTCTCACTTTCAATCTGCAGGTGTGTGAAGCTCTAAAATGGGTTGCTTATAGGCATCATATACATGGGTCTTGTTTTTTAATCCAATCTGTCACCCTGTGTCTTTTGACTGAAGTGTTTAGTCCATTTACATTCAAAGTAATTATTGAGAGATGTGTATTTATTGCCATTTTATTACTTGTTATATGGTTGCTCCTGAGGATTTTCTCTGATCCTTTCTTGTCTTTCTCTCTTTCATATTTTGCTGATTTTCTTTGGTGTTTTTTTATATCTTTCTCTTTATCCTTTGCATATTTATTGATCGTTTTGATTGTGGTTACCATTAAGTTTGTATATTATCTCTTCTGCATATAGCTATGTACATTAAGTCAATGGTCATTTAAGTTTGAACCCATTCTTTTCTCCTCCCCTCCTCACATTGTAAGTATATGTTATTATATATTATATCATTTTATTGTGATTTCCTTGAATTATCTTTTACAGAAATGTTTATCTTACTGCTTTTGTGTTTCCTACCTCTAAATTTTCACTTTTGGTCTTTCTTTTCCACTCAAAGAGTCCCTTTTAATATTTCTTGCCGAGCTGGCTTAGTGGTCATGAACTCTTAGTTTTGGTTGTTTGAGAAACTCTTAGTCTCTCCTATCTGATTGATAACCTTGCTGGATAGAGTATTCTTGGCTGTGCATTTTTCCCATTGAGAAGTTTGAATATATCATGGCACTGCCTTCTAGCTTACAAAGTTTCTGTTGAAAAATCTAGCCTTATGGGTTTTCCATTGTAAGTTATTTTCTTCTTTTGCCTTTCTGCTTTTAGAATTTTTCTTTATCACTATATTTTGCAAATTTAATTACAATATGTCATGGTGTGTGTCTGCTTTTTTGATATTTTGGGGGGTTCTCTCTGTGTTCTGGACCTGGATATCTGTTTCATTCCCCAGATTAGGGAAGTTTTTGGCTATTATTTCTTCAAATAAATTTTCTGCCCCCTTTTCTTTCTCTTCTTCTGGGACTCCTGTAATACAAATATTACACTTGATGGAAACACTGTTTTCTCTAAGTCTAATCTCATTTTGCATAAGTCTTTTCTCTCTCTTTTGTTCAGTGTGACTACTTTCCATTATTCTGTCTTCTAGGTCAGTATTTCTTTCTGCTGCTTCTTCCATCCTGCTGTTCATTTGATCAAGCATATTTCTCATTTTGTTCATTGTGCCCTTTATTTATGCTATATTATTCCTTATCTCTGTGTTAAAGGTCTCACTCATGTCTTCAACTCTGTTCTCAAGTCCAGGGAGTATCTTTGTAATCATTGATTTAAATTCTCTATTAGACATGTTACTTATATCTGTTTCATTTAGCTCTCTGGCTGTGGCCTTGTGCTCTTCTTTCATTTGGGGTATATTTCTGTCTCCTCATTTTGTCTGCCTCTGTGTCTGTGTCTGTGTGTTAAGAAAGTCAACTTTGTCTTCTCCTGAAAGTAGTGATTCTATGAAAAAAAAATTCTTGGAGTGCTGTCATGCAGTGTCCCCTATTCATCATAACCTAACACTTTAGGAAAGTATCTTATGTGTGTTACTTATTGTGTCTGAGTCACTTTTCCTTTCAGTGCAGTTGTCTACACTGACTGCCTGTTGGGAGCTATGCTTGCTCTCTGTGTTGTTATGGGACCCAGACTGTCCTGCCCTGATGGGGCATGCCTACCAGGGAACTTTGGAGCAGGGCGACACTGTTAGCAAAATTTGTACTGGGCCACTAGTCCTATGCCAAATCCTCTGAAACATTGCAATGACTGGGAGCTGTATGTCAGGGTAGCTGCGGGGTGAGAGGCTGGGCATGGTACTTGATGATATCTTGGTGGGGCTGGGCCTTGTGTACTATTGTGGTTGGGGACATGCAGCTGGGTACAATGAAGTGTTTGGGCCTGGCACCATGACCAGGCATAGTGGGCAGCAGCAGCTGTACACCTGGCAGCTGGTCACAGCCTGTGACAGCAGCTGGGGACACATGCTGGGCATGGCATGTATTGGTGGCTGGGGTCCAAAGCTGGGTATGGTGTGGTGGTTCAGCCTGGCGTGGTCAGTGGCACAGGGCACGGTGTTAGCCATGCACCTAGAAGCTGGGCAGGGCACATATGTAGCTTTAACAAAACTTGCCCAGAGCCTAGGGCCAAAGCTATCAAGCTTGGAGTGAGTGAGTCCTCTGGAGAATTCATAGGTATGGTGCACTGCTAGTGTCTGTGTAGCCTTGCTTCCCACAGGTGTCTCTGTGTTTATGCTGGAGAGCAGGGGAGGAAAATGGCACATGCCAGCTCCCTCATTTTCAAAGATGTCCCCCAACTCATACTGTAATCAGTATGAACAGATATAATTCCTGTTTGCCCCCTGTGTTGTGTAAACTGCTGTTTTTATGTTTCTTTAAAGGTGGAAACCTAGCTATTACTTGCTCTCCTGGCTGGTCCAGTACTGTCTCAGCGGACTTTTAAATCTCTAGGCTCCAAGTGCCACCGGTTTTACAAACTCAAGGAGTTCAGCCCCTCTGAGTGTTAAAGCCAAACATTATGGGAAGTGTGAGCTCCTTAGTGTGAGGGCCTGTTTCTCTGCCCTTTCCATACACATAGCTCCCTCCCTCCTCTGGGCAGACTTGCTCTACCTTTCTGACCTTCCTAACCTTTCAGATGCAGCTTCTCTGTATTTAGTTGTGTTTGTTCTGCCAGTCTTTAAATCACTCCCTGGTTTATTGACATGGATGGGGAGGATATTTAGTTAAAAATGTGGGATGAGTGAGCTCAGGGTCTTCCTACTCCTTTATCTTCCCAAGCCCCTTATTGCTATAGTTTTTAATTAGATTTTGGAAAGTAAGTCCTCTAACTTTGTGAGATGATTTGGCTTTTCTAGTCCCCTTGAATTTCCGAGTGAATTTTAGGATCAACTTGGCAGTTTCTGCAAAGAAGTCAGCTGAAATTTAGATAAAAATTGTGTTGAATCTGTAGATCAATTGGAGCATGTTGTTTTTTAACAATAGTAAGTCTTAAGTCCATGAAAGTGAGATGCTATTCGATTTATTTAGCTTCTCTTTAATTCTTTTCAATAATTGTTTGTAGTTTTTAGAGTATAAGTTTTACATGTCTTTTAAATAATTCTATGTACTTTTTATGCTATTGTAAATTGAATTGTTTTCTTAATTTCATTTTGTTTGCTCTTGCTTCTTTTTTTTTTTTTAAGATTTTTTATTTATTTATTTGACAGAGATAGAGACAGCCAGCGAGAGAGGGAACACAAGCAGGGGGAGTGGGAGAGGAAGAAGCAGGCTCATAGCAGAGGAGCCTGATGTGGGGCTCAATCCCATAACGCCGGGATCACGCCCTGAGCCGAAGGCAGACGCTTAACCGCTTTGCCACCCAGGCGCCCCTTGCTCTTGCTTCTTTAAAGAAATAGAATTGATTTTTATATATTGATCTTGTATCCCAAAACATTGCTGAACTCATTTATTAGTCCTAGTAGATTTATTTTTTGGTTGATTCCTTGGAACTTTCTATATATAGCTACAAATATATATTTCTTCCATTCCAATCTGGATGCCTTTTATTTCTTTTTCTGGCATAATTACCCTGATAAGAACATCTAGTACAATGTTGAAAAGATAAGATGAGAGCAGACAGCCTTCTTTTGTTCCTGATTTTAGGGAGATAACATTCAATCTTTCACCATTAAGTGCACTATTAGCTCTGTGTGTGTGTGTGTGTGTGTGTGTGTGTGTGTGTGTGTGTGTGTGTAGCTATTTTTTATCAGGTTAAGGAACTTCCCTTCTATTCTTAGTTTGTTGCATATTTTTATCATGAAGAACTGTTTAATTTTTCAAATGCTTTCTGTATATGTATTGAGATGATTGTGTGGGTTTTGTCCTTTATTCTACTGATGTGGTGTATTATGTTACTTGATTTACAAAAGCCTAACCAACCTTGCATTTCTATAATAAAGCCAACTTAGTGACTGTGTGTAATCTTTTTATACTTTACTGAATTCAATTTGCTAGTTTCTTGTTGAGGAATTTACATCTATATTTATAAAGTATTGGTCTATAATTTTCTTTTCTTCTGATATCTGTATCTGCCTTTGGCATTTCAGAAATCCTGGCCTCAAGGAATGACTTGGGAAGTATTTCATCCTCTTCTATTTTTTTGAAAGAGCTTTTGATTTTTTTTTTTGAACAGTTCCATGAAATTTTATTATTGCAAATCTCTCTAGGAATAATAACACTCTTCCTCCCCAACACCCCCCCAGTTTTATTGAGAAATAATTGACATATATCACTGTATAAGTTTAAGGAATATAGCATAATGATCTGATTTACATATATTGTGACATGATTACCACAGCAGGTTCAGCTAACATCCATCTTTTCCTATAGATACAATTAATAAAGAAAAGAAAAAAAGGGAAAAAAATAAAAATTTCTCCTTGTGATGAGAGCTCTTAGAATGAAATCTCTTAACAATTTTTATATACTATAAAGCAGTATTAACTACCGTTATCATGTTGTCCATTCCATCTCTAGGATTTATTTATCTTATAACTGGAAGTTTGTACCTTTTTGTCACCTTCCTCCAAATTGTCCTCCTCCTGCAAATGATATGATTTCCTAGTTTTTCATGGATGGATAATATTCCCTTGTATATATACCACAATATCTTTATTCATTTATCCATCAATGGACACTTAGGTTGTTTCCATGTTTTGGCTATTGTAAATAATGCTACTATGAACATGGGGATGCATATATCTTTTCAAGTTAGTGTTTTCATTTCCTTTGGATATATTCCCAGAGATGTAATTGCTGGCTCATGTGATAGTTCTATTTCATTTTTCTGAGGATTGATGTTAATTCTTTAAATGTTTGGTAGCATTTACCAAGGAAGCCATATAATCCCAAATGTTTCTTCATAGAAAGTTTTTTTTTATTTATTCAATCATTTTACTTGTTATCGATCAACTCGGATTTCTTTTTGAGTCAGTTTTGGGAGTTTGTATCATTCTCATAATTTGTATCATTCTCATAGTTCTCATAATCCATTTCATCTAAATCATCTGTTATCTTGGTATACAGCTGCTTATGGTATTCCCTTATAATTCTTTTTTTTTTATTTCTATAGGGTCAGTAGTATTAACCCCTCCTTCGTTCATGAATTTATTAATTTGAGGGGTTTTTGTTGTTGCTGTATAGTTGAAGATTTGTTGTGTTAATCTTTTCAAAGAACTAACTTTTGGTTTTGTCGATTTTCTCTAATGCTTTCCTAATCTCTGTTTAATTATTACAGTCTTCCTTCTGGTTCACATATTTGTAAATTTCCCAAAGTGCTCTCTGATATTAATTTCTAATTCCACACCCTTGTGATTAAAGAACATACTTTATATGAATGGAATCCTTTTAAATTTACAGAAGCTTGTTTTATGGCTTAGAATGTGATCTATACTGGAGAATGTTCAATGTGCACTTAAGAAGGATGTGTATTCTGTTGTTTTGGGGTGAAATGTTTTAAAGATGTCTGTTAGGACTTGTTTGTGCATAATGTTGTGCAAGTCCTCTGTTTCTCTATTGATTTTTTTTATTATGTTATGTGAGTCACCATATAGTACATCATTAGTTTTTGATGTAGTGTTCCATGATTCATTATTTGTGTATAACACCCAGTGCTCATTACAACCCATGTTCTCCTTAATACACATCACCTGGCTAACGCATCCCCCCACCAACCTCCCCTATGAAACCCTCAGTTAATTTCCCAGAGTCCAGTCTCTCATGGTTTGTCTCCCTCTGATTTCTCCCATTCAGTTTTCCCTCCCTTCCTCTGCAGCCCTCCACCCTATTCCTTATGTTATACAAAAGAGTGAAAACATATGATAATTGTTTTTCTCTGCTGGACTTATTTCACTTAGCATAATCCCCTCCAGTTCCATGTTGATGCAAATGGTAGGTATTCAACCTTTCTGATGATTGAGTAATATTCCACTGTATATATTAACCACATCTTCTTTATCCTTTCATCTGTTGAAGGGCATCACGACTTCCTCCACAGTTTGGCTGTTGAAGACAGTACTGCTATGCACAATGGGGTGCATGTGCCCCTTCTTTTCACTAGATCTGTATCTTTGGGGGAAATATCTAGTAGTGACATTGCTGGGTTATAGGGTAGCTCTATTTTTAACTTCTTGAGGAACCTCCATGCCATTTCCAAGGTGGCTGTAGCAGTTTGAATTCCCAGAAAGAGAAGAAGAGGGTTCCCCTTTCTCCACATCCTTGCTGAAACTTGCTTTTTCCTCTTTTATTAATTTTTGCCATTCTAACTGGTGTAAGGTGGTATCTCATTGTGGTTTTGATTTGAATTTCCCTGATGGCTAATGACATTGAACATTTTTTCATGTGTCTGTAAGCCATTTGTATGTATCCTTTGGGGAAGTGTCTGTTCATGTCTTCTGCCCATTTATTAAGTGGATTATTTCCTTTTTGGACGTTGAGTTAGAGAAGTTCTTCATAGATCTCTGTAATGTCATTTGTAAATATCCTCTCCCATTCCGTGGGCTGCTTCTTAGTTTCGTTGACTGTTTCCTTTGCTGTGCAGAAGCTTTGTATCTTGATGAAGTCCCAAAAGTTCATTTTGCTTTTGTTTCACTTGCTTTTGGAAACTTGTCTTGAAAGAAGTTGCTGTGACCAGTCAAAGAGGTTACTGCCTATGTTCTCCTCTAGGATTTTGATGGATTCCTGTCTCACATTGAGGTCTTTCATCCATTTGGAGTTTATCTTTGTGTATGGTGTGAGAGAGTGGTCAAGTTTCATTCTTTTGCATGTAGCTGTCCAATTTTCCCAGCACCATTTATTGAAGAGACTGTCTTTTTTCCACTGGATGTTTTTTCCTGCTTTGTCAAAGATTAGTTGCCCAAAGAGCCAAGGGTCCATTTCTGGGTTCTCTATTCTGTTGCACTGATCTATGTGTCTGTTTTTGTGCCAGTACCATGCTGCCTTTGTGATCACAGCTTTGTAATATAGATTGAAATCAAGCAACATGATCCCCCCCACCTTTTTTTTTTTTTCCTTTTCAGCATTCCCTTGCAATTTGGGGTCTTTTCTGGTTCCATACAAATTTTAGGATTATTTGTTCCCACTCTGGAAAAAATGTCAATGGTATTCTAATAGGGATGGCATTGAAGGCATAGATTGCTCTGGGCAGTGTAGACATTTTAACAATGTTTATTCTTCCAATCCATGAGCATGGAATATTTTTCCATCTCTTTATGTCTTCCTCAGTTTCTTTCATAAGTGTTCTGTAGTTTCTAGAGTATAGATCCTTTACTTCTTTGGTTAGGTTATTCCTAGGTATCTTATGGGTTTTGGTGTTATTCTAAATGGAATTGATTCCTTGATTTCCCTTTCTTCAGTCACATTATTAGTGTATAGCAATGCAACTGATTTCTGTATTTCAATTTTGTATCCTGCCACATTACTGAATTGCTATATGAGTTCTAGCAATTTGGGGGTGGAATCTTTGGGGTTTTCCACATAAAGTATCATATCATCTGCAAAGAGAGAGTATTTGACTTCTTCTTTTCCAATCTGAATACCTTTTATTTATTTTTGTTGTCTGACTGCTGATGCTAGGACTTCTAGTACTATGTTGAACAAAAGTGGTGAGAGTGTTCCTGACCTTAAGGGAAAAGCTCTCAGTTTTTTTCCCCTTTGAAAATGATATTTGCTGTGGGCTTTTCATAGATGGTTTTTATAAAATTGATGTATGTTCCCTCTATCCATGCACTCTGAAGAGTTTTAATCAGGAAAGGATGCTGTATTTTGTCAAATGCTTTTTTTTTTTTTGCATCAATTAAGAGGATCATATGGTTCTTCTCTTTTCTCTTATTAATATGCTTTATTACATTGATTTGCAAATGTTGAACCACCCTTGCCTGCCAGGGATGAATCCCATCTGGTCATGACAGATAATCCTTTTAATTTACTGTTGGATCCTGTTGGCTAGGATTTTGGTGAGTATTTTGGCATGATGTTCATCACAGATATTGGTCTATAATTCTCCTTTTTCATGGGTTTGTTGTTTGGTTTTGGAATCAGTGTAATGCTGGCCTCATAGAATGAGTTTGGAAGTTTTCCATCTGTTTCTATTTTTTTGAAACAGCCTCAGGAGAATAGGTATTATTTCTTCTTTAAATATTTGGTAGAATTCCCAGGGAATCCATCAGGTCCTGGACTCTTGTGTTTTGGGAGGTTTTTGATGACTGCTTCAATTTTGTTACTGGTTATTGTTCTATTCAGATTGTCTACTTCCTGTCTCAGTCTTGTTAGTTTATAAGTTTCCAGGAAGGCATCCATTTCTTCCAGGTTGCTTAATTTATTGGCATATAGTTGGTGGTAATAATTTCTAATAATTGTTTCTATTTCCTTCGTGTTAGTCATGATCTCGTCCCTTTCATTCATGATTTTATTGATTTGGATCCTTTTCCTTTTCTTTTGGATAAGTCTGGCTGAGTTTTATCAATCTTATTAATTCTTTCAAGGAACCAGCTTTTAGTTTCGTTGATCTGTTCTACTCTTTTTTTTTTTATTTATTCATTCGACAGGATAGAGACAGCCAGCTAGAGAGGGAACACAAGCAGGGGGAGTGGGAGAGGAAGAAGCAGGCTCCTAGCGGAGGAGCCTGATGTGGGGCTCGATCCCATAACGCCAGGATCACACCCTGAGCCGAAGGCAGACGCTTAACCACTGTGCCACCCAGGCACCCTGATCTGTTCTACTCTTTTTCTGGTTTCTATTTCATTGATCTCTGCTCTAATCTTTATTATTTATTTTCTCCTATTTGGTTTAAATTTTATTTGCTGTTCTGTCTCCATCTCCTTTCAAAGTTGTAAGGTTAGCTTATACATTCGGTATTTTTCTACTTTTTTGAGAGATCTTTGGATGGCTTATGTATTTCCCCCTTAGGACGCCTTTGCAGTATCCCATAGGTTTTAGACCAATGTGTTTTCATTCTCATTAGTTTCCATGAATTTTTTTAAGTTCTTCTTTCCTTTCCTTTACTTTCATTCTTTAGCAGGATCATCTTTAACTTCCAAGTTTTTGAATTCCTTCCAATTTTTTTCTGGTGATTAAGTTCCAGTTTCAAAGCATTGTGCTCTGATAATAATCACAATTTTTTGATATCATTTGAGACCTGATTTGTGACCCAGTATGTGGTTTGTCCTGGAGAAAATTCCATCTGCATTCGAGTGAATGAGCATTCTGTTGTTTTAGGGTGGAATGTTGTGTAAATATCTACAAAGTCCATCTGGTCCAATGTGTCATTCAGAGCTCTTGTTTCTTTGCTGATCTTCTGCTTAGATGATCTGTCCATTGCTGAGAGTGGAGTGTTAAGGTCTCCTACTATTAATATATTATTATCAATATGATTCTTTATTTTAGTTAACAGTGGGTTTATGTAGTTGGCTGCTCCCCTGCTGGGGGCATAGATATTTACAGTTGTTAGATTTTCTTGTTTGATAGACCCTTTAAGTATGATATAGTGTCCCTCTACATCTCTTACTACAGTCTTTGGTTTAACATCAATTTTTTTCTGATATGAGAATTGCTACCCCAGCTTTCTTTTGAGGTCCATTTTCATGATAAAGGGTTCTCTATCTCTTCACTTTCAAACTGGAGGTGATTTTAGGTTCAAAATGAGTCTTTTCTAGACAGCATATGGATGGTTCCTGCTTTTTTATCCAATCTGAAACCCTGTGTCTCTTTATGGGAGCATTCAGCCCATTCACATTGAGAATAACTATTGAAAGATATGAATTTAGTGCCATTGTATTGCCTGTAAAGTCCCTGTTTCTATGGACTGTCTCTGTAAATTTCTGGTCTATATTACTCTTGCGATCTGTCTTCTTTTATAGAACCCCCCCTTAATATTTCTTGCAGGGCTGGCTTGGTGGTCATATATTCTTTCAGTTTCTGCTCGTCTTGGAAGCTCCTTGTTTCTCCATCCATTCTGAATGACAGCCTTGCTAGATAAAGTTTCCTTGGCTGCATGTTCTTCTCTTTTTTTTACCCTGAATATGTCCTTCTAGCCCTTTCTGGCTTGCCAGGTGTCTGTGGACAGTTCTGACGTCATCCTGATGTTCCTTCCATTGTACATAAGAAATCTCTTCCCCCTTTCTGCTCTCAGGATAGCTTTCTTGTCTCTAAGATTTGTAAGCTTCACTATGATATGCCGGATTGGTGGTCTATTCTCATTGATCTTGGTGGAGGCGGTCCTCTCTGCCTCTTGGACATGAATGCTTGTTTCCTTCCCCAGATTATGGAAGTTCTCAGCCATGATTTGTTCAAATATACCTTCTTGTCCTCTCTCTCTCCAAACCCTCAGGGATCCCAATAATTCTGACTTTGGTACCTTTCATGTCATCATTGATCTTTCTATGTCTGTTCTCATGGGCTTCTAGCTGCCTATCCCTATCTTCCTCAGCTTCCTTCCTTTCCATCAGCTTATCTTTTAGATCACTAATTCGTTCTTCTGCCTCATTTTCCCTGGCTGTTAGAGTAGAGGATGACTATTAAAAAAATAAAGAAAACAGGTGTTACAGAAGGTATGGAAGAATCGGAACCCTTTTAACTGTTGATAAGATAGTAGAATGGTATGGCTTTATAAAACAGTATGGGTGTTCCTTTAAAAATTTAAAAAATATAACCACCATATAATCTAGTAATCTACCTCTTCTTATATCACTGAATATGAAATGCATTTCTTTTAGATGGTACAATGATGGATTACCTATATTTTTATCCACTCTTACAATCTCTGTCTTTAAATTTGTGTCAGTAGACCTTTTAACATAATTATTGATAAGTTAGTGCTTAAGTGTACCATTTAAAATTTTCTTTTCCTGTTAATTTTCTCTCTGCCTTATTCCTCTGCTTCTCTTTTTCTTTTCATTCTCTGGGTTACATTGGATTATATTGATATAGGTAGAATGAATCTATGACCCTTTTAACTGTTTTCTATTTATTGTATTTATTCTTCCACCTTCTTTTTTTCTGTGTTCTCTCATTTTAATTGAGTATTTTTTTGTGATTCCGTTTTATATCCTCTCTTCAGTTATTAGTGATGCTTCCTTTTAAAATATTTTTAATGATTTCCATAGGGCTTGAAATATACACTTTTAAATACTTTAAGACCATCTTCAAATAACACTGCCATTTCAGGTGTAGTGCAAGTACCATGTATGCAATTATTTGCAATTCTTCCATCCTTTCCCTTGAGATATTGCTGTTATTCATTTCACTTAATCATATGGTATAATAACCCAATAGATTGCTATTATTATTGCTTTACAAAGACAGTTATCTTTTAGATCAATTAAAAATATAAAAAATAAAAGTTTTTTTACCTTTGTTTATTCATTTTCCCATTTTCTTCCATTTTTATGTAGATCCAAATTTCTGAGCTTTATAATTTTACTTCTGCCTAGAGAACTTTTAAACATTTCTTGCAGAGCAATTCTGCTAATGTTTTAGCTCAAACTGCTATAACAGAATGTCATTGACTAGGTGGTTTATAAACAGAAATTTATTTCTCAGTTCTAGAGGCTGGCAAATCCAAGATCAAAGTGCCAGAATATTCAGTATTTGGTGAGGATACACTTCCTTGTTGATAAATGGCTATCTTTTCACAGTCCTCACATGGCAGAAGGGACAAGAACTCTCTGAGGTCTCTTTTTTAAGGGTAGTTATTTCATTTATGAGGGTTCTATCTTCATGACCTAATCATCCCCCAAAAGTCACACTTCCAAATACATTGGGCATTAGAATTTAACATAAAAATTTTGGTGGACACAAACATTCAGTCTATAGCAACTACCAATGAATTAATACAAGTGTTTATATGAGAAGGTTTTGATTCTTCACTTTTTAAAGAAAATTTTGCTGAGTTTCAATTTAGGTTTTTTCATTTAACACTTCAAAGATTTAATTCCAGTGTTTCCTTGCTTGTGTGGTTTCTGATGGGAAATCTTCTGTAATTCTTATCATTCTTCCTCCGTAAGTAAGTTGCCTCCCCCATCCCCTTTATGGCTCCTTCAAGATTTTCTCTTTGTCTCAGAGTTTCTGAAGTTGGTTGTAGTTATAGGTACAAGAGGCTTTACATTTCTCTAGGGAACTTTTTTGTCTCTCCTCTTGGCTTTCGGGCTTTGCTTTAGGTTGTGCTTCAGAATCTCTCTCTTGAAGCTTTCCCAGTTGTAATTGCTGTTATTATTATTCAAGGATTATTAGTGTGGTAGAAAGGTGTGAGGGAAGGGTGGTGTTCTCCAGTCTTATCACAAGGTTTTAATCTTTGGATTGTACAATGGGCCTTTGATTGGGGGCTGTGTCCATTAGAAGTGTTTTTTTTTAAATGTTTTTTTATTATATTATGTTAGTCACCATACAGTACATCCCTGGTTTTTGATGTAAAGCTTGATGCTTCATTAGTTGCGTATAACACCCAGTGCACAATGCAACATGTGCCCTCCTCACTACCCATGACCAGTCCATCCCATTTCCTGCCCCCCTCGCCTCTGAAGCCCTCAGTTTGTTTCTCAGAGTCCATAGTCTCTCATGCTTCATTCCTCCTTCTGATTACCCCCCTTTCTTTATCCCTTTCTTCCCCTACTGATCTTCCTAGTTCTTACATTCCATACATGAGAGATATCATATGATAATTGTCTTTCTCTGCTTGACTTATTTCACTAAGCATTATCTCCTCCAGTGCCGTCCATGTTGAAGCAAATGTTGAGAACTCGTTCTTTCTGATAGCTGAGTAATATTCCATTGTATATTATGGACTCATAACTTCTTAATCCAGTCATCTGTTGGGGGGCATCTCAGTTCTTTTCCACGCTTTGGCTATTGTGGACAATGCTGCTATGAACATTAAGGGTATATGGCCCTTCTCTTCACTACATCTGTACCTTTGGGGTAACACCAAGTAGGAATTGTGCTGGATCATAGGGTAGCTCAATTTTTAACTTTTTAGGGACTCTCCACCAGTTTTCCCAGAGTGGCTGTACCAACCGTGCATTCCCACAAAATAATGTAGGAGGGGATCCCCTTTCTCCACATCCTCTCCAACAATTTTTGTTTCGTGCTTGTCAATTTTTGCCATTCTAACTGGCGAAGGTGGTATCTTAGGTGTGGTTTTTATTTGAATTCCTGAGTGGCTAATGATTTTGAACATTTTTTCATGTGTCTGTTAGCCATTTGTATGTCATCATTGGAAAAGTGTCTGTTTATATCTTCTGCCCATTTTATGATTTGCTTATTTGTTTCTCATGTACTGAGTTTGAGAAGTTCTTTGTAGATCTTGGATACCAGTCTTTTACCTGTAGTGTCATTTGCAAATATATTCTCCCATTCCGTGGGCTGCCTCTTAGTTTTTTTTTGACTGTTTCCTTGGCTGTGCAGAAACTCTTTATCTTGATGAAGTCCCACAAGTTCATTTTCTCTTTTGTTTCTCTTGCCTTTGGGGATGTGTCATGAAAAAGGTTGCTTTGGCCGATGTCGTAGAGGTTGCTGCCTATGTTCTCCTCTAGGATTTTGATGGATTCCTGTCTCACATCAAGGTCTTTCATCCATTTGGAGTTTATCTTTGTGTATGGTGTGAGAGAGTGGTCAAGTTTCATTGTTTTGCAAGTAGCTGTCCAATTTTCCCAGCACCGTTTATTGAACAACTGTCTTTTTCCCACTGGATGTTTTTTCCTGCTTTATCAAAGATTAGTTGCCCAAAGAGCCGAGGGTTCATTACTGGGTTCTCTCACTGTTCCATTGGCCTATGTGTCTGCTTTTGTGCCAGTACCATGCTGTCTTTGTGATCACAGCTTTGTAGTACACTCAAAATCTGGCACTGTGATGCCCCCAGCTTTGTTTTTCCTTTTCAACAGGTCCTTGGCGATTCAGGGCCTTTTCTGGTTCCACACAAATTTAAGGACTATTTGTTCCAGTTCTTTGAAAAATGTCATCGGTATTTTGATCGGGATAGCATTGAACCTCTCCCTCTTCTTCTTCCTCTGACACCCCAATAATTCTAATATTGTTTCACTTATGATATCGCTGGATTTCTCAAAGTCTCCCCTCATGGCCTAATAGTTGTTTTTCTCTCTTCCTCATATTCCTTCCTTTCCATCAACTTGTTCTATGTCACTGACTCTCTTTCCACACTCACTCCCTCTCTTCAGTAAACCTTCAGGGATAAGCAGTCTTCACTTTTGTGTGTGCTAAACTCTGCAGTCTCCCGCACGCCCACACTGATCCTCCCAGGGAAGGTGGAGGATTGCTGCATTTCTGTCCTTTGCAGCATCCTCCCTGGACAGCGGTAACCCAGTCACATGCATGCTTCTGCACCATCGCCCCCAGGGAAGGCAGAAACCTCCGCATTTCCACTGTTTGCAGGACCCCCACACGGAGAGCTGTTGCCCAACTGAGACTGAGCTGTGGTTATGGTTTATGGCAAACTGAGTTGAGAGCCCCTCCTGGGCTCACTGACCCTAACTGGTTTCCTCCAATGCTTGGGAAATGCCGGCTCAGGCATGCTTGTTCTTCTCTGACGCTGGGGATCCTGAGACCACACTGTCCCACCTAGGATTCTGCCCCTGTTTCACCACCTGAGCACCTTTTAGGGACATCTTTCACTGAGCAGATTTCTTTTTTTTAAGATTTTATTTATTTATTTGGACAGAGAGACAGCCAGTGAGAGAGGGAACACAAGCAGGGAGGGAGAGAAGAAGCAAAAAGCCCTCGTGGAAGGAGCCTGATGTGGGCTTGATCCCAGAATGCCGGATCATGCCCTGAGCCAAAGGCAGACGCTTTAACGACTCCGAGCCACCCAGGCACCCCTGGAGCAGGAGCCTCTAAAGGTTCTGATTTTTGGTGTTCTCAGTGACTATATCACTTTCCTGTAGCTGGCTTATGGAGGGTCCCTCCCCCCAATGATTATCTTCCAAAAATATTCTTTCCTCAGATTCATTTTCTGTACCTCCTTCCTTGCAAAAAGTGGTCACTTTCTATTTGTAGAATTCCAGCAATTCTTTTCTTAAATCTCTCAGGTTGAATTAATAGGTGTTCGTGAATGGTTTGATAGTTACCTAGCTAAATTCAAAGGACCAGATGAAACGAGGTCCCCTACTCTTCCACCATCTTGCTTCATCCCCCTAGTTTTGTATATCATTTATTTCTGCTATAATCTGTATTATTTATTCCCTTCTCTGCTGGTTTTAGTTACTTTTGTTCTTTTCCTAGCTCCCTTTAGGTGTAAGGTTCATTTATTTTTTTTAATCTGAGATTTTTCTCGCTTCTGAGGTAGGCCTGTATTGCTATACTTCCCACTTAGGACTGATTTTCCTGCATCCCAAAGGTTTTGGACCATTGTGTTTCCATTTCTTTTTCAATTGTTTCCATGTATTTTTAAATTTGTTCTTTGATTTCTTATTTTATGCATACATTGTTTAGTAGCATGTTAGTTTAACCTCCATGTGTATTTGTGGTCTTTTCCAGGTTTTTTCTTGTGGTTGACTTCTGCTTCATATAGTGTTTTGGCTGTGAAAATATGTATGGTATGATTTTTGATCTTCTTAATTTGTTGAGGTTTGTTTTGTGTGGGCTAATGTGATCATGTTATGTGAATGTTCCATGTGCACTTTTAAAAGAGTGTGTATTCTTGCTGTTTTGGGGATGGAATGTTTTAAACATAGCTGTTAGACCCATGTGTTCTAGTGCATCATTCAAAGCCATTGCTTTCTTTATTCATTTTCTGTTTAGATGATCTGTCCATTGATGTTAGTGAGGTATTAAAGTCCCCTATTAATGTATTATTATCAACTAGTTCCTTTATGTTTGTAATTAACTGCCTTATGTATTTGGGTGCTCCTATGTTGAGTGCACAAATATTTACAATTGTTATATCTTCTTGTTGGATTGTTCTCTTTATTATAATATAGTGTACTTCTTTGTCTCTTGTTACAGACTGTTTTAAAGTCTAGCTTGTCCTAAAGAAGTATTGCTACTCTGGCTTTCTTTTTGACATCTATTTGTACGATTGATGTTTTTCCATCCTCTCACTTTCAATCTGCAGGTGTGTGAAGCTCTAAAATGGGTTGCTTTTTATAGGCATCATATACATGGGTCTTGTTTTTTAATCCAATCTGTCACCCTGTGTCTTTTGACTGAAGTTTTTGGCTTAGTCCATTTACATTCAAAGTACTATTGAGAGATGTATTTATTGCCACTTCTTTATTACTTGTTATATGGTTGCTCCTGAGGATTTTCTCTGATCCTTTCTTGTCTTTCTCTCTTTTCATATTTTGCTGATTTTCTTTGGTGTTTTTTATATCTTCTCTTTTTATCCTTTGCATATTTATTGATCGTTTTGATTGTGGTTACCATTAAGTTTGTATATTATCTCTTCTGCATATAGCTATGTACATTAAGTCAATGGTCATTTAAGTTTGAACCCATTCTTTTCTCCTCCTCCTCACATTGTGAAGTATATGTTATTATATATTATATCATTTTATTGTGATTTCCTTGAATTATCTTTACAGAAATGTTTATCTTACTGCTTTTGTAGTTTCCTACTCTAAATTTTCACTTTTGGTCTTTTCTTTTCCACTCAAAGAGTCTTTAATATTTCTTGCCGAGCTGGCTTAGTGGTCAAGTGAACTCTTAGTTTTGGTTGTTTTTGGTGTTCCCAGCTCAGACCATTGATGAACCTTGCTGATAGAGTATTCTTTGGCTGTGCATTTTTCCCATTGAGAAGTTTGAATATATCATGGCACTGCCTTCTAGCTTACAAAGTTTCTGTTGAAAAATCTAGCCTATGGGTTTTCCATTGTAAGTTATTTTCTTGCCTTTCTTGCTTTTAGAATTTTTCTTTATCACTATATTTGCAAATTTAATTACAATATGTCAGCGGTGTGTGTCTGCTTTTTTGATATTTTGGGGGTTCTCTGTGTTCTGACCTGGATATCTGTTTCATTCCCCCAGATTATTAGGGGAAGCTGGCTATTATTTCTTCAAATAAATTTTCTGCCCCCTTTTCTTTCTCTTCTTCTGGGACTCCTGTAATACAAATATTACACTTGATGGAAACACTGTTTTCTAAGTCTAATCTCATTTTGCATAAGTCTTTTCTCTCTCTTTTGTTCAGTGTGACTACTTTCCATTATTCTGTCTTCTAGTCAGTATTTCTTTCGCTGCTTCTTCCATCCTGCTGTTCATTTGATCAAGCATATTTCTCATTTTGTTCATTGTGCCCCTTTATTTATGCTATATTATTCCCTATCTCTGTGTTAAAGGTCTCACTCATGTCTTCAACTCTGTTCTCAAGTCCAGGGAGTATCTTTGTAATCATTGGATTTAAATTCCCTCATTAGACATGTTACTTATATCTGTTTCATTTAGCTCTCTTGGCTGTGGCCTTGTGCTCTTCTTTCATTTGGGGTATATTTCTGTCTCCTCTATTTTGTCTTCGGCCTCCCCTGTGTCTGTGTCTGTGTGTTACAAAGTCAACTTTGTCTTCTCCTGAAAGTAGTGATTCTATGAAAAAAATTTTGAGTGCTGTCATGCAGTGTCCCCTATTCATCATAACCTAACACTTTAGAAAGTATCTTTATGTGTGTTACTACTTATTGTGTCTGAGTCACTTTTCCTTTCAGTGCAGTTGTCTACACTGACTGCCTGTTGGGAGCTGGCGTTTGCTCTCTCTGTGTTGTTATGGACCCAGATCTGTCTCCTGCCCTGATGGGGCATGCCTACCAGGGAACTTTGGAGCAGGGCGACACTGTTAGCAAAATTTGTACTGGGCCACTAGTCCTATGCCAAATCCTCTGTAAACATTGCAATGACTGGGAGCTGTATGTCAGGGTAGCTGCGGGTGAGAGGCTGGGTGCATGTGGTACTTGATGTGATATCTTGGTGGGCTGGGCCTTGTGTACTCATTGTGGCTGGGGGACATGCAGTGGCACACAAAATGAGCGTTTGGGCTCAGTACCATGACCAGGCATGGAGGGCAGCAGCAGCTGCACACTTGGCAGCTGGTCACAGCCTGTGACAGCAGCTGGGACACATGCTGGGCATGGCATGTATTGGTGGCTGGGGTCCAAAGCTGGGTATGGTGTGGTGGTTCAGCCTGGCGTGGTCAGTGGCACAGGGCACGGTTAGCCATGCACCTAGAAGCTGGGCAGGGCAATATGTAGCTTTACCAAAACTCTTGCCCAGAGCCTAGGGCCAAAGCTATCAAGCTTGGAGTGAGTGAGTCCCTCTTGAGAATTCATAGGTATGGTGCACTGCTAGTGTCTGTGTCTCTTGTTTCCCACAGGTGTCTCTTGTGTTTGCAAGGGAGAGCAGGGGAGGAAAATGGCACATGCCAGCTCCCTCATTTTCAAAGATGTCCCCCCAACTCCATACTGTAATCAGTATGAACAGATATAATTCCTGTTTGCCCCTGTGTTGTGTAACCAAGTTGTTTTTATGTTTCTTTAAAGGTGGAAACCTTAGCTATTACTTGCTCTCCTGGCTGGTCCAGTACTGTCTCAGCGGATCTCAAATCTTAGCTCCAAGTGCCACCGGTTACAAGAACTCAAGGAGTTCAGCCCTCTGAGTGTTAAAGTTTTCTCAAACATTATGGGAAGTGTGAGCTCCTTAGTGTGAGGGCCTGTTTCTCTGCCCTTTCCATACACATAGTTCTCCCTCCCTCCTCTCTGGGCAGATTCTGTTTCTACCTTTCTGACCTTCCTAACCTTTCAGATGCAGCTTCTCTGTATTTAGTTGTGTTTGTTCTTGCCAGTCTTTAAATCACCCCTGGTTTATTGACATGGATGGGGAGGATATTTAGTTAAAAAGTGGGATGAGTGACAGGGTCTTCCTACTCTTTATCTTCCCAAGCCCTTATTGCTATAGTTTTTAATTAGATTTTGAAAGTAAGTCCTCTTAACTTTGTGGAGATGATTTGCTTTTCTAGTCCCCTTGAATTTCCGGAGTGAATTTTAGGATCAACTTGGCAGTTTCTGCAAAGAAGTCAGCTGAAATTTAGATAAAATTGTGTTGAATCTGTAGATCAATTGGAGCATGTTGTTTTTTAACAATAGTAAGTCTTAAGTCCATGAAAGTGAGATGCTATCTTCGATTTATTTAGCTTTTAATTCTTTTCAATAATTGTTTGTAGTTTTTTTAGAGTATAAGTTTTACATGTCTTTTTAAATAATTCTTATGTAATTTTTATGCCATTAAATTGAATTGTTTTCTTAATTTCATTTTTGTTTGCTCTTGCTTCTTTTTTTTTTAAGATTTTTTATTTATTTATTTGACAGAGATAGAGAGCCAGCCAGCGAGAGAGGGAACACAAGCAGGGGGAGTGGGAGAGGAAGAAGCAGGCTCAGCAGAGGAGCCTGGGATGTGGGGCTCAATCCCATAACGCCGGGATCACGCTTCCTGAGCCGAAGGCAGACTTAACCGCTGCCACCCAGGCGCCTCTTTGCTCTTGCTTCTTTAAAGAAATAGAATTGATTTTTATATATTGATCTTGTATCCCAAAACATTGCTGAACTCATTTATTAGTCCCTAGTAGATTTATTTTTGGTTGGACTTTGAACTTTCTATATATAGCTGCCAAATATATATTTCTTCCATTCCAATCTGATGCTCTTATTTCTTTTTCTTGGCATAATTACCCTGATAAGAACATCTAGTACAATGTTGAAAAGATAAGATGAGAGCAGACAGCCTTCTTTGTTCCTGATTTTAGGGGAGATAACATTCAATCTTTCACCATTAAGTGCACTATTAGCTCTGTGTGTGTGTGTGTGTGTGTGTGTGTGTGTGTGTGTGTGTAGCTATTTTTATCAGGTTAAGGAACTTCCCTTCTATTCTTTAGTTTTGTTGCATATTTTTATCATGAAGAACTGTTTAATTTTTTCAAATGCTTTCTGTATATGTATTGAGATGATTGTGTGGGTTTCGTCCTTGGCTCCACTGATGTGGTGTATTATGTTACTTGATTTACAAAAGCCTAAACTTCAACCTTGCATTTCCTATAATAAAAGCCAACTTAGTGATCAGTGTAATCTTTTATACTTTTTTACTGAATTCAATTTGCTAGTTTCTTGTTGAGGAATTTACATCTATATTTATAAAGTATTGGTCTATAATTTTCTTTTCTTCTGATATCTGTATCTGCCTTTGGCATTTCAGAAATCCTGGCCTCAAGGAATGACTTGGGAAGTATTTCATCCTCTTCTATTTTTTTTGAAAGAGCTTTTGATTTTTTTTTTTTTTTGAACAGTTCCATGAAATTTTATTATTGCAAATCTCTAGAATAATAAATACTCTTCCTCTCCCCAACACCCCTCTTAGTTTCTTATTGAGAAATAATTGACATATATCACTGTATAAGTTTAAGGAATATAGCATAATGATCTGATTTACATATATTGTGACATGATTACCACAGCAGGTTCAGCTAACATCCATCTTTTTCCTATAGATATACAATTAATAAAGAAAAAGAAAAAGGGAAAAAAATAAAAAAATTTCTCCTCTTGTGATGAGAGCTCTTAGAATGAAATCTCTTAACAATTTTTATATACTATAAAGCAGTATTAATCTCATCAACAAGTATCATGTTGTCCATTCCATCTCTAGGGATTTATTTATCTTATAACTGAAGTTTGTACTTTTGTCACCTTCCAAATTGTCCTCCTCCTGCAAATGATATGATTTCTAGTTTTTCATGGATGGATAATATTCCCTTGTATATATACCACAATATCTTTATTCATTTATCCATCAATGGACACCGGAAGTTGTTTCCCATGTTTTGGCTATTGTAAATAATGCTACTATGAACATGGGGATGCATATATCTTTCAAGTTAGTGTTTTCATTTCCTTTGGATATATTCCCAGAGATGTAATTGCTGGCTCATGTGATAGTTCTATTTCATTTTTCTGAGGATTGATGTTAATTCTTAAATGTTTGGTAGCATTTACCAAGGAAGCCATATAATCCCAAATGTTTCTTCTTCATAGAAAGTTTTTTTTTTTTTTTATTTATTCAATCATTTTTACTTTTTTAAGTTATCGATCAACTCGATTTCTTTTGAGTCAGTTTTGGAGTTTGTATCATTCTCATAATTTGTATCATTCTCATAGTTCTCATAACTATTTCATCTAAATCATCTTTCGTTATCTTGGTATACAGCTGCTTTTTATGGTATTCCCTTATAATTCTTTTTTTTTTTTTATTTCTATAGGGTCAGTGGTATGCCAACCCTCCTTCGTTCATGAATTTATTAATTTGAGGGGTTTTTGTTAAGTTGCTGTATAGTTGAAGATTTGTTGTGTTAATCTTTCTAAAGAACTACTTTTGGTTTTGTCGATTTTCTTCTAATGCTTTCCTCTAATCTCTGTTTAATTATTACAGTCTTCTCCTTCTGGTTCACATATTTGTAAATTTCCAAAGTGCTCTCTGATATTAATTTCTAATTCCACACCCTTGTGATTAAAGAACATACTTTTATATGAATGGAATCCTTTTAAATTTACAGAAGCTTGTTTTATGGCTTCTTAGAATGTGATCTATACTGGAGAATGTTCAATGTGCACTTAAGAAGGATGTGTATTCTGTTGTTTTGGGGTGAAATGTTTTAAAGATGTCTGTTAGGACTTGTTTGTGCATAATGTTGTGCAAGTCCTCTGTTTCTCTATTGATTTTTTTATTATGTTATGTGAGTCACCATATAGTACATCATTAGTTTTTGATGTAGTGTTCCATGATTCATTATTTGTGTATAACACCCAGTGCTCATTACAACCCATGTTCTCCTTAATACACATCACCTGGCTAACGCATCCCCCCCACCAACTTCCCTATGAAACCCTCAGTTAATTTCCCAGAGTCCAGTCTCTCATGGTTTGTCTCCCTCTGATTTCTCTCCCATTCAGTTTTCCTCCCCTTCCCTCTGCAGCCCTCCACCCTATTCCTTATGTTATACAAAAAGAGTGAAAAACATATGATAATTGTTTTTCTCTGCTGGACTTATTTCACTTAGCATAATCCCCTCCAGTTCCATGTTGATGCAAATGTGGTAGGTATTCAACCTTTCTTTGATGATTGAGTAATATTCCACTGTATATATTAACCACATCTTCTTTGGATCCCTTTATCTTCCAGTTAGCGTGTTATATCACATGAGTTTCAGCTGTGCTACATGCATTGCTATGCACAATGGGGTGTATGTGCCCTTCTTTCACTAGATCTGTATCTTTTGGGGGAAATATCTAGTAGTGACATTGCTGGGTTATAGGGTAGCTCTATTTTTAACTTCTTTGAGGAACCTCCATGCCATTTCCAAGGTGGCTGTAGTGCAGTTTGAATTCCCAGAAAGAGGAAGAGGGTTCCCCTTCTCCACATCCTTGCTGAAACTTGCTTTTTCCTCTTTATTAATTTTTGCCATTCTAACTGGTGTAAGGTGGTATCTCATTGTGGTTTTGATTTGAATTTCCTGATGGCTAATGACATTGAACATTTCTTTTTCATGTGTCTGTAAGCCATTTTTGTATGTATCCTTTGGGGAAGTGTCTGTTCATGTCTTCTCTGCCCATTTATTAAGTGGATTATTTCCTTTTTGACGTTGAGTTAGAGAAGTTCTTCATAGATCTCTGTAATGTCATTTGTAAATATCCTCTCCCATTCGTGGGCTGCTTCTTAGCTCGTTGACTGTTTCCTTTCGCTGTGCAGAAGCTTAGGTCTTGATGAAGTCCCAAAAGTTCATTTTGTTTTTGTTTCACTTGCTTTTGGAAACTGTCTTGAAAGAAGTTGCTGTGACCAGTCAAAAAGAGGTTACTGCCTATGTTCTCCTTCTAGGATTTTGATGATTCTGTCTCACATTGAGGTCTTTCATCCATTTGGAGTTTATCTTTGTGTATGGTGAGAGTGGTCAAGTTTCATTCTTTTTGCATGTAGCTGTCCACCTTCATTCTCCCAGCACCATTTATTGAAGAGACTGTCTTCTTTTTCCACTGGATGTTTTTTTTCCCTGCTTTGTCAAAAAGATTAGTTGCCCAAAGAGCCAAGGGTCCATTTCTGGGTTCTCTATTCTGTTGCACTGATCTATGTGTCTGTTTTTGTGCCAGTACCATGCTGCCTTTGTGATCACAGCTTTGTAATATAGATTGAAATCAAGCAACATGATCCTCCCCTAATCTTTTTTTTTTTCCTTTTTCAGCATTCCCTTGCATTTGGGGTCTTTTTCTGGTTCCATACAAATTTTAGGATTATTTGTTCCCACTCTGGAAAAAAAAATGTCAATGGTATTCTAATAGGGATGGCATTGAAGGCATAGATTGCTCTTGGGCAGTGTAGACATTTTAACAATGTTTATTCTTCCAATCCATGAGCATGGAATATTTTTCCATCTCTTTATGTCTTCCTCAGTTTCTTTTCAAGTGTTCTGTAGTTTCTAGAGTATAGATCCTTTACTTCTTGGTTAGGTTATTCCCTCTAGGTATCTTATGGGTTTTGGTGTTATTCTTAAATGGAATTGATTCCTTGATTTCCTTTCTTCAGTCACATTATTAGTGTATAGCAATGCAACTGATTTTTGTATTTCAATTTTGTATCCTGCCACATTACTGAATTGCTATATGAGTTCTAGCAATTTTGGGGGTGGAATCTTTGGGGTTTTGCACATAAAGTATCATATCATCTGCAAAGAGAGAGTATTTGACTTCTTCTTTTCCAATCTGAATACCTTTTATTTATTTTTGTTGTCTGACTGCTGATGCTAGGACTTCTAGTACTATGTTGAACAAAAAGTGGTGGAGAGTGTTCTGACCTTAAGTGGAAAAAGCTCTGCTTTTTTCCCTTTGAAAATGATATTTGCTGTGGGCTTTTCATAGATGGTTTTTATAAAATTGATGTATGTTCCCTCTATCCATGCACTCTGAAGAGTTTTAATCAGGAAAGGATGCTGTATTTTGTCAAATGCTTTTTTTTTTTTTTTTGCATCAATTAAGAGGATCATATGGTTCTCTTCTTTTTCTCTTATTAATATGCTTTATTACATTGATTTGCAAATGTTGAACCAATTCTGCCTGCCAGGGATGAATCCCATCTGGTCATGACAGATAATCCTTTTAATTTACTGTTGGATCCTGTTGGCTAGGATTTTGGTGAGTATTTTGGCATGATGTTCATCACAGATATTGGTCTATAATTTCTCCTTTTTCATGGGTTTGTTGTTTGGTTTTGGAATCAGTGTAATGCTGGCCTCATAGAATGAGTTTGAAGTTTTCCATCTTTGTTTCTATTTTTTTGAAACAGCCTCAGGAGAATAGGTATTATTTCTCTTCTTTAAATATTTGGTAGAATTCCCAGGGAATCCATCAGGTCCTTGGACCCTTGTGTTTTGGGAGGTTTTTGATGACTGCTTCAATTTTGTTACTGGTTATTGTTCTATTCAAATTGTCTACTTCCTGTCTCAGTCTTGCTTGTTAGTTTATAAGTTTCCAGGAAGGCATCCATTTCTTCCAGGTTGCTTAATTTATTGGCATATAGTTGGTGGTAATAATTTCTAATAATTGTTTTTATTTCCTTCGTGTTAGTCATGATCTCTGCCCCTTTCATTCATGATTTTATTGATTTGGATCCTTTTCCTTTTCTTTTTGATAAATTGGCTGAGTTTCTTATCAATCTTATTAATTCTTTCAAGGAACCAGCGCTTTTTAGTTTTCGTTGATCTGTTCTACTCTTTTTTTTTTTTATTTATTCATCTGACAGGATAGAGACAGCCAGCTAGAGAGGGAACACAAGCAGGGGGAGTGGGAGAGGAAGAAGCAGGCTCCTAGCGGAGGAGTGCCTGATGTGGGGCTCGATCCCATAACGCCAGGATCACACCCCTGAGCCAAGGCAGACGCTAACCACTGTGCCACCCAGGCACCCTGATTCTACTCTTTTTCTGGTTTCTATTTCATTGATCTCTGCTCTAATCTTTATTATTTATTTTCTCCTATTTGGTTTAAATTTTTATTTTGCTGTTCTGTCTCCATCTCCTTTCAAAGTTGTAAGGTTAGCTTATACATTCGGTATTTTTCTACTTTTTGAGAGATCTTTGGATGGCTTATGTATTTCCCTTAGACGCTTTGCAGTATCCCCCATAGGTTTTAGACCAATGTGTTTTCATTCTCATTAGTTTCCATGAATTTTTAAGTTCTTCTTTCCTTTCCTTTACTTCATATTCTTTAGCAGGATCATCTTTAACTTCCAAGTTTTTGAATTCCTTCCAATTTTTTTTTCTGGTGATTAAGTTCCAGTTTCAAAGCATTGTGCTCTGATAATAATCACACCTTTGATATCATTTGAGACCTGATTTGTGACCCAGTATGTGGTTTGTCCTGGAGAAAATTCCATCTGCATTCGAGTGAATGAGCATTCTGTTGTTTTAGGGTGAATGTTGTGTAAATATCTACAAAGTCCATCTGGTCCAATGTGTCATTCAGAGCTCTTGTTTCTTTGCTGATCTTCTGCTTAGATGATCTGTCCATTGCTGAGAGTGGAGTGTTAAGGTCTCCTACTATTAATATATTATTATCAATATGATTCTTTATTATTTTAGTTAACAGTGGGTTTATGTAGTTGGCTGCTTCCTCTGCTGGGGGCATAGATATTTACAGTTGTTAGATTTTCTTGTTTGATAGACCCTTTAAGTATGATATAGTGTCCCTCTACATCTCTTACTACAGTCTTTGGTTTAACATCAATTTTTTTTCTGATATGAGAATTGGTTACCCCAGCTTTCTTTTGAGGTCCATTTTCATGATAAAGGGTTCTCTATCTCTTCACTTTCAATCGAGGTGATTTAGGTTCAAATGAGTCTTTTCTAGACAGCATATGGATGGTTCCTGCTTTTTTTATCCAATCTGAAACCCTGTGTCTCTTTATGGGAGCATTCAGCCCATTCACATTGAGAATAACTATTGAAAGATATGAATTTAGTGCCATTGTATTGCCTGTAAAGTCCCCTGCTTCTATGGACTGTCTCCTGTAAATTTCTGGTCTATATTACTTCCTTTGCGATCTGTCTTCTTTTATAGAACCCCCCTTAATATTTCTTGCAGGGCTGGCTTGGTGGTCATTATATTCTTCAGTTTCTGCCGCCTTGAAGCTCCTTGTTTCTCCATCCATTCTGAATGACAGCCTTGCTAGATAAAGTTTCCTTTGGCTGTGGCTTTCTGTTCTTCTTTTTTTTTACCCTGAATATGTCCTTCTTCTAGCCCTTTCTGGCTTGCCAGGTGTCTGTGGACAGTTCTTGACGTCATCCTGATGTTCCTTCCATTGTACATAAGAAATTCCTTCCCCTTTCTGCTCTCAGGATAGCTTTCTTGTCTCTAAGATTTGTAAGTCACTCATGATATGCCGGATTGGTGGTCTATTCCTCATTGATCTTGGTGGAAGGTCCTCTCTGCCTCTGACATGAATGCTTGTTTCCTTCCCCAGATTATGGAAGTTCTCAGCCATGATTTGTTCAAACATACCTTCTTGTCCTCCTCTCTCTCCAAACCCTCAGGGATCCTATTGGGCCCCTTGACTTTGGTACCTTTCATGTCATCATTGATCTTTCTATGTCTGTTCTCATGGGCTTCTAGCTGCCTATCCCTATCTTCCTCAGCTTCCTTCCTTTCCATCAGCTTATCTTTAGATCACTAATCTTGCCCTTCTGCCTCATTTCTCCCCTGGCTGTTAGGAGTAGAGGATGACTAGTTAAAAAAATAAAAGAAAACAGGTGTTACAGAAGGTATGGAAGAATCGAACCCTTTTAACTGTTGATAAGATAGTAGAATGGTATGGCTTTTATAAAAACAGTATGTGGGTGTTCCTTTAAAAATTTAAAAAATATAACCACCATATAATCTAGTAATCTACTTCTTCTATATCACTGAATATGAAATGCATTTCTTTTAGATGGTACAATGATGATTACTATATTTTTATCCACTCTACAATCTCTGTCTTTAAATTTGTGTCAGTAGACCTTTAACATAATTATTGATAAGTTAGTGCTATGTACCATTTAAAATTTTCTTTTCCTGTTAATTTCTCTGCCTTATTCTCTGCTTCTCTCTTTTTCTTTTTCATATTCTCTAAGTTACATTGATTGCACATATAGGTAGAATGAATCTATGACCCTTTTAACTGTTTTCTATTTTTATTGTATTTATTCTTCCACCTTCTTTTTTTTCTGTGTTCTCCTCATTTTAATTGAGTATTTTTTTGTGATTCCGTTTTATATCCTCTCTTCAGTTATTAGTGATGCTTCCTTTTAAAAATATTTTTAATGATTTGCTAGGGCTTGAAATATACACTTTTAAATACTTTTAAGACCATCTTCAAATAACACTGCCATTTCAGGTGTAGTGCAAGTACCATGTATGCAATTATTTGCAATTCTTCCATCCTTTCCCTTGAGATATTGCTGTTATTCACATTTCACTTAATCATATGGTATAATAACCCAATAGATTGCTATTATTATTGCTTTACAAAGACAGTTATCTTTTTAGATCAATTAAAAATATAAAAATAAAAGTTTTTTTTTACCTTTGTTTATTCATTTTCCCATTTTCTTCCATTTTTATGTAGATCCAAATTTCTGAGCTTTTATAATTTTAGCTTTCTGCCTCAGAGAACTTTTAAACATTTCTTGCAGAGCAATTCTGCTAATGTTTTAGCTCTCAAACTGCTATAACAGAATGTCATTGACTAGGTGGTTTATAAACAGAAATTTATTTCTCAGTTCTAGAGGCTGGCAAATCCAAGATCAAAGTGCCAGAATATTCAGTATTTGGTGAGGATACACTTCCTTGTTGGATAAATGGCTATCTTTTTCACAGTCCTCACATGGCAGAAGGGACAAGAACTCTGGAGGTCTCTTTTTAAGGGTAGTTATTTCATTTATGAGGGTTCTATCTTCATGACCTCCAATTCATCCCCCAAAAGTCACACTTCCAAATACATTGGGCATTAGAATTTAACATAAAAATTTTGTGGACAATAAACATTCAGTCTATAGCAACTACCAATGAATTAATACAAGTGTTTATATGAGAAGGTTTTGATTCTTCACTTTTTTTAAAGAAAATTTTGCTGAGTTTCACTTAGGTTTTTTCATTTAACACTTCAAAGATTTAATTCCAGTGTTTCCCTTGCTTGTGTGGTTTCTGGATGGAAATCTTCTGTAATTCTTATCATTCTTCCTCCGTAAGTGTTGGTTTCCATCCCCTTCTTTATGGCTCCCCTTCCAAGATTTTCTCTTTGTCTCAGAGTTTAGTTGGTTAGTTATAGTACAAGAGGCTTTACATTTCTCTTAGGAACTTTTTTGTCTCTCCTCTTGGCTTTCTCGGGCTTTGCTTTAGGTTGTGCTTCAGAATCTCTCTTGAAGCTTTCCCAGTTGTAATTGTTGTTATTATTATTCAAGGATTATTAGTGTGGTAGAAAGGTGTGAGGGGTGGTGGTGTTTCTCTAGTCTTATCTCAATTCCTGCTTTTAATTTTTGGATTGTACAATGGGCCTTTTGATTGGGGGCCGTCCATTAGAAGTGTTTTTTTTTAAATGTTTTTTATTATATTATGTTAGTCACCATACAGTACATCCCTGGTTTTTGATGTAAAGCTTGATGCTTCATTAGTTGGGCGTATAACACCCAGTGCACAATGCAACATGTGCCCTCCTCACTACCCATGACCAGTCCATCCCATTTCTGCCCCCGTCTCTGAAGCTCCCGCTTGTTTCTCAGAGTCCATAGTCTCTCATGCTTCATTCCTCCTTCTGATTACCCCCTTTCTTTATCCCTTTCTTCCCCTACTGATCTTCCTAGTTCTTACATTCCATACATGAGAGATATCATATGATAATTGTCTTTCTCTGCTTGACTTATTTCACTAAGCATTATCTCCTCCAGTGCCGTCTATGTTGAAGCAAATGTTGAGAACTCGCTCTTTCTGGATAGCTGAGTAATATTCCATTGTATATGTATGGGACTCATAACTTCTTAATCCAGTCATCTGTTGTGGGCTGGCATCTCAGTTCTTTTCCACGCTTTTGGCTATTGTGGACAATGCTGCTATGGAACATTAAAAAGATGTATGGCCCTTCTCTTCACTACATCTGTACCTTTGGGGTAAACACCCAAAGTAGTGCAAATGGCTGGATCATAGGGTAGCTCAATTTTTAACTTTTTAAGGGACTCTCCACAGTTTTCCCAGAGTGGCTGTACCAACATGCATTCCCACAAATAATGTAGGAGGGATCCCCTTCTCCACATCCCTTCCAACAATTGTTGTTTCGTCTTGTCAATTTTTGCCATTCTAACTGGCGAAGGTGGTATCTTAGTGTGGTTTTTGATTTGAATTTCCCTGATGGCTAATGATTTTGAACATTTTTTCATGTGTCTGTTAGCCATTTGTATGTCATCATTGGAAAAGTGTCTGTTTATATCTTCTGCCCATTTTATGATTTGCTTATTTGTTTCTCATGTACTGAGTTTGAGAAGTTCTTTGTAGATCTTGGATACCAGTCTTTACCTGTAGTGTCATTTGCAAATATATTCTCCCATTCCGGCTGCCTCTTAGTTTTTTTTGACTGTTTCTTGGCTGTGCAGAAACTCTTATCTTGATGAAGTCCCACAAGTTCATTTTCTTTGTTTCTCTTGCCTTTGGGGATGTAAGGCCAGAAAGGCTGTTTTTGGCCGATGTCGTAGAGGTTGCTGCCTCTATGTTCTCCTCTTAGATTTTGATGGATTCCCTGTCTCACATCAAGGTCTTTCATCCATTTGGAGTTTATCTTTTGTGTATGGTGTGGTAGAGTGGTCAAGTTTCATTGTTTTGCAAGTAGCTGTCCAATTTTCCCAGCACCGTTTATTGAACAACTGTCTTTTCCCACTGGATGTTTTTTCCTGCTTTATCAAAGATTAGTTGCCCAAAGAGCCTGTTGAGTGTTCATTACTGGGTTCTCTCACTGTTCCATTGGCTCATGTGTCTGCTTTTGTGCCAGTACCCATGCTGTCTTTTGTGATCACAGCTTTGTAGTACACTCTCAAAAAAAAAAATCTGGCACTGTGATGCCCCCAGCTTTGTTTTTTCTTTTTCTAACAGGTCTCTTGGCGATTCAGCCTTGCTCCAATGGCCGTACCATGACTGGTTTGTCCTGGTGCTCCTAAATGTTCATCGTACTTTTGATCGGATACAAGAAAACAGACGTCTGGGTTTTTTGGTAGGTAATGCATAATATGTTAATTCTTCCAATCCATGAGCATGGAATATTTTTCCATCTTTTGTGTCTTCTCCTCAATGTCTTTCTGCGAAGAGTGATTTGTAGTTTCCTAATATATAGATCCTTTGACGCCTCTGGTTAAGTGAATCTCCAAGGTACCTTATGGTTTTTGGTGCTTTTGTAAATGGGATAGATTCCCTAATTCCTCTTTCTTCAGTCTCATTATTCGTATAGAAATGCAACTGATTCCTGGTTAGATTGATTTTGTATCCCACCACATTACTGAATTGCTCTCTAATTCTAATAGTTTGGGAGAGTGGATTCTTGGGTTTTCTTATATAGAGTACCATGTCATCTGCGAAGAGAGACATTTTGACTTCTTCTTGCTGATCTGGATAGGTTTTATCCCTTTTGTTGTGTCTGATTGCTGCTGCAAGGACTTCTAGTACTATGTTGAATAATAGTGGTGAGACTGGGCATCCTTGTCGTGTTCTGATCTAATGGAAAGGCTTCCAGCTTTTCCCATTGAGAATGATATTTGGCTGCAGGGCTTTTCATAGATGGTTTTTATGAGGTTGAGGAATGTGCCCATCCCTACACTCTGGAAGGGTTTTAATCAGGAAAGGATGCTGTATTTTGTCAAAATGCTTTTCTGCATCAATTGAGAGGATCATATGGTTCCTGAGTCTTTTCGTTGGATAGTGATGGTCATCACGCCTTGATCGATTTGGCTACCGTTGAACCACCCATCCCAGGGATGAATCCTACTTTTGGTTATGATGGCTAATCCCTTTAATGTACTGTTGGATTCCTATTGTAGCCAGGATCTTGTTGAGGATTTTGGCATCCATCTTCATTATTAGGGAAATCTGTCTGTAATTCTCCTTTTTTGATGGGGACCATCTTTCCTAGTTTAGAATCAGCAAAAATAGATTACATTCCTCGCTAGAATGCTGCTTGGCAGCTTTCCTTAAAGCTTTTGGCTTTTGAAATAGTTTAGGA
>NW_024423319.1:77889471-77920192 GCF_017311325.1 Ursus maritimus
GTATTTTGATCGGGATAGCATTGAAAGTGTAGATTGCTCTGGGTAGCATGGACATTTTAACTATGTTAATTCTTCCAATCCATGAGCATGGAATATTTTTCCATCTTTTTGTGTCTTCCTCAATGTCTTTCAAGAGTGATTTGTAGTTTCTAATATATAGATCCTTTACGTCTCTGGTTAAGTGAATTCCAAGGTAACGTATGGTTTTTGGTGCTTTTGTAAATGGGATAGATTCCCTAATTCCTCTTTCTTCAGTCTCATTATTCGTGTATAGAAATGCAACTGATTTCTGAGCATTGATTTTGTATCCCACCACATTACTGAATTGCTCTCTAATTCTAATAGTTTGGGAGTGGATTCTTTTGGGTTTTCTATATAGAGTACCATGTCATCTGCGAAGAGAGACATTTTGACTTCTTCTTTGCTGATCTGGATAGGTTTTATCCCTTTTTGTTGTCTGATTGCTGTTGCAAGGACTTCTAGTACTATGTTGAATAATAGTGGTGAGACTGGGCATCCTTGTCGTGTTCCTGATCTTAATGGAAAGGCTTCCAGCTTTTCCCCATTGAGAATGATATTTGCTGTAGGCTTTTCATAGATGGTTTTTATGAGGTTGAGGAATGTGCCCTCTATCCCTACACTCTGAAGGGTTTTAATCAGGAAAGGATGCTGTATTTTGTCAAATGCTTTTTCTGCATCAATTGAGAGGATCATATGGTTCCTGAGTCTTTTCTTGTTGATATGATGTATCACGCTGATCGATTTGCCAATGTTGAACCACCCGTGCATCCCAGGGATGAATCCTACTTGGTTATGATGGCTAATCCCTTTAATGTACTGTTGGATTCTATTAGCCAGGATCTTGTTGAGGATTTTGGCATCCATCTTCATTAGGGAAATCGGTCTGTAATTCTCCTTTTTGATGGGGACTTTTCCTGGTTTGGGAATCAAGGTAATATTGGCCTCATAGAATGTGTTTGGTAGCTTTCCTTCTGTTTCTATTTTTTGAAATAGCTTTAGGAGAATAGGTATTATTTCTTCTTTGAATATTTGGTAGAATTCCCCAGGAAAACAGTCTGGGCCTGGAGTTTTGTTATTTCGAAGGTTGTTTATCACTGACTCAATCTCTTCATAAGTAATTTTTTTTTTAGAAAATCAATTTCTTCCTATTTCAATCTTGGTAGTTTATAGGTTTCCAGGAAGGCCTCCATCTCGTCCAGATTGCTTAATTTATTGGCATAAAGCCGTTGATAAATGTTTCTAATAATCCTTCCAATTTCATTGGTGTTGGTTGTGACCTCTCCCTCTTCATTCATAATTTTATTAATTTGGGTCCTTTCTCTATTCTTTTGGATAAGTCTTGCCAGCGGTCTGTCAATTTTATTGATTCTCTGAAAGAACCAGCTTCCTGTTCTGTTGATCTGCTGTACTATACTCCTGGTTTCTAATTCATTGATTTCTGCTCTAATCTTGGTCAACTGTTTCCTCCTGCGTGTATTAGGCCTGTCCCTCTGTTCCTGCTCCAGCTTCTTGAGGTGAGAATATAAAAACTGCATTTTAGATTTTTCTATTCTTTTGAGTGAGGCTTGGATGTCTATGTATTTCCTCCTTAGAACTGCCTTTGCAGTATCCCATAGGTTTTGGACTATTGTGTTTTCATTCTCGTTGGTCTCCATAAATTGTTTAAATTGATTTTTGATTTCCTGGTTTATCGAGTCATTCTTGAGCAGGATGGTTCTTAGTCTCCAAGTGTTTGAGTTTCTTCCAAATTGTTCCAATTTCAGAGCACTGTGGTCTGAGAATATGCATGGAATAATTTCAGTCTTTTGGTATCTGTTGAGACCTGTTTTGTGACCCAGAGCATGGTCTATTCTTGAGAATGTTCCATGGGCATTAGAATAGAATGAGTATTCTTTGGTTCTAGGGTGTAGTGTTCTATATATATCTACGAGGTCCAACTCTTCGAGTATGGCATTCAAAGCTCTTGTTTCTTTGCTGATTTCTTGCTTAGGTGATCTGTCTATGGCTGATAGTGGTGTGTTGAGGTCTCCTACTATTAGTGTATATTTATCTATATGTCTCTTTATTCTGGTTAAGAGTTGGTTTGTGTAGCTTGCTGCTCCCCTGGTGGTGGCATAGATATTTATAATTGTCATACCCACTTGTTGGATACATCCTTTAAGAATAATATAGTGCCCTTCTGTGTCTCTAACTATAGTCCTTAGTTTAAAATCCAATCTGTCTGCTATGAGAATTGCTACCCCAGCTTTCTTTTGAGGTCCGTTGGCGTGAAAGATGGTATTCCATCAGTTTACTTTCAGTCTGAATGTATTTTTAGGTTCAAAATGAGTCTCTTGTAGACAGCAAATGGATGGGTCATGTCTTTTTATCCAATCTGCAACCCTGTGTCATTATGGGAGCATTTAGGCCATTTACATTGAGACTGATTATTGAGATATATGATTTTTAATGATGCCATGTTGCCTGTACAGTCTTTGGTTCTATAGATTGTGACTTTCTGTTCTGTATCACTCTTGGGGCCTTTTTACTTTTATAGAACACCCCTTAATATCTCCTGTAGGGCTGATTTTGTGGTTACAAAATTGGTCAATGACTGGCAATTCTGGAAGGTCTTTATCTCTCCATCAATTCTGAATGACAGCCTTGCTAGATACAGGATCCTTGGCTGCATGTTTTTCTCTGAAAGAGCTTTAGAAATGCCCCCCCAACCCTTTCTCTCATTCCAGGTCTGTGTAGACAGGTCTGACGTAATTCTGATACCTTTGGCTTGGTACGTGAGAAATTTCTTTTCTCTTGGCTGCTTTCAATACTGTATCTTTGTATCTAATATTTGCGAAATGCACTATGACGTGACGTGGCGTAGGTTTGTCGTGGTTGAGCTTGGGAGGGGTCCTCTTGGACATGAATGTTTGTTTCCTTTGCTAGATTAGGGAAGGTTTCAGCTAGAATTTATTCAAATATCTCTTCTAGACCTCTGTTTTTCTCCACCCCCTCGGGGATGCCGATGATTCTGACATTGGAACATTTCATTGAGTCAGTAATCTCCCATAACCTACATTCCTGAGCGTGGATTTTTTTGAGTCCAGATTCTATTTTAGCTTTTTCTTCTACTAACCCATCCTCCAATTTGCTGATACGTTCTTTTGCCTCATTCACCCTGGCCATCAGAGCCTCTAATTTTGACTGCATTTGGCTCATAGATTTTTTAATTTCTGCCAAATTCACTCTCATTTCTGCCCTTAGAGATTCTATATTCTCATTAACATTTTCATTAATACTTTTTTCAAGTCTACACATCATATTGACCATTGTTACTCTGAATTCCATTTCTGATAATTTGGTTATATCCATATGCATTAGTTCTGTGGCAGAGGTCACAGACTCATTGTCTTTTCTTTGCTGGTGGGGATTTCTCCTTCTTGTCATTCTGATGAGGAGAGGTTGCGGGGTTGTCCAGTGCCCAAATTATTGACTGGGACCCAGGCCGTGTGCCCTTGTTTTATAGGGATCTTAGGGATGTGGGCTTCTTTTTTTTTTTTTTAAAGATTTTGTTTATGTGACAGGGAGACAGCCAGCAAGAGAGGGAACACAAGCAGGGGAGTGGGAGAGGGAGAAGCAGCCTCCCAGCGGAGGAGCCCGATGTGGGACTCGATTCCGGAATGCTGGGAGCAAGCCCTGAGCCGAAGACAGATGCTTAAGGACTCCGCCACCCAGGCACCCTGGGATGTGGGCTTCTTGATTTTTGAGCCTGCCTTCTGGGGGAGGGGCCTGCCGCACTGATACTCAGGCAGCCCTATTTGGGTAGAGTCTCCATGTCCCCTGCAAGGGGGGATGGGATGGGCACACTGTGAGCCGGTATTTCCAGGCTTTTGTTCTCTGGCGGCTTTCCCTGGCAGTTTGCTGCGCCTCTTCTGAGAGTCAGAGCAGCAGTGGCTGAATCTCAGCCTCTGTCTCAGATCAGAGGGATCGCTGACCATTTTCCACAGATGTCCTGGCCACTTTAACTCTGTTCCTTTTGGTTCTGCTCTACCCTGCACCGTCCCAGGATGTGCGCCCCACAGCCAGCATCCCAGCCCTCACTTCCAGGGCCTGCGCATCTCAGTCCTTTGTGTTTCTAATACCACCAGCCGCCAGCCGCCAGCTGCCAGCCTCCCCCGCAAGCTCCCGGAGCTCCTGGTCTCAATCTGTTTCCAGTGAGCACACTGGAGTTCCGTAAGAAGTCTGGTGGCGCGCGCTCCCTGGCTCACGGTCTCAGTCTGTTCTCTCGCGGGTGCAGTCCTCGAGTCTGCCTGCTCCCCCGTGCAGGTGGCTACTGCTTACCGGCGCCCGAAATTGGCAGCTCCCTCCCCCTTCCATTTATCTTCCAATATCTGTGTGTGGTTTCATGGCTCCCTGCTTTGTACCTCAATACTCAGCGCTGGAGATGTTCATTTGTAGAGATCCAGATGTATCTTCCTGCGTCTCGTGCTGATTCCATGGATGTTCAGGCTGGTCTGGTACCTACTAGCTCCACTCAGGGGACCGGCTGAGAAAGTGGTCCCCTACTCCTCCGCCATCTTAACTCCTCCCCCCCATTAGAAGTGTTTTGATCCTTCTCTGCCTATAGCATTGTTAGTCTGTTACCTTAAAGTGCTCTCTTCTGTTGACTGTGGCTATTATTGTTCTCCTTAGGTGAGATATTAATGCTGGAGAAGTTGATGTGGGTCAGACTTTTCTTCCCCCAGCTGTTGTAAAATTTAGAATGGCAAAGTCCTTCCTTTTGGAATCCATGCATTTGTTAGGGAGAAGAGTCTAAGAGGAGTTCACAATGGATACCATTGCCCTCCTCTTGCCAGTGTCCTACTGGGAGCTCTCTTGTATCCTCAAAGTGAAAATCTTGTGGATTTCCTGAAAGAAATTTCTGCAAAAGTGTGGAGGATCCTAAGAACACAGGCCTCAGGTGCTCCTAATTCTCATGATAGTCCATAGTCTCCAGCAGTATGCCAAAATTACTATTTAATTGTTCCAACTAGTTAGTGCTTTCTGCTCCAGGTAAGTAAACTAGATGCTGTCTGTCTTAGAAATGCCTGACTTCATATCTCAGGGTGGCAGTTTTCTATATGACCTCAGTTCTCAGATGGGTCCAAGAAAAGTCCTTAATTTTCAGATTGACCAGTTTTTCATAAGGATAAGAGCACTAACTTACAAGCTGTTGGAACAGAAACGGGAAGTTCCTTGGTTATTTTATAAACCCCCAAATTAGACATTTTTATTGTCATTTTCCAAGTCCATGTTGGCTTCTTTTTACCTACATGTTTGCCATTTTACTTGTTCACCATTTCTTCTTGACTGTTAGCCTTCCTTCTGGGACCACTTTTCTTCTTCCTTATGTATATCCCATACAACCCCTCATACTGAAGGTCTGTTGATAAATTCTTTCAGTTGTTTGCTTGAAAATGTATTTATTTCGTCCTCATTCTTGAAAAGAGTTTTGGTGAATACACAATACTGACTTAATAGTTATTTTCTCATAAGACTTTGATGATATTATTCCTCTATCTCTGGTTTTCATTACTGCATTGATACATGCATTGAAAATATAAATGTTGCTCTTATTAGGGATTATTTTTCCCTTATTACCTTTCAATATTTATTTGGTTTTAGTGCTCTTATATTTTATTATGATTTTTCTAAGTGTTGCTTCTTTTCATTTTTATTTTTTAAGCTGGGCTTTCCTTTCCTGAGCACTGATATTTTTCTTCAATTCTGAAAAATTCTCTCACATATAATTTATTCAAATGTTGCTTTTCCCACATTATTTCTATCTTCTCCTTCTGGAACTGCAATCAGGCTCATGATAGACTTTCCATTCTATCCATGCTTTTATTTCAATTTCATATTTTTATCCTTTTCCTATGGTACATTCTTTATAAATTCTTCAGATTTATCTTCAAGTTCATGAATTCTCTTCACCATTTTTAAATTTGCTGTTTAATCTAGACATTACATATTTAACTTCAATGATTTTATCTATTTTATATAAATTCAATTAAATAACATATAGTATAGTATTAGTTTCAGAGTTAGGGTTTAGTGATTCATCAGTTGCATGTAACAACCACTGCTCATTACATCAATTGCACTCCTTAATGCCCATCACCAGTTACCCCACCCCCTCATCCACCTCCCCTCCAGCAACCCTCAGTTTGTTTCTTATATTGAAGAGTTTCTAATGGGTTGTCTCCCTCTCTGAGTTTGTCTTATTTTATTTTCCCTCTCTTCCCCTATGTTCATCTGTTTTGTTTCTTAAATTCCATATATCAGTGAAATCATATGATATGTCTTTCTCTGACTGATTTATTTCATTTAGCATAAAACCCTCTAGTTCCATCCACATCATTGCAAAGGGCAAGATTTCATTCTTTTTGATGGCTGAGTAATATTCCATTGGATATATATCCCAAATCTTCCTTATCCATTTGGCTGTTGAAGGACATCTGGTCTCTTTCAATATTTTGACAATTGTGGATATTGCTGCTATAAACATTGGGGTACATGTGCCCCTTCAAATCACTATGCTTGTATTCCTTGAATAAATATGTGGTAGTGCAATTTCTGCATCACAGGATAGTTCTATTTTTAAATTTTTGAGGAACTCCCATACTGTTTTCCAGAATGTCTGCACCAGTTTGCATCCCCACCAACAGTGTAAGAGGGTTCCCTTTTCTCCTCATCCTCACCAACATTTGTTGCTTCCTGACTTGGTAATTTTAGCTATTCTGATTGGTGTGAGGTGGTTATCTTATTGTGGTTTTGATTTGTTTTTCCTTGATGCTGAGTGAGGTTGAGCATTTTTTCATGTGTCAGTTGGTCATTTGTATGTCTTCTTTGGAGAAATGTCTGTTCATGTCTTCTGCCCATTTCTTGACTGGATTATTTGTTTTTTGGGTGTTGAGTTTGGTAAGTTCTTTATAGATTTTGGATACTAGCCCTTTAAGACATTTGTAAATATCATCTCCATTCTGTAGGTTGTCTTTTGGTTTTACAACTGTTTCCTTTGCTGTGCAAGTTTTTTACCTTGATGAAGTCCCAATAGTTCAGTTTGCTTTTGTTTCCTTTGCCTTTGAAGACATGTCTAGCAAGAATTTGCTGCAGCCAAGGTCAAAGAGGTTGCTGCCTGTGTTCTCTTCTAGGATTTTGATGGATTCTTGTCTCACATTTGGGTCTTTAATCCATTTTGAGTTTATTTTCCTGTATGGTGTGAGAAAATGGTCCAGTTTCATTCTTCTGCATGTGGGCGTCCAATTTTTCCAACACCATTTGTTGAAGAGACTGTCTTTTTTCCATTGGATATTCCTTCCATCTCTGTCAAAGATTAGTTGACCATAGAGTTGAGGGTCCCTTTCTGGGTTCTCTATTCTGCTCCATTAATCTATGTGTCTGTTTTTGTGCCAGTACTATACTGCCTTGATAACTACAGCTTTGTAATAGAGCTTGAAGTCCGGAATTGTGATACAACCAGCTTTGGTTTTCTTTTTCAACATCCCTTTGGCTATTTGGGGTCTTTTCTCATTCCGTATAACTTTTAGGATAATTCGTTCCAGCTCTGCAAAAAATGTTAATGGCATTTTGATAGGGATGGCACTGAATGCGTAGATTGCTTTGGGTAGCATAGACATTTTAACAATATTTGTTCTTCCAATATATGAGCAGGGAATGATTTTCCATTTCATTCTGTCTTTCTCAATTTCTTTCATAAGTGTGCTATACTTTTCAGAGTCCAGATCCTTTCCCTCTTTAATTAGGTTTATTTCTAGGTGTCTTATGGGTTTTGGTACAATTGTAAATGGGATTGTTTCTTAATTTCTTTTTCTTCTGTCTCATTGTTATTGTATAGAAATGCAACTGATTTCTTTGCTTTGATTTTATATCCTGCCACTTTGCTGAATTCCTGTATGACTTCTAGTGATTTTGGGGTGGAGTCTTTTGGGTCTTCAAGATAGAATACTATATCATATGTGAAGAGTGAGTTCGACTTCTTCTTTGCCAATGTGGATGTGTTTTATTTCTTTTTATTGTCTGATTGCTGAGGCTAGGACTTCTAGTACTATGATGAATAACAGTGGTGAGAGTGGACATCCCTATCTTATTCCTGACCTTAGCGGAAAAGCTCTTATGTTTTCCCCATTGAGGATATTCACTGTGGGTTTTTTGTATATGGCTTTTATGATGTTGAGGTATGTTCTTTCTATTCCTACATGGCAGAGAGTTGTTTTTTTTCTATTCTCTTTTTTTAATGTTTTTTTTTATTATATTATGTTAGTCACCATACAGTACATCCCTGGTTTCTGATGTAAAGTTCGACGATTTGTTAGTTGCATATAACACCCAGTTCACCATGCAATACGTGCCCTCCTTACTACCCATCACCAGCCTATCCCATTCCCCCACCCCCCTCCCCTCTGAAGCCCTCAGTTTGTTTCTCAGAGTCCATAGTCTCTCATGCTTCATTCCTCCTTCTGATTACCCCCCCTTTCTTTATCCCTTTCTTCTCCTACCGATCTTCCTAGTTCTTATGTTCCATAGATGAGAGAAACCATATGATAATTTTAATTACAATATGTATTGGTGTGGATATACTTTTATTGATTTTGTTGGAGTATCGCTGTGCCTCTTGGATCTGGATATCTGTTTCCTTCCTCAGATTAGGGAATTTTTTAGTTATTATTTCTGCAAGTGGATTTTCTGCCCACATTTTTCTCTCTTCTTCTGGGATCCCTATACTATGAATGTTATTATGTTTGATGGAGTCTCTCAGTTCCCTGAATCTATTCTCATTTTGTATAATTCTTTTTTTCTCTCTTTTGTTCAGCTTGATCACTTTCAGTTACTCTGTCTTCTAGATCACTAATTTGTTCTTCTACATCGTCCAGCCTGCTGTTCATTTTATTAAGTGTGTTTCTCATTTATTGAACCCTTCATCTCTATTATGTTATTCCTTATCTGTGTGTTAAGGGCCTCACTGATGCCTTCCAGTCTTTTCTCAAGTCCAGTCTGTATCTTTATGATCATTACTTTAAATTCTCTGTCAGGCATGTCACTTATATCTGTTTTGCTTAGACCTCTGGTCATGGCCTTATCTAGTTCTTTCATTTGGAATAAATTTGTCTGTCTTCTCATTTTATGTAAGTCCTTATGCATGTTCCTGTATGTTAGGAAAGTCAGCTACTTCTCCTATTCTTGAGGATAATGGCCTTATGAAGAAGAGGTCCTATAATACCCTTTAGTATAGTGTCCCCTATTCCCCATGGCCTAGTGTTTCAGGGCATGTCTCCATTTGTGCTGCATGTGCTCTGCCATTGTACCCCTGCTGCTTTATCCTTTAGGCCAGTCATCTGCAAAGGCTCTCATTACCTGTTGTGGCCAATATTTTGTACCTGGTCTGAGTGTGGCAAGTTTTAACTAGTTGTGTTCTAGTCTGCTTGTGCTTTCACCATTGCTGCAAGAACCAAGGCCCAGCAAAACCCCTGGTTCGAGGGATGCAATGTGGGCAGGGTTTGGGGCTGGTCTTCTAGGGGAAGGGTCCTGCCATAACGGAACTGAGACAAGCATGACTAGGAAGGGCAGTCCCACCAGAGTGTGTGTGTGTGGGGGGGGGTCAGTGTTTGGTATAAACTGGTTTGGTAGCAAGGGTAGGCCTTGTCTGGCTCCCACAAGTGGTCCTGTGCTTAAACTGAGGGGTGGGGGAGAGAAGTGGTGCCTGTCATTCCCTTTGTTCCCAGAGGGGTCTTTCCCTGAATGCTGCTACTAAGTGACACACTCCAAATAACCTCCCCATTGTGTGTCTCAGGCACTCTTCAGATTGCTGTTTTCAAGTTGTATGCCTGCGGGCTGTTTACCCTGCTTTCTCTCTAAGAGCATCTTTAATGCCTTCTGTGCTTTCCCAGAGCCAATCCTGCTGGCCATTAAACCTCCAGGCTTTAAGCCCTGGTAGTTACAAGAACTCAAAAAATTCAGCCCCTCTTACTTTCCAAGTCCATTTCCATGAGTGTTTGTCTTCCCCATGTGGGCTCCCCTGTGTGCTCATCTGTCTCTCACCCTCTTCTGCAACTGCAGCTTCTTCCCCACCATGGTGGCCATGATCTGTTTCTCTCCAAAGGTGTGTTTCCACACTTCTTACTTTCTTCAATGTGGCCTCTTCTCTACCTTTAGTTGTGGAGTTTGTTCTGCCAGTCTTCAGATTGGTTTGGGGGTTATTTAAGATGATTTGATAGTTATCTAGTTTTATTTGTGGGACAAGGCAAGCCTAGAGTTTTCCTACTCCACCACTGTCTTCCCAGACTTCTTTGTTTCTTTTTTTTAATCTTTTTTTTTTGCCTTTTCCTCATCTTATTTGAGCATTTTCATGATCCCATTTTATTGCTTGTGTTTACTTATCATTTATATATCTTTGTGTTTTGGGTTTTTTTGTTGTTGTTGTTTGTTTACTTTTTTTAGTGGTCCCCCTAGGGTTTACAATGTATGTTTTAAAATAATTTGGGTTCACTTTCAAATAACACTATATTACTTTACATGTAGAACAAGTACTTTACAACAGAATATTCCCAGACTCTTCCTTCCTTTCCATGTGTCATTGTTGTTTCATTTCATTTTGATATATGCTATGAACACCCAATACATTATTACTATTATTGCTTTAAACAGTTATCTTTCAGAACAATTAAAAATATGCAAAATAAAAGATATATTTTGCCTCAGTTTATTCCTTTTCCAATGCTCTTAATGATGTAGATCCAATTTTCTGACCAATATCATATCTTTTCTGCCTAAATATTGTTCTTTAATATTTCTTATAAGACAGGTCTGCCCATGATGAATTTCCTGTTTTTGTTTGTCTGAAATAGAAGTATTTATTTCGCCTTTGTTGTTAAAGGACATTTTTGCTGAATTTAGAATTCCGTATTGGCAGGGTTTGTGGGGCTTTTGTTGTTGTTGCTGTTGTTGTTTACTTTCAATACTTTAAATTTTTCATTCCACTATCTTTTTTGCTTATTTGGCTTCTGACAAGAAGTCCAGTATAATTTTCTTCCTTATTCTTCTGTAAGTAAGGTGTTCCAACCACCCCTTTTTCCTGGCTTCTTTCAGTACTTTATTTTTGCCTGATTTTCTGCAGTTTGAATTTGCTATGTCTAGGTGTGGTGTGCTTCTCTTTTAAATTTTATTTATCCTGCTTGGTATTCTTTGTGATACTTGGATCTGTGGTTTGGTATCAATAACTCAATTTTGGAAAATTTTGGCAATTCTTTCTTCAGATATTTCTTCTTTCCCATTATCTCCCTCTTCTCCTTCTGTTATTCTAATTACATATATATTGCATTCTCTATATACATTCGAATTACATATGTATATATATGATAGTTATATGTTGCAAATATATTACACTATTTGATACTTTCCCAAAGTTCTTGGATGTTTTGTTCTATTTTGTTTTGTTTGTTTGTTTTTTACTATTTTTTTTCTCTCTGCATTTTAGGGTGTGTAATTTCTACTGATCTATCTTCAAGCTCATATATTCCTCCGCTACGTTAACTTATGAGAACATTGAAGACATTCTTCAGATCAATTACTGTGTCTTTCTCTTGCATTTACATTTGATTCTTTCTTATACTTTCCATCCCCATACTGAAATTATCTATCTGACCTTGCATGTTGTCTACCTTTTCTAAAAAGCTTTTAACTTATCAATCATAGCTATTTTAAATTCCTTGCCTGATAATTCCAACATGTGTATCATAACTGAGTCTGATCCTGATGATTTGTCTCTTCAGACCATTTTTTTCTTGCCTTGATTCTTCCCTTTGTGCTGCTCTCTGGAGACAATTATCTTTTGCATACTTTGAAGATGTACTCTTCTATTATTTTACTTATTTTAGTCTGGTAATAGGGAATAGGGGACTAATGACATTTCATGTTAGTCTGATTAAGCCTCAGTCTTAGGCAGGCTTATCCTCAGTCTTGGAGGTGTGACCTTCCCATGTGTTCCTGACTCTTCTTTAACTATAATGGTGGGCCTAGTGCATATTCCTATGCCTCCTGGGCTACAGCATTTTTTCCATTTTCCTTCTCCAGCTGTGGTGAATTTCTACCAGTGTCCTCAGTTTCTGTTGCCCTTGCTTCTGCAGATTAAGGCTTATTTTCTTTAGGGGAGATGGAGTAGATTGATTTCATCAGAGTTTCAATGGTGTTGGCCATTCCTCTCTGTCAGCTGCCGTTAATTTCTACCAGTGCTCTCAAACTACAGTTGCATTCCCTTTCTCTGTGAAGACTAAGGCTTTTGTTTCATAGAATACAGAGGGAGAATGGTCTGGGCATTTCAGCCCATGACTGCTATTCTGTTTTTCTCTCCAAGCCAGAGCTACAAGGCATCTTTCTCAGAATTCTTCTGTCTTCCCTGTCAGCAGGTGGAATTCCTAGAGGATGCAAAACCACCTATGTTTTCAGCCCCCAGGGGCTTCACATTCCCATACTAGCCCACAGTGAACCTTTAGCAATTTATTAAAAATTTTTAGCTGAGTCTTCTTATGAGTTTATATGTTGTGCAGTAGTATCTATGAAAGATAAACAAATACCTGGGCCCTATTGCTCCCTGCAGATGTCTGCCTGTCTCTATGAATTTGGGGTTAGCTGTTAACAATGTAATCTGTTTTCTAATGAATTCAAAAGTCTGTTTGAAAATTTCCAGGTTTTTGTTATTGTTGTTGTTGTAATGGTAGAGAAGATGTCTTTCCAATTCAACATCTCTGAGCTGATACCAGAAGATGATGGGAACCTGGGGATAAGATTTTGAGATTTTGTTTATCTTCCAGCATCAATACCACAGTTTACCAATTCCCCCACAATGGTGATCATGGTGGGTTTACCAGCTCGAGGAAAGACCTACATCTCCACGAAGCTCACAAGATATCTCAACTGGATAGGAACACCAACTAAAGGTATGTCTCTGAAACCCTTTGTTCTACAGCCCCCTCCTGGCCACTGGCTGAAGAGTAAGGTAGCAGGCCTCAGAAAGAACATTATCTACTACTACTACTACTACTACTACTACTACTACTACTACTACTACTACTACTACTACTACTACTACTACTACTACTACTACTGTAACTACTACTACTACAACCACCACCACACTCTTAAAAGTTCTACAATTTCTTGAGCACATACTCTATGCCTAACTGCACTCTGGGTACTAGGTATAGGAAAACTAGTAAGAGTAAATGTCTGTTCTCAGGGACCTCCAGTTTTGCAAGACTGTAACACAATCCTATCAGTAATATACTATTTTTATTACCATTGTTATTTTTTATTACCATTATTATTATTACCACACCAATATTACTATTTTGATTAGCATTACCATTTACTCAAAACCTTAAGATTTTCTTCAAGCCTTAGGTTATGTAGAATCAAGTACATTGAAGCCACAGCCCAGAGTTTCCCACAAGGTCTTCACTAAAGCTGGGCACCTTCATTCACCTCATCCTCTGGAGCTCAGGTGTCCACTCTCTCCAAGCCTCTCTTTAGGTCTGGGCTTGTTGACTTCCCCTCCCCAGCTGGAAGTGGTCCTGCCTTTTTCCACATCCAGAAGGGCCTCCTTCTCTGCCTGTCAACCTCCTCCTTCACTCCCTATTTCCAACTTTCCATTCTCCTCAGTGTGGTCTCTTTTCTGCTTACTATCAGTTATTTAGTAATCACTCTCTCCTATTCCCCCATTTGATTTCTCTACCTACCCCCACCCTGTATCCCCACTCCTATTTGATTGTTCTGTTGCCCCTGAGAGGACTGTGGTTCTGTGAGCTCCCATACCAACCCTCCTGACAGCCCCCTCTATGCCAACACTAATTACAGAGTGTGTTGTTGTAGTGCATGTCTGGGTCTCTCTCCCCAGGAGCTGTTCTGGGGACAGAGCACCAGATCATATTCCTTTCCCTCTCTCAAGTATGACCAGATTAAGACATTTAGAGGCTCTAAACAGTAAGAGATAGGGTGCCCCCACATCATATACAATTTAGGATATAAATGGTAAAGATAAGAAAGTCTGCCAATGTTTTTTATTTATCCCAGATGACTATAATGATGTTTTCAATGAATATCAACTTATCTGAAAAATTTTATTGGGACCATGTTCCTCCTTTCCTCGTGCACTACGCAAGTACTTAGACTCTCACTTGTGAAATGGAGCACTGCTCCCCAGTGCAGCAAACAGTTCTCCTTGGGCATTTATTTATTAAATCATTAATTATTCATTGAGAACATAGCTGTGTCAAAGCTGTTGTTGGGTATTGGGCAAAGACAAGTAGGATAGGATGCCTATCCTCAAAGAACTAACATCTACTCTTAAGCTCTAAAATGCCCATGAAAAAGAAACTAGTATTATCATCATTCCACAGTTGATTAAATTAATGCCCAAGAGGAGAAGTGCCTCTAAAAGCACATGGCCACCAAGTGACAGAACCAGGAAATGAGCCCACATCTGGTTGATTCCAAAGCCTGACACTCACTGTGCCAGGTCTGCTACTTGGCTTTATGGATGGAAAGAAAAAATAATCCCACATTGTCCCTATACTCACCTTTTCTCCATTATTTTTCTCTCCTTTCTCTTGCCCATCCCAGCACCTTATCTATCTTCCCCTTCCCTTCCTCTCTTCAACTCTCCTCCTCTCTTTCTCCCATTTCTTCTTTTCCTTCATGCGCTTTCTCTAATTCACTGGTGAAGGATTTCCCAATGGTTTTTATGTTCCAAAACCCATGCAAGGCATTGAAGATGCAAAAGTTCATGAGAGTCACACCCTGTCCTTGAAGAGTTTTCTATCTGTCTGGGATGCATACTAACACCTCATGGTCACTTATGGAATCCTAGAGCAGGGTACTGAGGAGGCTCACAGAGGAAATCACCAACTGGAAGGCAGAGAAAACTTCTAGATAGGGTATATTTGAGCTTGGTCCTGTGGGAGGAGTAGAACTTTGGCAGAAGAGGAGAGAAGGACTAGTTCTTGTGGAGGACTGCAGACTCCAAGTAGCTTCTGCTGGGTCTTAGGGGAGTATGGAATGGTGGTGGATGGGTCTCTGCCTTAATGCACATGCTTTCCATCTTCTCCAGTCCAATCCATTCTCACAGAGAACAAAGCCTCAGAGTCATGTTTCAAAGCACAAAGCTTACCATACCTACAGCCTCCAAGGGTCTTCTTGGTCTGCTGGTTTAAGCCTGAGCTTTTTAGCCTGTTGTTCAAGGCCCTCCACAATTTGCCCCTGTCAGTCTCTCAGGCTTCAGTCACAGTGAATGACCCACCATCCCCCAAACATGTTCTGCTTCCTGCCAATGTCATACCTTTGCTTATGTGTTCCTCTACCTGGAATGTCTTTGTTCCCCACTCCCATCCCCCATGCCTGCCTATAAAAGGCCTGCCTTCCTAAAAGGACTGGTTCAAATGCTGCTTTCTCCAAAAAATCATCTTAGATTGCCCCAAGTGTAATTAATCTGTCCTTCCCCCTTATTCTTTTGAATGCCTCTGTCAGAGAACTCAACAAACTGTGTGGGAACTCTATGTTTACTGGTTTACTGTCTGTCCTACCTGCTGGATTGCGAGCTACTTGGGGCCCCATCATGAATATCTCATCTATCTTTGAGACTTCAGAACTCCTGTCCTGCTTCACAGAGTATGCATCAGAATGTATTTATCAAATGGATGAATGAAATATTGCATTAGCCTCTTATCCTTTTTCTCCGCTTTTCCTTATCTTCTCTCAGGTTTTTTCACTATTACTGATGAGAAAGTATGGCTTAGAGAGGGCAATAAATTTAGATTCTCTGTCATGATACAGGAAAATGTAATAATATGGGACTAGGATTCAGGAGGACCAGTCTAGTTCTGTTACCTGCTGACTCACTGTTTGATCCTTAGTGACTGATTTTTACTCACTGGATCTGTTTTCTTATCTTTCCAATAGACTAGAGCATTGAAAGGGTTAGAGTTTATGATAAAATAGAATTGTGGAAAGTCCACTAGCTTTGGAGCCAAACAGACCTGGTTTTTAATCCCAGCTTCCCACTTATTAACTAAGAAAGTTACTTCCTATTTCTGAACTTCAATTTCTTCCTTTGTGAAATGGGATTGTAATTTCTATGTTGCAGGGTTGTAGTGAGGAATAAATGAGATGGTAGCCATAATTTGAAGCTTTATAAGTGTATTATATAGCTATAAATTATACCTCCTTCTATCTCTAAATCCCTCCCAGCAATGAGATATTTTTCCACTAGAATCTTTTCAACCCCTTCACCAGGTCTCCCTGCTTTCAGTGTTTAATTTAGGCCAGTACCGACGAGAGGCAGTGAGCTACAAGAACTATGAATTCTTTCTCCCAGACAACATGGAGGCCCTACTTATCAGGAAGTAAGTGCCTAATATTTTAGAGATCAGTGCTGCCCCTAGTTAAAGGAGGGCTTTCTTCAGATAATGGGGGTGTGGAGCAGAATAATTTGGGTTAGGAAGGAGGTCTTCCAGACTCTCAAAGGGTGGTTGGGAAAGCCCTTCTTCTAGCCTGCCCAAAGCCTGTTTCTGGTCATAACCATCCCCTACTTAAGAACTTAGGAACTAATGGTCTCCTACTCCTTATGGGAGAGAGGGGAAATTTAAGAGTCTGAGCATTTAAGAGTCTCAATAGCTTGGCCCATTCCAGTCTCTCCAGTCCCATTTATTCAATCTCAAGTTCTCTCTCTCCTACAAGACACTGAGCACTTCCAGAACAGATCCCGGGTCTCATTTATTGATCCATGCCCTTATAATAGAACCCAGCAAAGAGTAATCACTAAATAGATTTTTTCCAAATGCACAAATATATTGCCACCACCATACCTGTGCTTGTACTGTTACCCATTCCAGGAATGCCTTCTACTTCACAGACCATATACTCAAATTCTACCTGGATTTAAGGACCAGTTCCACTTGAGCTCTATCACCTCAAAGGTTGTTTTTAATATTATGGCTTTGTCACTAGTCCACTTTTCTTGGGAATGCCACTTTATGCCTGCCCCTAAGATGTGCACACAGAGCCACTTTCAACTGTGTGACCTGTCTGTGCTTATCATAGTGCCTAGAACATTGGATATCCTGTGTAGATGCTTCACAGATGAATAATTTAATGTGAGATATCTGAGAGATGGTGCAAAAGATAATGGAGAAAAATAGAAAGGAACTCATCTTGGGGACAGGGATTGTCTCTGTTTCTTTCTCCATCTTTTTCAGGCAGTGTGCCCTGGCAGCCCTGAAGGATGTCCATGACTATCTCAGCCATGAGGAAGGTCATGTTGCGGTAAGAAAATTTGCATTTTCCCTCAAGTTTCTGCCAGAATGAAGGACCCCTAATATGTATCGAGCACTTACTATGTTCTACACACTATTCTAAGTACTTTGCACATATTAATTTAATTCCACCCTCTCCCATGAGACAGGCATTTCTGTTATACTCCATTTTATAGCCCAGAAAAAAAAAATGGCACAGAGAGATTGAATAATTTCCCAAGGTGGCATGTATGCAGCAAGGCCAAAACTAGAATTCAGGTTATATAGGTCCAAAATCTACACTCTTAACCACTATGTTTCACCACTCCATCCCCAAGAATGCAGTAAGACTATGGTATAGTTTAAGACTACAATACAAACACTTTTAAGTTCTAGAGATTTACCTAAATATCTAGTCAATTTAATCTCATAGACCCTTGATTTGTGAATTCTAAAAGGGGAAAAGATCCTCAAATGGTCCCACCTTAGATACTGAGAATAGGGAGTTGTTTCCTGTTCTTGAAGAGCTCCAAAGTAATGGGGAAGGAAGAAGCCACAACTAGGAGTTGAGAAGATACATTCTAGCTCTCCTAGCAACTCTTGGTGGCCTGGTTAAGGCAAATCTTTCCTCTAAGCCTCAGCTATTTTACCTATGAAATTACCCTAACAAAAATTTACAGTTTTCCTCATTTATACCTATAGTCTGCTACATTTCTGGACTGAGAGCAAGGGCTCAATGAATGCTTAAGAAATTGGCACAAATTGATTTCAAATCCTTCCCTTTTTTTTTGATGTAAATTTCCATGATTCATTAGTTGCGTATAACACCCAGTGCTCCATGCAATATGTGCCCTCCTTAATACCCATCACCGGCCTATCTCAGTCCCCCACCCCCCTCCCCTCTGAAGCCCTCAGTTTGTTTCCCGGAGTCCATAGTCTCTCGTGGTTCATTCCCCCTTCTGTTTATCCCCTCTTCATTCTTCCCTTCCTCCTCCTACCGATCTCCCTGCTATTTCTTATGTTCCATAAATGAGTGAAACCATATGATAATTGTCTTTTTCTGCTTGACTTATTTTACTTAGCATAATCTCCTCCAGTCCCGTCTCTCACATCCTTCCTGTCCTTCAAAACTCAGTCAAGTTCTATCTCACCTTGGAAGCTCTCCACTTAGCATAAGGATAGTCACGGAGTAGGTGTTCTCTCAAAACCAGATTCAGAGTAAACCAATCTCATCATTGGTTTCTAGGTTTTTGATGCTACCAACACCACCAGAGAACGACGGTCACTAATTCTGCAGTTTGCTAAAGAACATGGTTACAAGGTATAGTAACACTCCCACTCTTATCTAGAACCTACTTATCTAGTACAAACCCCAAAGAAAGGCAAACCAGAGGACTCCAATCTGCCAAATCAGCTATAAATCAGGGTCAACATTTTCATTTGGTTATATGGTTTTCCAGATCACAGTTAGAAGAAACAAAACTGAACAGGAAAGAGGTGCCATATTAGGTAATGGAAGATAATTGCTGACAGGCTGACACTGTTGGGGGTGGAAATGAGGAAGGAGGGAAGAGAACTACTACAAAAAGCATATATAAGAACTAACAACAAGAAAAACATTAAAAAATAATCTAGGACCATTCAGTTTAGAGTCAATATGCCTCATAAAACTCAGAATCCTGAAAGTAGCACTGTATGAAATTATGTTGTCAGAGATGTCCCTAGGGATGACTCAGAGCCACTGAGAAGAGGTGAAGCTATGTTTAGCCCTACCAAATATAATTCCCTGCTGAAAATTTCTCTTCTTTTTCTCTTATAGGTCTTTTTCATTGAGTCCATCTGTAATGACCCTGGCATCATTGCAGAAAACATCAGGGTAAGGAGCAAAGACAACCTTACTCTTTCCTCCTTACTTTTCCTCAGGCTTGGATAATACCTAAAAAGACCTCTATGAGGTTTTAAGGTGGTATTCTTCTCCAAGCTTCTCTTCTTACTTCCTATAGGAAGTATTTCCTGACTATCCTGGCCTAAAATAAACCTATGAAATTTAAAAAAGCCATAATATAGAGTCCTTAATATGCACTGGGCACAAAGCTTGGCCCTTATTGATTTGTTACAACAAACCTGCATGTTAGGAATCATTTCATTGTTGGAGAGAGGAAACAGAGAATCCAACAGAAGAGTTTTCAAGGATTCATACAACCAGAAAGAAGTAGAACTGGGACTGGACCTCAGGCTTGTATCAGAAATATAACTACTTTTAGATTCTAGACATGTGGTCTAGAACTGGATCATTGGCCACATTTTATTGTTCCTTATTTCATGAAATTACTGGAGCTCAGAGACAGAAGAGACCTTATAGGTTACCTCCCTCAACCCTCCATCAGATACTTGAAATGGCAGCTAAATGTTTGTCTGTATCTTCTTTTCATACCTCCAATGAAAAGAGACTCAACGCTTTCATCAAATGCAGTCCAATCAAGCTGAAATCTGCCTCCCTGAAATTTTAACTGATTTGTCCTATTTTTGTCTCTTAAGGCATAGAACAGTTCCAATCCCTTTGTTCTTCATCCACCCTTCCATCTATCCATTTACTGATTCAACAGAATTTGAATCTATACAACTGAACTGGGCCATTCTGTGTATTAGAGACATAGAGAAGAGTCCTGACCTTGAGCTCACAGTCTAGTGAGAGATACTGAGAGATACTGACAAGTTTATAGACATAACTGTGAGTCAGTGCTGAGATGAAAAAATAAAGGAGGCTCTGGGAGAACACTCTTGAGTACCTAACCTTGCATGGGAGGGATAGATATGTCTCAGGGAAGGCTTCTCAATGAAAGCAATAGCCGACTTGAATCTTGAAGAATGCATAGGAATTTGGCAGGTGAAGAATTGGAAATAAGGAAATAGCATATACTAATTATGGTATCTCTAGGGAACTATAACTAGTTCAAGTTGGCTAGAGCAAAGTGTGTGGAGGAAAAGGAGTGCAATGGGAGACAGATGAAGAAATCATTTTGGACTCAATTATGACAAATGGGTCACCCAATAAAATAGTTCACACTGTGCCCTAAAAGATATAAGGAAATGCTGAAGAGTTTTAAACAGGGGAATGCTATGGTCAGATGTGCATGTTAAAAATATATTTCTGGTTGCTAGTATGAGGAATACATCAGAAGTAACAAGACTGTAGACAAGATAAATTAGTCACAAAACTAGAGTAAGTGCCCAGTCAAGAAAGAATGAAAATCAATAGAAGGGTGTATTTAGAAGATAGAGTGGAGAGTATCTGGTGCCTGCTGAGAGGTGAGGGATGAAGACACATTTAGTATGACTCCCATATTCTTTTTAGGCTCGGGTAACTGGATGGATGATAATGCCATTCACTGAGATGACAGATGTGGGTGGGAAAGATAGGCATTGGGGGATTAGGAGACATCAGCCTTTCAGAAATTTAAAGCCAATGTGTCATGTTCTCTCATTAAACACTCAATACATGTAAGCTATTATGACACCCGGCCAAAATCTCTTGTTCCTCTTCTTCAACCATTTCTCACATCACAATTTCTGGTTCTCTTTTATTTTTTCATTTTTTATTTAAATTCAATTAATTAACATATAGTATAGTATTAACTTCAGAGGTAGAGTTTAGTGATTCATCAGTTGCATATTACTATTGCTCATTACATCAAGTGCCCTCTTTAATGCCCATCACCCAGTTACCCCATCCCCCCATTCACCTGCCCTCTAGCAACCCTCAGTTTGTTTCCTATAGTTTAAGGGTCTCTTATGGTTTGTCTCCTTCTCTGATTTCATCTTATTTTATTTTCCCCTCCCTTCCTCTATGATTCTCTGTTTTGTTTCTTAAATTCCACGTATGAGTGAAATCAGGGTGCCTGGTGGTTCAGTTGGTTAAGCATCTGCCTTCCGCTCAGGTCATGATCTCAGAATCCTGAGATTGAGTCCTGCATTGGGCTCCCTGCTCAGTGGGGAGTCTGTTTCTCCCTCTTCTTCTGCCCCCCCCTACTTGTTCTCTCTCTCTCAATCTCTCTCTCTGAAATAATAAATAAAATCTTTTAAAAAAAGAAATCATAGGATAATTATCTTTCTCTGATTTCCTTATTTCTTATTCTTATTTCTTATGACAGCTTAATACCCTCTAGTTCCATTCATGTCATTGATTTTATTTTTTTGTTGGCTGAGTAATATGTATAGCTACATCTTTTTTATTTTTATTTTTGTATTTAAATTCAATTAGCCAACCCACATCTTCTTTTAAATGTTCTTCTTAAACACGGTGTGCTCTAGAACTGAGTACAATATAACAAACCTTGTTTAATCACACAGAAATAAAGCATAAGGAGTCACACAGTCCCACTTCTCTTCAGTTGACTGACTTTGTAAACTTGGCAAGACCCTTTGTCTAAGTCTCAATTTCCTTATCTTTATGATGAGGGATGTTATACTCAATGATCTCTAAGGGCACTTCCAAAGGTCACTGTTAGAGTCTCTGTCTCTCGGGGCGCCTGGGTGGCACAGCGGCATTATGGGATCGAGCCCCACATCAGGCTCTTCTGCTATGAGCCTGCTTCTTTCTCTCCCACTCCCCCTGCTTGTGTTCCCTCTCTCGCTGGCTGTCTCTATCTCTGTCGAATAAATAAATAAAATCTTAAAAAAAAAAAAAGAGTCTCTGTCTCTCACGGTTCCTCTGTTCTCCCTTTTCCTAGCAAGTAAAACTTGGCAGCCCTGATTACATAGATTGTGACCGGGAAAAGGTTCTGGAAGACTTTCTAAAGAGAATTGAGTGCTATGAGGTCAACTACCAACCCTTGGATGATGAACTGGACAGGTAAGAACCCAGAACCCTAAAATAGAAGACTGGATCTTTAACCCTATTTTGATGTCCTTTAGGACTTGGGGAAATATCCTCCCTCTCTGGGTCTCAGCTTCTCTATCTGTAAAATCAGGGAGCTATATTTGATGATTTGTCTTCAAGGACCCTCCAAGCTCTAATTATCTGAGGTAATTATTCCTTGAGGTATACAATGTCTATGAGAGGGTTTAAGTAGTGGCTTCCTGACCAATATGGGCAGATTAGGACCCTGATGTCTAAGAACAAATGCTTCCCTCCTGTGGTTGTTGCTATTTTTTTTCAAAAGCATTCCTCACATATGGATGACACTTCAGTTTCCAAACATGTTCACCTTCTTTGTTTCATTGAATCCTCTTAGCACCCCTATAAAGGAAGCCAAAATAGATCTTATATTCATAAATTTTCAGGAAGAGGAAATCAAATCTTAGCTGAAACCATTTGTCAAGCTCACGGTACAAATCAAGGGGTAGAACTAGGATTCTAACCACATATTTTGTCTCCTGCTCATGTCTCTTTTCACAAAACCCATGTTATCTCTTCAATCAATAAGTATTTGGCCTCTTTGAGCTATGGCATACACAGGGGTATAAATAATGGCAAGAGAGGTGGTTTCTATATGCTGGTAGCTTCCATAGTGCCTTGACATATGGGAAGACACATGAAAAATACAAAACTCTTATTCATAATGTCAGCTAAAAATTGGAAACATGTTAGCTGGTAGTACAAGGAATATGTGAGTTTTAGACATAGGATATTCCAAGAATCCTCAAAATGAGTTGTGATGAGAAGAAACTCTAGTCACCCAGACCCTTTGGGCCCCAAGTGAGAAGTATGAATAGGCCTCAAATAGTCATTAAAACCTTAAGAAGTTTAAAAAGCATTCTTTCAGCTTTGCCCAACCAAAGTCCTAAGAGGCAAGTTTTGTTACTGCATTGTTCCTTAGATGGAGAAACTGAGACCCAGAACAGGGCAAGGACTTATCTAAGGCCACATAGTAAGTCAGTAGAACATTTATTCAAACCTTTATCTCAAACTTCCAGCCTAGTTCTCCCCCTCCCACATCCCTAAATCATAAAGAAGTGTCACATGAGACTTAGAGATTTGGTACAAGGAGCAGGTCCTTTATGTATAATTGTAAAGATTGTTCACTGTGCAAGGACAACCAGGTCACGGGTACACTTGTTTTTCTCACCAAGGCATGTGTACTGGAGTGAGAATGTTTCTGCCCTGAGAAAAGTGTAACTTATTCAAATTTCCACAAATGCACCATATAGGGTAGCAGCATATGGTGAAACAGGCTTGAAGAAGGGGCGCTAAAATGAAAGAATGGCATTGAGAAAGCCCCTAGTCTTCAGCCTAGACTCCTGTAGGTGCTCAGTGTTTGATGAATCCATTTGGGCCTGAAGATGACATATTCTGAAGGTTGGCTTTATTTAATAATTTTTACATCAACAGACATTTATAGTCCATGTATCAGGCCCCAGTCAAAGCTGTGCCCTAGGAATCCAAAGAGAGAAGGGCTGTCCCTGCTGTGATAGAATACCCACTTGTTTGGAGAATCCAATGAATGTGCAGTTGATCAGAATTGTAGAAATGGTAAACCAAGTGGGCTAGAGGAGCACAAAGGAGAAAACTCAGCCCAGCTTGGAAAAAGACATCTGGAAGAGTAGGTTTACCTAGTATAGGTAGACTAGGCATGTGTTTGGGGTACCAGAAAGGTGGAGGCTACCAAAAATATGAATAAGACAATCTGGAAAGCTTTTACTATTTTAATTTCAAAACCAGCATCAATGTGGTAAAAATGGAAAAAGAAAACAAAATTTCATGGGACCTCCTCATATTATAATACAGTTTATAATTTTTATTTTAGATTACACATGGTAGAGGTAGCACTAGCTAATATATTACTTTTGGTGGGAAGCACCTCTAAATGACTTCACATCATCCTGGGCTCACAGAAGACTTCCTAGAGAGAGTGAATGTGCTGGCTCTTAAGGAATGTATGCATAGGAGCTCAGTTTTGGAAAACAGGCAAGGAATGTCTTTTCAAGCAAACAGAGCAGCATTTTGGAATGGTGTAGTTAAATCTGAATAAAAGTAGGAGAGTTTAGAGAATATTCCAGCAAAAGCATGAAGGCTAGATTGAAACAGAAATTATGGGCATAGGTGTGGCTGTGGAACCGCGAGGTGAGGCCAAGCAGGGCCAGTGTGTGAAGGTACCTAGAATGTAAGACTAAGTTGAGGAATTTAGAAGTTCTCCTAGAGCTACCCAGGACCTAGCATTAGGAACAGACAGTAATTAGGCAACAAGGCTACATCAGGTATTTTCTACCACTAGGTTCTGAGACTCTTAGACAAGATAGTTGGAGAGGTTAACCTTAAGCGAATCATTTCCTCTCTCTGTGCTTCAGTTTCCTCACCTATATAACAAAGCTAATAATCCCTGATTCCTGATGATTATGAGGATTCATGTATTTTGAAGTCCCCACTCCCTGCCAGATGCACAAAAGAAAATGCTCAGCAAGTGTAAGTGTCCTGTGGGAAACATTGGACATAGATGACAGGGATGGGCATGATTAAGTATGGTACAGATTAAAAAGCCCTTCTCTAGGAAGATCAGAGGAGAGGCTTTCTGAAACCAAACCCATCAGCCACTGCTTTACATGCCTTGGCTTAGTGTAGCTATTTCTGTTTACTGTTTTTGTTTTGCTACTGTGCATCCTGGGTTCCTGGTATGTCACCCCATTGGTGCACCCTTCCTGAACACCTCTTCCCAGGGATCTCCTTGAACCCCTATAGTCCAACAACTAAAGGACTCATTCCTGGTACACCAGGGGCCTCAGAAGACTTACTCTATGGTTCTAGTCTTCTGATTAGTCAGCGTTGCTCATTCCCAGCTCCTCTGCAGACAGGTTGTTGAATAGTTTATCACTCTGTGTATAGTTATTAGTTCATGATTATAGCACAGAATTGAGGGGATAAAAAAGGGACTTGAAGCAAGGACCACAAGATTTCCATGTTGTGGGCCATTTCTGTATCCCCACATCCCAATATTTGGCACACCTAAGAGTGAATGACTGTTTATGGAAGGGGTATTGAGCATTGATCATGTGTTTCCAAGTGTATGTTCTTGACTGACCTAACAGTTTCCAAAGGGCAGATGCTAAGTCCCCACCTCAAGCATACTTAGAACAAAAGACAGTGTGTTTGTTGACTGCATGACAGATAGGGAAAAAACCCAACCCTTTTCCCTTTCTGAGTGAGGAGAGGGACATACACACACAGACACAAATGTGCACAGACACAATCTGGTAGCTGCCTGTAGGGTGTCAAATATAATATATCATAGCAGAGACTTAAAGAATAGAGGTGCAGAGCTCAACTTGAGATTTAAAAGGTTGAGTAGACAATTCAGGAGCTGCCAGTAAGATGTGGAACGCAGCCAGGGACACAGGATTACTGCTTTTCTCTGAGTATGTCCAGAGTTTGAACTACAAAGGACAGAACCCAGATCCCTAGAGTATAAAAAGTGAATGTGAAAAGCTAGCATGGATTAAGCTGAAACTGAAGAAAGGAGACAGGGGGAGATGGTAGCAGACAGTGAGCTCTTTGGGGTGGCCGGGAGCCAAGTCTCTAGAACAGGTACCCAGAATAGGGCAAGGCATGACATTTTGTTAGAGGAAAGGTAGGTGAAAGCGGCACTGTACAAGAGGCTTGAAGGCAGGGTGTGGTTGGGGCTTTGTCTTGGGATCAGCCTCTCCACCATCATCCCCTGAGCTGCCCTTGCTCCTGCTTGGGCTGGCCCAGCCACCTATCCTACATCAAGATCTTCGATGTGGGCACACGCTACATGGTGAACCGAGTGCAGGACCACATCCAGAGCCGCACAGTCTACTATCTCATGAACATCCACGTCACACCCCGGTCCATCTACCTATGCCGGCATGGTGAGAGTGAACTCAACCTCAGAGGCCGCATCGGAGGTGACTCTGGCCTCTCAGCTCGGGGCAAGCAGGTAGGAAGGGCCCCATGTACTCCAAGGCATTGGCTGAGCTGGCCCAGGTGGGCTGTGGGTGGGTGGTACAACCACTGCCTGGGTCCTGGGGCTGGGGGGACTCAGTGACAGGGTAAAAGCAGGTTCTGGTCATACCCACTCTTCCACCCAATTAGCCACTCAGTCTTGACCCATCCTTGAATGGCTTCCATGTGTTAACAGCATCTGCACGTCTGTTCGCTTAGTCTTGGCACTTCAGGCCTGCCCAGATCTGGCTACTCCTCCAGCTCCATTATACTGAGCACCCTTCACCCCTGCCTGACTGGTTCCCCTCCTCTCTTTCACAACTCTGTGCCTTTGCTTGTGCAGTTTCTTCCACCTAGGCTGCTCTCCTCTGTCAGCTGGTGACCATCACATGCCCTGACAGCTGCCCTGATGTGCCCCATCCTTGAATTTATTTTCTCCCTTACTCAGGGCTGATGTCATAGCCCCTCACCTCCACTTCAGGTCATTCCACTGTCAGCACTTGTCCCCCACCAGTTACCGCTATTTTCCTGCCCTCATCTCCCCCACCCCTTTCCAGGGCCCAGCTCCTGCTCCATGGTTTGGTCCAGGAAGCCCTCCCCTGTCCTCTCCTGCCGTCCCAGGCAGGTCACCATGCCCTGGGCTCTACCTCTCCCGGTTCTGGCCCATCTCTGACTGTGGCATTATTCTCTTCTCTCCAGCCAAGCATAGTAACCTGCATATTACAGGTATAAAATACAATAAGGACACAAATTTTCCTGTGTGTTTGGCCCTGTGCCTGGGCTTATTAACACAGGTATTGTTCTTGCTGAGGATGGCTTGGGTAGAACAAATGGAAAGTGGCGTGCAGGAGGGAGGAAGTGCTCTCTTTTATTAGGCACCTGTGCACAGTCACAGCACCATCTGCTTCCACATGTGTGGCCTCATTCAATCTTCACAACAGCTCTGTGGGGTGGACATTACCATTAATAGTTTATGAAACCTGAGGAAGCTGAGACCCAGGGAAGAGAAAAGAATAGCCCTAGGCCATTCAGCCAGTAAAAAGAGCCAGGATTAAAAACCAAGCTTTCCTGCCTGCCCCTCAGCATCCTCACTGTAGTGGTGGTAGTGTCCTAGGCAAGGTATTGCACTGGAAGGCCCAGTCCTCATGGCTCCCTTTCTGTTACCTTCAGACTGGCAGGCTCCCCTTAAGGTGGACACAGACCCTTGACTCCCACCCATCTTAATCCGCAGAGCAGAGCAGAGTAGAGGGTATTGGCAGCATCACTCCTGCCCCACGGCACCACCTGCAGCCAGGGGTCTCTTGGTTGGGGCCAGGTATGGCCCTGCCCACACAGTTCACTGCCCAGTTTGGACACATGGCCATCTCCACAATGCACACTGCCCTCACACACAAACATGTGTGCATGTACATGTAAATGCCCAGCACCAACCTTCATGCTTATGGGCACAGTACACCATGCAGTTTACAAAACACTTTCCCATCCACTGTCACCCATAATCAATCAGAGAGGCTGTCATTTACTGTGTGTCAGGGGGCACTCTGTGTGCTCCTCATCCACTATGTAATGTGATGCTCATAGGACAAGGTTCAGTGAGCTAATGTTGTTCACATCTTACAAGCAGAAGATATAAAGCCAGAGAGAAACAGGGATGTGTCCCAGGTCACACGGGGAGCATATAAGGAAGCTGGGAAAGTTTAACTCCTGTTGCCTACTTCCAATCAAAGGCTCCTTCTACCAGAGCACACTGACTACTGACTCATAATCCATAACTAGAATGTGTATACACAATACTTATATCTGTACATACACATATGTATATATAAATACATCTACACATTTTTGCCAATGTTCCTCACATACCACCTGTGACTAATAACATGACTCTATGAAGAAGAACAAATCACTTGCTCATTTGGGCTCCCACAGCTTTTCATGTTTCCTCTTGGTGCTGTCGTTTCCCTTCCTGGATTGGCTGTGTCTTGAGAACAGGACACCCTGATACCCAGCACATGACCATACACACTCAGTATATGTTTGAATGCCCTTAGAAGCTGGGTGCCAAGACCCCCACTCAAGCAAATGAGAATCCCCAGAGTCAAAAAGAAATGTCCCCCAAATCCCACACCCCCTACTTCTAGACCACACTCTGAGTACCCAAAACCCAGAATACCCCACCCTTCTGGTCTGGAGTCTGCTTTCCATGCCTGTGTGGGCCTATCCCAGAGTCTGTCCACCTGAGAGCAGACCACATCACAGTAGTGTTTACCCATAAGCAAAGGGGTGGACAAAGGGTCACTGTTTGTGGATCATGGAAATCAGTAGAATAGGGTGTGGACAGAATTTGGTCGTGTGACTAGGACTTTGGACATGTACTCAAGGCAGCTACAAGTGCAAGATGGAGGCAGAAATGGGAAGAGAAGGGAGGCTGACTGGGTAGAGTACCTCCATTTGTACTCTTCTCCCAGGCTCCACAAATGCCAGAAGAGGGCTATTTGAATGAATAACTGAGTAAGGGGTTTAATAAGCAAGAATCAATGAACACACACACAGAAACATACACACACATCAACACACATACCATTTTCTATTCCCTTGATCTTTGTCATATCCTTATTTACAAATTGGAAACATTTAAATTCTACTCTTTCTTGTTCATCATCATTTCACCATTTGTGGTAGATTTTACAGGTACTCTGTCTTCTTTCATCTCTCTCTTTCTCTGCTCTTCTCATCCTCTGCAACCCCATACCCCAGTATGCCTATGCCCTGGCCAACTTCATTCAGTCCCAGGGCATCAGCTCCCTGAAGGTGTGGACAAGCCACATGAAGAGGACTATCCAGACGGCTGAAGCCCTGGGTGTTCCCTACGAGCAGTGGAAGGCCCTGAATGAAATTGATGCGGTGAGATGGAGGGGGATGGATTTTCTGATGGTTGTTGGGACTTGACTCTGGGCTTATCCCCTGGATTGCTTCTGCTTTGGCTCCTATGAAAAACATAATTAATGCAACAGATATTCTCAATACCAGCCCTGTACCATATACTGTTCTGCGTGTTGGGATCATGGAGCCCAAACACAGGCCATAAATAAGACATTGCATGTCCTATGACAAAAGGTTGTAAAAAGCGAAGTATAAGGGAGATGAGGTTGGAAAGGAAGTCAGCTCAAAGAGTTTTATAATTCACATTGAGGCATTTGGATGCTGCCCTAAAAATGGGAAGCCAATGATGTGGTCTAAGTCAAGGAGAAGTGGCCTGAATGTGATTCATATTCTTAAAAAAAAGACAATTATGTATTGTTTCACTCATATGTAGAATGTAATAAATGAACAAATGAACAAAGGAAAAAGAAGAGATAAAAGAAAAACAGCAAGTTGGTACAGCCACTCTGGAAAACAGTGTGGAGGTCCCTTAAAAAGTTAAAAATGGAGCAACCCTATGACCCAGCAATTTACCCCAAAGATACAGACATAGTGAAGAGAAGGGCCATATGCACCCCAATGTTCATAGCAGCATTGTCCACAGTAGCTAAATTGTGGAAGGAGCTGAGATACCCTTCAACAGATGACTGGATTAAGAAGTTGTGGTCCATATATACAATGGAATATTACTCAGCTATGAAAAAGAACAATTTCTCAACATTTGCTGCAACATGGACGGCACTGGAGGAGATAATGTTAAGTGAAATAAGTCAAGCAGAGAAAGACAATTATCATATGGTTTCTCTCATCTATGGAACATAAGAACTAGGAAGATTGGTAGGAAAAGAAAGGGACAAAGAAAGGGGGGTAAACAGAAGGGGGAATGAAGCATGAGAGACTATGGACTCTGAGAAACAAACTGAGGGCTTCAGAGAGGAGGGAGTGAGAGAATGGGATAGGCTGGTGATGGGTAGTAAGGAGGGCACATATTGCATGGTGCACTGGGTGTTATACGCTATGAATGAATCATGGAACTTTACATCAAAAACCAGGGATGTACTGTATGGTGACTAACATAATATAATAAAAAAATTATTATTAAAAAAACCAGATTCTTGAATAAATAAAAAAAAGACTGGTGGTTGCAAGAAGGAAGGTGGTCAGGGGGATGAGTGAAATAGACACAGCGTATTAAGAGTACACCTATCTCTAAGAGCACTGAGAAATGTATAGAATTGTTGAATCATTATATTATACACCTAAAACTAATATGACAGTATATGTTAATTATACTTGATACATTAAATAAATAAATAAATAAATAAATAAATAAATAAATAAGACCCTTCTGGTCATGTGTGGAAACTAGGTAGGAAGAGGGCCAGAATAAGCATGTAGATCAGTATGGGGATGGCTGCATTAATTCAGGCAAGAGGTTAGAATGGACCAGAGTAGTGGCATTGGAGATGGAGTGAAAAGGAAAGACCATCTGACCCTCATGACATGGCAGTCTTGCTTCAGAATCAGGTTTTCCCATATGCTCTTTGCAAAGACATCCCCCCCC
>NW_024423319.1:77920202-77952299 GCF_017311325.1 Ursus maritimus
CCCCCCCCATTGTCTCACCTGAACTATAGGTATATTGACATCAGTTAGCAGTCCACAGGTTATGATTGTTAGACCTAAAAGTAAAAGTTTTATCACAAGAATAGGTAACTTGCATGTAGTTAGGTTAACTTTCTTGCCTGGTAGATATATTTCAATAATACAGAGAAGTATATGTGTGTCTACATACATAGACATGTCCTAGCTGCAGGTGTAGAGAAATATGGATATTTAGAAAAGGAATATATAGTATTGTCCTACGTATCACATATAGTTGCTATAAAATACATTAAGGCAAATATATAAACCCTTCATCATAAGAGATCAGTCACTACTTGTTTCTGGCTCACTTGTGGTATAAACATTTATTGGATACCTAATTTGTTTCAGGCTCTGGGGTGGTGCTGGAGAGAGATTGATTCTTGCCTCAACTGAATTTTCAGTCAAAACAGGGTAGATAGAAAAAAAAAAAAACAGAGGAATACAAAACAGCATGTGTGATATAGTCTCTAATAGGGTAGGCCATGGATGCAGAGATGTCAGGGCAGGACATCTGACCCAGCCAGGATCTGCCTGGAGGAAGTGATGCCTAGCTGAGAGTTAATTAACAGTGAGTCAGGTAGAGAGGATCAGGAATCGTATGTCAGGCAGAAAGCCGCATAAACAAAGGTTGTGAGTGTGTGTGTGTGTGTGTGTGTGTGTGTGTGTGTGTAAAACTGCTAAGATTGTAGCAGTAGAGACAGGAAAGAAAAAGAAATAGATTTTTAAGAAATTTAGCAGATAGAATTACAGAAATTTGCTCTAGGGAGGAGTAAGGAAGAAGTAATAATTTATAATGATGCCTAAGTTTCTGGGTTATTTTCCATGATCAATAATATATTAATAATTAGTCACATTAATTGAGTCTTTAAAATGTGCCTTGTACATTCTGTGCTAGTTTCTTTTACATATATTATTTCTAATATTCAAAACACTTTGTGAGGTAGTTGTAATTCTCATTTTTCAGACGAGGAAAATAAAATTCAAAGAGGTTAGGAAATTTGCCTTAAGTCAATAAGTCAGTGGTCATTTCCACAGGCAACAGGCTCCCCACATGACTCAAAATAGAAAGTCGAAACCAACCTGGAAGGATCTTGTATATCCAGTAGAGTGCACTTTCTCCCATGGACAGTGTCAGCAGAGAAATTTGACACTGCAGATCTGTTTGTGGGCTATGGCGGGGTGAACTTCACCCGTAAAGAAAGGCTGGTATATGATTCAAAAGACAACCAGAGCCTGTTGCTCCCTTAAAGGAAAGTCTAATTGGAATCCACACAATCAAAAGGAAACCTTATAACCACAACATTGCTTCCCACCCCAACTCCCATCAGCCACCTCACTTCTAGGGATTTTTCAGTGAACTTGGGAAGCTCTTGTATGCTCCTGAGGAACTCGTTCTCTGAGCTCTGGATTCCTTCTTTGGGTGAGGAGACTATATCTCTTCAAAGTCCCACTCTGAAACTGTTAGGAATTTATTAATTCTTGTCTTCTGAGATGTCTGTGGATACCTGTTTCTTTATCTGTCAGAAGTCCTGGAGCATAGGTAGGAGCAGAGGGGTGGAAAATGCTATAAAATGGGAGAGCACTGCTATGTGTGTGCATGCATGTATGTGCTTGTATACACAGTCATAGCCACCCACCACAAATATGCTTATACTCACAGACATACATTTCATAGACACATTGACCTGTTAGTCTAACATAGGATCCCTTTCAGACACATCTACCAGTCTACACCTGCACCATGCATGCACACACATGCACACTCACAGACACACTTAGACATACATATAGACACACTTACCATAGACACACAAGCAATCTTTGTATATACCTACATCACACGGACACAGAGGCATACCATGGATGGAAAAGTACATAGTGCAGGTGCATAACCTCAAGCATATTACCACAAATTCACATGACCTCAGGCATAGGCACACAGATACTCACATGTGTACACCTAAGACATAATCAGAGACATACACACTCACAGAAACACATGCCACAGACACACTGAGACACACATGAAGAAACAGACCACAAAGAAACTCATGTGTGCATATTCTCAGATGCTCAGACACCCTGTACACATAAACTCACCAAACACACTACAAGTACTGAGACAAATACACAGATACAAGGCATATGTCTTTAAGCATACCAGCATGATACACATACACACACAAACACAGTCTCAAATGCTTAAGCCCATGTATTTATAATATAAATACTTAAATGTACAATGTACATCTACAAACCTATTGGGGTAATCACAGAGAAACACCACACACAGGTGCCCACCTTATACTATATACTCAAACTGAACACACCTGTACACATGCACACACCCACATCCACACATCCATACACCTCGTGCACAGACACACACACATGCAGTCAGACAGTAGGCACAAACTTACAGCTATGTTCACAGAAAACCAGGTGCTTGTGTGCTGTTGTTCCATAATCATTGGCCTCAGAATTATTGTAAGAGCTGTATGGATTTCACCTTGTGAATACTTTTGTCCCCAAATAATTTTTCTCAGGGCGTCTGTGAGGAGATGACCTATGAAGAAATCCAGGAACACTACCCTGAAGAATTTGCACTACGGGACCAAGATAAATATCGCTACCGCTATCCCAAGGGAGAGGTAAGGTTTGGAGGGGTTGCCTGACTCCTAGAACTCCTCCCAGTATCTTCATTCCAACAGCCAGAATTCTATAGTTCCCTGGACAGCTTTAGAAGCAGAATAAAGCATATTTTGTAGCACCTGCCATCCCACAAGGCACATGATAATCTAGCTCTTGGCTGTCTCTGCTTCATAGCTATCGGCAACAGATTCCTCTTTTATTAAAACTAAATAATTGACTCCTTATTTCCCACCTACTTTCAGGGGGGTTTCATCCTAGATTTTGACTATGGTATCCTTTCACTAAAGACACCTGAAGTAGTTCAACATACTCCTAACATTTTATTACCAAGTTGCCTAAAGATCCAGTCTCTCTAGACAGTGGGTTAGAGGCCCAAGGGACAATCGCTAATAGCTTAACCAAATTCTTTGCCACCACATGAATGAGACCATCAGTTCCCCAATTACCATATCAGGTGGATCCTCACTGCTTTCAACCCAGCAGCTTCATTTATCCAGTTCCACATCTTAAAGTATTTATTAGCCATACTCCATTTTTTATATACATTCCTGAGAATACCAGAGAAAGTAAAACGATAGATATTCTGTTACAAAGCAATTGCACACTTTTATCCTCATCCACAAAAATGACATTATAAAGTCAGTCTGAGTTTGCCTTTATTTTCCCTTATATATTTTGAGGCTATGTTATTACAGGAATACAAATGTAAAGCAATTATATCTTCTTAATGAATTGCATATTTTATTATGAATAATAATATTTTCCACTAATAATGTTTTTCTTTGCCTGAAAGTGTATTTTATCTAATATTAATATAGCTATACAATTGTTTTCTGGTTAATCTTTGCCTAGTTCATCTTTATTTAGTCATTTACTTTCAACTTCTATTGGTATTTTTGTTTTATGTCTCTTCGAAACATTATATAATTCCTTTTTTAGAAGACTTATTTATTTTATTTTAGAGATATAGAGAGCACGAGCAAGGGGAGGGACAGAAGGAGAGAGAAAGAGAGAGGAAGAGAACACTCCCCACTGAGCATGGAAACCAACATGGGGCTCAATCCCATCAACCAGAGACCATGAACTCAGCCAAAATCAAGAGTCACATGCCAAACTGAATAAGCCACCCAGGCGCCCCAAATTAGTTGTTGTTTTTTAAACAAATTTTTATTAGGTTATGTTAGTACCATACAGTACAATTCTAGTTTTGATGTAATGCTCCATGATTCATTACTGCATATAACACCCAGTGCACCATGCAATACGTGCACTCCTTAACACCCATCACCGGCCTATCCCAAACCCCCACCCCTCTCTGAAGCCCTCGGTTTTTTCCCCAAAGTCCATAGTATCTCATGGTTCATTCCCCCTTCTGTTTATCCCCGCTTCATTCTCCCCTTCCTTCTCCTACCGGACTTCCTATTACTTATGTTCCATTAATGAGTGAAACCATATGATAATTGTCTTTCTCTGCTTGGCTTATTTCGCTTAGCATTATCTCCTCCCGTCTCGTCCATGTTGCAGCAAATGTTGATAATCATTCTTTTTGATGGCTGAGTAATATTCCATTGTATATATGGACAATACCTTCTTAATCCAGTCATCTGTTGAAGGGCACCTCGGCTCCTTCCACAATTTAGCTATTGTGGACAATGTAGCTATGAACATTGGGGTGCATATGGCCCTTCTTTTTACTATGTCTGTATCTTTGGGGTAAATACCTAGTAATGAAATTGCTGGGTCATAGGGTAACTCTATTTTTAACTTTTTGAGGGACCTCCACACTGTTTTCCAAAGTAGCTGTACCAACTTGCATTCCCACCAATAGTGTAAGAGGGATCCCCTTTCTCCACATCCTCTCCAACATTTGTTGTTTCTCGCCTTGTCAATTTTTGCCATTCTAACTGGCGTAAGGTGGTATCTCAAAGTGGTCTTGATTTGAATTTCCCTGATGGCTATTGATTTTGAACATTTTTCCATGTGTCTGTTTGCCATTTGTATGTCTTCATCGGAAAAGTATCTGTTCATATCTTCTGCCCATTTATTGATTTGATTATTTGTTTCTCGTGTATTGAGTTTGAGAAGTTCTTTGATATCTTGGATAAAAATCTTTTATCTATAGTATCATTTGCAAATATCTTCTCCCATTCCATGGGCTGCCTCTTAGTTTTTTTGACTGTTTCCTTGGCTGTGCAGAAGTTTTTGATCTTGATGATGTCCGACAAGTTCATATTTTCCTTTGTTTCTCTTGCCTTTGGAGATATGTCATGAAAAAGGTGGTTGTGGCCGATGTCGTAGAGGTTGCTTCCTATGCTCTCCTCTAGGATTTTGATGGATTCCTGTCTCACATCGAGGTCTTTCATCCATTTGGAGTTTATTTTTGTGTATGGTGTGAGATAGTGGTCAAGTTTCATTCTTTTGCATGTAGCTGGCCAAATTTCCCAGCACCATTTATTGAAGAGACCGTCATTTTTCCACTGAATTTTTTTCCTGTTTTGTCAAAGATTAGTTGCCCAAAGAGCCGAGGGTCCATTTCTGGGTTCTCTATTCTATTCCATTGCTCTATGTGTCTGTTTTTGTGCCAGTACCATGCTGTCTTTGTGATCACAGCTTTGTAGTACGGCTTGAAATCAGGCATCGTGATGCCCCCGGTTTTGTTTTTCCTTTTCAACAGTTCCTTGGCAATTCGGGGCCTTTTCTGGTTCCACACAAATTTAAGGGCTGTTTGTTCCAGTAATTTGAAAAATGTCATTGGTATTTTGATCGGGATGGCATTGAAAGTGTAGATTGCTCTGGGCAGCATAGACATTTTAAGTATGTTAATTCTTCCGATCCATGAGCATGGAATATTTTTCTTTTTGTGTCTTCTTCAATGTCTTTCAAGAGTGATTTATAGTTTCTAGAATATAGGTCCTTTACGTCTCTGGTTAAGTTAATTCCAAGGTAACATATGATTTTTGGTGCTATTGTAAATGGGATGGATTCCCTAATTTCTCTATCTTCAGTCTCATTATTCGTGTATAGAAATGTAATTGATTTCTGAGCATTGATTTTGTATCCCACCACGTTACTGAATTGCTCTGTAGCTTCTAATAGTTTGGGAGTGGATTCTTTTGGGTTTTCCATACAGAATATCATGTCATCTGCAAAGAGAGACATTTTGACTTCTTCATGCCAATTTGTATAACTTTATCCCTTTCTGTTGTCTGATTGCTGTTGCAAGGACTTCTAGTATTATGTTGAATAATAGTGGCGAGAGTGGGCATCCTTGTCATGTTCCTGATCTTAAGGGAAAGGCTTCCAGCTTTTTCCCATTGAGAATGATATTTGCTGTAGGATTTTCATAGATGGTTTTTATGAGATTGAGGAATGTATCCTCTATCACTACACTCTGAAGAGTTTTAATCAGGAAAGGATGCTGTATTTTGTCAAATGCTTTTTCTGCATCTATTGAGAGAATCATATGATTTTTGAATTTTTCTTTCTGGATTAAACCTATGACACTGATTGATTTGCGAATGTTGTACCACCCTTGCATCCCAGGGATGAATCCCACTTGGTCATGATGGATAATCCTTTTAATGTACTGTTGGATTCTAGTAGCCAGGATCTTGTTGGGGATTTTGGCATCCATATTCATGATGGAAATCGGTCTGTAATTCTCCTTTTTGATGGGGTCTTTGCCTGGTTTGGGGATCAAGGTAATATTGGCCTTATAGAATGAGTTTGGTAGCTTTCCTTCTGTTTCCATTTTTTGAAATAGCTTTAGGAGAATAGGTATTATTTCTTCTTTGGATGTTTGGTAGATTTCCCCAGGAAAAACGTCCAAGCCTGGAGTTTTGTTACTTGGAAGTTTGTTTATCACTGACTTAATCTCTTCATAATTAATTGGCCTATTTACAAAATCAATTTCTTCCTGTTTCAGTCTTGGTAGTTTATAGGTTTCCAGGAAGGCCTCCATCTCTTCCAGATTGCTTAATTTATTGGCAAAAAGCTGTTGATAAAAGTTTCTAATAATCCTTCCAATTTCATTGTTGCTGGTTGTGACCTCTCCTTTTTCATTCATAATTTCATTAATTTGGGCCCTTGCTCTATTCTTTTGGGTAAGTCTTGCCAGTGGTCTGTCAATGTTATTGATTATCTGAAAGAACCAGCTTCTAGGTCTGTTGATTTGCTGTACTATACTCCTGGTTTCTAATTCATTGATTTCATCTCTAATCTTGGTCAACGGCTTCCTCCTGTGTGGATTGGGTCTGTCCCTCTGTTGTTGCTCCAGCTTTTTGAGGTGAGAATATAAAAACTGCATTTTAGATTTTTCTATTCTTTTAGTGAGGCTTGGATGGCTATGTATTTTCCCCTTAGACTGCCTTTGCAGTATCTCATAGGTTTTGGACCATTGTGTTTTCATTCTCGTTGGTCTCCATAAATTGTTTAAATTGATTTTTGATTTCCTGGTTTATCGAGTCATTCCTGAGCAGGATGGTTCTTAGTCTCCAAGTGTTTAAGTTTCTTCCAAATTTTTCCTTGTGGTTGAGTTCCAATTTCAAAGCGTTGTGGTCTGAGAATATGCAGGGATAAATTTCAGTCTTTTGGTATCGGTTGAGACCTGTTTTGGGACCCAGAGCATGGTTATTCTTGAGAATGTTCCATGGGCATTAGAATAGAAATATTATTCTTTGGTTCTGGGGTGTAGTGTTCTGTATATATCTATGAGGTCCAACTTGTCGAGTATGGCATTCAAAGCTCTTGTTTCTATGTTGGTTTTCTGCTTAGGTGCTCTCTCTATTCCTTGTAGTAGAGTGCTGAGGTCCCCTACTATTAACGTATTTTTATGCATATGTCTCTTTATTCTGGTTAAGAGTTGGCTTGTGTATCTCGCTGCTCCCCTGGTGGGGCATAGATATTTATAATTGTCATATCCACTTGTTGGATACATCCTTTAAGTATAATAGAGTGCCCTTCTGTATCCCTAACTATAGACTTTAGTTTAAAATCCCATCTGTCTGATATGAGAATTGCTACCCCAGGTTTCTTTTGAGGTCCATTGACGTGAAAGATGGTATTCCATCCTTTTACTTTCAGTCTTATTGTATCTTTAGGTTCAAAATGAGTATTGTAGACTGCAAATGGATGGGTCATGTCTTTTTATCCAATCTAAAACCCTGTGGTGTATTATGGGAGCATTTAGTCCATTTACATTGAAACTGATTATTGAGAGATATGATTTTAATGATGCCATGTTGCCAGTAATGTCTTTGTTTCTTTCGATTGTGGCTTTCTGTTCTGTATCACTCTTGGAGGGTTTTTACTTTTATAGAACCCCCCCTTAGTATCTCCTGTAGGGCTGGTTTCGTGGTTATGAAATTGGTCAATGACTGGCGATTCTGGAAGGTCTTTATTTCTCCATCAATTCTGAATGACAGCCTTGCTGGATAAAGAATCCTTTGTTGTATGTTTTCTCTGAAAAACCTTTAAAAATCCCCCCCCAACCCTTTCTCTCTTTACAGGTCTGTGTAGACAGGTCTGACATAATTCTGATGCCTTTGCCTTGGTACGTGAGAAATTTCTCTGCTCTGGCCACTTTCAACACTGTATCCTTGGATCCAATATTTGCGAATTGCACTATGACGTGACGTGGCATAGGTTTGTCGTGGTTGAGCTTGGGAGGGGTCCTCTCTGCCTCTTGGACATGAATGTTTGTTTCCTTTGCTAGATTAGGGAAGATTTCAGTTACAATTTGTTCAAATATCTCTTCTAGACCTCTGTTTTTCTGCCCCTCTTCGGGGATGCTGATGATTCTGTCATTGGAACGTTTCATTGAGTCAGTAATCTCCTGTAACCTACATTCTTGACCGTGGATTTTTTTAAGTCCGGATTCTATTTTAGCTTTCTCTTCTACTAACCCATCCTCCAATTTGCTGATACATTCTTCTGCCTCATTCACCCTGGCCATCAGAGCCTCTAGTTTTGCCTGCATTTGGCTCATAGAATTTTTAATTTCTGCCAGATTCGCTCTCATTTCCGCCCTTAGAGATTCTGTATTCTCATTAACATTTTTGTTAATACTTTTTTCAAGTCTACACATCATCTTGACCATTGTTACTCTGAATTCCATTTCTGATAATTTAGTTATATCCATATGCATTAGTTCTGTGGCAGAGGCCACAGGGTCATTGTCTTTTCTTTGCTGGGGGGATTTCTCCTTGTCATTCTGATGAGGAGAGGTTGCGGGTTTATCCTGAGCCCAAATTATTGACCAGGACCCAGGCAATGTGCACTTGTTTTATAGGGATCTTAGGGATGTGGGCTTCTTGATTTTTCAGACTGCCTTCTGGGGGATGGGCCTGCCACACAGATTCTCAGGCAACCCTGTTTGGGTAGAGTCTCCGTGTCCCCTGCGAGGGGAGATGGGGATGGGCACACTGTGGGGCAGTATTTCCAGGCTTTTGTTCTCTGGCGGCTTTCCCTGGCGGTTTGCTGCACCTCTACTGAGAGTCAGAGGAGCAATAGCCAAATCTCAGCCTCTGTCTCAGAACAGAGGAATCGCGGACCATTCTCCACTGATGTTCTGGTCACTTTAACTCTGTTTCTGTTGGTGCTGCTCAACCCTGCAGCGTCCAGGGATGTGCGCCACACACCCGGCGTCCCAGCCCTCACTTCCAGGTCCGGCCTGTCTCTGTCCTTTGTGTTTTTAACACCGCCAGCCATCAGCCGCCTGCCACCCCATGGTCTCCGGAGCTCCCGGTCTCAGTCTGGTTCCAGTGAGCACACTGGAGCTCCATTTCAGTCAGGTCACGCGTGTTCCCTGGCTCAGGGTCTCAGTCTGCTCTCTCGCGGTTTCGGGTCCGCGAGTCCGCTTGCTCCCCCGTGCAGGTGGCTACCACTTCCCTGCACCCAAACGTGGCAGCTCCCTCCCCCTTCCATTTATCTTCCAATATCTGTGCGCGGTTTCACAGCTCCCCGCTTCGTACTTCAATACTAAGCACTGGAGTTGTTCATTTGTAGAGATCCAGATGTATCTTCCTGCGTCTCAGGCTGATTCCGTGGATGTTTAGGATGGTCTGGTACCTATCAAACTCAACTTAGGGGACCAGCTGAAAAAGGGGTCCCTTACTCCTCTGCCATCTAAACCGACCCCCTGAAATGCAACTGATTTCTGAGGTTTGATTTGGTATCCTGCCACATTACTGAATTGCTCTATCACTTCTAGTAGTATGGGAGTGGAGTCTTTTGTGTTTTCCATATAGAATATCATGTCATCTGGGAAGAGAGTCAGTTTGACCTCTTCCTTGCCAATTTGGATACCTTTTATCCCTTTTTGTTGTCTGATTGCTGTTGCAAGGACTTCTAGTACTATGTTGAATAATAATGGCGAGAGTGGTCATCATTGTCGTGTTCCTGATCTTAAAGTAAAGGCTTTCAGCTTTTCCCCATTGGGAATGATATTCACTGTAGGCTTTTTGTAGATGGTTTTTAAGAAATTGAGGGATGTACCCTCTATCCCTACGCTCTGAAGGGTTTTAATCAGGAAAGGATGCTGTATTTTGTCAAATGCTTTTTCTGCATCTATTGAGAGGATCATATGGTTCTTGACTCTTTTCTTGTGTTACGATCTATCACACTGTTTGATTTGCGAATGTTGAACCACACTTGCATCCCAGGTATGAATCCCACTTGGTCATGATGGATAATCCTTTTAATGTACTGTTAGATCCTATTAGCTAGAATGTTGTTGAGAATTTTGGCATCCAAATTCATCAGGGATATCGGTCTGTAATTCTCCTTTGTGATGGGGTCTATGCCTGGTTTGGGGATCAAGGTAATACTGGCCTCATAGAATGAGTTTGGTAGTTTTCCTTCTGTTTCTATTTTTTGAAACAGCTTGAAGAGAATGGGTATTATTTCTTCTTTTAATGGTTGGTAGAATTCCCCGGGGAATCCGTCAGGCCCTGGACTCGTTTTGGGGGAGCTTTTTGATCACTGCTTCAGCCTGTTCATAATTAATCAGTCTGTTTAAAAAATCAATTTCTTCCTGTTTCAGTCTTGGTGGTTTATTGGTTTCCAGGAAGGCATCTATTTCTTCCATGTTGTTCAATTTATTGGCATAACGTTGTTGATAGAAGTTTCTAATTATCCTTCCTATTTCATTTGTGTTGGTCGTGATCTCTCCCCTTTCATTCATAATTTTATTAATTTGGGTCCTTTCTCTATTCTTTTGAATAAGTCTGGCCAGTGGCTGTGAAAATTTTAGTCCCAATTCTCCACCTCGTGAACACCTAAGGCCTTGTTTCCTGTCTCTATAAGGTTTTAAAATCTCAAGCCTCTGAGATACTGTGATTGAGAAATGCTCCCAGGGCTGTTGTGGCTTCTACATCCACTCACCACTCTTTTTTTTTTTCAATTTTTTCTTCATTTTGGAACCCTACATTCATGTTTTCCTTTATTTTGTTGAAAGGTCAGCAGTGGGGCTGCCTGGGTGGCTCAGTCATTAAGTGTCTGCCTTCGGCTCAGGTCATGATACCAGGGTCCTGGGATCGAGCCCCACATCGGGCTCCCTGCTCAGTGGGAAGCCTGCTTCTCCCTCTCCCTCTGCCCCTGCTTGTGTTCCCTATCTTGCTGTCTCTCTCTCTGTGTCAAATAAATAACTAAAATCTTAAAGAAAAAAAAAGAAAAGAAAGGTCCGCTGTGCAAACATTTATTTTATCTAGTTTTTCTAGGAATTTTATTTTAAGGAGGAAAAATACTATTTTTATTTATTTATTTATTTTTATTATGTTCAGTTAGCCAACATATAGTACATCATTAGTCTTGGATGAAGTGTTCAGTGATTCAGTAGTTGCATATAACACCCAGGGCTCATCACAACACGTGCCCTTAATAGCTATCACCAATTTACCCCCTCTCCCACCAGGGGAGGAGGGGCCCCTCTGTAACCCTCAGTTTGTTTCCCTGAGTCCATTTGCATCGACATGGATGGAATTGGATGGAATTATGCTAAGCGAAATAAGTCAAGCAGAGAAAGACAATTATCATATGGTTTCACTCATATGTGGAACATAAGGGATAGTGCAGAGGACCACAGGGGAAGGGAGGGAAAACTGAATGGGAAGAAATCTAGGAATTTTATATTGAGACATTTTGTTATTATTGTTCCTTGGTCCATTGTATTGAATGTTCCCATTTAGTAGATGAGAAACTAAGACACTAAAAAAGAAGTGAGTGGTCCAAGGTCATACTACTGGGTCAACAAATGAACTGGTGCCAGAACCAACTTTTCCTGATTCCTATAAGTTCTTCTCTGGGCAAATCTCTTCATCTACCTTTTTTACCCAAATATTCTGTCATTTTTAGTCCTATGAGGATCTGGTTCAGCGTCTGGAGCCAGTTATAATGGAGCTAGAACGGCAGGAAAATGTACTGGTGATCTGCCATCAGGCTGTCATGCGGTGCCTCCTGGCCTACTTCCTGGATAAGAGCTCAGGTACCACTCTCCTCTCTGTTCCTGGCATAGGGAACTGGATATGATTGGAACCCTGACACCAGCAGTCTGTGGTTTATATCTTAGTGGTTAAGAGCACAGTATCTAGAACAAGAATCCTTGAGGTCAAATTCTTGCTCTGTCACATACTAGCTTTGGTAAATTACTTTAGCCTCTCTGACCTCAATTTCCTCATCTGTAAAATGGGGAGAACAATAATAAAATTTAAATAAATTAACATATGTAAAGAGCTTAGGACAGTTCATGACACATAGTATGGGCTACATAAGTGTTAGCTGCTGTTATTAGTATTAGTATTATTCCGAGTTAATGTTTTCAAAGCCAACCTTAACAGTAAGAATCAACCTGAAAAAGCTGAGACAGTACTTCTCTAAAACATGCTGTCATCAGTTGGTAATGGGACCTTTTGTTGCCTCATGATCCTCATTATAGGTTTCTGTCTTTGCTGTGGGGACAATTTCTCCCCCAAGATAGTGATATTTTCATTTTATTTTTTAAATGATAATTTCTTTTGTAAAAGATATCTAGACATTGTAATTTACAAAGTATCTATACACTGACAACATATGCTGAACTGCAAACTAGGGAAGGGAGCCTAGTAAGGGACTGTTATGTCACTCTTTGGTTTGACAGTCCATTTCTGATGTGGATGCTGAAGCATTAGCATCTCCAGGATACTGTGAGGGTGTGTGAGGACCTTGCAAAGTTATACTTGAAAATTATATTGTGCAATGTCCTGCAGACTTGAGTCTTCTCTACTATGCTAGTTTCCCAAAAAAGGGAACTTGTAATATGGAGTCATCCAAAACTGAAACCTGGGGAACTTGAGAACTTGATATTAGACAAGTCATTTCCTCTGCCTGGTTCTCAGTCTCCTCACTGGAAAGGGGATGGGGTTTGGGGTGAGGGCTTTTGTGCTACTAGATTCCCGATAACTTCCAATCTCTATTGCTTGGTACTGTCTTTGAGACCATGAGGCAAGCACTGTAACCCTGACTGTGCAGATGAGGAAGAGGAGGCTCTGAGAGGTGAAGTGACTTACCCAAGGTTGTGGGGCTTAGAGGTCAGGGAGGGGTGTCAATCTCAGGTGCTTTCCAGAAGACCCCCGCCTCAGACATATGTAGATTGAGGGAGGGGCACATGCACCTGTCATTCTCACACTGCTTTACCTACTTCCTACCTTCTTTCATACACAGGTCACATCAGCTGCTCCCAGCTGCCCTGGGAGCTGGGCCAGGCAGTGCTGTGTACATGCTTTTACCCCTATTACTCAGTGAGGACACTTGAGGCCCAGAGAGATGATGTGACTGGGAAAGCAGACCCACAGGACCTCAGAGCTGGGGCATACTCAGAGTACATCTGTCTAACCCAATCCTGTGCTGTGAGAGGTGGGATCTCTGAGGGCCAGAGAGAGAAAAAGCTGGGCCAAGGTCGCTTGTCCAGGTGGTGGCAGAGCTAGGTCAGAGACCTCAGGCAAGTCACTTCCCTCTCTGAGTCCATTTTGTAATGTGTGCCATGGGGAACAGTGACCCCTGCAGAGTATCAGCAAGGATGGAATAAGATCTTTCACCCAAAGCACCGGGCCCCAGGGCCTGATAATGATGATTATGACAAAGATGAGAAGGAGCAGGATGGATGCCCAGGATATCACCAAACCTGATGTCTCAGGAGGCTGGGAAGGTGGCGGTGGCCTTAAAAGCCCAGGATGAACTTTGTGGACAAGAAAGCTATGAGGGGTTTGGTTCTGGCTCAGTGAAGGGAGATAGTCTAGTGGTAAGGGAAACCTGGGTGGTTGAGGGTGGTTGTTGTTGGAGAGTGGTGAGAGATGGGGGTGTTGCTCCCACAACACCATGAGCCCCTCCAAGGCAGTGGCAGCTGGCTGCAGTGGGCAGAGCATGCATTTAGCCTCAGAAGATCTTAGGTTCAAGCCCCAATGCTGCCACTTCCTGACTGTGACATAGGACAAGTGTCTTTCCTCTCACACCCTTAGTGTCCTCATCCGTGGAATGGGCCTGATCATCTCCTTCTCTCAAGGATGTCTAATAAATGAAAACCTAGGCTCATATAAGAAATGGTACATAAATATTCAAAACAACTTTATAAATAATAGTCAACAACTGGAAACAAGTGAATCGAAAAATGCTTGTCCATCAAGTATAAGAAAGCACAGGCCTGGGCTGGAAAGAAAACTGTGGGAGCTGCCAAGGTACATGTATACCTATTCAAGGGCCCTGGCACATAACAAGGCCTTGGAAAACACTTGCCAAGACACATTTGTGGACCTTCATGCTAGAAGAGCCTGTGAAAGGCCTGAGGTTGGGGGAAGGAGGGAGGTCTTCCTTGGTCTCATGTTTGCCCTGTGAGTGAGGAGATAAGCCACAACCCAGATGACCAGCCTGTCCCTCCTGAGGAACTCACAGTATGTCCACATTCCCCAAGGCCTTCTTTCCTCTCTGATCTAGAGGCCACCTTTCTGCATTCTTCCTCACTGCCCACCCTGTTCTCAGTAGTGCCCGTTGCAGAGCGTGGGGGAGTGTGACCCTGATGAAGCTGACCATAGGAAGGGGGTATGGAAGAGGAAGCCTGAGGAGCTGGTACCCTCCCCAATACCTTGTCTCTGATGGCTGCTTTCTCCTCCTTTCCAGATGAGCTGCCATATCTCAAGTGTCCTTTGCATACAGTGCTTAAGCTCACACCTGTGGCGTATGGTGAGTGCCCCCACTCTCATCTGAGGAAAGACACATAGAGGGCATGAGCATGCTTCCAGTGCATACCATTTGCCCAGCAGAGTCCTAGGGGAGGTTTCTTGGATGTGTGATTGGATGTCCTGGTGAAGGAAGAATTGGCAGTAATAGGATGAGAATAGGGAAGAACTGAGATAGCCTCTAAATCCAGGGCCTGTCCTACACTTTCTCTGGCTCTACCAAAGTACCAAGAATGGAACACTAACCTGTAGAAGAAGAGGTCCCCGAAGGGAACCAGAGGAATAAGTGTAGGTTGGGCCAATTTGAAGAAAGAGCTCAAAGATTGGCCTGGTCTGTTTAGACTGTCTCTTGGGGCATTAGTTTGTTATGAAATATTCATGAGCAGGGGAGAGAGAGACTCAAATATATTCTGGGGTGTGAATAGGAAAGACAGTGCACTGAAGCCCAGAGTAGGTTGCAATCCACAAGGATGGAGCTAAGGGGGGCTTCCATAGGCATTGGGCCTCCTCTGCCAGCCCCCAGGCCCCAGTGATACCACTCTCCTTTTTCTTCAGGCTCTCAGAACTCCCACGTGACCTTCCACACCTCTGTTGTTGCCATAACCATTTTGTCCTCTAAATAAAATTTACCTGGGACTGATTGCCTTAAGGCAGTGGCCCCAGGACTCTTCCACCACTTCAGCACTTAACACAGATTACCAGGTCCACAGGGCTCCATCACTATTATATAAATTAGATTGCTGTCTCACAGAGCACAAGAGTCGGGGGAGTCCCCAGAGATCATCTATTCTCATCTTCCCATTCACAGTTGAGCAACTGAGGCTCAGAGAAGTCTGAGACTATTAGGGGCAGCTGGGAGAACATCCCTTTGGCTTCTCTTGGACCTGGTGTCTTCCCCATACATCACACAGCTGGTCTACATTCCCCTCCCTACAGAGTAGTCACAATCTGCACACAGTGTGGAGCTCAGGGTATGGGTGGTGATGGGTGAGGTAGCGAATGACAGCTTAAGGAAGATCTGTGCTTACCTTGGGGGCTTATGGATGGACTGGTTGTTCTTTTCTGAGGCTGCAAAGTGGAGTCCATCTACCTGAACGTAGAAGCCGTAAACACACATCGGGAGAAACCTGAGGTAGGTGAGGGGCTCTGTGGCCTAAGCTGGCACATGGTGAAAACACCCACCTGCACGGAAAGGCCACCCCAATCCCACAGAGCTTGGGTGTTTCATACCAACAGGTAGAATAACCAGCATCCAGAAATGCAGGAACCATGTCCTAGGCCTGAGGTGCCATAGGGATGCAGGGCTAGAACAATCCCATATCCCCAAAGTCCTCAGGTTGAGATTCCCCAGAGGCTTGCCTGAGAAAAGGGTCAGGATCCAGGCCTGGCTGAAGGAGGGGAGCCTGGCAGCGAGGACAAGAGGCAGGGGAGGGGCTGGTGCTCCACAGTGTGAGCTCCTTCCTATTGATCCTGGGCTCTCTCCTCTCAGAATGTGGACATCACCCGAGAACCTGAGGAAGCCCTGGACACTGTCCCTGCCCACTACTGAGCCCTTTCCAAGAAGTCAAACTGCTTTGCTCTCACTGTCTCCCACCTTTAAGAGCTGCTATCCTTGCACTTCTCTTACCTTAAGACCCTGGACTTGGCCTACTGGAAGAGCCCTGCTTCCAGTGAAGAAGCCCTCAGCAGCTCCAAAACAGGTCTTTATTTCTAGCTACAACCAAGGAGCTGTCTAGCTCAGAAAGAAATTTTTTCTTTCTTAATTACTAAACCCTTATCAATAAAGACTTCTCTTGCTGCCTACAAAAGGGGAGAGGAAGTCATTGTGAGGCTTCTCCCAGAGGATCTTCTTAAGATCCCAACCTTGTGAAATGCTTCTGCTGCTGTGGCGTATGGAATGGATGAGGGCTTCCTAGAGGGAAGGGTTCTGGGGTAGCACCTTTAAAGGCGAGGGAGGAGATAGGTCTCTGTGAGTACATATGGGCCTTGTTCCTTGGTGGGCAGCATGGCTGAGGACCTGACACCTTCATTCCTACACTCAGAAGAATCTGTACCTGGACCACAGTGTTCCTTTCTTCTCTAACTCCTGGTGCTATCCTGAGTGATTTCACTGTCCATAAAAATTATCCAAATAATACACTGGCCTCCTAGTACCCTGACCCCCTCAACTCCAGTGATCATTTCCCCCTCAGCCATCCACCCCATGGATCTTAGCATCATCTAGACATCCTGCCCCCAGTATGACTTCTTAAATACAAGGATCCCACTATCTTACCACTGGCCCCCAGTCCTTACAACTCTCTGTGTCATCCACAGGATCCCTAGAAGCATGCCTCCCACATAGTGGGCATGTGAGTAATATTTCTTGAATGAACAATATTTGTTCTTGTACTGCATCAAGAGTATAATCCTTTGATTCCTTCATTGTCTTCCAATCCACCAGTTCTCTTCCTCCTCATTGTTCTACCATCCCTAGCCAGCTTGAATCCTATATTCCATTTCTTCAGCCACTCTCCATGCACCTAGGTATCAGCAACCCAGTGGTGACGAGACAGACTCAAATACTCACTGCCTTGATTCCTTTGTTCTTCCATCATAGCCACCAGCAATACCCAAACCTTGTATAATCCACATTATCCTTTTTGGGAGGAACTACTTTTTGAAACAAACCTACATTTATCTGCTTCCACAGCCACTCTTAAATCCTATTCAAAGTCAGGTTCACCCTCTATCCCTCGTAATCTATCCAATCCCACCTTCTCAGGCATGGGCTACTTCAGTCAATTCTTGACTGTTCTATATCTATCTCCTGTTTGGATTTTGCCCCCACACTCTCTGCAACATGCTCAGATCTCTCTCCCCTATCTTCAGAAAACGCTCTCTTTTTCATGTGTCCACATCTAGTCCCACTCTATCTCTTCATTCTTATGCAAATTTCCCAAAATGAATCTGTATTTACTGTCCAGAACCCTCTCCCTTTGCCTTCTATTACAGGCTTTCCCCATCCGTATCTTTGCTCAAGCTATAATCCCCTTGCCTGCTGTGCTTTCTCCAGGTCTCTATCCCATTGAAATCAAACTTTCATTTTAACCTAAAGCTGCAGCCCACCTTCTCTGAAGAGCTACACTCATCTCTAGTTCTTCTATGAACCTGAAACATCACTCACAACAATGTAAGCACATTAAAAAACAGACAAAAAACCAATTCATCTTGCAAATTTAATGTAACTCTGATACCAAAATATGACAGCACACAAAAAGCAAACAACAAAGCAGGATCAGCAAGCAGATTTTTCATAGCGTGTCACCCTCAGCTGATTGATAATATCTGCTTATACTGCCGTGTGGACAAAAATTCCAAGGATGTACATTGGCTCCTTGGGAAGAACTGCTGCAATTCATTAGCTGTATCTGTAAACCTGGGAAATAAACCTGAAAACAAAACACCAAACAGGAACACATTTTAGCACCAAATATACTGTTTTCTCACACTTCCTTCATTGTCCTCATCTCCCCACCCAAACCTCCCGCTTTGGGGTTTCTTGTAACATTCCCCAGCTCTTATACCCACCCCATGGGCCATGGTTGTGCAAATGTTGTAATTACCTGAAACCTCACTAGCCATAGGAGAAGCTACAGGCACCAAGGCTGGTGGCTCCACCACCAAAGCCAGCACCATTTCTTGGTCCACTGCTGAAGCCAGCACCTGTGCTTGGTCCACTGCTGAAGCCAATGATAGAACTGGGTCCACCACTGAAGCTGGTGCTGGTGCAGGGTTCGCCAATAAAGCCAGTGCTGGTGTTGGAACCACTGCCAAGGCCAATGATGGTACTTGGTCCTCCGTTGAAGATGTTATTAGGCCCAGCACGAAAGCCATCACTGATGCTGAGGCCACCACTAAAGCCAGCACTTGTGCCAAGTATGCTGTTAAAACCAGCATTGGTGCCCAGTCCATCACCAAAGCCATTGCTTGAGATCAGTCCACCACCAAAGCCAGCACTGGTGCTCAGTCCATTACCGAAGATAGCACTAGTTCCTAGTCCACTACCGAAGACAGCACTGGTGCTCAGTCCACCACTAAATCCAGCACTGGTGCTTAACCCATTGCCAAAGATGAAACCAGCAGTGGTACTGGATCCATCACCAAAACTAGCACTGGTAGCACCACTAAAGCAGGTGCTAGTGCTAGGAGGGCCACCAAAGCATAGATTGGTGTTAGACACACTGCCAAAGGAGAGGCTGGTGCTGGGAACTCCACCAAAGCCATTGGTGGTACTGGGGGCAATGCCAAAGTCTGTAGTGGTGCTAAGTGCCCCACTGAAGTCAGCACTGGTGCTGAACACACTGCCAAAGCCAGAGATGGTGCTGGGTGCACTGCTGAAGCTGGCACTAGTGCTGACAGCACTGTTAAAACTAGCACTGGTGTTGAGTGCACCACCAAAGCCAACACTAGTGCTGAATGCACCACCAAAGCTGGCACCAGTGCTGGGGGAGCCACCAAAGCTGATGCTGGTGCTTAGTGTACCACCAAAGTCAGCGCTGGTGCTGGAAGAGCCACCAAAGGAGACACTGGTGCTGAGCATTCCATCAAAACCAGTGGTGGTGCTAGGAGAGCTGCCAAAGCAGATACTGGTATTAAGTGTGCCACCAAAGCTTGCACCAGAGCTGGGAGAGCCACCAAAGCAGACACTAGTGCTCACTGTGCCACCAAATCCAGCGCTGGTGCTAAGTGCCCCACTAAAGACTGTGCTGGTTCTGGGTATACTGCCAAAGCTGCTACTGGTAATGAGTGTACCACTGAAGCCAGCAGTGGTGCTGAGTGTGCCTCCAAAGCCAGAGCTGGCTCCACCACTGAAACTGGAACTACTGCTGAGTGGGACACTGAAACTGGAGCTGACCCCACCACCAAAGCTGGCACTGGTACAAGGTGTGCCACCAAAGCTAATGCAGGCTTCACTGTTGAAACTAGAGCTGGTGCTAGCTGCACCACTGAAGCTAATGCTGGCTGCACCACTAAAACTAGTGCTAGTGCTGGGAATGCCACTAAAGCAAATGCTGGCTGTACTGCTGAAGCTGGCACTGGTCCTGGGTGTGCCACCAAAGCTAATGCCAGCTCTGCCACCAAATCCACCACCGGGGCTGGGCGCACCACTGAAGCTAATACTAGCACTATCGCTGAAGGTAGCCCTGCTAGCTCCTCTGCTGAAGTCGATGTTGGTGCTGGCTTCTGCATTTTCTTGGGCTCTGGTCTCAATTTCAAATGAAAATCTGTTCCAGGACTGAGCATCATCGCCTAACTCTTCCCTTGTTAGGCAGTCGATATCCATGTCATCCCAATTCCAGGGCCCAGCCACAGCTTCCTCTCCAATCCCCATTTGGGCTCTTGCCTCAGCCCTTGCCTCAGCCTCAGCCGCAGCCACAGCTGCAGCTTGGACTTCCATCTCCACTGCCTTCTGGTACTGAGCAGCCCAGTCCTTGGGGTCTTTCTTTTGCACCTGAAATGGGAATGATAATCAATATAAGGGACAATAACATTTGTAATTATGTATTAAGTACATACTATGGGCTTTGTATAAAATCGATAGCAGTATTTTTTTTTTAATTCTTAGTTTTCTGGTGCTCTATCAGTCCCAAGATCCAGTTTCAGCTCTGATAACTAAGGTGTTGTGTGACCTTGGACAAGTTACTTAACCTCACTGAGAAGATGGGAAATGATAAGACAGTACGTTATGGATTGAATGTTTGTGTGCCCCCCTGCAAATTCATATGTTAAAGCACCAGCCCCCAGTGTGACTACATTTGGAGACTGGGCCTTTATAGAAGTAGAGTTAAATGAGGTCATAATGGTTGGGCCCTGGTCCAACAAGATTAGTGTTTTTATAAGAGGCTCTTTCTCCACCGTGTGAGAACACAGCAAGAAGATATTCATCTGCAAGCCAGAGGGAGAGGCTTCATCAGAAACTGACACTGCTGGACCTTGATCTGGGACTTCCAGCCTCCCGAACCATGAGAAAATAAATTTCTGTTGTTAAGCCACCCAGTCTGTATTATTTTGTTATGACAGTGCAAGCAGACTAACACAAATTATGAAAGAAAGAATGAAACAATGTAAACTTCATGTTCAGCAGCATTCTCAGACATCAGTGAAGTTTCATACGCTTATATACTAACTGCAGGCTGCCCTATACCTGACCGTCCCTGCACATAGCCTGCCCGAGCTAGGGTACCCTTAATATGACAAGTCAGGGCAGCTCTCCTATTACCTTGCATGCAAACTTGAGGACTTTCATCTTGCTAGTCTCATGGTAGGAGCGCAAACCCCAGAAGAACTCATATTCAGGTGGTCTGTTGTTAGGGACCCTCTTGTACTCCAGGTAACTTGGAAAAAGGAGATGAAACTTGCTTCTAACCAAACAAATCTGTTGTGTAACCACTGGGCACAAGGTGGCAACCTCCTTCAAATACTAAACCCAGCTCCTGGAGAAGGATTTCTAAGACCTTCCTTCCCCAGACTCACTCCCAAACACAGTTCATGGTATTGGTCTCTGATTTTGAGTCATTTCCCTTTGGACATATGCAAGGCAGTCACTTGATGCTTTAGAGAAGGCATGTATAGGGTATGATGTCACAGGAAAGCCAAAGTATCTTGCCACCTGTGAGGAGTAAACCCAAGTTCCTGCTGGGTGTGTTGTAAACAGAGGAGCCATTCTTCAGTCACCCTGCTCTGAGCACACCCCAAAGCAAGGGCCTTCTCTTTGGTCTAGCCCAGTCCTGGAACTGTCCACTCATGGGAATTGTGGGCAGGACTCAGTTCTAGGGCATAGGATGCCCATACTACCTCTAAAACTAGTGTAATAAAAGGGCTGGTTGAGCACTTTCTGAACCAGACCAGCACACTCAGAACACTTCAGGGCCAGAAAAAGTCCCCAAACACCACTTACTTCTGCTTCACAAACTCGTCTGTGATGAGCTTCCTTACTTCCCCAAAGAGCGAGTGCCTCACCCTGACAATGGGAAAAATAACCCATAAACAGAGATAAAAACTTCCTAGATGAGGGAAGAGGCATTTCTCAACATGAAAGAGACCTCTCTAGCACATGCAGCCATCCGAATGAAGCCAGGAAAGTAGTGAACACATGGTCACTAGAAGCGGTAAGTTGAGGCTAGATGGTTCTTTGTCAGGGATGCCCCTGAAGTTCTATCTTCTATATCAGCTTAGAATGACATAAGGGTGGGAAGATGCAGAGAGTACAGGACCATTTCCCCATCTACCCAGGTCAGAACCCTGGACCCTCTACCCAGTCCAGCACCCCCACCCATTCCACCAGACCACCAAGCTGATGCAATCCTGGGGCCATCCTCTCTTTCCAAATGACAACACGGACAGCAAGCGCTGAGAGAGCCCAATCATACCCAGGGCGCAGCCCCAGCTTGCGCAGCACCTCCCAGATGACAGCTGCAAGGGGAGGCAAGAGGAGACAGGGACAGAAAATAAACATGTGGTATTCCAACTGTGGTCACCCATTCAGCTGCATGCTCAGCCACTCACCCTCACTGGCCTTGTTGCCATTCATAAAAATGACAGAATCACCATGAGAAGACCTAGTTTGGGTGTGTCCTTGGTCCTAGGGGAATAACAGGGTAGAGAGAAGGTTTATGTCCAGTGGCCATCTGCAAAAAACACACCAGCCAGCTCACTAGGCTATCCTCTACCAGATTCCTCAGACACGACAAATTCTTCCCAGTCTATGCTTCAAGCTCTATGCAACCCTGAGCAAGGCACTTGAGTCTCAGTCTCCTATTGAGTAGAATGGAAAAATCCAATCCTCCCCTGCCCAGGTTGCCAAGAGGAGAGAAGAATGCCTGTCAACCTGGGACAACCCAGGCACCCAACCAATGTGAGTCCCTTCTTTCTCTCTCAGGTCTCTCTGCCCCAAAAGAATTCTAGGCACAGCCCCAGTGATGCTCCTGTCCTTCAAGCATCATGATTCACCCACACCAGGAAGCCCTCCCTTGAGAACCAGTCTACCAAAGCCATCAGGAAGAGACAAGCAATGACAGGTCTGCTTTCCTGGGATGCTTCCTGAGAAACAGAAAACCTGACAGGAGGAATGCACAGCTCCAGGCTTCTACAACCTTCAGTCAATCATAATCAGCACCACTACCGTGTGCAGGGCTCCAGCTATGTGAGGGAGCTGGAATCGGGTTTTTTAGGCTCTGTCTTCCTGCCTCTCCAAGGAGTTGTAGGGAAAGATGACAGGGATGGGGTAGTGCCATAGACAGAAGCAGAGCTTCCCTCCTATCCCAGCCCATTCACAGCTTACATTCCCAGTATGCCTGAAGAAGATTCCTGAGTGCTGATGAGAATATATAAGCTACTTTGCTTATCAATTTCCTTCAGATTGACTCAAAACATCTGCCAAGTAAAAGAATAGCCTGTGAGATCACAAAATCCAGGTTAGGCATCAGTGAGCTTCCTGAGCATCCCACAGTTCCCTGTGTAGATAGAATTTTGAGTGTGTATGAGAAATCAGTGAGATAGTGCAGGTAAAGCACTTAGCTAAGTGGCCACCACTACAGAAAAGAGATAAGAAATGTACTACTATCAGTATCACCTTTGTAATTAGTGAGAATTTAGGGAGATAGAGAATGGGGAATGAAAAGGAGAGATGAGCATCTGAAATACATTACAGGACACGACCGGCATCAGACAGGACTAAGTTAGGAGGTTTGAGTCCTAGCTGTGTTTTACCACTGACTTGTTGTGTGACCCTGGGCTAGTCTATGTTCCTACTTAGGCCACTGTCTGTCCAACTACATAGTGATGGGGATGGATTATGAGTCTCTGTGGTCTCTCCCAGAAGGAACATGTATGTCTTTGTCGATTCAAGGCTTCCCCATTGTGCCCATCCCCCAGGGCTGCCCCTTCACCTTCTCCAGAGTGTAGCTTGCTCGTTCAATGATCTCTGGGAAATATTCATCATATTCTTGGATGACATCCTTCAGCATGTCTGTAGGAGGGGTGAGGTGGGAGCAGCTGGGCTGAGCAGGGCCACAGAGCTGCAGCCTTTTTGCCAGCCTGTGGGGTCAGTGCAGTCTGAATTCTGAACTGTGTTAATGGGAGATGCCAGCCATGGCAAAGTGTGAGGAGGGTAGGAGAGGACATATGAGAGAATGAAGAGGCTATAAAAGCAAATGGTTACTTCAGGGCATGGGAGAGAGGGGAGTGGAGAGGAGATTTCAGGGAGGAGGGCTGGTATGACTCTACCTGAGCGCTTGATGGGGATCTTTGTCTGGTCCTTAACCAACAGGTATTTCACCAACTTATTTGCCTGGGAGAAGAGGAATACATGGGGAGATCTCAATATGTTTTTAGAAAACTTGGAAGAATGACAAAAAAGAAGGAAGGTGAAAAAGAGAAGAGACTGGGCAACACTGGATTCTTACCCTTTCTTGCAAAATGGCCACATCTCAGGGTGGCGGAGGCCTCCAGCCCCATGAGATCAACCTGTAATTACTGCTACCTCTCTCATCCCCATTCAGATGATTTGAGTACATCATCAGAAAGAAGGAAGGTCCAGAGTCACCAGGTGAAAGAGAGGTCTCTGTCTCCTTACCATACCTTGTCCTGAAAATCCCCCAAACCCTTCCTATAGTGGGCCCTGACCTTACAATTGGCCACCCTAAGTCCTAGATTTGTCTTTCACTGTCTTCCAGCCAGGAATTTCATTTCCCTATCAGGATAGAAGCAACCCAAGGGCAGGACCTGGAGTTCCTCCTCTTCTTTTGGCCACCACTAACTCTGCTAGCTGTATCCCTTGGACAAGTCACTTCACTTCTCTGGGACTCAGTTTTCTCATCTGTAAGACTGGGATCTGTGATCCCTACATAGTAGGAGTTACTTTTAAAACATAAAGACACAACCTGTATGACTGTACCCAAGACCCTGGAACACGGTAACTACTGTGTAAATACCAGTTGAATTATATCCAGGTTGTAGCTAAGTATATGGATGTACTATTTCCCCACCAATCTGTGAACTGTCAGGGAGCAGGAACTATATTACATTCTTCTCAGCATCTCTCAAAGCCTATCCAAACACAGGGACTGGCTCAGAGTAAAAAGTCTCAGTAAACTTTTATAGAACAAATGAACAAACTAGGAGGATAGGAATGGAAAAGAAGTGAAAAGTTAAGGATGGTGATGTCGGAGATCTCACCTTTCGGTTCGTCTTGCCCCGGGTCCTGGTTGTAGGCTCCAGACTCAACTGGGCCAGGTAGTCATCTGCCAGGGCCTGGACAGCAGCAGCAACCTGAGTCTCAAGGGCACTTATGTTGGTCTTAAAGGTGGCCATCTTGGTCTGGGCCCCTTGGTCAACAATTTTAGTCTGGCTTTCAGCTGCCTGGGCCTTAGTGGCAGACTTACGAATCCTGGACCCTCTCTTGACCTGAACGGCAGCTGCTAGGGCTCGGTTTGTGACTTTTGAGCAGCAGGTAGAGCCTCAGAGATATCATAGGCAGAATTTGGGCCTTTATTGGCAGCCTTCTTGACCTTGAATTTTTTGGGCCAGTTAGCTACTCCTGAGGCCTCAGTCTGCCTGCTAGCTCTCTCAGCATTTGGGGTCTCTAGGAGTTCAGTGTCAGTATTTATGCCCTTAACAGTTGCCTTCTTGGCTTTGGAGGCTTTTTTAGTTCTGATGAAGGCTGCTGTGGCATGGGTAGTGGCTGCCTCATTAGTAATTTGGAATTGGGTGGTAGCTGTGTGGGTAGTGGTTGCACCCAATGAGATATCAATAGCACTAGTTATGGCCTTATTGACAGCCTTCTTAGCTTTGGAAACTTTCTTAGACTTAGTGGGGGCTATCAAGGCCTGGGAGGAGGCTGACCCACTGATAACTGGAGCCTGGATAACCTGCAGGATGTCTGGTAGGTTTAGGGCCTGCAAGGATGACTTGATCACTGTAGTGATACTCTCCTTGACAGTTGGATACTGGAACCTTGGGCTGCCTTAGCAGTAACTTTTTTTGCCTTATTGGCTTTCTTAGGCTGAGCAGTGACTGAAGAAGCCTGAGTATTGGCTGCTTCAGTGGTAGCTGAAGCCTGGTTGATCTGGGGGATGATAGGCAGGTTTAAAGCCTTCAAAGTTACTTTAGGCTTGTTAGTGGCAATCACATTGGCAGAGGAGACTGTAGGGGCAGCAGGTATGGCCTTAGTAATAGCCTTAATAGGGGCCTTCTTGGTCTTGCTTTCCTTAGGCCGGTTGGCAACTGGTGGGTCCATGGCCAGAGGGTCCTTGGTTGCTGCCAAGAGGGTATGCATCAGCAAAACACTATTCTCTTCTGTGGTCTCAGTCTGTATATCTGAGGGAAGTGAAGCCCCAGGCTCCCAGGGGGAAGCAGAGGGCCCTACACACATAGGATTATGGTCTGCTAGCCATCTGGCCTCCCTACAGCCCACCCTTTCCACGAAGGCCTGCCCTTCCTCTGAGCAGTGACCGAAGGGGAGGATAAAGGGAAGAGGTAGGGAGCAGGAGCTAAAGTCAGGCAGGTTTTCCTCTCTCCTCCTTCACCTTGCAGGGGACGACTGAGACAAGTTAGGCAGAAAATTCTTCAACTACAGGGTGGCAGGGGGCTCAAGATCAGTAAATGAACTCAGTACTGGGCGGACGACCTGGTGAGAATGCAGAGAGGCCTCACCTGGAATGGGAGCATCTTATAACCGCAGTCATTTCTCCTATCCATTTTTCTGAAAGGCCTGAGGGGAAGGGGCCTGAATTAGGGGAGAATGAGAAGGAGAGGGAGATTCACCAGACCTCCCAACTATCCTGAAAGAAGGGGGATCTCATCCAACTTTGGACCCCAAACGCTTCAGTTATTGGGTTCTCATACCTAAAAACCCAGACCACCTATCTGAACCCTAGCTCCATTGCCTCCAGGAAACTGCAAGTCAGTTCTACAGCCCCGCCCCTTAATCGTACACACGCCCCCTCCTGCAACTTAATAGTGCGCATGCGTGCCAACTGGAGCACATACGCTTTGGTGGACTGGACCGTCTGACCACCTCAGTCTCACAGACGCCCCCTGCTCTCAGAGCAGCAGAACATTTCGGACAAGCCCTTGACTCGCTCTTCCTAACTGCATCACATTTCGGTCCAACCCTTCTCCAACATCAGCCCGCTCCCTCGGCAGTACTGCTTTGCACCGCCCCTTCCCTAACACCGCCCACCTCTACTCTGCGGTACAGACATGCACCGCCCCTTCCCGATATGCCCCCTCCCTCTTTTCTGCAGTACTTCTCCGCACCTCCCCTTTCCTTAATACGCCCCTTCCCTCCTCTCTCCAGTGTGTCCCTGCACTGCCCCTTCCCCAAAACCGCTCCCCCACTTCCACGTTTGCAAGTGACCGGTCCCACCCTTTCTGCGACATCGATACCCCACCCACAAATCCAACGGTATTACGCTTTTGTGTATTCCTTGTTCCCTAATATTACCAGGTTCTGTCCCTTCCCTTTTCAAACCATAATCAACCAGGTCCTAGCCCCTCTTTCCCTCCGTCTGAACCAGGTCATTCTTGCTATACAAAATGGATTCTGCCCCTCATTTCTGGGTTCTGATCCCTACTTTCTGTGGCCCAAACCGGATCCTGTCCCCTTTCACCAGCCTATCGGAGTCCTGCCATAGCTTATCACCCTCCGGAACTGGATCCTGCTCCTTTCTACTGCCTGAACGATTGTTTTATCTTCCCGCAGTCCGAGCCGCGTCTGCATCCCTCCTTTCTGCGGCCCGAACAGAGTCCAGATCTCTCCATTATAAGGCCCAAAGGGGATTCTGCCCCCTCCATCTACCCTACGAACAGGGTCCAAGCACCTCTAAACCCGACCACATTAATGCAGTTAGCTCTGAATCCGCAGCAGATTTTCTTCACCTTAGGGTGTGTGGAGTCAAGCACATTGAAGCCATAGCCCAGAGGCTCCCACAGGGTCTTCACTAAAGCTGGGCACCTTAGCTCACCTCGTCCTCTGGAGTCCAGAAGGCGTCCGCTCTCTCCAAGCCTCTCCTTAGGTCTGAGCTTGTCGGCTTCCCCTCCCCAGCCGGAAGTGGTCCTGCCTTTTTCCACCTCCAGAGGGGTCTCCTTCCCTGCTTGTCAACCTCCTTCACTCTCGACTTCCAACTCTCCATTCTCCTCAGTGTGGTCTCTTTTCCGCATACTATAGGTTATTCAGTAATCGCTCTTTCCTAGTCCCCATTTGATTTCTCTATTCCCAACCTGTGCCCCCGTTCCTATTTGATAGTTCTGTCCCCCCTAAGAGGACTGTGCTTCTCCGAGCTCCCATATCACTTCCTACAGCCCCCTCTATGTCAACACTAATTACAGAGTGTGTTGTTGTAGTGTGTGTCTGGGTCTCTCTCCCCAGGAGCTGTTCTGGGGACAGGGGACCAAGTCATATTCCTTTCCCTCTCTCAAGTATGACCAGATTAAGACATTTAGAGGCTCTAAACAGTAAGAGACAGAAGGCCCCCACATCATATACAATTCAGAATAAAAACAGTAAAGGTAAGAAAAGTCTACCAATGTTGTTGTTGTTGTTTTTAATCCCCGATGACTATATTGATGCTTTCAATGAATATCAACTTATCTGAAAAATTTTATTGGGACCATGTTCCTCCTTTCCTGGTGCACTACGCAAGTACTTAGACTCTCTCTTGTGAAATGGAGCACTGCTCCCCAGTGCAGCAAGCAGTTCTCCTTGGGCATTTATTTATTCACTCAATCCTTAATTATACATTGAGCACATGGCTATGTCAAGGCACTCACTGGATATGGGCAAACAAAGACAAGTAGGATAGGATGCCTGTCCCTAAAGAACTCACTCATTTATGGAACATAAGAAGTAGGAAGATCGGTAGGAGAAGAAAGGGAAGAATTCATGAAGGGGGGGGTAAACAGAAGGGGGAATGAACCATGAGAGACTATGGACTCGGGGAAAAAAACTGAGGGCTTCAGAGGAGAGGGTGGTGGGGAATTGGGATAGGCTGGTGATGGGTATTAAGGAGGGCACAAATTGCATGGTGCACTGGGTGTTATACCCAAGTAATGAATCATGGAACATTATGTCAAAAACTAGGGTTGTACTGTGTGGTGACTAACATAATATAATAAAAAATTATTATAAAAAAAAGAACTCAATTCTATTCCTTTTTTTTTCTAAATATTGTTTTAAATAAGTTATTTTTTAAGTTTTTATTTTAATTCCAGTTAGTTCACATACAGTGTGATACTAACTTCAGGTGTACAATATGTGATTCAACACTTCCATACATCATCTTGTGCTCATCAGGACAAGTGCACTCCTTAATCCCCATCACCTAATTTAACAGATTCCCCCACCTATGGTAACCATAAGTTTGTTGTCTATAAATAAGAGTCTGTTTCTTCATTTCTCTCTCTCTCTTTTTTCCCTTTTTGTTTTGTTTCTTAAATACCACACATGACTGAAATCAAATGGTATTTGACTTTCTCTGACTGATTTTGCTTAGCATTACACTCTCTAGATCCATGTCATCACAAGTGGCAAGATTTCACTTTTTATGGCTGAATAATATTCCATTATATATATCTACCACATCTTCTTTATCCATTCATCAATCCATAGACACTTACTCTGCTTCCATATCCTCCTTATTATAAATAATGTTGCTATAAACATAGGGTTACATCTATCCTTTTGAATTAGTGTTTTTGTGTTCTTTGGGTAAATGCCGCATTAGTACAATTGCTGGATCATAAGGTAGTTATATTTTTAACTTCTTGAGGAACCTCCATTCTATTTTCCAGAGTGGCTGCACACCAGTTTATACTCCCACCAGCAGTGCACTAGTGTTCCTTTTTCTCCACATCCTTGCCAACACCTGCTGTTTCTTGTGTTACAGGTTTTAGCCACTCTAAGGGGTGTGAGGTGATATCTCACTGTAGTTTTGATTTGCATTTCCTTGATAAGGGATGATGAGCATCTCTTCAGTCTGTTGGCCATCCGTATGTCATCTTTGGAGAAATGTTTATTTCTTTTTTCTGCCCATTTTTTAAAAATTGGATTATTTGGTGGTTTTGGGTGTGTTCAGTTGAATACATTCCTTGTATATTTTGGATACTAACCCTTTATCAGATATGTAATTTGCAAATATCTTCTCCCATTCTGAGGTTACCTTTTAGTTTTGTTGATTGTTTCCTTCACTGTGTAGAAGCTTCTTATTTTGATGTAGTCCCAATAGTTTATTTTTGCTTTTTTTTCCCTCTTGCCTCTGGAGATATATCTAGTAAGAAGTTGCCATGGCCAATGTCAAAAAAGTTATTGCCTGTGTTCTCTTCTACATTTTAAAAAATGATTTCAGGTCTCATATTTAGGTCTTTAATCTATTTTGAATTTATTTTTGTGTATGATGTAAGAAAGTGGTCCAGTTTCGATTCTTTGCATGTTGCTGTCCAGTTTTCCCAGAACCATTTGTTGAAGAGACTGTCTTTTTCCCATTGGATATTCTTTCCTGCTTTGTCATAGATTAACTGACCATATAGTTGTGGGTTTATTTCTGGGTTTTCTATTCTGTCCCAAGGATCTATGTGGCTGTTTTTGTGCCAGCACCATACTATTTTGATCACTACAGCTTTGTAATATATATAACTTGAAATCTGAAATTGTGATGCCTCCAGCTTTTCTTTTAAAGTTGCTTTGGCTATTCAGGGACTTTTGTGGTTCCATACAAATTTTAGGATTGTTTGTTCTAGCTCTGTGAAAAATGCTGTTGGTATTTTGATAAGGATTGCATTAAATGTGTAGATTGCTTTAGGTAGTATAAACATTTTAACAGCATTTGTTCTTCCAATCCATGAGCATGGAATGTCTTTCCATTCCTTTGTATCCTTTTCAATTGCTGTCATCTGTGCTTATAGTTTTCAGAGTGCAGGTCTTTCACTTCTTTGGTTAGGTTTATTCCTAGGTATCTTATTATTTTTAGAGCAATTTTTAATGGGATTGTTTCCCTTAATTTCCCTTTCTGCTACTTCATTATTGGTGTATAGAAATGTAACAGGTATGTCCACAATGATTTTGTATTCTGTGACTTTACTGAATTAGTGTATCAGGTCTAGCAATTTTTTTGATGGAATCTTTCTGGTTTTCTATATAGAGTATCATGTCACGTGTAAATGGTGAAAGTTTTGCTTCTTGCTTGCCTATTCAGATGCTTTTTATTTCTTTTCATTGTCTGATTGTTGCAGCTAGGATTTCCAGTATTATGTTAAATAACAGTGGTGAGAGTGGACATCTCTGTCTTGTTCCTGAGTGTAAAGGAAAAGCTCTCAGTTTTTTTATTTTTTTCCCATTGAAGATGATATTAGCTGTGGGTTTCCATATATGGCATTTATTATGTTGAGATATGTTTTCTCTAAACTTAGTTTGTTGAGGGTTGTTATATGAATGGATGTTGTACTTTGTCAAATACTTTTTCTGCAACTATCAAAATGGCCATGTGGTTTTTATCCTTTTTTTATTAATGTGCTGTATCACAATGATTGATTTGCGAATATTGAATCACCTTCACAAGACATGAATGAATTACACTTGATCATGATGAATGATTTTTTAATGTATTGCTGGTATCAGTTTGCTCATATTTTATTGAGAATTTTTGCATCTATGTTCAGCAGGAATATTTGACTGTAGTTCAACTTTTCAGTGGAGTCCTTATCTGGTTTTGCTATCAGTGTAATATTGGCCTCATAGAGTGAATTTGGACCATTTCCTTCCTTTTCTATTTTTTCAATTATTAAAAAAGAATAGGTATTAAATATTCTTTATTTTTTTATTTTAATGTTTTTTTATTATACTATTATAGTCACCATACAGTACATCCTGGTTTCCGATGTAAAGTTCGATGACTCATTAGATGCGTACAACACCCAGTGCACCATGCAATACATGCCCACCTTAATACCCATCACCAGTCTATCCCATTCCCCCACCCCCTCCCCTCTGAGGCCCTCAGTTTGATTCCCATAGTCCATAGTCTCTCATGCTTCATTCCCCATTCTGATTACCCCCCCTTTCTTTATCCCTTTCTTCCCCTACCGATCTTCCTAGTTCTTATGTTCCATAGATGAGAGAAACCATGAGATAATTGTCTTTCTCTGCTTGACTTATTTCACTTAGCAT
>NW_024423319.1:77952309-77953729 GCF_017311325.1 Ursus maritimus
TATTCTGTCCCAAGGATCTATGTGGCTGTTTTTGTGCCAGCACCATACTATTTTGATCACTACAGCTTTGTAATATATATAACTTGAAATCTGAAATTGTGATGCCTCCAGCTTTTCTTTTAAAGTTGCTTTGGCTATTCAGGGACTTTTGTGGTTCCATACAAATTTTAGGATTGTTTGTTCTAGCTCTGTGAAAAATGCTGTTGGTATTTTGATAAGGATTGCATTAAATGTGTAGATTGCTTTAGGTAGTATAAACATTTTAACAGCATTTGTTCTTCCAATCCATGAGCATGGAATGTCTTTCCATTCCTTTGTATCCTTTTCAATTGCTGTCATCTGTGCTTATAGTTTTCAGAGTGCAGGTCTTTCACTTCTTTGGTTAGGTTTATTCCTAGGTATCTTATTATTTTTAGAGCAATTTTTAATGGGATTGTTTCCCTTAATTTCCCTTTCTGCTACTTCATTATTGGTGTATAGAAATGTAACAGGTATGTCCACAATGATTTTGTATTCTGTGACTTTACTGAATTAGTGTATCAGGTCTAGCAATTTTTTTGATGGAATCTTTCTGGTTTTCTATATAGAGTATCATGTCACGTGTAAATGGTGAAAGTTTTGCTTCTTGCTTGCCTATTCAGATGCTTTTTATTTCTTTTCATTGTCTGATTGTTGCAGCTAGGATTTCCAGTATTATGTTAAATAACAGTGGTGAGAGTGGACATCTCTGTCTTGTTCCTGAGTGTAAAGGAAAAGCTCTCAGTTTTTTTATTTTTTTCCCATTGAAGATGATATTAGCTGTGGGTTTCCATATATGGCATTTATTATGTTGAGATATGTTTTCTCTAAACTTAGTTTGTTGAGGGTTGTTATATGAATGGATGTTGTACTTTGTCAAATACTTTTTCTGCAACTATCAAAATGGCCATGTGGTTTTTATCCTTTTTTTATTAATGTGCTGTATCACAATGATTGATTTGCGAATATTGAATCACCTTCACAAGACATGAATGAATTACACTTGATCATGATGAATGATTTTTTAATGTATTGCTGGTATCAGTTTGCTCATATTTTATTGAGAATTTTTGCATCTATGTTCAGCAGGAATATTTGACTGTAGTTCAACTTTTCAGTGGAGTCCTTATCTGGTTTTGCTATCAGTGTAATATTGGCCTCATAGAGTGAATTTGGACCATTTCCTTCCTTTTCTATTTTTTCAATTATTAAAAAAGAATAGGTATTAAATATTCTTTATTTTTTTATTTTAATGTTTTTTTATTATACTATTATAGTCACCATACAGTACATCCTGGTTTCCGATGTAAAGTTCGATGACTCATTAGATGCGTACAACACCCAGTGCACCATGCAATACATGCCCACCTTAATACCCATCACCAGTCTATCCCATTCCCCC
>NW_024423319.1:77955362-77983284 GCF_017311325.1 Ursus maritimus
TCCATACAAATTTAAGGACTATTTGTTCCAGTTCCTTGAAAAATGTCATCGGTATTTTGATCGGGATAGCATTGAAAGTGTAGATTGCTCTGGGTAGCATGGTCATTGTAACTATGTTAATTTTTCCAATCCATGAGCATGGAATATTTTTCCATCGTTTTATGTCTTCCTCAATGCCTTTCAAGAGTGATTTATAGTTTCTAGAATATAGGTCCTTTACGTCGCTGGTTAAATTAGTTCCAAGGTAACTTATGATTTTTGGTGCTATTGTAAATGGGATGGATTCCCTAATTTCTCTTTCTTCAGTCTCATTTTTCGTGTATAGAAATGCAACTGATTTCTGAGCATTGATTTTGTATTCCTCCACATTACTGAATTGCTCTATGACTTCTAATAGTTTGGGAGTTGTTTCTTTTGGGTTTTCCATATAGAGTATCATGTCATCTGCGAAGAGAGACATTTTGACTTCTTCTTTGCCGATTTGGATACCTTTTATCCCTTTTTGTTGTCTGATTGCTGTTGCAAGGACTTCTAGTACTATATTGAATAATAATGGCGAGAGTGGGCATCCTTGTCATGTTCCTGATCTTAAGGGAAAGGCTTCCAGCTTTTCCCCATTGGGAATGATATTTGCTGTAGGCTTTTCATAGATAATTTTTATGAGATTGAGAAATGTGCCCTCTATTCCTACATTCTGAAGGGTTTTAATCAGGAAAGGATGCTGTATTTTGTCAAATGCTTTTTCTGCATCAATTGAGAGGATCATATGGTTCCTGAATCTTTTCTTGTGTATATGATGTATCACGCTGATCAATTTGCAAATGTTGAAACACGCTTGCATCCCAGGTATGAATCCCACTTGGTCATGATGGATAATCCTTTTAATGTACTGTTGGATTCTATTAGCCAGGCTCTTGTTGAGGATTTTGGCGTCCATATTCATTAGGGAAATTGGTCTGTATTTCTCCTTTTTGATGGGGTCTTTGCCTGGTTTGGGGATCAAGGTAATATTGGCCTCATAGAATGAGTTTGGTAGTTTTCCTTCTGTTTCTATTTTTTGAAATAGCTTTAGGAGAATAGGTATTATTTCTTCTTTCAATGTTTGGTAGATTTCCCCATGAAAATGGTCCGGGCCTGGAGTTTTGTTATTTGGAAGGTTGTTTATCAGTGACTCAATACTTCATAATTAATTGGCCTGTTTAAAAAATCAGTTTCTTCCTGTTTCAGCCTTGGTAGTATAGGTCTCCAGGAAGGCCTCCATCTTTTCCAGATTGCTTAATTTATTGGAATAAAGCTGTTGATAAAAGTTTCTAATAATCCTTCCAATTTCATGGTGTTGGTAGTGACCTCTCCTTTTTCATTCAGAATTTTAATAATTTGGGTCCTTTCTCTATTCTTTTTGATAAGTCTTGCCAGCTGTTTCTTAATTTTACTGATTCTCTCAAAGAACCAGCTTCTAGTCCTGTTGATCCGCTCTACTGTTCTTCTGGTTTCTAATTCATGGATATCTGCTCTAATCGTGGTCAGCTGCTTCCTCGTGAGTGGATTAGGCCTGTCCCTCTGTTCCTGCTCCAGCTTCTTGAGGTGAGAATATAAAAACTGCATTTTAGATTTTTCCATTCTTCTGAGTGAGGCTTGGATGGCTATGTATTTCCCCCTTAGGACTGCCTTTGCAGTATTCCATAGGTTTTGGACCGTTGTGTTTTCATTCTCATTGGTCTCCATAAATTGTTTAAATTGATTTTTGATTTCCTGGTTTATCAAGTCATTCCTGAGCAGGATGGTTCTTAGTGTCCAAGTGTTTGAGTTTCTTCCAAATTTTTCCTTGTGGTTGAGTTCCAATTTCAGAGCTTTGTGGTCTGAGAATATGCAGGGGATAATTTCAGTCTTTTGGTATCGGTTGAGACCTGTTTTGTGTCCTAGAACATGGTCTATTCTTGAGAATGTTCCATGGGCATTAGAATAGAATGAGTATTGTTTGCTTCTGGGGTATAGTGTTCTATATATATCTACGAGGTCCAACTCATCAAGTATGGCATTCAAAACTCTTGTTTCTATGTTGGTTTTCTGCTCCAGTGCTCTGTCTATTGCTGATAGTGGAGTGTTGATGTCCCCTACTATTAATGTATTTTTATCTATTATGTCTCTTTATTCTGATTAAGAGTTGGCATGTGTATCTTGCTGGTCCCCTGGTGGGGGCATAGACATTTATAATTGTCATATCCACTTGTTGGATACATCCTTTGAGAATAATATAGTGCACATCTGTGTCCCTAACTATAGTCTTTAGTTTAAAATCCAATTGTCTGCTATGAGAATTGCTACCCTAGCTTTCTTCTGAGGTCCATTGGCGTGAAAAATGGTATTCCATCCCTTTACTTTCAGTCTGAATGTATCTTTAGGTTCAAAATGAGTCTCTTGTAGACAGCAAATGGATGGGTCATGTCTTACTATCCAGTCTGCAACCCTGTGGCACTTTATGGGAACATTGAGGCCATTTATATTGAGACGGATTACTGATAGATATGATTTTAATGATGCCATGATTCCTGTAAAGTTTTTGTTTCTATAGATTGTGACTTTCTGTTCTCTATCACTCTTGGGGCCTTTTTACTTTTATAGAACCCCCCTTAATATCTCCTGTAGGGCTGGTTTTGTGGTTACAAAATTGGCCAATGACTGGCGATTCTGGAAGGTCTTTATTTCTCCATCAATTCTGAATGACGGCATTGCTGGTTAGAGGATCCTTGGCTGCATGTGTGTCCTGTGTGTCCTGGAGAGCTCAGTGAAGTGCAGACTATGAATTCTCTGCTCTGGGACAGAGGTTTGGGTTCGGTCATTTCTCTCTCACTCTCAGAAGAGACAGAAGAGATGTGGAAAGCCACTAGGGAAAGCCACCAGAGAACAAAACTCAAAAAACCGGTTTTCACTGAGTCCACCCCTCCCCAGACAAAGGGGAAGGGCAACTCTGCCCAAGCAGGTTGCCTAGTAACAGCATGGCAGGCCCCTCTCCCACAACACAGGCTGGAAGAACAGAAGACCACAGCCCTAAGGTCCCTACAAAACAGGTGCATCACACTTGGGTCATGGGTAATACTTTGGACTCTGTACATTGCCTCAACCATCCTCCAACAGGTATGACTAAGAGGAGGAATGCCCAACAAAGAAAAGAATCAGAGACTATGGCCTCTGCCACAGACCTAATGGATATGGATATAAGCAAGATGTCAGAGATAGACTTCAGATTAATAATTATGAAGTAAATATCTAGGCTTGAAAAAAATATTAGCAACAATATAGAATCTCTAGGGACAGAAATGAGATATAATCAGGCCAAACTTAAAAATGCTATGAATGAGATGCAGTCTAAACTGGATACTCTGACTGCCAGGGTAAAAAAGTCAAAAGATTAATTACGAGCTGGAGGATAAGGTGATGTAAAGAAGGAAACCAAGGAGACCAGGGACAAACAGCTTAAAGCCCAAGAGATCAGACTGAGAGAGATCAATGATGCAATGAAATTTTCCAATGTCAGAATTATTGGGATTCCTGAGGGGGTGGAGAGAGAGAGAGGTCTAGAAGATATATTTGAGTGAATCATAGCTGAGAACTTTCCTTTTTGGGGGAAGTAAACAAACATTCATGTCCAAGAGGCAGAGAGGACCCCTCCCAAGATCAATGTGAACAGATCAATGCCACGACATATAATAGTACAACTTGCAAATCTTAGAACCAAGGAAACAATCCCGAGAGCAGCTAGGGGGAGTAGATTTCTTAGGTACAGAGGGAGGAACATCAGAATAACGTCAGACGTGTCCACAGACACCTCGCAAGCCAGAAAGGGCTGGCAAGTCATAAACAGAGTACTAAAAGAGGTGAACATGCAGCCAAGGAAACTTTATCCAGCAAAGATCTCATTCAGAATGGATGGAGAGACAAGGAGCTTCCAAGACTGGCACAAACTGAAAGAATATGTGACCACCAAGCCAGCCCTGCAAGAAATATTAAGGGGGGGTGTATAAAAGAAGAAAGACCCCAAGAGTAATATAGACCAGAAATTTACAGAGAAAATCTATAGAAGCAGGGACTTCACAGGCAACATTATGGAATTAAATCATATCTTTCAATACTCACTCTCAATATGAATGGCCTAAATGCTCCCATGATATGGCACAGGGTTGCAGATTGGATAAAAAGACATGACCCATCCATATGCTCTCTACAAGAGACTCATTTTGAACTTCAAGATACATCCAGACTGAAAGTGAAGGGATGAAGAACCATTTTTCATGCCAACAGACCTCAAAAGAAAGCTGGAGTGGCAATTCTCATATCAGACAAATTAGATTTGAAGTCAAAAACTGTAGTAAGAGGTACAATGGGACACTATATCATTCTTAAAGGGTCTATCCAACAAGAAGATCTAACAATTGTAAATATCTATGCCCCTAACGTGGGAAGAGATAACAACATAAGGCAACTGTTAACCAAAATAAAGAATCATAGTGGTAATAACTTTAATAGTAGCAGACCTCAACACTTCACTCTCAGCAATAGATCAACTAAGCAGATCAACAAAGATCAACAAAGAGCTTTGAATGACACACTGGACCAGATGGACTTCATAGATATATCTGGATAGTTCCACTCTAAAACAACTGACTCCTTCTCAAACACACTGGGAGCTTTCTCCAGAATAGACCACATACAGGGTCACAAATCAGGTCCCAACTGATACAAAAAGATTGAGATTATTCCCTGCATATTTTCAGACCACAGTGCTTTTAAACTGGAACTCAATCACCAGAAAAAAAATGTGGAAACAATTCAAACATTTGGCAGCTAAAGACCATTCTGCTTAAGAATGTTTGGGTCAATCAAGAAATCAAAGAAGAACTTAAACAATTTATGGAAACCAATGAGAATGAAAACACATTGGTCCAAAATCTATGGGATAGTGCAAGGCAGTCCTAAGGGGGAAATACATAGCCATCCAAGCCTCACTCAGAAAAGTAGAAAAATTCTGAATGCACAAGCTAGACTTACACCTAAAAGAACTGGAGAAAGAATGGCAAATAACACTTAAACCAAACAGGAGAAGAGAAATAATAAAGATTAGAGCAGAGATCAATGAAATAGAGACCAGAAAAACAGTAAAGCAGATCAACAAAACTAGAAGCTGGTTCTTTGACAGAATTAATAAGATCGATAAACTTCTGGCCAGACTTATCAAAAAAAAAAAAGAGAGAGAGAGAGAAAGGACACAAATTAATAAAATTATGACTCAAAGGGGAGAGATCATGACTAACACCAATAAAATAGAAACAATTATTAGAAATTATTATCAGCAATTATATGCCAACAAATTAAGCAACCTGGAAGAAATGGATGCCTTCCTGGAAACCTATAAACTCCCAAGCCTGAAACAGGAAGAAATGGACAATCTGAACAGACCAATAACCAGTAAGGAAATTGAAACAATCATCAAAAGCCTCCCAAAAAACAAGAGTCCAGGGCCAGAAGGCTTCCCAGGGGGATACTACCAAATATTTGAAAGGAAAATAATACTCATTTTCCTAGAGCTGTTTCAAAAAATAGAAACAGAAGGAAAATCCAAACTCATTGTATGAGGCCAGCATTACCCTGATCCCAAAACCAGTCAAATACCACATAAAAAAGATAATTACATACCAATATCCCTGATGAATGTGGATGCTAAGATTCTCAACAAGATCCTACTCAATAGGACCCAACAGTATATAAAAAGGATTATCCATCACAACCAGGTGGTATTTATTCCTGGAATTCAAGAGAGGTTCAATATTTGCAAATCAATCAATGTGATAGAACATATTAATAAAAGAAATACAAGAACCATATGATTCTCTCAATTGTTGCAGAAAAAGCATTTGACAAAATACAGCATCCTTTCCTGATTAAAACTCTTCAGAGTGTAGGGATAGAAGGAACATTCCTCAATTTCATAAAAACCATCTATGAAATGCTCACAGCGAATATCATTCTCAATGGCGAAAAGCTTAGGGCTTTTCCCTTAAGGTCAGGAACACGACAGGGATTTCGACTCTCACCACTCCTGTTCACCATAGTACTAGAATTCCTAGGCTTAGCAATTAGACAGCAAAAAGAAATAAAAGGCATCCAAATTGGCAAAGCAGAGGTCAAACTCTCTTCACAGTTGACATGGCACTTTATATGGAAAACCCAAAAGTCTCCACCCCCAAATTTCTAGACCTCATGCAGCAACTCAGTAATGTGGCAGGATACAAAATCAATGCACAGAAATTAGTTGTTTTTCTATACACTAACAATGTAATTATAGAAAGAGTTTAAGGAATCCATTCCACTTACAGTAGTACAAAAAACCATAAGATACTTAGGAATAAACCTAACCAAAGAGGTAAATGATCTATACTCTAGAAACTACAGAACACTTATGAAAAAAACTGAAGAAGGCACAAAATGATGCAAAAACATTCCATGAGGTTGAGGAGTTAAGATGGCGGAGGAGTAGGGAACCCCTTTATCAGCCAGTCCCCTGAGTCGAGCTGGATAGGTACCAGACCAGCCTGAACATTGACGTCTCAGCCCGAGACGCAGGAAGATACATCAGGATCTCTACAAATGAACATCTCCAGCGCTGAGTATTGAGGTATGAAGCGGGAAGGTGTGAAACCGTGCACAGATATCAGAAGATAAACAGAAGGGGAAGGAAGCTGCTGCGTTCGGGCACTGGGAAGCGGTAGCCACCTGCACAGGGGAGCGGGTGGACTCGCGGACCCGGCACCCACGAGAGAGCAGACTGGGACCGTGAGCCGGGAACACAAAAGACCAGATTAGTAACAGAGTTAAAGTGGCCAGAACATCAGTGGAGAACAGTCCGTGATCCCTCTGTTCTGAGACAGAAGCTTAGATTCGGCCACTGCTGCTTTGACTCTCAGAGAACAAAAGCCTGGAAATACCGGCTCACAGTGTGCCCATCCCTACACCCCCTCGCAGGGGACACGGACACTCTACCCAAACAGAGTTGCCTGAGTATCGGCGCAACAGGCCCCTCCCCCAGAAAGCAGGCCGAAAAATCAAGAAGCCCACATCCCTAAGATCCCTATAAAACAAGGGTGCACGGCCTGGGTCCTGGTCAATAATTTGGGCTATGGACAACTCCGCAAACTCTCCTCATCAGAATGACGAGGAGAAGTCCCCCCCAGCAAAGAAGAGACAATGAGTCTGTGGCCTCTGCCACAGAACTAATGGATATGGATATGACCAAATTATCAGAAATGGAATTCAGAGTAACAATGGTCAAGATAATGTGCAGACTTGAAAAAAGTATTAACGAAAATGTTAATGAGAATATAGAATCTCTAAGGCTGGAAATGGGAGCGAAACTGACAGAAATTAAAAATTCTATGAGCCAAATGCACTCAAAACTAGAGCCTCTGACGGCCAGGGTGAATGAGGCAGAAGAATGAATCGGTGAATTGGAGGATGGGTTAGTAGAAGAAAAAACTAAAATAGCATCTGGGCTCAAAAAAATCCACACACAGGAATGTAGGTTAAGGGAGATTACTGACTCACTGAAACGTTCCAATGTCAGAATCACCGGCATTCCAGAGAGGGTGGAGAAAAACAGAGGTCTAGAAGAGATATTTGAACAAATTGTAGCTGAAAACTTCCCTCCCAAGCTCAACCATGACAAACCTACGCCATGTCACCTCATAGTGCAATTCGCAAATATTAGATCCAAAGATACAGTACTGAAAGTGGCCAGGGTAAAGAAATTTCTCATGTACCAAGGCAAAGGTATCAGAATTACGTCAGACCTGTCTACAAAGACCTGGAATGAGAGAAAGGGTTGGGGGGGGCATTTTTAAAGGTCTTTCAGAGAAAAACATGCAGCCAAGGATCCTTTATCCAGCAAGACTGTCATTCAGAATTGATGGAGAAATAAAGACCTTCCAGAATCGCCAGTCATTGACCAATTTTGTAACCATGAAACCAGCCCTACAGGAGATATTAAGGGGGGTTCTATAAAAGTAAAAAGGCCCCAAGAGTGATACAGAACAGAAAGTCACAATTGAAAGAAACAAAGAGTTTACTGGCAACATGGCATCATTAAAATCATATCTCTCAACAATCAGTCTCAATGTAAATGGCCTAAATGCTCCCATAAAATACCACATGCTTGCAGATTGGATAAAAAGACATGATCCATCCATTTGCTGTCTACAAGAGACTCATTTTGATCCTAAAGATACATTCACTCTGAAAGTAAAGGGATGGAATACCATCTTTCAAGCCAATTGACATCATAAGAATATGGGGTACAATTCTCATATCAGACAGATTGTATTTTAAACTAAAGAGGATAGTCAGAGACACAGAAGGGCACTCAATTATTCTTAAAGGATGTATCCAACAAGTGGATATGAGAATTTTAAATACATATGCCTCCAACAGGGGAGCAGCAAGATACACAAGCCGACTCTTAACCAGAATAAAGAGACATATAGATAAAAATATACTAATAGTAGGGGACCTCAACACTCCACTATAATCCATAGACAGATCACCTAAACAAGAAATCAGCAAAGAAACAAGAGCTTTGAATGCCATACTCAAAAAATTGGACCTCATAGATACATATAGCACTACAAAACAGGTCTCAACCAATACCAAAAGACTGAAATTATTCCCTGCATATTCTCAGAACACAACTCTCTGAAATCGGAACTCAACCACAAGGAAAAATTTAGAAGAAACTCAAGCACTTCGAGACTAAGAACGATCCTGCTCAGGAATGATAAGATAAACCAGGAAATAAAAAATCAATTTAAACAATTTATGGAGACCAACGAGAATGAAAACACAATGGGCCAAAACCTATGGGATACAGCAAAGGCAGTTCTAAGGGGGAAATACATATCCATCCAAGCCTCACTCAAAAGAATAGAAAATGTAAAATGCAGTTTTTATATTCTCACCTCAAGAAGCTGGAACAGTTACAGAGGGACAGGCCTAATGCATGCACGAGGAAGCAGTTGACCAAGGTTAGAGCAGAAATCAATGAATTAGAAACCAGGGATAGAGGGTACATTCCTCAATCTCATAAAAACCATCAATGAAGAGCCTACAGGAAATATCATTCTCAATGGGTAAAAGCTGGAAGCCTTTCCCTTAAGATCAGGAACACGACAAGGATGCCCACTCACACCACTATTATTCAACATAGTACTAGAAGTCCTTGCAAAAGCAATCAGACAACAAAAAGGGATAAAACATATCCAAATCAGCAAAGAAGAAGTCAAACTGTCTCTCTTTACAGATGACTTAATACTGTATATGGAAAATCCCAAAGAATCCACTCCCAAACTATTAGAAGCTATGGAGCAATTCAGTATTGTGGAGGGATATAAAATCAATGCTCAGAAATCAATTCCATTTCTATACACGAACAATGAGACTGAAGAAAGAGGAATTAGAGAATCCATCCAATTTAAAATAACACCAAAAACCATACCTTACCTTGGAATTAACCTAACCAGAGACATAAAGGATCTATATTCTAGAAACTATAAATCACTCTTGAAAGACGTTGAGGAAGGGACAAAAAGATGGAAAAATATTCCATGCTCATGAATCAGAAGAATTAACATAGTTAAAATGTCCATGCTACCCAGAGCACTCTACACTTTCAATGCCATCCCGATCAAAACACCAATGACATTTTTCAAAGAACTGGAACAAATAAGCCTTAAATTTGTATAGAACCAGAAATGGCCCCGAATCGCCAAGGAACTGTTGAAAAGGAGAAAAAAAGCTGGGGGCATCACAATGCCAGATTTCGAGCTGTACTACAAAGCTGTGATCACAAAGACAGCATGGTACTGGCACAAAAACAGACACATAGACCAATGGAACAGAATAGAGAACCCAGAAATGGACCCTCGGCTCTTTGGGCAACTAATCGTTGATAAAGCAGGAAAAAACATCCAGTGGGAAAAAGAGAGTCTCTTCAATAAATGGTGATGGGAAAATTGGGCATCTACATGCAAAGAATGAAACTTGACCACTCTCTCACACCATACACAATGATATACTCCAAACGGATGAAAGACCTCAATGTGAGACAGGAATCCATCAAAATCGTAGAGGACAACATAGGCAGCAACCTCTAAGAAATCGGCCAAAGCAACCTCTTTCATGACTCATCTGCAAAGGCAAGAGAAACAAAAGATAAAATGATCTTGTGGGACTTCATCAAGATCAAAAGCTTCTGCACCGCCAAGGAAACCATCAAAAAAACTAAGAGGCAGCCCACGGAATGGGAGAAGATATTTGCAAATGACACTACAGATAAAAGACTGGTATCCAAGATCTATAAAGAACTTCTCAAACTCAATACGCGAGAAACAAATAAACAAATCAAAAAATGGGCAGAAGATATGAACAGACACTTTTCCAATGATGACATACAAATGGCTAACAGACACATGAAAAAATGTTCAACATCATTAGCCATCAGGGAAATTCGAATCAAAACCACACTAAGATACTGGTAACCTTATGTCAGTTAGAATGGCAAAAATTGACAAGGCAGGAACAAAAATTGCTGAAGAGGATGTGGAGAACGGGGATCCCTCCTACATTGTTGGTGGGAATGCAAGTTGGTACAGCCACTCTGGAAAACAGTGTGGAGGTCCCTAAAAAGTTAAAAATTGAGCTCCCCTATGACCCAGCCATTGCACTACTGAGTATTTACCCCAAAGATACAGACGTAGTGAAGAGAAGGGCCATATGCACCCCAATGTTCATAGCACCATTGTCCACAATAGCTAAATCGTGGAAGGAGCCGAGATGTCCTTCAACAAATGACTGGATTAAGAAGTTGTGGTCCATATATACAATGGAATATTACTCAGCTATCTAAAAGAACGAGTTCTCAACATTTGCTGCAACATGGACGGCACTGGACGAGATAATGCTAAGTGAAATAAATCAAGCAGAGAAAGACAATTATCATATGATTTCTTTCTTCTATGGAACATAAGAACTCGGAAGATCGGTAGGGGAAAAAAGGGATAAAGAAAGGGGGGTAATCAGAAGGGGGAATGAAGCATGAGAGACTATGGACTCTGAGAAACAAACTGAGGGCTTCAGAGGGGAGGGGTTGGGGAATGGGATAGGATGGTGATCGGTAGTAAGGAGGGCACATATTGCATGGTGCACTGGGTGTGATACTCAACTAATGAATCATCAAACTTTACATCAGAAACCAGGATGTACTGTATGGTGACTAACAAAATGTAATAAAAAAACATTTAAAAAAAGTTTCTAATAAGCCTTCCAATTTCATTGGTGTTGGTTGTGACCTCTCCCTTTTTATTCATAATTTTATTAATTTGGGTCCTTTCTCTTCTTTTGGATAAGTCTTGCCAGTGGTCTTTCAATTTTATTGATTCTTTCAAAGAACCAGCATCTAGTTCTGTTGATGTGCTCTACTGTACCCTTGATTTCTAATTCATTGATTTCTGCTCTAATCTTGATCAACTCCTTTCTTGTCCATGGATTAGGCCTGTCCCTCTGTTGCTGTTCTAGCTTCTTGAGGTGAGAATATAAAAACTGCATTTTAGATCTTTCTATTCTTTTGAGTGAGGCTTGGATGGCTATGTATTTCCTCCTTAGGACTGCCTTTGCTGTATCCCATAGGTTTTGGACTGTTGTGTTTTCATTCTCGTTGGTCTTCATAAATTGTTTAAATTGATTTTTGATTTCCTGGTTTATCGAATCATTCTTGAGCAGGATGGTTCTTAGTCTCCAAGTGTTTGAGTTTCTTCCAAATTTTTACTTGAGGTTGAGTTCCAATTTCTAAGCACTGTGGTCTGAGAATATGCAGGGAATAATTTCAGTCTTTTGGTATCTGTTGAGACCTGTTTTGTGACCCAGAACATGGTCTATTCTTGAGAATGTTCCATGGGCATTAGAATAGAAATATTATTCTTTGGTTCTGGGGTGTAGTGTTATATATATGTCTATGAGGTCCAACTCGTCGAGTATGGCATTCAAAGCTCTTGTTTGTATGTCGATTTTCTGCTGATGTGCTCTGTTTATTTCTGATAGTGGAGGGTTGAGATCCCCTACTATTAACATATTTTTATTTGTATGTCTCCTTATTGTAGTTAAGATGTGTGTATCTTGCTACTCCCCCGTTGGGGGCATATATATTTAAAATTGTCATATCCACTTGTTGGATACATCCTTTAAGACTAATATAGTCCCCTTCTGTATCTATAACTATAGTCTTTAGTTTAAAATCCAATCTGTCTGATATAAGAATTGCTACCCCTGCTTTTTTAGGTCCATTAGCATGAAAGATGTTATTCCATCCCTTTACTTTCAGTCTGAATGTATCTTTAGGTTCAAAATGAGCCTCTTGTAGAGACCAAATGGATGGGTCATGTCTTTTTATCCAATCTGTCACCCTGTGGCACATTATGGGAGCATTTAAGCCATTTACATTGAGCCTGATTTTTGAGAGATATGATTTTAATGATGCCATGTTGGCTGTAAAGTCTTTGTTTCTATAGATGTGACTTTCTGCTCTGTACCACTCTTGGGAGCTTTTTACTTTTATAGAACCCCCCTTAATATCTCCTGTATGGCTGGTTTTGTGGCTACAAAATTGGTCAATGACTGGCAATTTTGGAAGGTGTTTATCTCTCCAGCATTTCTGAATGACAGCCTTGCTGGATAAAGGATCCTTGGCTGCATGTTTTTCTCTGAAAGACCTTTAAAAATGCCCCCCACACCCTTTCTCTCATTCCAGGTCTGTGTAGACAGGTCTGATGTAATTCTGATACCTTTGCATTGGTACGTGAGAAATTTCTTCACCCTGACCGCTTTCAATACTGTATCCTTGGATCTAATATTTGCGAATGTCACTATGTCATTATGTGGCATAGGTTTGTCATGGTTGAGCTTGGGGGGGTCCTTTCTGCCTCTTGGGCCCTAAAGCTTCTTTCCTTTGATAGATTAGGGAAGTTTTCAGCTACAAGTTTGACAGGTATCTCTTCTAGACCTCTGTTTTTCTCCACGCCCTCGGGGATGCCGATGATTCTCACATTGGAACGTTTTTTGAGTCAGTAATCTCCCGTAACCTACATTCTTGAGATTGGATTTTTTTTGAGCCACGTTTCTATTTTAGCTTTCTCTTCTACTAACCCATCCTCCAATTCACTGCTTCATTCTTCTGCCTCATTCACCGTGGCCATCAGAGCCTCTAGTTTTGAGTGCATTTGGCTCATAGAATTTTTAATTTCTGCCAGATTCACTCTCATTTCTGCCCTTAGAGATTCTATATTCTCATTAACATTTTCGTTAATACTTTTTTCAAGTCTATACATCATCTTCACCATTGTTACTCTGAACTCCATTTCTGATAATTTGGTTATATCCATATCCATTAGTTCTGTGGCAGAGCCCACAGACTCATTGTCTTTTCTTTCCTGGCGGTTGGGATTTCTCCTTCTTGTCATTCTGATGAGGAGAGGTTGCAGGGTTGTCCAGAGCCCAAATTATTGACCAGGACCCAGGCCGTGCGGACTTGTTTTATAGGGACCTTAGGGATGTGGGCTTCTTGATTTTTCAGCCTGCCTTCTGGTGGAGGGGCCTGCCACACCCATACTCAGGCAACCCTGTTTGGGTAGAGTCTCCATTTCCCCTGCGAGGAGGGATGCGGTTGGTCACACTGTGAGCCGGTATTTCCAGGCTTTTGTTCTCTGGCAGCTTTCCCTGGCGGTTTGCTGTGCCTCTTCTGAAAGTCAGAGAAGCAGTGGCCGAATCTCAGCCTCTGTCTCAGAACAGAGGGATCATGGACCATTCTCCACTGATGTTCTGGCCACTTTAACTCTGTTTCTGTTGGTGCTGCTCAACCCTGCAGCATCCCAGTGTGTGTGCCCCACACCCAGCTTTCCAGCCCTCACTTCCAGGCCCCGCACGTCTCTGTCCTTTGTGTTTCTAACACCGCCAATGGCCAGCCACCCCCGTGCGCTCTGGAGCTCCCAGTCTCAGTCTGGTTCCAGTCAGTGCACCTGAGCTCCATTTCAGTCTGTTCACGCGTGTTCCCCGGCTCACGGTCTCAGTCTGCTCTCTCGTGGGTGTCGGTCCTCAAGTCCGTCCACTCCCCCATGCAGGTGGCTACCGCTTCCCGGCACCCAAACACGGAGGCTCCCTCCCCTTTCTGTTTATCTTCCTATATCTGTGCGTGGTTTCATTGCTCCCCGCTTCGTACGTCAATACTCATCGCTGGAGATGTTCTTTTGTACAGATCCAGATGTATCTTCCTGCATTTCAGGCTGATTCCATGGATGTTCAGGATGGTTGGTACCTATCCAGCTCCATTCAGGGGACCAGCTGAAAAAGGGTTCCCCTACTCCTCTGCCATCTTAACTCTGGGCTTCTGTGCTCTCGTGTATATCACCTTCCCAGCTCCAGCTTATAGTGGTTCCCTTACCTTTCTGTTTATCTTCCAGTATCTGCCCACAGAATCATGGCTCCTCCCTTCCTACCTCAAGAACGGTGGAGATTTTTAGAACACCAGTTTATTATAAAAGGATAGAACTCAGGAACAGCTAGATGGAAGAGATGCACAGGGTGAAACAGGGAAGAAAGTCGTGGAGCTTCCATGCCCTCTCCAGGGCACAAATCTCCTACCTTCCCTCATTCATAGGATTTTTAAGATCAGCCTGATTAGATATCATTTCTGCCCTAAAGATTCTGTATTGACATGTATTCTTTTTTCAAGCCTAGATATTAGCTTTATAATTGCTTTCCTGAATTCTATCTCTGACATCTTGCTTTTATCCATATCTATTAGTCCTGTGGCAGAAGACATTGTCTCTGGTTCTTTTCTTTTTTCATAGCAGTACTGTCCACAATATCCAAACTGTGGAAGGAGCCAAGCTGTCCTTCAACAGATGAAGGATAAAGAAGATGTGGTTCATAAATACAATGGAATATTACTCAGCCATCAGAAAGGATGAATATCTATGATTTACATCAACAAGGATGGACCTGGAGAGTATCATGCTGAGTGAAATAAGTCAATTAGAGAAACACAATTATCATATGGTTTCACTCATATATGGAACATAAAGTGTAGTGCAGAGGACAATAGGGGTGGGGGGAACTTAATGGGAAGAAATCAGAGAGGGAGACAAACCAACTGATACTCTTGACTCTGGGAAACAAACAGGGCTGTGGAAAGGGAGGTGGGTGGTGGGTGAGATAACTGAGTGATGGGGATTAAGGAGGGCACGTGATGTGATGAGCACCGGGTGTTATACTGAATCATTGAACATCATATCAAAAACCAATGCTATAGAATATCTTGGCTAATTGAATTTAAATAAATTTTTTAAAAAGTAGAAATGAACTATTGGGACTTCATCAAGGTTAACAAGCTTCTGCACACCAAAGGAAGCAGTCAACAAGACTAAAAGGCAATGCGCAGAATGGGAGAAGAGATTTGCAAATGATATACCAGATAAAGGGTGAGTATCCAGGGGCGCCTGGGTGGCACAGCGGTTAAGCGTCTGCCTTCGGCTCAGGGCGTGATCCCGGCGTTATGGGATCGAGCCCCACATCAGGCTCCTCCGCTATGAGCCTGCTTCCTCCTCTCCCACTCCCCCTGCTTGTGTTCCCTCTCTTGCTGGCTGTCTCTATCTCTGTCAAATAAATAAATAAAATCTTTAAAAAAAAAAAGGGTGAGTATCCAAGTTCTAAAGGAACTTAACAGGTTTTTTTTTTAAGTGGTGACAAAGTTAGGTACCTCATTTCCTCTGGTCCCTTGATTTCACCTGGATATCTATCATACCATTCTGAACACACATGAATTCAACCTGAGATGTAAGAAGGTTTATCTGGATCTCCACAAGCAGAAAAGTGACTACTTTTTGCGAGGTAGGAGGTGCGGAACCTTGAATCTTGGGGGAAATATCCAAAGATAAGCAGAGTGGGGAGGGAGCCTCCATAAGCCAGCTACCAGAAAGTGATATAACACTGGAGCCAAAAAATCAGGAACCTTGGAAATCTGCTCTAGTGAGAGGCACCCCCTTCTGAAAAGGGCACAGGTAGTGAATAGGTCAGAATTCTAGGTGGATCATAATAGTTTCAGGATTCCAGGAGACTCAGAGAGAATGGGGGAGCCCGAACTGATAGAGTTTCTAAGCAGTGGAGTGGGGAGACTGCTTATGGTCAGTGAACCCAGAAGACTTTCAGCTCCGGGTAACATAAACCTCAAGCTAAGCCAGTAGAAGACCACCCTCTACCTGACCATCCTGAAAGGAATAGAAGGTGAGGGCCATCTAACATCCTAGGGGAGATATTGTACTGCTTGTGCCCATGACATGGACAACTTTCAGGGCTGTGTGACCCATGAAGAGACACTGGGGCGGCACCCAGCATGACCTAGGAGCTGTGGAAGTGCGTGCACGGGAAAGCCCATAGCTGATGGCAGTTGTGAAGTCACAAGTCAAAGAGACACTCACAGGTCCCCGTAGCTCCCCCGAAGAAGTGATGTGGCGGGAGCCACGGGATACAGTGGTTTGGCACACAAAGATCCCATGCCCATGACTGGGCAACACGTATGAGGATGGTATGACTCCCAAGGGACACTGGGGCAGCACTCAGTGTGACCTAGGGACTACAGAAGAGGTGCATGCACAAGCCCATGGCCACTAGCAATTGCAAAGTCATAAACGCTTGCAGGTCCCCATGACTCCCCCGGGAAAGTTGTGGTGGGCAAGAATTGCATGAGTCTATACAGTTTGGTATGTGCAGAGGTGGAGACAGATGGACCTGTAGAATTTGCTGAGGCGGGGGGACCCTGAAATTGCAGCTCTGGGCTGGAGATTCCCAAATGCCCGTGTTTGCTCTGACCCTCTAAGGAGAAGCAGGAAGATGCCAGGAAACAAATGCCGAGCTGCCAAACAGCTCACAGTAAGCACATCCTCCTGACAAGGGGTGGAGGAACTCCACCCAGGTAAAGACACCTGAGAAGCCAAGCAGCAGGGCCCTCCCCCAGAAGACAAACTGGAAGAACAGATGAATGATAAGCTTATTTTCCACAAGACTGTAAAACTCCAGCTTCTGGGGAAAATAATATAGGGAGCTCCAGGTGTTCCCTCACAACTCATTTATACTTCAGGCTGAAATTTTACATTTATTTTTTAGTTTCTTTTTTATTCTCTCTCTTTTTTTAACCCTACTCCTGTTTCAAATAGTTTCATATTTCCCAACCTATGTTTTTAAGTCATTTCTTAACTGTTATTTTTTTCACAATATATGTTTTATAGATTTATGCCCCATAATATACCTTTTTTTACTCTATTCAATTTTTTCATGATATATATGTAAGTTCTGATTTTCTTTTTGCAATTTTGGGGTGTAGTGACTTCTAACACACAGAGCAAAAATCAAACAGGAACAGACAGATCACCTGTTGTGTCCATCCTGAGAGATTATAATCTCTCTCTCTGCCCCCTCTTTTTTTTCATTTTTTTCTTTCTTTTTTATTCTTTTGGATAATCTTGGCTTTGGTGGTGTACCTATGATAGCTTTTGACCACTTCGGATGTTTTCTAAGGTGCATTTTGCTTGGGTAGTGGTTGATATTTTGATCTCTGTCCATTGCCTCAACCATCTCTCAACAGAATGACTAGGAGGAAGAACTCCCAACAAAGAAAAGAACCAGAGAGAATGGTCTCTGCCACAAATCAAATGGATATGGATGTAAGCAATATGTCAGAGATAGACTTCAGGGTAGCAATCATGAAGTCAACTGCTAGACTTGAAAAGAGCATTAGTGACAATATAGAATCTCTAAGAGCAGAAATGAGATCTAATCAGGCCAAACTTAAGAAATGTTATGAATGAGATACAGTCTAAACTGGATACCCTAACAGCCAGGGTAAATGAGGCAGAAGAATAAATTAGTGATCTAGAAGATAAGCTGATAGAAAGTAAGGAAGCTGAGGAAGATACGGATAGGCAGCCAGTAGCCCATCAGAACAGATTAGATAAATCGACGCCATGAAATGTTCCAATATCAGAATTATTGGGATCCCTGAGGGAGTGGAGAGAGAGAGAGAGAAGACTAGAAGGTATATTTGAGCAAATCATAGCTGACAACTTCCGTAATCTGGGGAAGGAAACAAGCATTCGTGTCCAAGAGACACAGAGGACCCACCCCCAAATCAATAAAAATAGACCACCACCCCAGCATATAATAGTGAAGCTTACATATCTTACAGTCAAAAAAGCTATCATGAGAGCAGCTGGGGGAAGAGATTTGTTATGTAAGGAGAGAACATCAGAATACCATCAGACCTATCCAAAGAGACCTGGCAAGCAAGAAAGGGCTAGCAAGACATATTCAGGGTACCAAATGAGAAGAACATGCAGCCAAGAATACTTTATCCAACAAGACTGTCATTCAGAACAGATGGAGAGATAAAGAGATTCCAGGACTGGCAGAAAACGAAAGAATATGTCAACCAAGCCAACCAAGAAATATTAAGGGAAACTCTATAAAAGAAGAAAAACCCCAAGAGTAATATAAACCAGAAATTAACAGAGACAATCTATAGAAATAGAGACTTTACAGGCATTAGGATGCATTAAATTCATATATTTTAATAGTTACTCTCAACGTGAAGGGACTAAATGCTCCCATGAAAAGGCACAGGGTTGCAGATTGGATAAAAAGCAGGACCCATCCATACGCTGTCTACAAGAGACTCATTTTGAACCTAAATAAACCTCCAGATTGAAAGTGAGGGGATGGAGAACAATTTATCATACCAAGAGACCTCAAAAGAAAGCTAGGGTAGCAATTTTCATATCAGACAAATTAGATTTCAAACAAAAGACTGTATTAAGAGAGGTAGAGAGACACTGTATCATACTTAAAGGGTCTATCCAACAATAAAATCTAATGATTGTGAATATCTATGTTCCCAACATGGGAGCAGCCAACATATAAACCAACTATTAAACAAAAATAAAGAATCATATTGATAATAATGCATTAGTGTTTGGAGATTTCAACACTCCACTCACAAACATGGACAGATCATCTAAGCAGAAGATCAACAAAGAAACAAGAGCTTTGAAGAACATGCTGGACCAGATGGACTTCACAGATATATACAGAACGTTTGAATCTAAAACAACAGTGTGCTTATTCTCCTCAAGCGCACATGGAACTTTTTCAAGAATAGATCACATACTGGGTCACAAATCAAGTCTCAACAGATACCAAAAGATTGAGATTATTCCCTGCATATTTTCAGACCACGATGCATTAAAGCTGGAACTCAACCACAAGGAAAAAATTGGAAGGAACGCAAATACTTAGAGGTTAAAATACATCCTGCTAAAGAATGAATGGATCAGCCAGGAAATTAAAGAGGATCATAAACAGTTCATGTAAAACAATGAAAATAAAACACATAATTTCAGAACCTATGGGGTACTGCAAAGGCAATCCTTAGCGGGAAGTACATAGCCATCCAAGCCCCTCTCAATAAATTAGAAAACTCCCAAATGCACAAACTAACCTTTCACCTAAAAGATCCAGAGTAAGAACATTAAATAAAACCTAAACCAAGCAAGAGAAGAGAAATAAAAAGATTAGAACAGAAATCAACAAAACAGAAACTTGAAAAACCGTAGAACAGATAGACAAAATTAGAAGCTGGTTCTTTGAAAGAATTAACAACATTGATAAACCTCTGGCCAGATTATGCAAAAGAAAAGAAAAGGACCCCAATTAATAAAATCATGAATGAAAGGGGAGAAATTGTGACCAATACCAAGGAAACAGAGACAATTATTAGAACACATTACCAGCAGCTATATGCCAAGAAACTAGGCAATCTGGAAGAAATAGATGCATTCCTGAACACTTATAAACTACCACGATTGAAACAGGAAGAAATAGACAATCTGAACTGACCAATACCTAGCAAGAAAATTGAAACACTTGTCAAAAACATCCCAAAAGACAAGAGTCCAGGGCCAGATGGCTTCCCAGGGGAACTCTACTAAACATTTAAAGAAGAAATAATACCTATTCTTCTGAAGCTGTTCCAAAAATTATAAATAGAAGGAAAACTTCTAAACTCATCCTAGGAGGCCAGCATTACCTGGATCCCAAAACCAGACAAAGATTCCATCAAAAAGAAGAATTACAGACCAATAACACTGATGAGTATGGATACCAAAATTCTCAACAAGATCCTAGCCAATAGGATCCAACAATACATTAAAAGGATTATTCCCCACGACCAGGTGGGGTTTATTCCTGGGATGCAAGGGTGGTTCAACAATCACAATCAACGTGATAGATTACATTAATAAGAGAAGAGACAAGAAGCATATGATCCTCTCAATGGATGCAGAAAAATCATTTGACAAAATACCATCATACTTTCCTGATTAAAACTCTTCAAAATATAGAGATAGAGGGAAGATACCTCAATATCATAAAAGCCATCTATGAAAACGAATATCATTCTCAATGGGGAAAAACTGAGAGTTTTTCCCTTAAGGTCAGAAACATAACAGGAATGCCCACTCTCACCACTATTGTTCTACATAGTACTAGAAATCTTAGCATCAAAGGGAGTTAAAATGGCGGAGGAGCAGGGACCCCTTTTTCAGCCGGTCCCCTGAGTCGAGCTGGATAGGTACCAGACCAGCCTAAATAACCACGGAATCAGCCTGAGACGCAGGATGATGCATCTGGATCTGTACAAGTGAACATCTCCAGCGCTGAGTATTGAGTGCGAAGAGGGGAGCTGAAACCGTGCACGGATACGGAAGATAAACGGAAAGGGGAGGAGCCGCGCAGCTTGGCGGGAAGCGGTAGCCACCTGCACGGGAGCGGGCGGACTCAAGAGGGCACCCGCGAGAGAGCGGACTGAGACCGGTGAGCCGTGAAGCCGCGCCACCAGGCATCTCCCGGAACACCGGAATCCGGTGTGCTCACGGATCCAGACTGAGACCGGGAGCTCCCAGAAGCGTGCGGGGCGGCTGGCGGCTGGCGGGCCACCTGCAGGGGAGCGGGCGGACTCGCGGTGGTGGCACCCGAAACAGCAGACTGAGACCTGAACCGGTGCGCGCCACCAGGCTTCTACGAAACTCCGGAATCAGAGTGTGCTTCACCGGGCTAGACTGGACCGGAGACCGGAGACCGCGGGGCGGCCAGTGGCTGGCGGCATTAGAAACACAAAGGACAGAGACGCGCCGGCCCTGGAAGTGAGGGCAGGGTCTCCGAGTTGGTGCGCACATCCCGGGATGCTGCAGGGTTGAGCAGCACCAACAGTAATAAGTTAAAGTGGCCAGAACATCAGTGGAGACGGGCCGCAAACCCTCTGTTCTGAGACAATGCAGCCTCTGCTCGAACCTCAGAGAGGCATAGCCGCCGCCAGGAAAGCCGCCAGAGAACAAAAGCCTGGAAATACCGGCTCAGAGAGTGCCCATCCCCATCCTCCCTCGCAGGGGACATGGAGACTCTAACCAAACAGGGTTGCCTGAGAGTCAGCGCAGCGCCCCTACCCCAGAACACAGAAGGCAGGCTGAAAACAAGAAGCCCACAACCTGAGGCGCCTGGGTGGCGCAGTGCATGAGCGCCTGTCTCGGCTAGGGCGTGATCCCAGCGCCGGAAAGGAGTCCCTCATCGGGTCTCCGCTGGGAGCCTGGCGTCTTCTCTCACTCCCTGCTTCTGTTCCGTTCTTGCTGACTGTCTGTCTCCCTCTCTCAGATAAGTAAATAAATAAAATCTTTAAAGAAGAAGCCCACATCTCTAAGATCCCTATAAAACAAGGGCACGGCCTGGGACCCAGTCAATAATTTTGGGCTCTGACAACCCCGCAACCTCCCTCATTAAAATGACAAGAAGGAGAAGCCCCCCCCGCAAAGAAAAGAGCAGTGAGTCAGTGGCCTCTGCCACAGAAGTAACGGATATGGATGTAACCAAATTATCAGAAATGGAATTCAGAGTAACAATGGTCAAGATAGTGAGTAGACTTGAAAAAGTATTCAGGAAAATATTACTGAGAATATAGAATCCCTAAGGCGGAAATGAGAGCAAATTTGACAGAAATTAAAAATTCTATGAGCCAAATGCAGGCAAAACTAGAGGCTCTGATGGCCAGGGTCACCAAGCGGAGGAAAGGGTTAGTGAATTGGAGGATGGGTTAATAGAGGAAAAAATAAAAATAGAAGATGGTCTTAAAAATCACGCCTACACAATGTTGGCTACAGAGATTACTGACTCAACGAAACGATCCAATGTTAGAATCATCGCATCCCGAGGGTGGAGAAAACAGAGGTCTAGAAGAGATATTTGAACAAATTGTAGCGAAAACTTCCCTAATCTAGCAAGGGAAACAAAAATCGTGTCCAAGAGGCAGAGAGGCCCTCCCAAGCTCAACCATGACAGACCTACACCACGCTCACGTCATAGTGCAATTCGCAAATATGAGATCCAAGGATACAGTATTGAAAGCGGCCAGGGCAAAGAAATTTCTCACGTACAAGGCAAAAGGCATCAGAATTCGTCAGACCTGTCTACAGACCTGGAATGAGAGAAAGGGTTGGGGGAGCATTTTAAAGATCTTTCAGAGAAAACATGCAGCCAAGGATCCTTTATCCAGCAAGGCTGTCATTCAGAATTGATGGAGAAATAAAGATATTTCAGAATCGCCAGTCACCTAGCCATTCGTAACTCACGAAACCAGCTCCTACAGGAGGTATTACGGGGGTTCTAAAAGTAAAAAGGCCCCAAGAGTGATACAAAACAGAAAGTCACAGCCAATACAAACAAAGACTTTACTGACAACATGGCAGAATAAAAGCATATCTCTCAGTACTCAGCCTTAACATTAATGGTTTAAATTCTTGCTTAACACGCCTACAGGGTTGCAGATTGATAAAAAGAAATGACCCATCCATTTGCTGTCTACAGAGACTCATTTCGAACCCAAAGATGCATTCAGACTGAGAGATGAAGGGGATGGAGTACCATCTTTCACGCAAATGGACCTCAAAAGAAAGCTGGGATAGCAATTCTCATATCAGATAAATTGGATTTTAAACTACAGACTATAAGTTAGAGATGCAGAAGGGCACTATATTATTCTTAAGGGAAGTATTCAACAAGTGGATATGACAATTATAAATATATATGCCACAACAGGGGAGCAGCAAGATACACAAGCCAACTCTTAACCAAGAATAAAGAGACATATAGATAAAAATACATTAATAGTAGGGGACCTCAACACTCCACTCTCAGAAATAGACAGAACACCCTGGCAAAAACTAAGCAAAGAATCAAAGTCTTTGAATGCCATACTCAACGAGTTGGACCTCTTAGATATATATAGAACACTACACCCCAGAACCAAAGAATACTCATTCTATTCTAATGCCCATGGAACATTTTCAAGAATAGACCATGTTCTGGGACACAAAACGGTCATCAAAGCGATACAAAGATTGAAATTATCCCCTGCATATTCTCAGACCACAACGCTCTGAAATTGGAACTCAACCACAAGGAAAAATTTGGAAGAAACTCAAACACTTGGACACTAAGAACCATCCTGCTCAGGAATGACTCGATAAGCCAGGAAATCAAAAATCAAATTAAACAATTTATGGAGACCAATGAAAATGAAAATACAACAGTCCAAAACCTATGGGATACTGCAAAGGCAGTCCTAAGGCGGAAATACATAGCCATCCAAGCCTCACTCAAAAGAATAGAAAAATCTAAAATGCAGTTTTTATATTCTCACCTCAAGAAGCTGGAACAGCAACAGAGGGACAGGCCTAATCCACGCACAAGGAAGCAGTTGACCAAAATTAAAGCTGAAATCAATCAAGCAGAAACCAGAAGTACAGTAGAGAGATCAACAGGACTAGAAGCTGGTTCTGGAGAGAATCAATAAAATTGACAGACCACTGGCAAGACTTATCCAAAAGAAAAGAGAAAGGACCCAGATTATTAAAATTATGAATGAAAAAGGAGAGGTCACGCAACACCATTGAAATTGGAAGGATTATTAGAAATTTTTATCAACAGCTATATGCCAATAAACTAAGCAAATCTGAAGAGATGGAATCCTTCCTGGAAACCTATAAACTACCAAGATTGAAACAGGAAGAAATTGATTTCTTAAACAGGCCAATTAATTATGAAGAAATTGAGTCAGTGATAAACAACCTTCCAAATAACAAACCTCCAGGCCCAGACGGTTTTCCTGGGGAATTCTACCAAACATTCAAAGAAGAAATAATACCTATTTTCCTAAAGCTATTTCAAAAAATAGAAACAGAGGGAAAGCTACCAAACTCATTCTATGAGGCCAATATTACCTTGATCCCCAAACCAGGCAAAGACCCCCTCAAAAGGAGAATTACAGACGATTTCCTAATGAATATGGACGCCAAAATCCTCAACAAGATACTTGCTAATAGAATCCAACAGTTCATTAAAAGGATTATCCACCACGATCAAGTGGGATTCATACCTGGGATGCAAGCGTGGTTCAATATTCGCAAATCAATCAGCGTGATACATCATATCAACAAGAAAAGACTCAAGAGCCATATGATCCTCTCAATCGATGCTGAAAAAGCATTTGACAAAATACAGCATCCTTTCCTGATTAAAACCCTTCAGAGTGGAGGAATAGAAGGTACATTTCTCAATCTCATAAAAGCCATCTATGAAAAGCCTACTGCAAATATTATTCTCAATGGGGAAAAGCTGGAAGCCTTTCCCTTAAGATCAGAACACAACAAGGATGCCCACTCTCGCCACTATTATTCAACATAGTACTAGAAGTCCTTGCAACAGCAATCAGACAACAAAAAGGGATCAAAGGTATTCAAATCGGCAAAGAAGAAGTCAAAATGTCTCTCTTCGCAGACGACATGATACTTTATATGGAAAACCCAAAAGAAGCCACTCCCAAACTATTAGAAGTTATAGAGCAATTCAGTAACGTGGCGGGATACAAAAATCAATGCTCAGAAATCAGTTGCATTTCTGTACACGAATAACGAGAACGAAGAAAGAGAAATTAGGGAATCCATCCCATTTACAATAGCACCAAAAACCATACGTTACCTTGGAATTAACTTAACCAGAGACGAAAAGGACCTTTATTCTAGAAACTATAAATCACTCTTAAAAGACATTGAGTAAGACATAAAAAGATGGAAAGATATTCCATGCTCATGGATCAGAAGAATTAACATAGTTAAAATGTCCATGCTACCCAGAGCAATCTACACTTTCAATGCTATCCCGATCAAAATACCGAGAACGTTTTTCAAAGAACTGGAACAAATAGTCCTTAAATTTGTATGGAACCAGAAAAGACCCCGAATCTCCAAGGAACTGTTGAAAAGGAAAAACAAAGCTGGGGGCATCACAATGCCAGATTTCGAACTGTACTACAAAGCTGTGATCACAAAGACAGCATGGTACTGGCACAAAAACAGACACATAGACCAATGGAACAGAATAGAGAGCCCAGAAATGGACCCTCGGCTCTTTGGGCAACTAATATTTGATAAAGCAGGAAAAAACATCCAGTGGAAAAAAGACAGTCTCTTAAATAAATGGTGCTGGGAAAATTGGACAGCTATATGCAAAAGAATGAAACTTGACCACTATCTCACACCATACACAAAAATAAACTCCAAATGGATGAAAGACCTCGATGTGAGACAGGAATCCATCAAAATTCTAGAGGAGAACATAGGCAGCAACCTGTATGACATCAGCCAAAGCAACCTTTTTCATGGTACATCACCAAAGGCAAGAGAAACAAAAGATAAAATGAATTTATGGGACTTCATCAAGATTAAAAGTTTCTGCACAGCCAAGGAAACAGTCAGAAAAACTAAGAGGCAGCCCACGGAATGGGAGAATATATTTGCAAATGACACTACAGATAAAGGACTGGTATCCAAGATCTACAAAGAACTTCTCAAACTCAATACACGAGAAACAAATAAACAAATCAAAAAATGGGCAGAAGATATGAACAGACACTTTTCCAATGAAGACATACAAATGGCTAACAGACACATGAGAAAATGTTCAAAATCATTAGCCATCAAGGAAATTCAAATCAAAACCACACTGAGATACCACCTTACGCCAGTTAGAATGGCAAAAATAGACAAGGCAAGAAACAACAATTGTTGGAGAGGATGTGGAGAAAGGGGATCCCTCCTACATTGTTGGTAGGAATGCAAGTTGGTACAGCCACTCTGGAAAACCGTGTGGAGGTCCCTTAAAAAGTTAAAAATTGAGCTACCCTATGATCCAGCCATTGCACTACTGGGTGTTTACCCCAAAGATACAGCGATAGTGAAGAGAAGGCCATATGCACCCTAATGTTCATAGCAGCAATGTCCACAATAGCTAAATCATGGAAGGAGCAAGGGTGCTATCAACAGATGACTGGATTAAGAAGTTGTGGTCCATATATACAATGGAATATTACTCAGCAATCAGAAAGAATGAGTTCTCAACATTTGCTACAACATGGACGGCACTGGAGGAGATAATGCTTAGTGAAATAAGTCAAGCAGAGAAAGACAACTATCATTTGATTTATCTCATTTATGGAACATAAGAACTAGAATGATCAGTAGGGGAAGAAAGGGATAACGAAAGGGGGGGTAATCAGAAGGGGACTGAAACATGAGAGACTATGGACTATGAGAAACAAACTGAGGGCTACAGAGGGGAGGGGGGTGGGGGAATGGGATAGACCGGTGATGGGTAGTAAGGAGGGCACATATTGCATGGTGCACTGGGTGTTATACACAACTAATGAATCATCGAGCGTTACATCGAAAACCGGGGATGTACTGTATGGTGACTAACATAATATAATAAAAAATCATTATTAAAAAAAAAAAAGAAATCCTAGCATCAGCAATCAGACAACAAAAAGAAATAAAAGGCATTCAAATTGGCAAAGAAGAAGTCAAACTCTCTCTCTTCGCAGATGATATGATGCTTTATGTGGAAAACCCAAAGTCTCCACCCCAAAATTGCTAGAACTCATACAGCAATTCAGCAATGTGGTAGGATACAAAATCAATGCACAAATATCAATTGCTTTTCTATATCCTATCAATGTAACTGTAGAAAGAGAAATTAAGGAATCAGTTCTATTTGCAATAGCACCAAACATCATAAGATACCTAGGAATAAACCTAACCAAAGAGGTAAAGGAGCAATACTCTAGAAACTACAGAACATTTCAGATAGAAACTGAGGAAGACACAAAAAGATGAAAAAACATTCCGTGCTCATGGATCAGAAGAATAACCATTGTGAAAATGTCAAGGCTTCCCAGAGCAATTTATACTTTCTACGTAATCTCTATCAAAATACCACTGACATTTTTACTTAGCTGGAACCAACAATCCTAAAATTTGTATGGAACCAGAAAAGACCCCCAATTGCCAGGGGATTGTTGAAAAAGAAAACCTACATTGGAGCATTACAATGCCTGACTTCAAGTTATAAAGCTGTGATCATCAAGACAGCATGATAGTCGCACAAAAACAGACACATAGACCAATGGAACAGAATAGAGAACCCAGAAATGGACCCTCGGCTCTTTGGGCAACTAATCTTTGACAAAGCAGGAAAAAACATCCAGTGGAAAAAAAAGACAGTCTCTTCAATAAATGGTGCTGGGAAAATTGGACAGCCACATGCAGAAGAATGAAGATGGACCATTCTTATACACCATCCACAATGATAAACTCAAAATGAATGAAAGACCTTGATGTGAGAC
>NW_024423319.1:77983294-77988673 GCF_017311325.1 Ursus maritimus
CCCTTAAAAAGTTAAAAATTGAGCTACCCTATGATCCAGCCATTGCACTACTGGGTGTTTACCCCAAAGATACAGACGTAGTGAAGAGAAGGGCCATATGCACCCCAATGTTCATAGCAGCAATGTCCACAATAGCTAAATCATGGAAGGAGCCGAGATGCCCTTCAACAGATGACTGGATTAAGAAGTTGTGGTCCATATATACAATGGAATATTACTCAGCAATCAGAAAGAATGAGTTCTCAACATTTGCTACAACATGGACGGCACTGGAGGAGATAATGCTTAGTGAAATAAGTCAAGCAGAGAAAGACAACTATCATTTGATTTATCTCATTTATGGAACATAAGAACTAGAATGATCAGTAGGGGAAGAAAGGGATAACGAAAGGGGGGGTAATCAGAAGGGGACTGAAACATGAGAGACTATGGACTATGAGAAACAAACTGAGGGCTACAGAGGGGAGGGGGGTGGGGGAATGGGATAGACCGGTGATGGGTAGTAAGGAGGGCACATATTGCATGGTGCACTGGGTGTTATACACAACTAATGAATCATCGAGCGTTACATCGAAAACCGGGGATGTACTGTATGGTGACTAACATAATATAATAAAAAATCATTATTAAAAAAAAAAAAGAAATCCTAGCATCAGCAATCAGACAACAAAAAGAAATAAAAGGCATTCAAATTGGCAAAGAAGAAGTCAAACTCTCTCTCTTCGCAGATGATATGATGCTTTATGTGGAAAACCCAAAGTCTCCACCCCAAAATTGCTAGAACTCATACAGCAATTCAGCAATGTGGTAGGATACAAAATCAATGCACAAATATCAATTGCTTTTCTATATCCTATCAATGTAACTGTAGAAAGAGAAATTAAGGAATCAGTTCTATTTGCAATAGCACCAAACATCATAAGATACCTAGGAATAAACCTAACCAAAGAGGTAAAGGAGCAATACTCTAGAAACTACAGAACATTTCAGATAGAAACTGAGGAAGACACAAAAAGATGAAAAAACATTCCGTGCTCATGGATCAGAAGAATAACCATTGTGAAAATGTCAAGGCTTCCCAGAGCAATTTATACTTTCTACGTAATCTCTATCAAAATACCACTGACATTTTTACTTAGCTGGAACCAACAATCCTAAAATTTGTATGGAACCAGAAAAGACCCCCAATTGCCAGGGGATTGTTGAAAAAGAAAACCTACATTGGAGCATTACAATGCCTGACTTCAAGTTATAAAGCTGTGATCATCAAGACAGCATGATAGTCGCACAAAAACAGACACATAGACCAATGGAACAGAATAGAGAACCCAGAAATGGACCCTCGGCTCTTTGGGCAACTAATCTTTGACAAAGCAGGAAAAAACATCCAGTGGAAAAAAAAGACAGTCTCTTCAATAAATGGTGCTGGGAAAATTGGACAGCCACATGCAGAAGAATGAAGATGGACCATTCTTATACACCATCCACAATGATAAACTCAAAATGAATGAAAGACCTTGATGTGAGACAAGGGTCCATCAAAATTCTAGAGGAGAAAATAGACAGTAACCTCTTTGACATTGGCCACAGCAACTTTTTCATGACATGTCTCTAAAGGCAAGGGAATCAAAAGTGAAAATGAACCCTCAGGACTTCAACAAGTTAGAAAGGTTTTGCACAGCAAAGGAAACAGTCAACAAAATTAAGAGGCAACTCATGGAATGGGAGAAGATATTTGCAAATGACATTTCAGATAAAGGGTTAGTACCCAAGATCTACAAGGAACTTCTCAAACTCAACAACCAAAAAAATCTAGTCATGGGGCACCTGGGTGGCTCAGTCATTAAGTATCTGCCTTCGGGATTGAGCCCTGTGTTGGGCTCCGTGCTCAGCGGGAAGCCTGCTTCTCCCTCTTCCACCCCACCCCCTGCTTGTGTTCTCTCTCTCACTGCCTCTCTCTCTCTCTCAAATAAATAAATAAAATCTTTTAAAAAATGTAGTCAATAAATGGGCAGAAGACATGAACAGACACTTCTCCAAAACAGACATACAAATGGCTAACAGGCACATGAAAAAATGCTCCACATCACTAGCCATCAGGAAAATACATATCAAAACCACAGTGAGATACCACCTTCCACTAGTTAGAAGGGCAAAAATTAACAAGACAGCAAAAAGCAAGTTTTGGAGAGGATGTGTAGAAAGGGGAACCCTCTTACACTGTTGGTTGGGAACATAAGCTGGTACGACCACTCTGGAAAACAGTATGGAAGTTTCTCAGAAAGTTAAAAACAGAGCTATCTTATGACCCAGCAATTTCCCTACTAGGTATTTATCCCAAGGATACAGACATAATGAAAAGAAGGTGCACATGCACCCCAATGTTCATAACAGCAATGTCCACAATAGCCAAACTGTGGAAGAAGTCAACATGCCCTTCAATATCTTGATGAAGTCCCACAAGTTCATTTTATCTTTTGTTTCTCTTGCCTTTGGAGATGTGTCATGAAAAAGGGTGCTGTGGCCATGTTGTAGAGGTTGCTGCCTATGCCCTCCTCTAGGATTTTGATAGATTCCTGTCTCACATCAAGGTCTTTCGTCCATTTGGAGTTTATCTTTGTGTATGGTGTGAGAGAGTGGTCAAGTTTCATTCTTTTGCATGTAGCTGTCCAATTTTCCCAGCACCATTTATTGAAGAGACTGTCTTTTTTCCACTGGATGTTTTTTCCTGCTTTATCAAAGATTAGTTGCCCAAAGAGCTGAGGGTCCATTTCTGGGTTCTCTATTCTGTTCCATTGCTCTATGTGTCTGTTTTTGTGCCAGTACCATGCTGTCTTTGTGATCACAGCATTGTAGTACAGCTCGAAATCCAGCATTGTGATGCCCCCAGCATTGTTTTTCCTTTTCAACAGTTCCTTGGTGATTCGAGGCCTTTTCTGGTTCCAAACAAATTTAAGGACTATTTGTTCCAGTTCTTTGAAAAATGTCATCGGTATTTTGATCGGGATAGCATTAAAAGTGTAGATTGCTCTGGGTAGCATGGTCATTGTAACTATGTTAATTTTTCCAATCCATGAGCATGGAATATTTTTCCATCTTTTTGTGTCTTCCTCAATGTCTTTCAAGAGTGATTTATAGTTTCTAGAATATAGAACCTTTACATCTCTGGAGGAGATAATGCTAAGTGAAATAAGTCAAGCAGAGAAAGACAATTATCATATGATATCTCTCATCTATGGAGCACAAGAACTAGGAAGATCGGTAGGGGAAGAAAGGAATAAAGAAAGGGGGGTGATCAGAAGGGGGAATGAATCATGAGAGACTATGGACTCTGAGAAACAAACTGAGGGCTTCAGAAGGGAGGGGGTGGGGGACTGGGATGGACTGGTGATGGGTAGTGAGAAGGGCATGTGTTGCATGGCGCACTGGGTGTTATACGCAACTAATGAAGCAGCGAGCTTTACATCAGAAACCAGGGATGTACTGTATGGTGACTAACATAATATAATTTTAAAAATTAAAAAAAATATGCCCTTCAATAGATGAATGGTTAAAGAGGAATTGGTCCATATATACAATGGAATATTACTCAACCATCAGAAAGGATGAGTACCTACCATTTGCATCAACATCGATGGAACTGGAGAGGATTATCTTAAGTGAGATAAGTCAAGCGGAGAAAGACAACTATCATGGTTTCACTCATATGTGGAACATAAGGAATAGCATGGAAGACCGTAGGGGAAGGGAGGGAAAACTGAATGGGAAGAATTCAGAGAGGGAAACCAACCATGAGAGACTCTGGGAAACAAACTGAGGGTTACAGAAGGGAGGGGATTGGGCTGATAGGGTAACTGGGTGATGGATATTAAGGAGGGCATGTGATGTGATGAGCATTGTGTGCTATAGGAAACTAATGAATCATTGAACACTACATCAAATCCTAATGATGTACTATATGTTGACTGAACATAATAAAAAAATGTATGATATATTGTCCCTCTTCATCTGTTATTACAATCTTTGGTTTAAAATCTATTTTGTGTGATATAAGGATTGCTACCCCAGCTTTCTTGGGATGTACCTTAGCAAGATAAATTTTTCTCCACCATCTCACATTCAATCTAAAGGTGTCTTTAGGTATAAAATAAGTCTCTTGTAGACAGCATATTAATGGGTCTTGCTTTATTATCCATTATGATACCCCATGTCTTTTGATTGGGGTGTTTAGCCCATTTACAATCAGAGTAATGATTGGAAGACATGAATTTAGTCATTGTATTACCTGTAAAGTCCCTGTTTCTGTATATTGTTTCTGTTTCTTTCTGTCCTATGTTACTTTTGGGCTTTCTCTTCACTTACAGGTTCCCCTGTAATATTTCTTGCAGGGCTGGTTTAGTGATCACAAATTCTTTTAGTTTCTGTTTGTTCTGGAAGCCTTTTACCTCCCCTTCTGTTTTGAATGATACTCTTGCTGGATAAAATATTCTTGGCTGCATATTTTTCTTATTTTGCTCCCTGAATATATCATGCCAGTCCTTTCTTGCCTGCCAGGTCTCTGTGGATAGGTCTGTTGCCAGCCTTATGTTTCTCTGTCTGTAGGTTAAATACCTATTGTCCTGAGCTGCTTTCAGGCTTTTCTCTTTGTCACTGAGGTTTGCAAGCTTCACTATTATATGTCAGGGTATTGATCTGTTTTTACTGATTTTGAGGGGGGTTCTCTGTGCCTCCTGGACTTGAATGCCTATTTCCTTTCCCAGATTAGGGAAGTTCTTAGCTATAATTTGTTCCAATATACCTTCTGCCCCTCGTTCTCTTTCCTCTTCCTCTGGGACCCCAATTATTCTAATATTGTTTTGCTTTATGGTATCACTGATCTCTCAAATCCTTACCTCATTTTTCAGTAGTTGTTTATCTCTCTTTTCCTTAGTTTCTGTATTCTCCATAATTTTATATTCTATATCACTGATTCTCTCTTCTGCCTTATTTATCCTAGCAGGAAGAGCCTCCATTTTTTTAAAAAAGATTTGTTTATTTATTTATTTATTTATTTATTTATTTATTTATTTGATGGGGGTGGGAGAGGGAGGGTACAAGCAATGGTAGTGGCAGGCAGAGGGAGAGGATGAAGCAGGCTCCCTGCTCAGCAGGGATCCTGATGTGGCATTTGATTCCAGGACCCTGGGATGATGACCTGAGCCCAAGCAGATGCTTAACCAGGTGCTCCAAGAGCCTCCATTTTTTATTGCATCTCATTAATAGTCTTTTTGATTTCCACTTGATTAGACCTTAGTTCTTTGATTTCTCATGAAAGAGATTCTCTAGTGTCTTCTATGTTTTCTTTAATCCCTACCAGTACCTTTATAATTGTTTTTTTTT
>NW_024423319.1:77988683-77999950 GCF_017311325.1 Ursus maritimus
TTTTTTTTTCATATAAAATGCTTGTTTATATTTTTTATAAAAATTTTTTATTATGTTATGGTAGCCACCATACAGTACATCCCAAATTTTTGATGTAAAGTTCCATGATTCATTACTTGCGTGTAACACCCAGTGCACCATGCAATACATGCCCTCCTTAATACCCATCACTGGACTATCCCATTCTTCACCCCTATCCCCTCTGAAGCCCTCAGTTTGTTTCTCAGAGTCCATAGTCTCTCATGCTTCATTCCCCCTTCTGATTACCCCCCTTTCTTTATCCCATTCTTCTCCTACCGATCTTCCTACTTCTTATGTTCCATAAATGAGTAAAACCATATGATAATTGTCTTTCTCTGCTTGACTTACTTCGCTTAGCATTATCTCCTCCAGTCCCATCCATGTTGCTGCAAATGTTGTGAAATCATTCTTTTTGATGGCTGAATAATATTCCATTGTATATATGGACCACATCTTCTTAATCCAGTCATCTGTTGAAGGCATCTCGGTTCCTTCCACGATTTGGCTATTGTGGACAATACTGCTATGAACATTGGGGTGCATATGGCCCTTCTCTTCACTACATCTGTCTTTGGGGTAAATACCCAGAAGTGCAATTGCTGGATCATAGGGGAGCTCAATTTTTAACTTTTTAAGGGACCTCCACACTGTTTTCCAAAGTGGCTGTACCAATTTGCATTCCCACCAACAATGTAAGAGGGATCCCCTTTCTCCACATCCTCTCCAACATTTGTTGTTTCTCGTCTTGTAAAATTTTGCAATTCTAACTGGTATAAGGAGGTATCTCAATGTGGTATTGATTTGAATTTCCCTGATGGCTAATGATTTTGAACATTTTTTCATGTGTCTGTTAACCATTTGTATGTCTTCATTGGAAAAGTGTTCATATCTTCTGCCCATTTTTTGATTTGATTATTTGTTTCCCGTGTATTGAGTTTGGGAAGTTCTTTGTAGATCTTGGATGCTAATCTTTTATCTGTAGTGTCATTTGCAAATATCTTCTCCCCACTCCGTGGGCTGCCTCTTAGTTTTTTGGACAGTTTCCTTGGCTGTGCAGAAGCTTTTGATCTTGATGAAGTCCCACAAGTTCATTTTTTCTTTTGTTTCTCTTGCCTTTGGAGATGTGTCATGAAAAAATTTGCTGTGGCCAATGTCATAGAGGTTGAAGCCTATGTTCTCCTCTAGGATTTTGATGGATTCCTGTCTCACATCGAGGTCTTTCATCTGCTTGGAGTTTATCTTTGCGTATGGTGTGAGAGAGTGGTCAAGATTCATTCTTTTGCATGTAGCTGTCCTATTTTCCCAGCACCATTTATTGAAGAGACTGTCTTTTTTCCACCAGATTTTTTTTCTGCTTTATCAAAGATTAGTTGCCCAAAGAGCCGAGGGTCCATTTCTGGGTTCTCTATTCTGTTCCATTGGTCTATGTGTCTGGTTTTGTGCCAGTACCATGCTGTCTTGGTGATCACAGCTTCGTAGTATAGCTTGAAATCGGGCAACGTGATGCCCCCAGCTTTGTTATTCTGGATTCTAGCTCTGACATTTTACCATGATCCATGTTTATTAAGTCTCTGGGAGTTAGTACTGCCTCTTGTTCTTTTTTCTGGGAACTTTTACATCTTGTCATCTTGTCCAGAGAAGAATAGATGAATGAGAGAACAAAATATCATATGGTTTCACTCCTTTATGGAACATAATAAGTAGGAAGATTGGTAGGAGAAGAAAGGGATAAAGAAAGGGGGGGTAATCACAAGGGGGAATGAAGCATGAGAGACTATGGACTCTGAGAAACAAACTGAGGGCTTCAGAGGGGAGGGGGTGGGGGAATTGGATAGGCTGGTGATGGGTAGTAAGAAGGGCACATATTGCATGGTGCACTGGGTGTTATGTGCCACTAATGAATCATGGCACTTTACATAAAAAACCAGGGATGTACTGTATGGTGACCAACATAATATAAATAAAATTATTATTAAAAAAACAAAATAAAAAAATCAACTACAACCCAGAGAAATATACACTTAGGCAAATCAGAAGAGGTCAGAAACCAAAAGTGAAAAAAAAGGGGGAAGAAAGAGAGTATACATATACAGGTGGACAGAAGAGAGTGATACACCACGTCTGGTGTCTTTTCATCTGTTAGAAGACAATAGATCCCAAAATTGTAAAGAAAGAAAAACTTTTATGTATACAAAAATAAAATGGAATACAATGGAAGGCAGCCAAACGTGAAGAATGTATATATATGTAAAATGTAAATGCAAAAATGAAAATTCAAAAAGTCTTAAAAAAGAGTTGAAAAAATAATAAACTCTAAGGGAAAAAAAGAAAATGAAAAAGAGATGTTTAAACTGAAAGACTAAATAATCATGAGAAAAACCCTTGAATTCTCTACACTATTTTGCCGTAGCTCAGGAGTTTTTTAGTTCTGTCTGTTTAGTAAACTTGCTTTTAGCCAGATGTTCCTGCTGGTCTTCTGCGTGAAGGACCTGTTGTGCTGATTTTCAGGTGTCTTTCCCTGAGCAGAGTTGCACTGCCCTTGCCAGGGGTCCAGGCTCAGTGTAAGTGAGTCTAGGTTGGTCTATGCAGCTTTTGCTTCCTGAATGCTTTCTGAGCCAGTTTAGAGGATGAGGATAAAAATGGTGGCCCTGAGAGCTGAAAGATAGTGGCCTCCATTCTTCAGTGCACCCTCAGTAAAAGCAGTCACTTCTGTCTCCCTAGTTTCATCCGCACTCTGTTTTCACCCACCCTGTGTCTAAGCATTTTTTTCTGAGGCACACAACCCCTTTTTATATCTCCAAACTTTGCAGACTCTTGCTGTGTGTACTGGTGCTGCTCCTGGGGGAAGGAGGAGGGTCTCGCCTTGCGGTTCTGTGGCTTGCTGTGATCCTGCTCCAAGAGTGGTTGCCTGATCATGCTGGTGCTTGAAGTTTATGGCAACACTGAGCTGTAATCCCACTCCTGGGCTTGCTGATTGCAGCCGGCTTCCTAGGTTTGATGTCTGGGAACTCTGCTTCACTCAGACACCCCTATTCTTTCTGTGTTCCCAGGAATCCTGAGACCACACTGTCCCACCTAGGATTCTGACCTGCTTCACCACCTGAGCACCTTTCAGGCAGGGACATCCCTCATCAGAGTAGACTTCTGAAAGTTCTTATTTTGTGCTCCACTGCTAAATCACTTTCTAGTAGCTGCCTTACAGAGCCTCCCACCCTGTGGTTTGTCTTCCAATATATTCTCTCAGATTCACTTCTCCACACCTCCTACCTTGCTAAAAGTGGATAGTTTTCTATTTGTAGAATTACAGCAATTCTTTCCTTATATCTCAGGTTGAGTTCACAGGTGTTCAGAATGATTTGATAGCTATCTAGCTGAATTCAAGAGATGAAACAAGGGTCCTCTACTCTTCTGCCATCTTCCCTCCATCCTCCCTACATTCTTTTAACAAGCAGATCAAAACACCCAGGATCTAGTTTGTTTGTTCTTTGGGTATTTTGGTTTTGTTTTGCTTTTTTCTTTTTTTCTTATTATTTTATTTTATTTTTCTGGATAAAATAACAAGATAGAGAAACTTACCACAAAAGAAAGAATGGAAAGTAGAACTCAGGGCCAGGAACTTAATCAAGACAGAAATAAATAAGATGTCCAAACTAGAAGTTAAAACAATTATAAGGATACTAGCTGAGCTTGAAAAAAGTGTAGAAGACACTAAAGAACATCTTACTGCAGAGATCAAAGAATTAAAATCCAGTCAGGCCAAAATTTAAAATGTCATCATGGAGATGCAAACACAAATGGATGCCTTGAAAATGAGGATGGATAAGTAGAGGAGCAATTCAGTAATATAGAAGATAAATTATGGAAAATAATGAAGCTGAAAAGAAGAGGGAAGAAAGTCATGGATCACGAAGGTAGGCTTAGGGAACTCAAAAACTTATTAAAACGTAATAACATTTGTATCATAGAAGTCCCAGAAGATGAAGAAGGAGGAAAATAGGTAGAAGGTTTATTCAAACAAATTATAGCTGAAAAGTTCCCAAATCTGGTGAAGAACACAGATATCAAAATACAAGAAGCATGGAGAAATCCCATTAATATCACCAAGACATATCATATTCAAATTCACAAACTACACAGACAAGGGAAGAATCCTGAAAGTGAGCAAGGGGGGAAAAACGTCCTTAACCTGCAATGGAAGACAAGACAGGCTGGCAGCAGATCTGTACACAGAAACTTGGCAGGACAGAAGACAGAGTGTATTCAACCAGTGGAATGGGAAACATATGCAGCCAAGAATTCTTTATCCAGCAAGGCTGTCAGTCACAAAGAAGGAGAGATAAAGAGATTCCAAGACAAAAAAAAAAAAAAAAAACCCCACAAAACCTAAAACTAAAAGAGTTTGTCACCACTAAACCAGCCCTGAAAAAAATATTAATGGGTACTCTTTGAGTGGGGAAAAAAGACCAAAAACAACAAAGATTAGAAAGTACCAAAGAACACCACCAGAAGCACTAACTCCACAGATAACACAATGGCACTGAATTCATATCTTTCATTAATCACCCTGAATGTAAATGGACCACATGCTCCAATCAAAAGACATAGGTTGTCAGGATGGATTTAAATACAAGACCCACGGATATGCTGTCTACAAGAGACTCATTTTAGACCTTAAGTCACATGGAGATTGAAAGTGAGGGGATGGAAAAACATCTGTCATGCTAATGGACATCAAAAGAAAGCCAGAGTAGCCATACTTATATAAGACAAAATAGATTTTATTTTATTTTATTATTTTTTAATTTTAATTTTGTTAGTTAAGATACACTGCAATATAGATTTCTGGAGTAGAATTCAGTATTTCATCACTTATGTACAACACCTAGTGTCCCTCACAAAAAGTGCCCTCCTTAATACCCATCACCCATATAGCTCACCCCCACCCAGGTCCCTCCATCAACCCTCAGGTTGTTTTCTATCATTAACAGCAACCTATGGCTTGTATCCCTCGCACCATTTTTTTTCTTTTCCCCCTTCCCATACGTTTGTCTGTTTTCTTCCTTAAATTCCTCATATCTCATAGAGCTATTTCTACCAATCATTCATACATTTTAATGTGGAATAATTGTTTTCCAACATTTTTATTTATTTATTTTTATTTTTTATTCAAGTATAATTAATATACAGTGTTATGTTAACTTCGGGTGTATAATATAACTCCATTATATACATATATTCCATTATATATATATATATAATCTGTCATATATATATTATATATATTATATATATAATCACATCTTTTTTATATATAATTCATCATATATATTATATATATGGATTGGAAGAGCATATATATATATATATAGTCACATCTTTTTTAATCCATCATCAGTTGTTGGACATTTGGGTTTTCTCCCTATTTGGCTGTTGTTGATAATGCTGCCATAAACATCAGGGTGCATGTATCCCTTTGAATCTGTATTTTTATATCGTTTGGGTAAATAACTAGTAGTGCATTGCTGGATGGTAGGGTTGTTCTTTTTTTCTTTTTTGGAGAAACCTCCATACTGTTCTCCAGAATGGATGCACCACTTTGCACTCCCACCAACACTGCAAGAGGATCCCCCTTCCTCTGCATCCTCACCAGCACCTGTTGTATCTTGTGTTGTTAGTTGTAACCATTCTGACAAGTGTGAGGTGATGGTTTTGATTTGTATTTCCCTGATGCTAAGTGATATTGTGCATATTGTCATGTGTCTGTTAGCCATCTGTCTGTCTTCTTTGGAAAAATGTCTATTCATGTCTTCTGCCCATTATTGAACTAGAATATTTGTGTTTCGGTTGTTGAGTTTGGTAAGTTCTTTATACATTTTGGATATTAACCCTTTATCAGCTATGTCATTTGCAAATATCTTCCACCATTCCGTGGGCTGCCACTAAAACTAAAAAACTAATTTTTTTTATTCTTTCCTTCAATGTGCAGAGGCTTTTTCTCTAGATGAAGTCCCAATAGTTAATTTTTGCTTTTGTTTCCCTTGCCTCTGGAGATAAGTCTAATAAGAAGTTGTTGTGGCTGAGGTCAAAGAGGTTGCTACCTGTTTTCTCCTCTAGGACTTTGATGGTTTCCTGTCTCATATTTAGGTCTTTAATGCAATTTGAATTTATTTTTGTACGTGTTGTAAGAAAGTGGTCCAGTTTCATTCTTTCACATGTTGCTGTCTGATTCTCCCAACACCATTTGTTGAAGTGACTCTCTTTTTTCCATTGGATATTCTTTCCTACTTTGTTGAAGATTAGTAAACCATAGAGTGTAGGTTCATTTTTCAGTTCTCTATTCTGTTCCATTGATCTATGTGTCTGTTTTTGTGCTACTACCATACTGTCTTGATGATTACAGCTTTGTAATTTAACTTGAATTCAGAAATTGTGATGCTTCCAGTTTTTTGTTTTTTGTTTTCTTTTTTCACAATTGATTTGGCAATTTGGGGTCTTTCATAGTTCCATACAAGTGTTAGTGTTGTTTGTTCTAGCTCAGAGAAAAGTGCTCATGGTATTTTGATTTCCTTAAATGTGTAGATAGCTTTGGGTAGTATAGGCATTTTAACAATGTCTGTTCTTCTAATCCATGAGCATGGAGTGCTTTTTCATTTCTTTGTGTCCTCTTCAATTTATTTAATCAGTGTTCCAAACTTTTCAGAGTAGAGATCTTTTACCTTTTTGTAGGTTTATTCACAGGTATCCTCCAGGTCTTGATGCAATTGCAAATGGGATCAATTCCTGATTTCTATTTCTGATGCTTCTTTATTGGCATATAAAAATGCAACAGATTTCTACACAATGATTTTATAACCTGAATCTTTGCTAAATTCGTGTATGACTTCTTTTTTTTTTTTTTTAAAGATTTTATTTATTTATTCGACAGAGATAGAGACAGCCAGCGAGAGAGGGAACACAAGCAGGGGGAGTGGGAGAGGAAGAAGCAGGCTCATAGCAGAGGAGCCTGATGTGGGGCTCGATCCCACAACGGCAGGATCACGCCCTGAGCCGAAGGCAGACGCCCAACCACTGTGCCGCCCAGGCGCCCCGACTTCTTTTTTTTAATTGTATTATGTTATGTTAGTCATCATACAGTACTTCATTAGTTTTTGATGTAATGTTCCATGATTCATTGTTTGTGTATAACACCCAGTGCTCATTGCAATACATGCCCTCCTTAATACCCATCACCTTGCTAACACATTCCTCCATGCCTCTCCCCTCGGAAACTCTCAGTTTGTTTCCTGGAGTCCATAGTCTCTCATGGTTTGTCTCCCCCTCTGATTTCCCCTCTTCATTTTTCCCTTATTTCTCCTATGCTATTCCTTATGTTCCACATGTAAGTGAAACCATATGATAATTGTCTTTCTCTGCTTGACTTATTTCACTTAGCATAATCCCCTCCAATTCCATCCATGTTGATGCAAATGGTGGGTATTCATCCTTTCTGATGGCTGAGTAATATTCCACTGTATATAAGGACTACTTCGCTTTACCCATTCATTTGTTGAAGGACATCTCAGCTCCTTTCACAGTTTGGCTATTGTGGACATTGCTGTTATGAACATTGGGGTGTGTGTGCACCTTCTTTTCACTACATCTGTATCTTTGAGGTAAATACCCAGTAGTGCAATTGCTGGATCATAGGGTAGCTCTATTTTTAGCTTTTGGAGGAACCTCCATACTGTTTTCCAAAGTGGCTGTACCAACTTGCATTCCCACCAACAGTGTAAGAGGGTTCCCTTTTCTCCACATCCTCTCCAACATTTGTTGTTTCTTACCTTGTTAATTTTTGCCATTCTAACTGGTGTAAGGTTGTATCTCAATGTGGTTTTGATTTGAATTTCCCAGATGGCTAATGATGTTGAACAGTTTTTCATGTGTCTGTTAGACATTTGTATGTCTTCTTTAGAGAGGTGTTTGTTCATGTCTTCTGTCCATTTTTTGACTTTATTACTTGTTTCTTTGGTGCTGAGTTTGAGAAGCTTTTTGTAGATCTTAGATACCAGCCCTTTATCTGTAATGTCATTTGCAAATACTTTCTCCCATTCAGTGGGTTGCCTCTTTGTTTTGTTGACTGTTTCCCTTGCTGTGCAGAAGCTTTTTATCTTGGCGAAGTCCCAAAAGTTCATTTTCGCTTTTGTTTCCTCTGCCTTTGGAGACGTGTCGTGAAAGAAGTTGCTGTGGCTGATGTCAAAGAAGTTACTGCCTATTTTCTCCTCTAGGATTTTGATGGATTCCTGTCTCACATTGAGCTCTTTCATCCATTTAGAGTTTATCTTTCTGTATGGTGTAAGAGAATGGTCCAGTTTCCTTCTTCTGTATATAGCTGTCCAATTTTCCCAGCACCATTTATAAAAGAGACTGTCTTTTTTCCATTGGGTATTTTTTCCTGTTTTGTCAAATATTAGTTGACCATAGAGTTAAGGGTCCATATGTGGGCTCTCTATTCTGTTCCATTGATCTATGTGTCTGTTTTTTTTAATAATAATTTTTTGTTATGTTATGTTAGTCACCATACAGTATATCCTTAGTTTCTGATGTAGTTTTCCATGATTCATTATTTGTGTATAACACCCAGTGCACCATGCAATACGTGCCCTCCTTAATACCCATCACCTGCCTATCCCAATCCCTCAAACCCTCCACTCTGAAGCCCTCAGTTTGTTTCCCAGAGTCCATAGTCTCTCATGGTTCATTCCCCCTTCTGTTTATCCCCTCATCATTCTTCTCTTCCTTCTCCTACTGATCTTCCTATTTCTTATGTTCCATAAATGAGTGAAAACTATGTGTCTGTTTTGTGTCAGTACCATGCTGTCTTGGTGATCACAGCTTTGTAATACAGCTTTAAATCAGGCAACTTGATGCCCCAGCTTTGTTTTTCTTTTTCAACATTTCCTTGGCAATTCAGGGTCTTTTCTGGTTCCATACAAATTTTAGGATTGACCTGATACTTTATGTGAAAAACCCAAAAGACTACACCCCAAAATTACCAGAACTCATACAACAATTCAGTAATGTGGCAGGATACAAAATCAATGCACAGAAACCAGTTGCTTTTCTATACACTAACAATGTAACTGTAGAAAGAGAAGTTAGGGAATCAATTCTATTTACAATAGCACCAAAAACCATAAGATAGCTTGGAATAAACGTAACCAAAGAAGTAAAGGATCTACACTGTAGAAATCACAGAATACTTCTGAAAGAAATTGAAGAAGTTACAAAAAGATGGAAAACATTCCATGCTCATGGATTGGAAGAATAAACCTTTTAAAAATGTCTATGCTGCCCAGAGCAACCTATACTTTCAACATCATCCCAATCAAAATACCAATGGCATTTTTCAAAGTGCTGGAACAAACAATCATGTATGACTTCCAGGGACTTTTTGGTGAAGTTTTTTAGGTTTTCTAAATAGAGTATTATGTCATCTGCAAATAGTTAAAGCTTGACTTCTTCCTTCCTGATTTGGATTCCTTTTATTTCTTTTTATTGTCTTATTGGTGAGACTAAGACTTTTAGTACTGTGTTAAATAGTAATGGTGAGAGTGGACATCCCTGCCTTTTTACTGACTGTAGGTGAAAGGCTCTCAGTTTTCCCCCACTGAGGATGATATCAACTGTGGGTCTCTCATATAAGGCCTTTATGATGTTGAGGTATATTCCATTTATCCCTACTGTTTTGAGGGTTTTTCTCAAGAAAGTTTGCCGTGTTTTGTCAAATGCTTTTTCTGCATCTATTGACATGATCATATGATTTTTATCCTTTCTTTTATTAATGTAGTGTATCGTGTAGATTGATTTGCAAATATTGAGCCAACCTTACAGCCCAGGAATAAATCTGACTTGATCGTTGTAAATAATTCCTTTAATATACTGTTGAATTCAATTTGCTAGTATGTCATTGAGAATTTTGGCATCCATGTTCATTAAGGATATTGGCCTGTATTCTCCTTTTTAGTGGGGTCTTGGTCTGGTTTTGGAATTACGGTAATGCTGTCTTCATACAATGAATGTGGAAATTTCCCTTCCATTTATTGAACCAAAGATTAATGAAACCAAAAGGTGGTTCTTTGAAAAGATAAAGAAAATTGATAAATGTTAACAAGGCTCATTGAAAAAAGAGAACTCAAATAAATTAAATCAGTAAAGAAGGAGAAAAAATAAAAATCACCACCACAGAAATACAAAAAATTATAAGGCAATATTATGAAAAAAATATATGCCAACAAATTAGACATTCTAGAAGAAATGGCTACATTCTTGGAAACATGCAATCTTTCAAAACTGAATTAGGAAGAAATATAAATTTTGAATAGTCAAATTACTGGTAATGATATTGATTCAGTAAACAAAAAATTCCCAACAAACAAAAGTCCAGGACCAGACAGCCTCAGGAAAATTCTACCAAACATTTAAAGAAGAGTTAATACCTATTCCTTTCAAATTTTTTTAAATGTTTTTTTATTATATTATGTTAGTCACCATACAGTACATTCCCGGTTTCCGATGTAAAGTTCAATGATTCATTAGTTAGGTATAACAACCAGTGCACCATGCAATACGTGCCCTCCTTACTACCCATCACAGGTCTATCACATTCCCCCACCCCCCTCCCCTCTGAGGCCCTCAGTTTGTCTCTCATAGTACATGGTCTCTCATGCTTCATTCCCCCTTCTGATTACCCCCCTTTCTTTATCCCTTTCTACCCCTACCGATCTTCCTAGTTCTTATGTTCCATAGATGAGAGAAAACATATCACAATTGTCTTTCTCTGCTTGACTTATTTCACTTAGCATTATCTTGTCCAGTGCCGTCCATGTTGCAGCAAATGTTGAGAACTCGTTCTTTCTGATAGCTGAGTAATATTCCATTGTATATATGGACCACAACTTCTTAATCCAGTCATCTGTTGAAGGGCATCTTGGCTCCTTCCATGCTTTGACTATTGTGGACAATGCTGCTATGAACATTGGGGTGCATATGGCCCTTCTCTTCACTGTGTCTGTATCTTTGGGGTAAACACCCAGTAGTGCAACGGCTGGGTCATAGGGTAGCTCCATTTTTAACTTTTTAAGGGACCGCCACACTGTTTTCCAGAGTGGCCGTACCAACTTGCATTCTGATCAACAATGTAAGAGGGATCCCCTTTCTCCACATCCTCTCCAACAAGTGTTGTTTCTTGCATTGTTTTTTTTTTTTTT
>NW_024423319.1:77999960-78010476 GCF_017311325.1 Ursus maritimus
TAAACCTTTTAAAAATGTCTATGCTGCCCAGAGCAACCTATACTTTCAACATCATCCCAATCAAAATACCAATGGCATTTTTCAAAGTGCTGGAACAAACAATCATGTATGACTTCCAGGGACTTTTTGGTGAAGTTTTTTAGGTTTTCTAAATAGAGTATTATGTCATCTGCAAATAGTTAAAGCTTGACTTCTTCCTTCCTGATTTGGATTCCTTTTATTTCTTTTTATTGTCTTATTGGTGAGACTAAGACTTTTAGTACTGTGTTAAATAGTAATGGTGAGAGTGGACATCCCTGCCTTTTTACTGACTGTAGGTGAAAGGCTCTCAGTTTTCCCCCACTGAGGATGATATCAACTGTGGGTCTCTCATATAAGGCCTTTATGATGTTGAGGTATATTCCATTTATCCCTACTGTTTTGAGGGTTTTTCTCAAGAAAGTTTGCCGTGTTTTGTCAAATGCTTTTTCTGCATCTATTGACATGATCATATGATTTTTATCCTTTCTTTTATTAATGTAGTGTATCGTGTAGATTGATTTGCAAATATTGAGCCAACCTTACAGCCCAGGAATAAATCTGACTTGATCGTTGTAAATAATTCCTTTAATATACTGTTGAATTCAATTTGCTAGTATGTCATTGAGAATTTTGGCATCCATGTTCATTAAGGATATTGGCCTGTATTCTCCTTTTTAGTGGGGTCTTGGTCTGGTTTTGGAATTACGGTAATGCTGTCTTCATACAATGAATGTGGAAATTTCCCTTCCATTTATTGAACCAAAGATTAATGAAACCAAAAGGTGGTTCTTTGAAAAGATAAAGAAAATTGATAAATGTTAACAAGGCTCATTGAAAAAAGAGAACTCAAATAAATTAAATCAGTAAAGAAGGAGAAAAAATAAAAATCACCACCACAGAAATACAAAAAATTATAAGGCAATATTATGAAAAAAATATATGCCAACAAATTAGACATTCTAGAAGAAATGGCTACATTCTTGGAAACATGCAATCTTTCAAAACTGAATTAGGAAGAAATATAAATTTTGAATAGTCAAATTACTGGTAATGATATTGATTCAGTAAACAAAAAATTCCCAACAAACAAAAGTCCAGGACCAGACAGCCTCAGGAAAATTCTACCAAACATTTAAAGAAGAGTTAATACCTATTCCTTTCAAATTTTTTTAAATGTTTTTTTATTATATTATGTTAGTCACCATACAGTACATTCCCGGTTTCCGATGTAAAGTTCAATGATTCATTAGTTAGGTATAACAACCAGTGCACCATGCAATACGTGCCCTCCTTACTACCCATCACAGGTCTATCACATTCCCCCACCCCCCTCCCCTCTGAGGCCCTCAGTTTGTCTCTCATAGTACATGGTCTCTCATGCTTCATTCCCCCTTCTGATTACCCCCCTTTCTTTATCCCTTTCTACCCCTACCGATCTTCCTAGTTCTTATGTTCCATAGATGAGAGAAAACATATCACAATTGTCTTTCTCTGCTTGACTTATTTCACTTAGCATTATCTTGTCCAGTGCCGTCCATGTTGCAGCAAATGTTGAGAACTCGTTCTTTCTGATAGCTGAGTAATATTCCATTGTATATATGGACCACAACTTCTTAATCCAGTCATCTGTTGAAGGGCATCTTGGCTCCTTCCATGCTTTGACTATTGTGGACAATGCTGCTATGAACATTGGGGTGCATATGGCCCTTCTCTTCACTGTGTCTGTATCTTTGGGGTAAACACCCAGTAGTGCAACGGCTGGGTCATAGGGTAGCTCCATTTTTAACTTTTTAAGGGACCGCCACACTGTTTTCCAGAGTGGCCGTACCAACTTGCATTCTGATCAACAATGTAAGAGGGATCCCCTTTCTCCACATCCTCTCCAACAAGTGTTGTTTCTTGCATTGTTTTTTTTTTTTTTTTGCCATTCTAACTGGCGTAAGGTGGTATTTCAATGTGGTTTTGATTGAATTTCCCTGATGGCTAATGATTTTGAACATTTTTTCATGTGTCTGTTAGCCATTTGTATGTCTTCATTTGAAAAGTGTCTGTTCATATCTTCTGCCCATTTCATGATTTGTTTATTTGTTTCTCGTGTATTGAGTTTGAGAAGTTCTTTGTAGATCTTGGATACCAGTCCTTTATCTGTAGTGTCATTTGCAAATATCTTCTCCCATTCTGTGGGCTGCCTCTTAGTTTTTTTGACGGTTTTCTTGGCTGTGCAGAAGCTTTTGATCTTGATGAAGTCCCACAAGTTCATTTTATCTTTTGTTTCTCTTGCCTTTGGAGATGTGTCATGAAAAAGGTTGCTCTGGCTGATGTCGTAGAGGTTGCTGCCTATGTTCTCCTCTAGGATTTTGATGGATTCCTGTCTCACATCAAGGTCTTTCATCCATTTGGAGTGTATTTTTTTGTATGGTGTGAGAGAGTGGTCAAGTTTCATTCTTTTCCATGTAGCTGTCCAATTTTCCCAGCACCATTTATTGAAGAGACTGTCTTTTTCCCACCAGATGTTTTTTCCTGCTTTATCAAATATTAGTTGCCCAAAGAGCCGAGGGTCCATTTCTGGGCTCTCTATTCTGTTCCATTGGTCTATGTGTCTGTTTTTGTGCCAGTACCATGCTGTCTTTGTGATCACAGCTTTGTAGTACAGCTCGAAATCCGGCATTGTGATGCCCCCAGCTTTGTTTTTCCTTTTCAACAGTTCCTTGGAGATTCGGGGCCTTTTCTGTTTCCATACAAATTTAAGGACTGTTTGTTCCAGTTCTTTGAAAAATGTCCTTGGTATTTTGATCGGGATAGCATTGAAAGTGTAGATTGCTCTGGGTAGCATGGACATTTTAACTATGTTAATTCTTCCGATCCATGAGCATGGAATATCTTTCCATCTTTTTATGTCTTCCTCAATGTCTTTCAAGAGTGATTTATAGTTTCTAGAATATAGGTCCTTTACGTCTCTGGTTAAGTTAATTCCAAGGTAACGTATGGTTTTTGGTGCTATTGTAAATGGGATGGATTCCCTAATTTCTCTTTCTTCGGTCTCGTTATTCGTGTATAGAAATGCAACTGATTTCTGAGCATTGATTTTGTATCCCGCCACATTACTGAATTGCTCTATAACTTCTAATAGTTTGGGAGTGGCTTCTTTTGGGTTTTCCATATAGAGTATCATGTCATCTGCGAAGAGAGACATTTTGACTTCTTCTTTGCCGATTTGAATACCTTTGATCCCTTTTTGTCATCTGATTGCTGTTGCAAGGACTTCTAGTACTATGTTGAATAATAGTGGCAAGAGTGGGCATCCTTGTCGTGTTCCTGATCTTAAGGGAAAGGCTTCCAGCTTTTCCCCATTGAGAATGATATTTGCTGTAGGCTTTTCATAGATGGTTTTTATGAGATTGAGGAATGTACCTTCTATTCCTACACTCTGAAGGGTTTTAATCAGGAAAGGATGCTGTATTTTGTCAAATGCTTTTTCGGCATCAATTGAGAGGATCATATGGTTCCTGAGTCTTTTCTTGTTGATATGATATATCACACTGATCGATTTGCAAATGTTGAACCACGCTTGCATATCAGGGATGAATCCGACTTGGTCATGATGGATAATCCTTTTAATGTACTGTTGGATTCTATTAGCCAGGATCTTGTTGAGGACTTTGGCATCCATCTTCATTAGGGAAATCGGTCTGTAATTCTCCTTTTTGTTAGGGTCTTTTTCTGGTTTGGGCATCAAAGTTATATTGGCCTCATAGAATGAGTTTGGTAGCTTTCCTTCTGTTTCTATTTTTTGAAATAGCTTTAGGAGAATAGGTATTTCTTCCTTGAATGTTTGGTAGAATTCCCCAGGAAAACTGTCCAGGCCTGGAGTTTTGTTATTTGGAAGGTTGTTTATCACTGACTCAATCTCTTCCTAATTAATTGGCCTGTTTAAAAAATCAATTTCTTCCTGTTTCAGTCTTGGAAATTTATAGGTCTCCAGGAAGGCCTCCATCTCTTCCAGATTGATTGATTTATTGGCATAATATAGCTGTTGATAAAAGTTTCTAGTTATCCTTACAATTTCATTGCTGTTGGTCATGACCTCTCCTTTTTCATTCATAATTTTATTGATTTGGGTCCTTTCTCTATTCTTTTGGGTAAGTCTTGGCAGCGGGTGGCCAATTTTATTGATTCTCTCAAAGAACCAGCTTCTAGTCCTGTTGATCTGCTCTACTGTACTTCTGGTTTCTAATTCATTCATTTCTGCTCTAATCTTGGTCAACAGCTTCCTCGTGCATGATTTAGGCCTGTCCCTCTGTTGCTGTTCCAGCTTCTTGAGGTGAGAATATAAAAACTGCATTTTAGATTTTTCTATTCTTCTGAGTGAGGCTTGGACGGCTATGTATTTCCCCCTTAGGACTGCCTTTGCAGTATCCCATAGGTTTTGGACCGTTGTGTCTTCATTCTCATTGGTCTCCATAAATTGTTTAAATTGATTTTTGATTTCCTGGTTTATCAAGTCATTCCTGAGCAATATGGTTCTTAGGCTCTAAGCGTTTTAGTTTCTTCCAAATTTCTCCTGTGGTTGAGTTCCAATTTCAGAGTGTTCTGGTCTGAGAATATGCAAGGGATAATTTCAATCTTTTGGTATCGGTTGAGACCTGTTTTGTGTCCCAGAGCATGGTCAATTCTTGAGAATGTTCCATGGGCATTAGAATAGAATGAGTATTCTTTGGTTCTGGGGTATAGTGTTCTATATATATCTATGAGGTCCAAATCATCGAGTATGGCATTCAAAGACTTTGATTCTTTGCTTAGTTTTTCCAAGGGAGTTCTGTCTATTTCTGATAGTGGAGTGTTGAGGTCCCCTACTATTAATGTATTTTTATCTGTATGTCTCTTTATTCTGGTTAAGAGTTGGCTTGTGTATCTTGCTGCTCCCCTGTTGGGGCATAGATATTTAAAATTCTCATATCCACTTGTTGGATATATCCTTTAAGAATAATATAGTGCTCTTCTGTGTCTCTAACTATAGTCTCTAGTTTAAAATCCAATTTATCTGATATGAGAATTGCTACCCCAGCTTTCTTTTGAGGACCATTTGCGTGAAAGATGGTACTCCATCCCCTTACTCTCAGTCTGAATGCATCTTTGGGTTTGAAATGAGTCTCTTGTAGACAGCAAATGGATGGGTCATTTCTTTTTATCCAATCTGCAACCCTGTGGCGTTTTATGGGATGGTTCAAACCATTTACATTGAGACTGAATACTGAAAGATATGATTTTGATGATGCCACGTTGCCAGTAAAGTCTTTGTTTGTATTGGTTGTGACTTTCTTTTTTTTTTTTTCCAACATTGTCCAAAAAACATCTTTATTTTTTTTTAATGATTTTTTATTATATTATGTTAGTCACCATACAGTACATCCCCGGTTTCCGATGTAAGGCTCGATGATTCATTAGTTGTGTATAACACCCAGTGCACCATGCAATACGTGCCCTCCTTACTACCCATCACCAGTCTATCCCATTCCCCCACCCCCCTCCCCTCTGTAGCCCTCAGTTTGTTTCTCATAGTCCATAGTCAATACTTCGTTCAGTTTACATGTGCACTGCCCTGGCCGCTTTCAATACCTGTATCCGCGGATCTGTCTAGCGTGACGTGGTTCGGTTTGTCGTGGTTTGAAAGGCTTGGGAGGGTCCTCTCTGCCTCTTGGACGCGAAATGTTTTGTTTCCCTTGCTAAAGATTACTAGGGAAGTTTTCAGCTACAATTTGTTCAAATATCTCTTCTAGACCTCTGTTTTTCTCCACCCCTCGGGGATGCCGATGATTCTAACATTGGATCGTTTCGTTGAGTCCAGTAATCTCCGGCGTAACCTACATTCGTGGTATGGATTTTTAAGACCATCTTCTATTTTCATTTTTTCCTCTATTAACCCATCCTCCAATTCACACTAACCCTTTTCTCTGCTTCTGCGACCTGGCTGTCAGAGCCTCTAGTTTGCCTGCATTTGGCTCATAGAATTTTTAATTTCTGTCAGATTCGCTCTCATTTCTGTCCTTAGGGATTCTATATTCTCAGTAACCTTTTCGTTTATACTTTTTCAATTCTACTCATCATTTGACCCGTGATTACTCTGAATTCCATTTCTGATAATTTGGTTACATCCATATCCATTATTTCTGTGGCGAGGCACAGTCTCACTAATCTTTTCTTTGCTGGGGGGGAGGCTTCTCCCTTCTTGTCATTCTGATGAAGAGAGGGATTCTTGAGGAGTTTCCAAACCCAAATTATTGACTGGGTCCCAGGCCGTGCCCTTGTTTTATAGGGATCTTAGGGATGTGGGCTTCTTCTTTAAATTTTATTTATTTATGTGGCATCCAACCAGCGAGAGAGGGGAACAGAAGCAGGGGAGTGGGAGAGGAAGAAGCAGGCTCCCAGCCGGGAGAGCCCGATGAGACTCCTTTCGGGCAGCTGGGATCACGCCCCTCTCGCCCGAGAATCAGGCGCTCAATGACTGCGCCACCCAGGCGCCTCGGGTATGGAGGCTTCTTGATTTTTCAGCCTGCCTTCTGGGGGAGGGGCCTGCCGCGCCGATACTCAGGCAGCCCTGTTTAAGGTAGAAATCTCCGTGTCCCCTGCGAGGATGGGGATGGGCACTCCTGAGCCTTATTTTCCAGGCTTTTGTTCTCTGGCGGCTTTCCTGGCGGTTTGCTGTGCCTCTTCTGAGAGTCAGAGCAGCAGCGGCCAAATTTCAGCCTCTGTCCGCGGAACAGAAGGATTGCGGCCTGTTCTCTACTAATGTTCTGGCCACTTCAACTCTGTTTCTGTTGGTGCTAACTCAGCCCTGCAGCGTGTCCCGGGATGTGCGCCCCACACCCGGCGTCCCAGCCACCCTCACTTCCAGGGCCGGCGCGTCTGTCCTTTGTGTTTCTAATGCCGCCAGCCGCCAACCGCCCAGCAGCTCCCGGATCTCGGTCTCAGTCTGGAATCCAGTGGCGCACCAGGATTCCCGGGGGTTCCTTGAGATGCCTGGTGGCGCGCGCACCCGGCTCACGGTCTCAGTCTGCTGTTTTGCCGGGTGCGACCGTGGGCCCGCCCGCTCTCCCGTGCAAGTGGCTACCGCTTCCCGAGCGCAACCCAGCGGCGGCTCCCTCCCCCCTTCCGTTTATCTTCGATATCTGTGCACAGTTTCACTGGCTCCCGCTTCGTACCTCAATACTCAGCGCTGGAGATGTTCATTTGTAGAGATCCAGATGCGTCTTCCTGCGTCTCAGGCTGGTTCCGTGGTTGTTTAGGCTGGTCTGGTACCTATCCAGCTCAACTCGGAGGACCGGCTGAAAACGGTGTCTCCTACTCCTCCGCCATCTTAACTCCCAAAACATCAGAAGGCAAGGAATCACTGGAGGTCATTTTTGGAGGCTGCTGTATCACAGGGAGTGAGGATGCTGGAGGCACTGTGGTATTAATGAGACAGTTATCAGCGTTTAGAATGAAGAGAGACCAAACCGACGTGACAGGTTCTCTAGAAGAGTCCAGGACCTGCTGTAGCTCTTAAACCAGGCTCATTTTAGGCTTTTTCCGCAGAGCTGGTTGTGACTTTCTTTTGTGTATCACTCTTGGAAACACACCTTTATAGAACCCCCCTTAATATCTCCTGTAGGGCTGGTTTCATGGTTACAAAATTGGTTAATCACTTGCGATTCTGGAAGGTCTTTATTTCTCCATCAATTCTGAATGACAGCATTGCTGGATAGAGGATCCTTGGCTGCATGTTTTTCTCTGAAAGACCTTTAAAAATGCCCACCCAGGGGTGCCTGGGTAGCGCAGTCATTAAGCGTCTGCCTTTGGCTCAGGGCGTGATCCCAGTGTTCTGGGATCGAGCCCCACATCGGGCTCTTCCACTGGGAGCCTGCTTCTTCCTCTCCCACTGCCCCTGCCTGTGTTCCCTCTCTCGCTGGCTGTCTCTCTGTCACATAAATAAATAAAATCTTTAAAAAAAATGCCCCCACAACCCTTTCTCTCATTCCAGGTCTGTGTAGACAGGTCTGATGTAATTCTGATAAATTTGCCTTGGTATGTGAAAAATTCTTTGCCCTGTTTTTTTCAATACTGTACCCTTGGATCTAATATTTGCGAAATGCACTATGACGAGACGTGTCATAGGTTTGTCGGTGAGTTGGCTTGGGAGGGTCCTCTCTGCCTCTTGGACGTGAATGTTTTTCCTAGCTAGATTAGGGAAGTTTTCAGCTACAATTTGTTCAAATATCTCTTCTAGACCTCTGTTTTTCTCCACCTCGAGATCTGCCAATGATTCTGACATTGGTTCATTTCATTAGTCAGTAATCTCCGTAATCTACATTCATGGGCGTGTGGATTTTTGTAAGTCCAGCTTCTATTTTCATTTTTTCTTCTACTAACCCATCCTCCAATTCGCCGATTCGTACTTCTGCCTCATTAACCCTGGCCGTCAGAGTTTCTAGTTTTGACTGCATTTGGCTCATAAAATTTTTAATTTCTGCCAGATTTGCTCTCATTTCTGCCCTTAGAGATTCTATATATTCTCATTAACATTTTCGTTAATATTTTTTCAAGATCTATACATCACCTTGACCATTGTTACTCTGAATTCCATTTCTGAAAATATGGTTACATCCATATCCACTAGTTCTGTGGCAGATGCAACAGTCTCATTGTCTTTTCTTTGCTGGGGGGGGATTTCTCCTTCTCATCATTCTGATGAGGAGAGGTTGCGGGGTTGCCCAGAGCCCAAATTATTGACCAGGACTCAGGCCGCGCATCCTTGTTTTATAGGGATCTTAGGGATGTGGGATTCTTGATTTTTCAGCCTGCCTTCTGGTGGAGGGGCCTGCCGCGCCAATACTCAGGCAACCATGTTTGGGTAGGGTCTCCGTGTCTCCTGAGAGGGGGGATGGGAATGGGCACCCTGTGAGCCAGTGTTTCCAGGCTTTTTTTCTCTGGCGGCTTTCGCTGGCGGTTTGCTGTGCCTCTTCTGAAAGTCAGAGCAGCAGTGGCCGAATCTCAGCCTCTGTCTCAGAACAGAGGGATCATGGACCATTCTCCACTGATGTTCTGGCCACTTTAACTCTGTTTCTGTTGGTGCTGTTCAACCCTGTAGCGTCCCAGGATGTGCACCCCACACCCGGCTTTCCAGCCCTCACTTCCAGGGCTGGTGCTTCTCTGTCCTTTGTGTTTCTAACACTGCCAGGCACTAGCTGCCAGCCGCTCCCGCACGCTCCCAGATCTCCTGGTCACAGTCTGGATCCAGTGAGCACACCAGAGTTCTGTGAGAATTCTGGTGGGGCGCGCTCCCTGCTCACGGTCGCAGTCTGTTTTCTCGCGGGTCCCTTCCGCGTGTCTGTCCACTCCCCCGTGCAGGTGGCTACCGCTTCCCAGCACCCGAAAATGGCGGCTCCCTCCCCCTTCCGTTTATCTTCTGATATCTGTGCGCGGTTTCATGGCTCCCCGCTTTGTACCTCAATACTCAGCGCTGGAGATGTTCATTTGTAGAGATCCAGATGTATCTTCCTGTGTCTCAGGCTGATTCCAAGAAACAGACTCTTAACTCTAGAGAACACACTCATGGTCACCAGAGGGCTATTCTTTTCAAATTATTCCAAAAAACAGAAGAAAAAGGAAAACTTCCAAATTTCGTCTATGAGACCAGCATTACCTTGATACTAAAACAGACAAAAAAAGAAAAAAGAAAAAAAGAAAGAAAACTAAGCCCAATATCCCTCATGAAAACACACGCAAACGACCTTAACAAAATATTAGCAAACCAAATCCAATAATACATTCACAATAATATTCACCACTCATCCTCAGGGAAATGGAAATCTAAACAACAATATCACCTCACAACTGTCAGAATGGCTAAAATAAAATTAAAAAAACATAAGAAACAGTAAGTGTTGGAAAGGATGTGGAGAAAAATGAACCCTCATGCACTTTTGGTGGGAATGCAAACTGAGGCATGCAAAAGATAGTAATGACCACTTTCTTATACCATATACAAAAATACACTCAGCTTCAGAGGGGAGGGGGTGGGGGATTAGGATAGGCCAGTGATAGTTATTTAGGAGGGCACATATTGCATGGAGCACTGGGTGTTATATGCAAATAATGAATCACGGAACACTACATTTTAAAGTAAGAATATGCTGTATGGTGACTAACATAATAAAAAATTATTATAAAAATAAATAAATAAAAATAAAACAAAATAAAACAAAAATAAACTCAAAATGGGTTAAAGACCTAAATGTAGGACCTGAAACCATGAAACTCCTAAAAGCAAACATAGGCAGTCATTTTTTTGGACATCACCCTTGGGAGCATATTTATGGGTATGTCTCATTGGGCAAGGGAAATGAAAGCAAAAATAAACTATTGGTACCACACCAAATGAAAAGCTTCTTCACAGCAAAGAAAACCATCAACAAACAAGAAGATAACCTACAGAATGGGAAAAGATATTTGCAAATAA
>NW_024423319.1:78010486-78024858 GCF_017311325.1 Ursus maritimus
AACCCTGGCCGTCAGAGTTTCTAGTTTTGACTGCATTTGGCTCATAAAATTTTTAATTTCTGCCAGATTTGCTCTCATTTCTGCCCTTAGAGATTCTATATTCTCATTAACATTTTCGTTAATATTTTTTTCAAGTCTATACATCACCTTGACCATTGTTACTCTGAATTCCATTTCTGAAAATATGGTTACATCCATATCCACTAGTTCTGTGGCAGATGCAACAGTCTCATTGTCTTTTCTTTGCTGGGGGGGGATTTCTCCTTCTCATCATTCTGATGAGGAGAGGTTGCGGGGTTGCCCAGAGCCCAAATTATTGACCAGGACTCAGGCCGCGCATCCTTGTTTTATAGGGATCTTAGGGATGTGGGATTCTTGATTTTTCAGCCTGCCTTCTGGTGGAGGGGCCTGCCGCGCCAATACTCAGGCAACCATGTTTGGGTAGGGTCTCCGTGTCTCCTGAGAGGGGGGATGGGAATGGGCACCCTGTGAGCCAGTGTTTCCAGGCTTTTTTTCTCTGGCGGCTTTCGCTGGCGGTTTGCTGTGCCTCTTCTGAAAGTCAGAGCAGCAGTGGCCGAATCTCAGCCTCTGTCTCAGAACAGAGGGATCATGGACCATTCTCCACTGATGTTCTGGCCACTTTAACTCTGTTTCTGTTGGTGCTGTTCAACCCTGTAGCGTCCCAGGATGTGCACCCCACACCCGGCTTTCCAGCCCTCACTTCCAGGGCTGGTGCTTCTCTGTCCTTTGTGTTTCTAACACTGCCAGGCACTAGCTGCCAGCCGCTCCCGCACGCTCCCAGATCTCCTGGTCACAGTCTGGATCCAGTGAGCACACCAGAGTTCTGTGAGAATTCTGGTGGGGCGCGCTCCCTGCTCACGGTCGCAGTCTGTTTTCTCGCGGGTCCCTTCCGCGTGTCTGTCCACTCCCCCGTGCAGGTGGCTACCGCTTCCCAGCACCCGAAAATGGCGGCTCCCTCCCCCTTCCGTTTATCTTCTGATATCTGTGCGCGGTTTCATGGCTCCCCGCTTTGTACCTCAATACTCAGCGCTGGAGATGTTCATTTGTAGAGATCCAGATGTATCTTCCTGTGTCTCAGGCTGATTCCAAGAAACAGACTCTTAACTCTAGAGAACACACTCATGGTCACCAGAGGGCTATTCTTTTCAAATTATTCCAAAAAACAGAAGAAAAAGGAAAACTTCCAAATTTCGTCTATGAGACCAGCATTACCTTGATACTAAAACAGACAAAAAAAGAAAAAAGAAAAAAAGAAAGAAAACTAAGCCCAATATCCCTCATGAAAACACACGCAAACGACCTTAACAAAATATTAGCAAACCAAATCCAATAATACATTCACAATAATATTCACCACTCATCCTCAGGGAAATGGAAATCTAAACAACAATATCACCTCACAACTGTCAGAATGGCTAAAATAAAATTAAAAAAACATAAGAAACAGTAAGTGTTGGAAAGGATGTGGAGAAAAATGAACCCTCATGCACTTTTGGTGGGAATGCAAACTGAGGCATGCAAAAGATAGTAATGACCACTTTCTTATACCATATACAAAAATACACTCAGCTTCAGAGGGGAGGGGGTGGGGGATTAGGATAGGCCAGTGATAGTTATTTAGGAGGGCACATATTGCATGGAGCACTGGGTGTTATATGCAAATAATGAATCACGGAACACTACATTTTAAAGTAAGAATATGCTGTATGGTGACTAACATAATAAAAAATTATTATAAAAATAAATAAATAAAAATAAAACAAAATAAAACAAAAATAAACTCAAAATGGGTTAAAGACCTAAATGTAGGACCTGAAACCATGAAACTCCTAAAAGCAAACATAGGCAGTCATTTTTTTGGACATCACCCTTGGGAGCATATTTATGGGTATGTCTCATTGGGCAAGGGAAATGAAAGCAAAAATAAACTATTGGTACCACACCAAATGAAAAGCTTCTTCACAGCAAAGAAAACCATCAACAAACAAGAAGATAACCTACAGAATGGGAAAAGATATTTGCAAATAATATATCCAATAAAAGATTAATATACAAAATATATAAAGAACTTACATAATGACACCAAAAAATGCAAATAAGCCAATGAAAAAAATAGGCAGAGGACCAGAATAGACTTTTTTCCAAAGAAGACATACAGATGGCCCACAGACAAATGAAAAGGTGCTCAACATCACTAATCATCAGGAGAATGCCAATCAAAGCCACAATGAGATACCACCTCACACCAGTGAGAATGGCTAGCATCAAAAGACAAAAAAAAAAAAAGCTAAGTGTTGGAGGTTCCTTCCAACATAGTGATGCACGAAGACCCTGAACTCACTTTCATCATGGAACACTCCAAGTTACACCTATTTATAGAGCAATTACTCCTAAAGAAGAACTGAGGGCTGACTGAATAGCTTCTGCACAACTAAAAACAGAGAGAATGGCAAAAGAGAACAGCAAGAGAGATGGAGACATAGTAACAATGGGAACCACCAACCCTGATAGTAACTATGGGAACCACCAACCCTGATACTATGTACTGGGGAAAAGACAGTACTGAGGAACCGGGAGCAGATTCATCTGTCCTTGGGCACAAAAAGAAAGCCACAGTTTAAAAGAGCAAGTAGTTTATAAAAGATCCAGCCTTAGAACTCTGCCAAATGGCTGAGGAACTGCTGGGACTCTCTCTGAGGCAGAGGGATTGGTGAGTGGCACAGTTTACCTTCAAAAGTGCAGACCAAAACATGGTCTGGACACCATAGCTGGTTTTCTACTTCAGTAAACCCCCAATACCTAGTCCACACTGGACCTGAACATGCTGGGGCATAGAATAAAAAGCTGCAAATTGAGAGCAACTAGCATATAAAAAAGCTAGCCCTGGAACTCCGTCAGATGATGAGGAAGCTGTTAGAACTCTCTTCTGGTGGGTTGAGCTAAAGACACAGTTTACACTCCCCCTTTATATTAATAATGTAAATAAGAACAGAGGCTGGGCACTCCAACCAGCCTGCCACCTCAGTGCTTAGGCCCTTCACCCACAACAGACCTACATATCCAGCAAAAGTGGCCAGAGGGCCATGTACACTGGGACACCCCTGATTAGTGCTCACTACAGCTCCATCCTTTGCACCAAGGTGACACAGACATAAAGAACCCTGGAACACTCCAGGCCCACATCACTTTGGCTTCAGAAGACTTGCTAAGGCACCCTCAATGCAGAGCACTCAGACCTTCTGGGTGACATCTACTTCAGATCCAGCAGCCCTGCCAGGTTGTCCCTATGCAGAGTACCCTGGAAACCCCTGCCATGGTTCCAAACAAACAAGGGCACCCCTCGCATGGAGTAACCTATAATACCTCTGCCCAGGCTGGTCTTGGCATCAGTTGCCTGGCGAAGGAACCCCCTATTCTAAGCACCCTGGGACACCTACCTTGCATCCGTTGTAGTTTCATTTGTCCTGCCAAAGTGCCCTCAGTGTAGAGAGTCCCAGGACACGATGGCTTGCATCCACTTCAGCTTCAGCTCTCCTGCTGCATGGAGAGCCCAGGGACCCCTTGGCTTGCACCAACTTCAGGTTTAGCAGTCATGTCAGGGTACTCCTGAACAAAGAGCCTCAGGGAGACCTCATGCCATGCTTACTTCAGCTTCAGCCATCCAACCAAAGAAGCTATAGACTGGAGTGCCAGTGAACCCCAGCCTATACCAGCCACAACTCTGGTCAGGCAGTGAAAGTCATTAAAAACACAGAGTCTACATAGAGGACAATACACAATATCATTCCTTCAAGTTTAAGAGAACTAGCTGTTCTTCCTAATCCATAAAAACACACAGAAAATCAAGTACAATGAGGAGACAAAGGAACATGCTCCCAAAGAAAAAAATAAGACAAAACTTCAAAAAGAACTGAATGAGGTATGAATGCAAGGTGGTACAGCCACTCTGGAAAACAGTGTGGAGGTCCCTTAAAAAGTTAAAAATTGAGCTACCCTATGACCCAGCCATTGCACTACTGGGTATTTACCCCAAAGATACAGACATAGTGAAGGGAAGGGCCATATGCACCCCAATGTTCATAGCAGCATTGTCCACAATAGCTAAATCGTGGAAGGAGCCGAGATGCCCTTCAACAGATGACTGGATTAAGAAGTTGTGGTCCATATATACAATGGAATATTACTCAGCTATCAAAAAGAATAATTTCTTAACATTTGCTGCAACATGGACGGCACTGGGGGAATGGGATAGGCCGGTGATGGGTAGTAAGGAGGGCACATATTGCATGGTGCACTGGGTGTTATACACAACTAATGAATCATCGAGCCTTACATCGGAAACCGGGGATGTACTGTATGGTGACTAACATAATATAATAAAAAATCATAAAAAAAAAGAAAATACTGAAATAAAATTTTTATGTTCTAAAAAAAAGGGGGGTAATCAGAAGGAGGAATGAAGCATGAGAGACTATGGACTCTGAGAAACAAACTGAGGGTTTCAGAGGGGAGGGGGTGGGGGAATGGGATAGACTGGTGATGGGTAGTAAGGCGGGCACGTATTGCATGGTGCACTGGGTGTTATACGCAACTAATGAATCATCGAACTTTACATAAAAAACCAGGGATGTACTGTATGGTGACTAATATAATATAATAAAAAAACATTAAAAAAAAAGAACTGAATGAAATTCAGATAAGCAAACTGAAAAAAAGTTTAAAGTAATGATTGTGACTATGCTCACTACGCTGAAGAGAAGAGTGCAAAAATTTAGTGAGACCTTCAATAAAGAGATAGAAAATATTAAAAAGGAACCAATCAGATTTGAAGAATTCAATAACTGAATACACTACAGGGTATCAACAATAGCTTAGAGAATACAGAAAGACATTTCAACTATATGCAAGACAGGTAATGGAAAGAACACAAGCTGAACACCAAAAAAAGAGGGAAGAAACTAAGAAATGAGGACAGCTTTTGAATCACTACATTGTACACCTGAAACTAATATACCATATGTTAACTATACTGGAATTTAAAAAAAAAATCTGAATTTAAAAATGAGGATAGCTTAAGGTGCCTTTTGGACAACATTAAACAAACAAACATTCTTATTTTAGGGGCCCAGAAGAAGAAGTCAGAGAAAGGGGAAGAAAACTTATTTGAAGAAAGAATAGTGAAAAATTTCCCTAACCTAGGGAAGAAAATAAACATCCAGGCTCAAGAAACACAGAGGGTTACAAACAAGAGGAACTCAGGGAAGTTTATACCACAAAACATAATAATTAAAAGATCAAAGTTTAAAGATAAGGAGAATTTTGAAAGCAGCAAGAGAGAGGCAAATGTTGCATACAGAAGAAACCCAATAAGGATATCAGTTCATTTCTCAACAATAACTTTGCAAGCCAAAAGGGATTGGCATGATATATTCAAAGTGCTGCAAGGAAGAAACTTACAACCAAGATTACTCTACCCCACAAGGTTAACATTCAGAATTGGAGAAAACATAAAAAGATTTTCAGACAAACAAAAGTTAAGAGAGGGTATTATCACTAAAATAGCCTCATAAGAAATGTTAAAGGGATTTCGTTTTTTTGGTTTTTTTTTTTTTTGGAAGTAAGCTCTACGCCCAATGTAGGGTTTGAACTCATGATTCTGAGGTCAAGAGCTGTGTTCCCTACTAACTAAGTCAGCCAGGTGGCCCTAAAGAGACTTTTTAAAGTGGAAAAGAAAAGGTTATAATTCAACATAAGAAAATTATGAATAAAAGGATAGATATATGACAGAATATACATAAAACATAGAGGGGGGAGTAAAAACAGTATTTTTTAGAATGTGCTTGAACCTAAAATACCATCAACAATATATACTGCTATACACTTGAGATGTTATACATAGACATTGTCGCAACCACAAACCTATAAACATACCTAAAAAGAGAGAATGAAAGCATTACAGAAATGCATCAATCACAAAGAAAGATAGCAAGAGAAGAAGAAAGGAACTGAGAAAGGCTACAAAAACAACCAGAAAACAATTAACAAAATGTCAGTAAGTACATATCTATCAATAATTACCCTAAATGTAAATGGCTTAAATGCTCCAATAAAAGAAAAAAACATAGGAGATATGAACAGACACATCTCCAAAAAAGACATAAATGGCTAACGGACACATGAAAAAATGTTCAAAATCATTAGCCATCAGGGAAATTCAAATTAAAACCACACTGAGATACCACTTTACGCCAACTAGAATGGCAAAAATTGACAAGGCAAGAAACAACAAATGTTGGAGAGGATGTGGAGAAAGGGGATCCCTCTTACACTGTTGGTGGGAATGCAAGTTGGTACAGCCACTTTGGAAAACAGTGTGGAGGTCCCTTAAAAAGTTAAAAATAGAGCTCCCCTATCATCCAGCCACTGCACTACTGGGTATTTACCCCAAAGATACATATGTAGTGAAGAGAAGGGCCATATGCACCCCAATGTTCATAGCAGCATTGTCCACAATAGCTAAATTGTGGAAGGAGCCGAGATGCCTTTCAGCAGATGACTGGATTATGAAGATGTTTTCCGAGGGAGTTAAGATGGGGGAGGAGTAGAGGTCCCCTTTTTCAGCTGGTCCCCTGAGTTGAGCTGGATAGGTACCAGATCATCCTGAACACCCACGGAATCAGCCTGAGATGAAGGAAGATACATCTGGATCTCTACAGATGAACATCTACAGCACTGAGTATTGAGGTAAGAAGCGGGGAGCCGTGAATCCTCGCACAGATATCGGAAGATAAACGGAAGGGGGAGGGAGACTCTGCGCTCGGGCACTGGGAAGTGGCAGCCACCTGCACTGGGGAGTTGGCTGACTCGCAGACCGGCACCTGCAAGAGAGCAGACTGAGACCCTGAGCTGGGAAACATGCGGGACCAGACTGAAAACCAGAGCTCCGGAGTGTGCGTGAACCACATTGAAATGGAGCTCCAGAGTGCATGGGGGCGGCTGATGGCTGGCAGCTGGTGGTGTTAGAAACATAAAAGACAGAGAGGTGCCAGCCCTGGAAGTGAGGGCTGGGACGCCGGCTGTGGGGCACACATCCCGGGACACTGCAGGGTTTAGTAGCACCAACAGAAGCAGAGTTAGAGTGGCCAGAGGAGCTCAGTGGAGAGTGGACTGCGATCCCTCTGTTCTGAGACAGAGGCTGGGATTCAGCTACTGCTACTCTCTCAGAAGAGGCACAGCAAACTGCCAGGGAAAGCCGCCAGAGAACAAAAGCCTGGAAATATCTCCTCACAGTGTGCCCATCCCCATCCCCCCTCGCAGAAGACACAAAGACTCTACACAAACAGGGTTTCCAGAGTATCAGCATGGCAGGCCCCTCCCCCAGAAGGCAGGCTGAAAAATCAGGAAGCCCACATCCCTAAGGTCCCTATAAAACAAGTGCACACTGCATGGGTCCTGGTCAATAATTTGGGCTCTAGACAACCCCGCAACCTCTCCTCATCAGAATGATGAGAAGGAGAAATCCCCCCCCCAAGCAAAGAAAAGACAATGAGTCTGTAGCCTCTGACACAGAAATAATGGATATGGATATAACCAAATTATCAGAAATGGAGTTCAGAGTAACAATGGTCAAGATGATGTGTAGACTTGAAAAAAATATTAAAGAGAATATAGAATCTGTAAGGGCAAAAATGAGAGCAAATCTGGCAGAAATTAAAAATACTATGAATTACATGCAGTCAAAACTAGATGCTCTGATGGCCAGGGTGAATGAGGCAGAAGACGAATTGGTGAATTGGAGGATGGGTTAGTAGAAGAGAAAGCTAAAACAGAAACTCGGCTCAAAAAAATCCAATCTCAAGAATGTAGATTACAGGAGATTACTGACTCAATGAAATGTTCCAATGTCAGAATCATTGGCATCCCAGAGGGGGTGGAGAAAAACAGAGGTCTAGAAGACATATTTGAACAAATTGTAGCTGAAAACTTCCCTAATCTAGCAAGGGAAACAAACATTCGTGTCCAAGAGGCAGAGAGGACCCCTCCCAAGCTCAAACATGACAAACCTACACCACGTCACAAATATTAGATCCAAGGATACAGTATTGAAAGCAGCCAGGGCAAAGAAATTTCTCACGTACAAAGGCAAAGGTATCAGAATTACGTCAGACCTGTCTACACAGACCTGGAAAGAGAGAAAGGGCTGGGGGGGGGGCATCTTTAAAGGTCTTTCAGAGAAAAACATGCAGCCAAGGATCCTTTATCCAGCAAGGCTGTCATTCAGAACTGATGGAGAAATAAAGACCTTCCAGAATCGCCTGTCATTGACCAATTTCATAACCACAAAACCAGCCCTACAGGAGATATTAAGGGGGGTTCTATGAAAGGAAAAAGGCCCCAAGAGTGATACAGAACAGAAAATCACACTCTATAGAAACAAAGACTCTATAGACAACATGGCATCATTAAAATCATATCTCTTAATAATCACTCTCAATGTGAATGACTAAATGCTCCCATAAATTGCCACAGGGTTGCAGATTGGATAAAAAGACATGACCCATCCATTTGCTGTCTACAAGAGACTCATTTTGAGCCTAAATATACATCTAGACTGAAAGTAAAGGGATGGAATACCATCGTTCATGCCAATGGACCTCAAAAGAAAGCTGGGGTAGCAATTCTCATATCAAATAGATTGGATTTTAAACTAAAGACTATAGTTAGAGACACAGAAGGGGACTATATTAGTCTTAAAGGATGTATCCAACAAGTGGATATGACAATTATAAATATCTATGCCCCAACAGGGGAGCAGCAAGATACACAAGCCAACTCTTAACCACAATAAAGAGACATATAGATAAAAATATATTAATAGTAGGGGACATCAACAATCCACAATCAGCAATATATAGATCACCTAAGCAGAAAATCAACAAATAAATAAGAGAGCTGAATGCCATACTCAATGAGTTGGACATCAAAGATATATATATAACACTACACCCCAGAACAAAAGAATACTCATTCTGTTCTGATGCCCATGGAGCATTCTCAAGAATAGACCATGCTCTGGGTCACAAAACAGGTCTCAACCGATACCAAAAGACTGAAATTATTCCCTGCATATTCTCAGACCACAATGCTTTGAAATTAGAACTCAATCACAAGGAAAATTTGGAAGAAACTCAAACACTTGGAGACTAAGAACCATTGTGCTCAAGAATGATTCGATAAACCAGGAAATCAAAAATCAATTTAAACAATTTATGGAGATCAATGAGAATGAAAACGCAATGGTCCAAAACCCATGAGATACTGCAAAGGCATTCTTAAGGGGGAAATACAGAGCTATCCAAGCCTCAATCAAAAGAATAGAAAAATCTAAAATACAGTTTTTATATTCTCATCTCAAGAAGCTGGAACAGCAACAGAAGAACAGGACTAATCCACTCATGAGAAAGCAATTGATCAAGATTAGAGCAGATATCCATGAATTAGAAACCAGGAGCACAGTAGAGCAGATCAACAGAACTAGAAGCTGGTTCTTTGAAAGAATAAAAAAAAATAGACAAGCCACTGGCAAGACTTATCCAAAAGAATAGAGAAAGGAACCAAATTAATAAAATTATGAATGAAAAGGGAGAGGTCACAACCAACACCAATGAAATAGGAAGGATTATTCAAAACTTTTATCAACAGCTTTATGCCAATAAATTAAGAAACCTGGGAGAGATGGAGGCCTTCTTGGATACCTATAAACTACCAAGACTGAAAAAGGAAGAAATTGATTTTTTAAACAGACCAATTAATTATGAAGAGATTAAAACAGCGATTAAAAACCTTCTAAAAAACAAAACTCCAGGTCCTAATTGATTCTTCGGGGTATTCTAATAAACATTCAAAGAAGAAATAATACCTATTCTTCTAAAGCTACTTCAAAAAATACAAACCTAATGCTAAGTGAAATAAGTCAAGCAGAGAAAGACAATTATCAAATGATTTCTCTCATCTATTGAACATAAGAACTAGGAAGATCGGTAGGGGAAGAAAGGGATAAAGAAAGGGGGGTAATCAGAAGGGGGAATGAAGCATGAGAGACTGTGGACTCTGAGAAACAAACTGAGGGCTTCAGAGGGGAGGGGGTGGGGGAATGGGATAGACTGGTGATGGGTAGTAAGGAGGGCATGTATTGCATGGTGCACTGGGTGTTATACACAACTAGTGAATCCTCGAACTTTTCATCAGAAATCAGGGATGTACTGTATGGTGACTAACACAATATAATAAAAAACATTAAAATAAAGGGAGAATTTGGACACACACACACACACACACACACACACACACAGGGAGACATGCAGGCAGGGATGAAGGTGATGGCTCCACAAGCCAAGGAATGCCAGAGATTGCCCCAAACCCCCAGAAGCCAGGACAGAAGCATAGAATGGATCCTCCCTCACAGTCCCCAGAAGGACCCAAACCTGCAGACACCTGATCTCAGACTTCTGGCCCCCAGAACAGTAAGACAATAAATTTCTCATCTGATTCGTGGTCCTTTGTTATGGCGGTCCTAGCAAATGGGTACAGTGAGTTTAGGGAGAGCTGGCAGCATGCAAAGACCACACCCAGATTCATCCCCTAAAGTCCATGCCTCACAGTGTGTCTGGTTAAGAATCTGGGCTACAATCAAAAAGAACAATTTCACAACATTTGCCGCAACATGGACAGGCCTGGAGGAGATAATGCTAAGTGAAATAAGTCAAGCAGAGAAACGTAATTATCATATTGTTTCACTCATTTATGGAACATAAGGAATAGGAAGATCAGTAGGAGAAGAAAGAGAAGAATGAAGGGGGGGTAAACAGAAGGGGGAATGAACTATGAGAGACTATGGACTCTGGGAAACAAACTGAGGACCTCGGAGGTGAGAGGGGTGGGGGAATGGGATAGGCTGGTGATGGGTATTAAGGAGGGCACATACTGCGTGGAGCACTGGGTGTTATACGCGAGTAATGAATCATGGAACATTACATCAAAAACTAGGGATGTACTGTATGGTGACTAACATAACATAATAAAAAATTATTATAAAAAATAGAAACAGATGGAAAACTACCAAACTCATTCTATGAGGCCAATATTACCTTGATCCCCAAATCAGGCAAAGACCCCATCAAAAGGAGAATTACAGACCAATTTCCCTGATGAATATGGACACCAAAATTCTCAACAAGATCCTAGCTAATAGGATCCAACAGGACATTAAAAAGATTATCCATCATGACCAAGTGGGATTCATCCCTAGGATGCAAGGGTGGTTCAACATTCGCATATCAATCAGTGTGATAGATCATATCAACAAGAAAAGAGTCAAGAATCATATGATCCTCTTAATAGATGCAGAAAAAGCATTTGACAAAATACAGCATCCTTTCCTGATTAAAACCCTTCAGAGTGTAGGGATGGAGGGGACATTCCTCAATCTCATAAAAACCATCAATGAAAAGCCTACGCAAATATCATTCTCAATGGGGAAAAGCTGGAAGCCTTTCCCTTAAGATCAGGAACACGACAAGGATGCCCACTCTCACCATTATTATTCAACATAGTACTAGAAGACCTTGCAACAGCAATCAGACAACAAAAAGGAATAAAAGGTATCCAAATTGTCAAAGAAGAAGTTCAAACTGTCTCTTTTCACAGATGACATGATACTCTATATGGAAAACCCAAAAGAATCCACACTCAAGCTACTAGAAGTTATAGAGCAATTCAGTAATGTGGCGAGATACAAAAATCAATGCTCAGAAATCAGCTCCATTTCTATACACGAACAATGAGACTGAAGAAAGAGAAATTAGGGAATCCATACCATTTACAATAGCACCAAAAATCATACGTTATCGTGGAATTCACTTAACCAGACATGTAAAGGATCTATATTCTAGAAACTACAAATCACTCTTGAAAGACATTGAAGAAGACACAAAAAGATAGAAAACTATTTCAATCTCATGGATCAGAAGAATTAACAAAGTTAAAATGTCCATGGTACCCAGAGCAATCTACACTTTCAATGCTATCCTGATCAAAATACCAATGACATTTTTCAAAGAACTGGAACAAACAGCCCTTAAATTTGTGTGGAACCAGAAAAGGCCACGAATCGCCAAGGAAGTGTTGAAAAGGAAAATCAAAGCTGGGGGCATCACAATGCTGCATTTCAAGTTGTACTACAAAGCTGTGATCACCAACACAGCCTGGTACTGGCACAAAAACAGACACATAGACCAAAGGAACAGAATAGAGAACCCAGAAATGGACCCTCGGCTCTTTGGGCAACTGATCTTTCACAAAGCAGGAAAAAAAATCCAGTTGAAAAAAGACAGTCTCTTCAATAAATGGTGCTGGGAAAATTGGACAGCTACATGCAAAAGAATGAAACTTGACCACTCTCTCAAACCATACACAAAGATAAACTCCAAATGGATGAAAGACTTCGATGTGAGACAGGAATCCATCAAAATTCTAGAGGAGAGCATAGGCAGCAACCTCTATGACATCGGCCAAAGCAACTTTTTTCATGACACATCTCCAAGGCAAGAGAAACAAAAGATAAAATGAACTTGTGGGACTTCATCAAGATCAAAAGCTTCTGCACAGCCAAGGAAACCGTCAAAAAAACTAAGAGGCAGCCCACAGAATGGAAGAAGATATTTGCAAATGACACTACAGATAAAGGACTCGTATCCAAGATCTACAAAGAACTTCTCAAACTCAATACACAAGAAACAAATAAACTAATCATAAAATGGGCAGAAGGTAAGAATAGACACTTTTCCAACGAGGACATACAAATGGCTAACAGACACATGAAAAAATGTTCAAAATCATTAGCTATCAGGGAAATTCAAACCGGAACCACACTGAGATACCACCTTACGCCAGTTAGAATGGCAAAAATTGACAAGGTAAGAAACAACAATTGTTGGACAGAATGTGGAAAAAGGGGATCCCTCATTCATTGTTGGTGGGAATGCAAGTTGGTACAGTCACTCTGGGAAACAGTGTGGAGGTCCCTTAAAAAGTTAAAAATTGAGCCATCCTATGATCCAGCAACTGCACCCCTGGGTATGTATTTACCACAAAGATACAGACATAGTGAATTGAAGGGCCATATGCACCCCAATGTTCATAGCAACATTGTCCACAATAGCTAAATCATGGAAGGAGCCGAGATGCCCTTCAACAGATGACTGGATTAAGAAGATGTGGTCCATATATACAATGGAATATTACTCAGCCATCAGAAAGATCGATTTCTCAACATTTGCTGCAACATGGATAGCACTGGAGGAGATAACGCTACGTGAAATAAGTCACACAGAGAAAGACAATTATCATATGATTTCTCTCATCTGTGTAACATAAGAACTAGGAAGATCATTAGGGGAAGAAAGGGATAAAGAAAGGGGGTAATCAGAAGGGGGAATGAAGCATGAGAGACTATGGACTCTGAGAAACAACCTGAGGGCTTCAGAGGGGAGGGGGTGGGGGAATGGGATAGGCTGGTGTTGAGTAGTAAGGCGGGCACGTATTGCATGGTGCACTGGGTGTTATACACAACTAATGAATCATCAAACTTTATATAAAAAACCAGGGATGTACTGTATGGTGACTAACATAATAAAAAATATTATAATAAAAAAATAAAGCTGAATCAGGAAACAAACAAACAAGAAAAGATGTGTTCCATATATACAGTGGAATATTACTCAGCCATCAGAAAGAATGGTTTCCCAACATTTGCAGCAACATGGATGGGACTGGAAGAGATTTTGCTAAGTGAAATAAGTCAAGCAGAGAAAGACAATTATCATATGGTTTCACTCATTTATGGAACATAAATAGCAGGAGGATGGGTAGGAGAAGGAAGGGAAGAATGAAGGGGGGTAAAAATAAGGGGCAATGAACCATGAGAGGCTATGAACTATGGGAAACAAACTGAGAGCTTCAGAGGGGAGAGGGAGTGGGGCACTGGGATAGGCCAGTGATGGGTATTAAGGAGGGCAAGTATTGCATGGTGCACTGGGTGTTATACACAAATAATGAATCATGGAACTTTGCATCAAAAACTGGGGATGAACTGTATGGTGACTAATATCAAAACAAAAATTATAAAAAAGAGAATGGTTACAATGAATATCTGAGGAAATAAGTGATTTTGTTGAGAATGTGGAGAAAGGGAACACTCTTACACTGTTGTTGGGAATGCGAAGTGGTGTAGCCACTCTGGAGAACTGTATGGAGTTTCCTCAAAAAGATAAAAATTCAAATACTCTACAATC
>NW_024423319.1:78024868-78026344 GCF_017311325.1 Ursus maritimus
GGGGGAATGGGATAGGCTGGTGTTGAGTAGTAAGGCGGGCACGTATTGCATGGTGCACTGGGTGTTATACACAACTAATGAATCATCAAACTTTATATAAAAAACCAGGGATGTACTGTATGGTGACTAACATAATAAAAAATATTATAATAAAAAAATAAAGCTGAATCAGGAAACAAACAAACAAGAAAAGATGTGTTCCATATATACAGTGGAATATTACTCAGCCATCAGAAAGAATGGTTTCCCAACATTTGCAGCAACATGGATGGGACTGGAAGAGATTTTGCTAAGTGAAATAAGTCAAGCAGAGAAAGACAATTATCATATGGTTTCACTCATTTATGGAACATAAATAGCAGGAGGATGGGTAGGAGAAGGAAGGGAAGAATGAAGGGGGGTAAAAATAAGGGGCAATGAACCATGAGAGGCTATGAACTATGGGAAACAAACTGAGAGCTTCAGAGGGGAGAGGGAGTGGGGCACTGGGATAGGCCAGTGATGGGTATTAAGGAGGGCAAGTATTGCATGGTGCACTGGGTGTTATACACAAATAATGAATCATGGAACTTTGCATCAAAAACTGGGGATGAACTGTATGGTGACTAATATCAAAACAAAAATTATAAAAAAGAGAATGGTTACAATGAATATCTGAGGAAATAAGTGATTTTGTTGAGAATGTGGAGAAAGGGAACACTCTTACACTGTTGTTGGGAATGCGAAGTGGTGTAGCCACTCTGGAGAACTGTATGGAGTTTCCTCAAAAAGATAAAAATTCAAATACTCTACAATCCGACAATTCCACTACTAAGTATTTACCCAAAGAATACAAAAACACAGATTTGATGGCGTACATGCACCCTGATATGTATAGCAGTATTATCAACAATAGCCAAACTATGGAGAGAGCCCAAATGTCCATCAACCAATGAATGAATAAGGAAAATGTGGTGTAGGTGGAAGGAGGAAGAGAGGGGAGGAGTATTGGACTCTATTTTTCTGGATAACTACAAAACCATTCTGAACACCCACGAAATCAGCCTGAGGTATAGGAATATATATCTGGATCTCTACAAACAGAATATCTCTGGCAGTCTCAAGGTACAGAGGGCAGAAGTGTGATTCTGCCGGTAGATGTCTTAAGATAAAGAGAAGGGGGAGGGAGCCATCATAAATTGGCACAAGGGGGTGATATAACACTGGAGCACAAACATGTCCCGCCCTGGGGGCAGGCACAAACTCGCAGACCAGTAGCAGTGGGGAAAGGATTTTAGTCCAGCCCCAGAGAAGGTCCAGGAGCATTGGGTGCACATGTGAAACAGGGGCGGCTCATGCTTTTAGAAGCACAAAGAGCAGAGACATGACCAGCCCTGGAATCAAACTCCTGGAGTTTTGCTGTGGGGCACACAAGCAGTGAGGCTGTGGCTTTTAGCAGTACAGACAGAAACAGACTGTCCTGAAGAGCCCCATGAA
>NW_024423319.1:78026365-78042534 GCF_017311325.1 Ursus maritimus
GTTTCACTGTTCTGAGACTGAGGTTTGGATGTGGTCACTTCTTTTTTTTTTTTTTATGTCTCTAAGAGTGGATTTTATTTTTTTATTTTTTATTTTATTTTTATTTTTTGTTGTTGTTCTTAATAATATTTTTTTATTGTATGTGGTCACTTCTGCTCAGACTCTCAGAAAAGACGTGGAGAGCCACCAGGGAACACCACCAGAGAACAAAAGATAAAAAAAAAAAAAACGGTTCTCACTGAGCCCACCCCCCACACACAGGGGGCAGGGCAACTCTGTCCAAGAAGGGTTGCCTGAGTAACAGCATGGAAGGCCCCTCCCCCAGAACACAGGCTGGGAGAACAAGAGGACAACAACCCCAACGCCCATATAAAACAAGTGCATCTCACATGGGTCGTGGGTAATACTTTTGACTCTATACATTCCCTCAACCACCCCCTAACAGAATAACTAAGAGCAGGAACCTCCAACAAGGAAAAGAATCAGAGACTGTGGCCTCTGCCACAGACCTAATGGATATGGGTATAAGCAAGATGTCAGCGATAGACTTCAGATTAGTAATTATGAAGTCAATATCTAGGCTTGAGAAAAATATTAGCGACAATATAGAATCTTAGAAGCAGAAATGAGAGCTAATCAGGCCGAACTTAAAACTGTTATGAATCAGATGCAGTGTAAACTGGATACTCTGACTGCCAGGGTAAATGAGGCAGAAGAACAAATTAGTGAGCTAGAAGATAAGATGATAGAAGGAAGGAAATCAAGGAGTCCTGGGAAAAACAGCTTAATGCCCGAGATCAGACTGAGAGAGATTAATGATGCCATGATACGTTCTAATGTCAGAATTATTGGGATCTCTGAGAGGATGGAGAGAGAGAGAGAGGTCTGGAAGGTATATTTGAGTGAATCATAGCTGAGAACTTCCCTAATTGGGGGAAGAAAACAAACATTCTTGTCCAAGAGGCAGAAAGGACCCCTCCCAAGATCACTGAGAACAAACAAACCCTTTGACATATAATAATACAATTCATAAATGATAAAACCAAAGAAACAATCCTGAACACGGCTAGGGGTAAGAGATTTCTTAGGTACAGAGGGAGGAATATCAGAATAATGTCAGACCTATCCACAGACACCTGACAAGTCAGAAAGGGCTGGTAAGACATATTCAGGGTACTAAATGACAACATCATGGAGCCAAGGATCCTTTATCAAGCAAGGCTGTCATTCAGAATGGATGGAGAGACAAGGAGCTTCCAAGACAGACACAAACTGAAAGAATATGTGACCACCAAGCCGGCCCTGCAAGAAATATTAAGGCGGGGTCTATAAAAGAAGAAAGACCCCAAGAGTACTATAGACCAGAAATTTACAGAGACAATCTGTAGAAACAGGGACTTCACAGGCAACATGTTGGAACTAAAATCATATCTTTCAATAGTCATTCTCAATATGAACGGTCTATATTCACCCCTGAAGTGGCACAGGGTTGCAGATTGGATAAAAAGACATGATCCATCTATATGCTGTGTACAAGAGACTCATTTTGAACATGAAGATACATCGAGAGTGAAAGTGAAGGGATGAAGACTATTTTTCATGTCAATGGACCTCAAAAGAAAGTTTGGGTGGCAATTCTCATATCAGAAAAATTAGATTTTAAGCTAAAGACTGCAATAAGAGATGCAGAGGGACACTATATCATACTTATAGGGTCTATCCAACAAGATAATCTAACAATTGTAAATATCTATGTCCCCAACATGGGAGCACCCAACTACATAAGCCAACTGTTAACCACAATAAAGAATCATATTGATAATAATACATTAATAGTAGGAGAACTCAACACTCCACTCTCAGCAATAGACAGATCATCTAAGCAGAAAATCAACAAAGAAACAAGAGCTTTGAATGACACACTGGACCAGATGGACTTCATAGATATATACAGAATATCCCACCGTAAAACAACAGAATACACATTCTTCTTGAATACACATGGCATTTTCTTCAGTATAGACCAAATACTGGGTAATAAATCAGGTTTCAACTAATACGAAAAGACTGAGATTTTCCCTGCATACTTTCAGATCACAATGCTTTGAAACTGGAACTCAATCACAGAAAAAAAAAATGTGGAAGCATTTCAAACACTTGGAAGCTAAAGACCATCCTGCTAAAGAATGTTTGGGTAGACCAGGAAATCAGAGAAGAACTTAAACAATTTATGGAAACCAATGAGAATGAAAACACATCAGTCCAAAACCTATGGGATACTGCAAGGCGGTCCTAAGGGGGAAATACATAGCCATCCAAGCCTCATTCAAAAAAGTAGAAAAATCTCAAATGCACAAGCTAACCTTACACCTAAAGGACCTGGAGAAAGAACAGAAAATAAACCCTAAACCAAGTAGGAGAAGAAAAATAGTAAAGATTAGAGCAGAGATCAATGAAATAGAAACCAGAAATACAGTGGCAGAGATCAATGAAACTAGAAGTTGGTTCTTTGAAAGAATTAATAAGATTAATAGACAACTTGCCACACTTTCCTAAAAGAAAAGATAATGAACCAAATTAAGGAAATTATGAATGAAAGGGGAGAGATCATGATTAACACCAAGAAAATTGAAACAATTATTAGAAATTATTATCAGCAACTATATGACAATAAATTAAGCAATCTGGAAGAAATGGATGCCTTCCTGGAAACCTAAAAACTATCAAGACTAAAACAGGAAGAAATGGAGAATCTGAATAGACAAAAACCAGTAAGGAAATTGAAGCAGTGATCAAAAACCTCCCAAAAAACAGAGTCCTGGGATTTCCAGGGGAATTCTACCAAACATTAAAGAAGAAATAATACCTATTCTCCTGAAGCACTTTCAAAAATAGAAACAGAATGAATACTTCCATACTTGTATGAGGCCAGCATTACCTTGATCCCAAAACCAGGCAACAACCCCATCAAAAAGGAGAATTACAGACCAATATCCATGATGAATATGGATGCCAAAATTCTCAACAAGATCCTAGCCAAGAGGCTCCAACAGTACATTGAAAGGATTATCCATCACGAGCAGGTGGGATTTATTCCTGGGATGCAAGCGGTGTTCAAAATTGCAAATCAACCACTGTGATAGAGCACATTAATAAAAGAAGAGACAAGAACCATAGGATCCTCTCAATTGATGAAGAAAAGCATTTGGCAAAATAAGGATCCTTTCCTGCTTAAAACTCTTCAGAGTGTAGCGATAGAGGTAGCATTCCTGAATATCATAAAAGCCACCTATGGAAAGCCCACAGTGAACATCATCCTCAAGGGAGAAAAGCTGAGAGCTTTTCCCTTAAGATCAGACACCCAACAAAGATGCCCACTCTCGCCACTATTGTTCAATATTGTACTAGAAGTCCTAGCCTCAGTAATCAAATAATAAAAAGAAATAAAAGGCATTCAAATTGAAAAAGAAGAAGTAAAATTCTCTCTCTTCACAGATGACATGATACTTTATGTGGAAAACCCAAAAGACTCCACCCCAAACTACTAGAACTCATGCAGCAATTCAATAATGTGGCAAGACACAAAATCAATGCACAGATATCAGTTGCTTTTCTATATCCTAACAATGTAACTGTAGAAAGAGAAATTTGGGAATAGATTCAATTTACATTAGCACCAAAAACCATAAGATACCTAGGAATAAACCTAACCAAAGAGGTAAAGGTTCTATACTCTAGAAACTACAGAACACTTATGAAAGAAATCGAGGAAGACACAAAAAGATAGGAAAACATTCCATGCTCAGAGATGGGAAAAACAAATATTGTTAAAAAGTCTATGCTGCCCAGTGCAATCTATACTTTCAACTCCATTCCAATCAACTGGGAAACAAACTGAGGGCTTCAGAGGGGAGGGGGTGGGGGAATGGGATAGGCTGGTGATGGGTATTAAGGAGGGCACGTATTACATGGTGCACTGGGTGTTGTATGCAAGTAATGAATCATGGAGCTTTATATCAAAAACTAGGGATGTACTGTATGGTGACTAACATAATATAATAAAATTTTTTTAAAAAGCAGGAAAAAAATACCAATGGCATTTTCCAAAGAGCTGGAACAAACAATCCTGAAATTTGTGTGGAACCAGAAAGACCCTGAATCACCAAGGAAATGTTGAAAAAGAAGCACAAAGCTGGGGGCATCATGTTGCCTGACTTCAAGATGTATTACAAAGCTGTGATAACCAAGACAGCATGGTACTGGCACAAAAACAGACACATAGACCAATGGAACAGAATAGAGACTCCAGAAATGGACCCTCAACTCTATGGTCAACTAATCTTCAAAAAAGCAGGAAAGAATATCCAATGAAAAAAGACAGTATCTTCATTAAATGTTGCAGGGAAAATTGGACAGCTATATACAGAAGAATGAATCTCAACCATTCCCTTACATCATACACAAAGATAAACTCTAAATGGATGAATGACCTCAATGTGAGGTAGGAATCCATCAAAATCCTAGAGAAGAACATAGTCAGTAACTTATTCGACATTGGCCACAGCAACTTCTTTCATGACACATCTCCAAAGGCAAGAGAAACAAAAGAAAAAATGAACTCTTAGGACATTGTAAAGGTAAAAAGCTTCTGCACAGTGAAGGAAACAGTCAGTGAAACTAAGAGGCAGCCCATGGTATGGTAGAAGATATTTGCAAATGACATTGCAGGTAAAGGGTTGGTATCCAAGATCTATAAAGAACTTCTCAAACTCAATACACAAGAAACAAATAAATCAAAAAACGGGCAGAAGATATGAACAGACACTTCTCCAAAGAAGCCATACAAATGGCTAATAGACACATGAAATAATGTTCAACATCATTATCCATCAGGGAAATTCAAATCAAAGCCACACTGAGATACAATCTTACACCAGTTAGAATGGCAAAAATTAACAATGCAGGAAACCACAAGTGTTGGAGAGGATGTGGAGAAAGGGGAACCCTCCTATACTGTTGGTGGGAATGCAAATTGGTACAACCACTTTGGGAAACAGTATGGAGGTTCCTCAATCTGTTAAAAATAGAGCTACCCTATGACCCAGCAATTGCACTACTGGGTATTTACCCCAAAGATACAGAGGTAGTGAAAAGAAAGGGCACCCGCACACCAATGTTCATGGCAGCAATGTCCACAATAGCCAAACTGTGGAAGGAACTGAGATGCCCTTCAAAAGACAAATGGATAGATAAAGAAGATATGGTTCATATATACGATGGAATAACACTTAGTCATCAGAAAGGATGAATACTTACCATTTGCATTGACATGGATGGAACTGGAAGGGATTATGTGAAGGAAATGAGTCAAGTAGAGATAAACAATTATCATATGTTTCACTCATATGTGGAACATAAGGAATAGCATGGAGGGTATTAGGAGAAGGAAGAAACAAGTGAAGGGGGGAAAATCAGAGGGTACATGCACCATGAAAGACTATGGACTCCAGGAAACAAACTGAGGGCTTCAGAGGGGAAGGCGTGGGTGGATGTGTTAGCACGGTGATGGGTATTAAGGAGGGCATGTTTTGCAATGAGCATGGGTGTTATATGCAAATAATGAATCATGGAACACTACATCAAAAACTAATGAAGTACTGTACTGTGACTAACATAACGATAAAAAATGAAGTAGAAGATAAAGTAAGAAGACGTGGTGTATATATATAGAATGAAATATTAGTCAGCTATTAGTAAGAATGAAATCTTGCCATTTGCAATGACATGAAAGGACCTAGAGTGTATTATGTCAAGCAAAGTAAGTCAGTCAGAGAAAGACAAATACCAGATTTCACTCGTATGTGGAATTTAAGAAACAAAACAGATGAACACATGGGAAGGGGGGGGAAAGTGGGAGAGAAGGAAACAGGTAGAGACTTTTAACTATACAGAACAAAGGTGAAGGTGGAAGGTGATTGAGGGATGGGTTAAATGGGTGATAAGTATTAAGGAGGCCCCTTGTGATGATTAGCACTGGGTGTTATATGTAATGACGAATCACTAAATTCTACCCTTGAAACCTCTATTACACTATATGTTAACTAACTAGAATTTAAATAAAAATGTGAAACAGGTTTATTTGGAGTTAAGATGGTGGAGTATTAGGGGGACCCTGAGCTTGCTTTGTCTCTCAAACATAGCTAGATCAATGTCAAACTACTTTGAACAACTAGGAATAGAATCTGAGGATTAAGAAAACAATCACCCAATTGGAGGGAGAGAACATGGCACATGAGAGGTTCAGAGCCATGGATTGGGGGAGAGTAAACCCAAGGGGCCACATTGGTAAGGAAACCCTTTTCAAGGGGCAAAGTCAGGGAGAGGGACAGAGTGGGAAGGAGTAATAACGCATATGGTTCGCACAATAATCTGAGGTGGGGGATCCCCTTAGTTACACTGGGAGAGATCGCTTCCCTTCCCAGAGTACATTTGGAAGAGGGTATTTTGCCCTTCCAAGGATAAAAGGCCAGCTCAAGCCATTGAATGGCTTTCAATAGGAGGGACAGAGGTTCATGCAGAGGGCAGATATCTGAAAGCAGCTTTTCACTGGGAACCTCAATAGACTCAAATCACCATGTGCACACCAAGTGGCTGCTTTTCTGAGACATAACTGAGCAGAGAGCAGAGACACTCATAGACTGCAGATAACCTGGTTGCAGATTTCACTGTCTGTCTGACACAATAGACTCAAGCTGCTGTGCAACTAGTTTTCTGGGACAGAATAGAGTAAGAGACTGAGGTGCATGCAGACTGCAGGTAACCTAGTGGCAACATTTCAGTGTGTCAAAATAGACTCTAGCCACTGTGCACGCACTGCGCAACTGCTTTTCCGGGACAGGACAGTGTTGGGCATGGGGCAAGGCTCTACTCTGCAGGAGATGAGTGGTTCCACACCTTGCCAGGCTCTTTAAAATGTGGAGTTTTGAATCCCAGCCACCGGCCAGAGATAAAATACAAGAGATACGTGGTGTCCAGTGCACGAACAGCCCAGAAACAGATAGATTAAAGGCAGGGATCTGATGAAAGTCTGGGACACATGAGATTGTTTGCTATTCTCTGAGGACCTTCTGAACAGCTGAGGCCATGAGTTCCCCCTCACTCTGGAAGAGCAGGCAGGGTGACACCATCTTCTTCTCCTCCACCACCCCCATCCCCCTGCCACCAGCATAGTCATACTTCAAAGAGGAACATGGGATTCCCTTACACCAAATCCCACTACCCTGGGCCTAACAGGGGCATCTTTACAAGGACAAATCTCTTTGAAAGCCAGTCCAGCAGGACCCTCCCTCAGAAGACAAATGCAGGCACCCTACATGTAGCAACTCTACTCATAAAAGTGTTAAAGCACCAGCTTCAGTTCCAGTGGAAAAAGAACAAGGCTTTCTTTTTGTTGTTGTTGTTATACATATATATCTTCTTTTCTTTTTCATTTTTTTGAATCAGCCTTATAATTTCGTGTTCATTTGTTGGTTTCATTTTTTTAATAATATTTTTTTATTATATTATGTTAGTCACCATACAGTACATCCCTAGCTTTTGATGTAAAGTTCCATGATTCATTACTTGCGTATAACACCCAGTGCACCATGCAATACATGCCCTCCTTAATACCCATCACCAGCCTATCCCATTCCCCCACCCACCTCCCCACTGAAGCCCTCAGATTGTTTCCCAGAGTCCATAGCCTGGGATGGTTCATTCCCCCTTCTGTTTACCACCCCTTCTTCTTCCCTTTCTTCTCCTACCAATCTTCCTGCTTCTTATGTTCCATAAATGAGTGAAACCTGACAATTGTCTTTCTCTGCTTGACATATTTCGCTTAACATTATCTCCTCCAGTCCCGTCCATGTTGCAGAAAATGTTGAGAAATCGTGCCTTTTGATGGCTGAGTAATATTCCATTGTATATATGGACCATATCTTCTTAATCCAGTCATCTGTTGAAGGGCATCTTGGCTCCTTCCACGATTTGGCTATTGTGGACAATGCTGCTATGAACATTGGGGTGCATATGGCCCTTCTCTTCACTATGTCTGTATCTTTGGGGTAAATACCCAGTAGTGCAGTGGCTGGATCATAGGGTAGCTCAATTTTTAACTTTTTAAGGGACCTCCACACTGTTTTCCAAAGTAGCTGTACCAACTTGCATTCCAACCAACAATGCAGGAGGGATCTCCTTTCTCCACATCCTCTCCAGTGATTGTTGTTTCTTGCCTTGTCAATTTTTGCCATTATAACTGGCATAAGGTGGTATCTCAATGTGGCTTTGATTTGAAATTCCCTGATGGCTAACCATTCTGAACATTTTTCCATGTGTCTGTTCGCCATTTGTATGTCTTCATTGGAAAAGTGTCTGTTCATATCTTCTGCCCATTTTTTGATTTGTTTATTTGTCTCTTGTGTATTGAGTTTGAGAAGTTCTTTGTAGATCTTGGATACCAGTCTTTTATCTGTAGTGTCATTTGCAAATATATTCTCCCATTCTGTGGGATGCCTCTTCATTTTTTTGACTGTTTCCTTGGCTGTGCAGAAGCTTTTGATCTTGATGAAGTCCCACAAGTTCATTTTTCTTTTGTTTCTCTGGCCTTTGGAGGTATGTCATGAAAAAAGTTCCTGTGGCCAATGTCAAGGTTGCTGCCTATGTTCTCCTCTTGGATTTTGATGGATTCCTGTCTCACATCAAGGTCTTTCATCCATTTGGAGTTTATTTTTGTGTACGGTGTGACAGAGTGGTCAAGTTTCATTCTTTTGCATGTAGCTGTCCAATTTTCCCAGCACCATTTATTGAAGAGACCGTCGTTTTTCCACTGGATTTTTTTTCCTGTTTTGTCAAAGATTAGTTGCCCAAAAAGCTGAGGGTCCATTTCTGGGTTCTCTATTCTGTTCCATTGGTCTATGTGTCTGCTTTTGTGCCAGTACCATGCTGTCTTTGTGATCACAGCTTTGTAGTACAGCTTGAAATCCGGCAATGTGATGCCTCCAGCTTTGTTTTTCCTTTTCAACAAATCCTTGGTGATTCGGGGCCTTTTCTGGTTCCACACAAATTTAAGGGCTGTTTGTTCCAGTTCTTTGAAAAATATCATTGGCATTTTGATCAGGATGGCATTGAAAGTGTAGATTGCTCTGGGTAGCGCAGACATTTTAACTATGTTAATTCTTCCGATCCATAAGCATGGTATATTTTTCCATCTTTTTGTGTCTTCCTCAATGTCTTTCAAGAGTGATTTGTAATTTCTGGAATATAGATCCTTTATGTCTCTGATTAAGTTAATTCCAAGAAAAGGTATGATTTTTGGTGCTATGTAAGTGGAATGGATTCCTTAATTTCTCTTTCTTCAGTCTCATTGTTCGAGTATAGAAATGCAACTGCTCATATCTTCTGTCCATTTTTTGATTTGATTATTTATTTCCTGTGTATTGAGTTTGAGAAGTTCTTTGTAGATCTTGGATACTAATCTTTTATCTGTAGTGTCATTTGCAAATATCTTCTCCCATTCTGTGGGCTGCCTCTTGGTGTTTTGACCATTTCCTTGGCTGTTCAGAAGCTTTTTATCTTGATGAAGACCCACAAGTTCATTTTATCTTTTGTTTCTCTTGCCTTTGGAGATGTGTCATGAAAAAAGTTGCTGTGGCCGATGTCGTAGAGGTTGCAGCCTATGTTCTTCTCTAGGATTTTAATGGATTCCTGTCTCACATCGAGGTCTTTCATCCATTTGAAGTTTATCTTTGTGTATGTTATGAGAGAGTGGTCTAGTTTCATTCTTTTGCATGTAGCTGTCCAATACTTTATTTTATATACATTTAATCTCCTTTTTTACATGTTTTTTGGTATCAGACTTATAACTTTTTGTTCATTGGTTGGTTTATATGTTTATTTCCTTATCTAATTTTTTTTGGTCAGGCTTCCTAGTTTTTCTACTTTACTTACTCTTTTTTTCTTTCTTACTTTCTTATTCATTGGAAACAGTCACAGACTTTTGTTTGTCTCTTTGCTTTTTTTGTTAATTTTCCTATTATATTCTCTTCAGTCAGACTTTCCCCCACTCATTCCAGGGTAATCTTAACAAACAAATCAAAGTGCACCTAGTTAAAGGTCCAAACAATCCCCTCTACAAGCAAGGATTAATCCTGTAGAACCCAGACCAGTAGGAAAAAGAAGCCAAAATGCAACAAGAGAGTTCACACAGCATATACCAGAAACACTTCCTGATGTGCTAGACCCTGGACAGTGTATGACCTCTTTTGAATATAACAGTGAGGGTGAAAAAAACAAACTTTCATGACACACAAAAGATAGAAACCCAGCCAAAATGACAAGATAGAGGAATTTTCCCCAAAAGACAGTTCAGGAAGATATCACAGGCAGGGACTTGCTCAAGGCAGATATAAGCAATACATCTGAACAAGAACTTAAGTCAACTATTACAAGACTACTTCCTGGACTTCAAAAAGTGTACAGGACAGTAGAGAAACGCCTCCTGAAGAGATAAAACACCTAAAAAATTAGGCTGAAAAACATGTCATTTTTCACAGAGCTGGAATAAACAATTCAAAAATTTGTATGGAACTGGAAAAGACACTGAAGAGCCAAAGAAATGTTGGAAAAGAAAAACAAAGCTTGAAGCACCACAGTTATGAAATTCAAGCTGTATTAAAAAGCTGTAATCATCAAGACGGTATGGTACAGGCACAAAAAAGACACATAGAGCAATGGAACAGAATAGATTACCTGAAATGGACCCTCAACTCTATGGTCAACTAATCTTTGACAAAGCAAGAAAGAATATCCAAAGCAAAAAAGACATTCTCTTCAAAAAAATGGTTTGGGGATAATTGGCAAACTACAGGCAGAAGTATGAAACTGGAACTCTTTCTTACACCATACACAAAAATAAACTCAAAATGGATGAAAAATGTAAATGGAAGACAGGAATCCATCAAAACCTTAGAGGAGAACACAGGGGAAAATTCCATTGCAGCAACTTCTTACTAGACACGTCTCTAGAGGCAAGGGAAACAAAAGCAAAAATGAACTACAGGGACTTTGCTTTTCACGGCAAAGGAAACAGTCAACAAAACTATAAGGCGAACTACGGAACGGGAAATCAGTTGCAAATTATTTATCAGATAAAAGACTATTATCCCAAACCTATAAAAATCAACAGCCAATAAACAAAAAACAAGATAAGCCAGTCAAGAAATGGGGAGAAGTGCAAACGATTTCTGAGCATTGATTTTGTATCCCGCCAGATTACTGAATTGCTCTATAACTTCTAGTAGTTTGGGGTGGATTCTTCTGGGTTTTCCATATAGAGTATCATGTCATCTGCAAAGAGAGACAGTTTGACTTCTTCTTTGCCAATTTGGATACCTATTATCACTTTTTGCTGTCTGATTGCTGTTGCAAGGTGTTCTAGTACTATGTTGAAAAATAATGGTGAGAGTGGGCATCATTGCCATGTTCCTGATCTTAAGGGAAAGGCTTCCAGCTTTTCCCCATTGAGAATGATATTTGCTGTAGACTTTTCACAGATGGGTGTTATGAAATTGAGGAATGTACCCTCCATCCCTACACTCTGAAGGGTTTTAATCAGGAAAGGATGCTGTATTTTGTCAAATGCTTTTTCTGCATCAATTGAGAGGGTCATATGGTTCTTGACCCTTTTCTTGTTGATGTGATCTATCACACTGATCGATTTGCATATGTTGAACCACCCTTGCATCCCAGGGATGAATCCCGCTTTGTCATGATGGATAATCCTTTTAATGTCCTGTTGGATCCTATTAGCTAAGATCTTGCTGAGAATTTTGGCATCCATATTCATCAGGGATATCAGTCTGTAATTCTCCTTTTTGATGGGGTCTTTGTCTGGTTTGAGGATCAAGGTAATACTGGCCCCATAGAAAGACTTTGGTAGTTTTCCTTCTGTTTCTATTTTTTGAAACAGCTTCAGGAGAATAGGTATTATTTCTTCTTTGAAAGTTTGGTAGAATTCCCCGGGGAATCCATCAGGCTCTGGGGTTTTGTTTTTTGGAAGGATTTTAATCAGTGTTTCAATCTCTTCATAATTAATTGGTCTGTGTAAAAAATCAATTTCCTCCTGTTTCAGTCTTGGTAGTTTATAGGTTTCCAGGAAGGCCTCCAACTCTTCCATGACTGCTTAATTTATTGGCATAAAACTGTTGATAAACGTTTCTAATAATCCTTCCTATTTCATTGGTGTTGCTTGTGACCTCTCCCTTTTCATTCATAATTTTATTAATTTGGGTCCTTTCTCTACTCTTTTGGATAAGTCTTGCCAGTGGTTGTCTATTTTACTAATTCTTTCAAAGAACCAGCTTCTAGTTCTGTTGATCTGCTCTACTATGCTTCTGGTTTCTAATTCATTGATCTCTGCTCTAATCTTGATCAACTGCTTTCTCGTGCATGGATTAGGACTGTTTTTCTCTTTCTGTTGCAGCTTCTTGAGGTGAGAATATAAAAACTGCATTTTAGATTTTTCTATTCTTTTGAGTGAGGCTTCGATGGCTATGTATTTTCCCCTTAGGACTGACTTTGCACTGTCCCATAGGTTTTGGACCATTGTGTTTTCATTCTCATTGGTCTCCATAAATTGTTTAAATTGATTTTTGATTTCCTGGTTTATCGAGTCATTGTTGAGCAAGATGGTTCTTAGTCTCCAAGTGTTTGGGTTTCTTCCAAATTTTTCCTTGTGATTGAGATCCAGTTTCAAAGCACTGTGGTCTGAGAATATGCAGGGAATAATTTCAGTCTTCTGGTATCAGTTGAGACCTGTTTTGTGACCCAGAGCATGGTCTATTCTTGAGAACATTTCATGGGCATTAGAATAGAATGAGTATTCTTTTGTTCTGGGGTGTAGTGTTCTATATATATCTATGAAGTCCAACTCATCTAATATGTCATTCAAAGCTCTTGTTTCCTTGTTGATTTTCTCCTTAGGTGATCTATATATTGCTGATGGTGGAGTGTTGAGGTCCCCTATATTAACGTATTATTATCTATATTTTTCTTTATTCTGGTTAAGAGTTGGCTTGTGTATCTTCCTGCTCCCCTGTTGGGGACATATATATTTATAATTGTCATATCTACTTGTTGGATACACACTTTAAGAATAATATAGTTCACCTCTGTATCTCTAACTACAGTCTTTAGTTTAAAGTCCATTTGTGTGATACGAGAATTGCTACCCAGCTTTCTTTTGAGGTCCATTGGCATGAAAGATGGTGTTCCATCTCTTTACGTTCAGTCTGGATGTATCTATAGGTTAAAAATGAGTCTCTCGAAGACAGCAAATGGATGGGTCATGTCTTTTTAACCAATCTGCATCCCTGTGTCATTTTATGGGAGCATTAAGGCCATTTACATTGAGACTGATTATTGAGAGATATGATTTTAACGATGCCATCTTGCCAGTCAAGTCTTTGTTTCTATAGAGTGTGATTTTCTGTTCTGTATCACTCTTGGGGCCTTTTTACTTTTATAGAACCCCCCCCCTAATATCTCCTGTAGGGCTGGTTTTGTCGTTACAAAAGTGGTCAATGACTGGCGATTTTGGAAGGTCCTTATCTCTCCATCAATTCTGAATGACAGCCTTGCTGGATAAAGGATCCTTGGCTGCATGTTTTCTCAGATAGAGCTTTAAAAATGCTCCACAACCCTTTCTCTCATTCCAGGTCTGTGTAGACAGGTCTGGTATAATTCTGATAACTTTGCCTTCATACGTGAGAAATTTCTTTGCCCTGGCCACTTTCAATACTGTGTCCTTGGATATAATATTTGCGAATTGCACTATGATGTGACGTGGCGTAGGTTTGTTGTGGTTGAGCTTGGGAGGGGTCCTCTCTGCCTCTTGGACACGAATGCGTGTTTCTTTTGCTAGATTAGGGAAGTTTTCAGATACAATTTGTTCAAATATCTCTTCTAGATGTCTGTTTTTCTCCGCCCCCTCGGTGATGCTGATGATTCTGACATTGGAACGTTTCATTGAGTCAGTAATCTCCCGTAACCTACAGTCTTGAGATTGGATTTTTTTGCACCAAGTTTCTGTTTTGGCTTTCTCTTCTATTAACCCATTCTCCAATTCACCAATTTATTCTTCTGCCTCATTCACCCTGGTCGTCAGAGCATCTAGCTTTGACTGCATTTGATTCATAGTAATTTTAATTCTGCCAGATTCACTCTCATTTCGACCCTTAGAGATTCTATATTCTCATTAACATTTTCGTTAATACTTTTTTCAAGTCTACACATCATCTTGACCATTGTTACTCTGAACTCCATTTCTGATAATTTGGTTATATCCATATCCATTAGTTGTGTGGCAGATGCCACAGTCTCATTGTCTTTTCTTTGCTGGGGGGGATTTCTCCTTCTCGTCATTCTGATGAGGAGAGGTTGCGGGGTTGCCCAGAGCCCAAATTATTGACCAGGACCCAGGCAGTGTGCTCTTGTTTTATAGGGAACTTAGGGATGTGGGCTTCTTGATTTTTCAGCCTGCCTTCTGGGGAGGGGCCTGCCATGCTCATACTCTGGCAACCCTGTTTGGGTAGAGTCTCCATGTCCCCTGAGAGGGGGGATGGGGATGGGCACACTGTGAGCCAGTATTTCCAGTCTTTTGTTCTCTGGCACCTTTCCCTGGCGGTTTGCTGTGCCTCTTCTGAGAGTCAAAGCAGCAGTGGCCGAATCCCAGCCTCTGTCTCAGAACAGAGGGATCGCAGACCGCTCTCCACTGGGTTCTTCTGTCCTCTTTAACTCTGTTTCTTCTGGTTTTGCTAAACGCTAAGCATCCCAGGATGTGAGCCCCACAGCCGGTGTACCAGCCCTCACTTCCAGGGCTGGCAGGTCTCCGTCCTTTGTGTTTCTAACACCGCCAGCTGCCAGCCGCACCTGCGCAGTCCAGAGCTTCATTTCAGTGTGGTTCGTGCACTCCAGAGCTCCGGTTTTCAGACTGGTCACGTGCGTTCCCCGGCTCACGTTGTCAGTCAGCTCTCTCGCAGGTGCTGGTCCGCGAGTCCACCCACTCCTCCATGCAGGTAGCTACCTCTTCCTGGTGCCAGAACAGGGCGGCTCCCACCCCTTCCGTTTCTCTTCCCATATCTGTGCTTGGATTCACGGCTCCCCGCTTTGTACCTCAATACTCAGCGCTGGAGATGTTCATTTGTAGAGATCCAGATGTATCTTCCTGCATCTCAGGCTGATTCCGTGGGTGTTCAGGGTGGTCTGGTAGATATCAAGCTCAATTCAGGGTACCAGCTGAGAAAGGGGTACCCTACTCTTCCACCATCTTAACTCCTCCCTCTGTTTCTATTTTTTGAAACAGCTTCAGGAGAATAGGAATTATTTCTTCTTTGAAAGTTTGGTAGAATTCCCCGGGGAATCCATCAGGCCCTGGAGTCTGGGTTTTCAGGAGGTTTTGGAGAACTGCTTCAATCTCTTCATAAATAATCGGTCTGTTTAAAAAATCAATTTCTTCCTGGTTCAGTCTTGGTAGTTTATAGGTATCCAGGAAGGCATCCATTTCATCCAGATTATTTAATTTATTGGCATAAAGCTGTTGATAGACATTTCTAATGATCCTTCCTGTTTCATTGGTGTTGGTTGTAAACTCTCCCTTTTTATTCATAACTTTATTAATTTGGGTCCTTTTCTATTCTTTGGAATAAGCCTTGCCAGTGGCTGATTGATTTTATTTATTCTTTCAAAGATCCTGCTTCTAGTTCTGTTGATCTGCTCTTCTGTGCTCCTGGTTTCTAATTCATTGATCTCTGCTCTAATCTTGATGAACTGCTTCCTTGTGCAAGGATGAGGCCTGCTCTTCTCTTGCTATTGCTGCTTCCTGAGGTGAGAATATAAAAACTGAATTTTAGATTTTTCTATTCTTTTGAGTGAGGCTTGGATGGCTATGTATTTTCCCCTTAGGCCTGCCTTTTCAATGTCCCATAGGTTTTGGACCGTTGTGTTTTCATTCTCGTTGGTCTCCATTAATTGTTTAAATTGATTGTTTTTACAGAAACCTACAATTTTAATCTCCTTTTCAAAATTATTTTTCTTCCTAACCTTAGCAAGTTAAATTGTGTATATATATATAT
>NW_024423319.1:78042559-78043817 GCF_017311325.1 Ursus maritimus
GGGCGAACATAGATACGTGTGGCTGGGTTTGGACCTTCCCGTGGTTATAGGTATCCAGGAAGGCATCCATTTCATCCAGGTATTTAATTTATTGGCATAAGCTGCATGATGGGCCGAAGCGTGTTCATAATACCTTCTGTTTCATTGGTGTTGTTGTAAACTCTCCCTTTTTATTCATAACATTAATTTGGGTCCTTTTCTATTCTTTGGAATAAAACACCTTGCCAGTGGCTGATTATTTATTTATTCTTTCAAAGATCCTACTTCTAGTTCTGTATCTGCTCTTCGGCTCCTGGACTTTTCCAATTCATTGATCTCTGCTCTAATCTTGATGAACTGCTTCCTTGTGCAAAGGATGAGGCCTGCTCTTCTATCATATTGCTGTTCCTGAGGTGAGAATATAAAAACTGAATTTTAGATTTTTCTATTCTTTTGAGTGTGAGGCTTGTATGGCTATGTATTCGCCTGCGCCTGAGCGCTGATTAATGTCCGGTTTGGACGTGCTGTGTCATCCGTTGGTTCATTAAGTGTGTTTGAAATGCGATTGACAGACTACTTCTTAATCTCTTTCAAATTATTTTTCTTCCTAACCTTAGCAAGTTAAATTGTGTATATATATATATTTTTTTTTAATTAATTAATTAATTAATTTATTTATTTATTTATTTATTTAATATAATAATACTTTTTATGATTTATGTTAGTCACCATACAGTACATCCCTGGTTTTTGATATAAAGTTCCATGATTCATTACTTGCGTATAACACACAGTGCACCATGCAATACGTGCCCTCCTTAATACCAATCACCAGCCTATCAAGATCCCCCACGACCCTCCCCTCTACAGCTGTCAGTTTGTTTCCCAGAGTCCATAGTCTCTCATGCTTCATTCCCCTTTCTGATTACCACCCCCTTTCTTTATCCCTTTCCTCTCCTACTGATCTTCCTAGTTCTTATGATCCATAGATGAGAGAAATCATATTATAATTGTCTTTCTCTGCTTGACTTATTTCACTTAGCGTTATCTCCTCCAGTGCCATCCATGTTGCAGCAAATGTTGAGAAATCATTCTTTTTGATAGCTCAGTAATATTCCATTGTATAGATGGACCACAACTTCCTAATCCAGTCATCTGGATCTATATTCTAGAAAGTACAAATCACTCTTGAAAGACACTGAAGAAGACACAAAAAGATGGAAAAATATTCCATGCTCATGGATCGGAAGAATTAACAAAGTTAAAATGTCCATGCTAC
>NW_024423319.1:78044351-78046058 GCF_017311325.1 Ursus maritimus
ATTCAAAGCTCTTGTTTCTTTGTTGATTTTCTGCTTAGGTGATCTGTCTATTGCTGATAGTGGAGTGTTGAGGTCCCCTACTCTGTTTTTTTAATGATTTTTATTATATTATATTAGTCACCATACAGTACATCCCTGGTTTCCAATGGGCTCGATGATTCATTGGTTGTGTATAACGCAGTGCACCATGCAATACGTGCCCTCCCTTACTACCCATCACCGGTCTGTCATTCCCCACCCCACTCCCCTCTGAGGCCCTCAGTCTGCATTTCTCCAGAGTCCATAGGTCTCATGCTTCATTCCCCCTTCTGATTCCCCCTTTCTTTATCCCTTTCTTCTCCTACCGATTTTCTAGTTCTTATGTTCCATGAATTAAGAGAGAAATCCTTTATGATAGTTGTCTTTCTCTGCTTGACTTACATTTTCATAGCATTATCTCCTCCAGTGCCGTCCATGTTGTAGCAAATGTTGAGAACTCGTTCTTTCTGATAGCTGAATAATATTCCATTGTATATATGGACCACAACTTCTTAATCCAGTCATCTGTTGAAGGGCATCTCGGCTCCTTCCACGATTTAGCTATTGTGGACATTGCTGCTATGAACATTGGGGTGCATATGGCCCTTCTCTTTACTACGTCTGTATCTTTGGGGTAAACACCCAGTAGTGCAATGGCTGGATCATAGGGTAGATCAATTTTTAACTTTTTAAGGGATGAGGTCCCCTACTTTTAATGTATTTTTATCTATATGTCTCTTTATTCTGTTTAAGAGTTGGCTTGCGGGGCGCCTGGGTGGCACAGCGGTTAAGCGTCTGCCTTTGGCTCAGGGCATGATCCCGGTGATCTGGGATCGAGCCCCACATCAGGCTCTTCTTCTATGACCCTGCTTCTTCCTCTCCCACTCCCCTGCTTGTGTTCCCTCTCTCGCTGGCTGTCTCTATCTCTGTCGAATAAATAAATAAAATCTTTAAAAAAAAAGAGTTGGCTTGTGTATCTTGCTGCTCCCCTGTTGGGGTGTAGATATTTATAATTTTCATATCCACTTGTTGGATACATCCTTTAAGAATAATATAGTGTCCTTCTGTATCTCTAACTGCAGTCTTTAGTTTAAAATCCAATCTGTTTGATATGAGAATTGCTTCCCCAGCTTTCTTTTGAGGTCCATTGGTATGAAAGATGGTTTTCCATACCTTCACTTTCAGTCTGGGTGTATCTTTAGGTTAAAAATGAGTCTCTTGTAGACAGAAAATGGATAGGTCATGTCTTTTTATCCAATCTGCCACCCTGTGGCATTATGGGAGCATTTAGGCCATTCACATTGAGACTGATTATTGAGAGATATGATTTTAATGATGTAGTGTTGCCTGTAAATTCTTTATTTCTATAGATTGTAACTTTCTGTTCTGTATCACTCTTGGGGCCTTTTTATTTTTTATAGACCCCCCCCCCTTAATATCTCCTGTAGGGCTGGTTTCGTGGTTACGAAATTGGTCAGTGACTGGTGATTCTGGAACGTCCTAATTTCTCCATCAATTCTGAATTACAGCCTTGCTGGATAAATGATCCTTGGCTTCATGTTTTTCTCTCAAAGAGCTTTAAAAATGCCCCCCCAACACTTTCTCTCTTTCCAGGTCTGTGTAGATACATCTGACGTAATCCTAATATTTTTGCCTTTGTACATGAGAACTTTCTTTGCCCTGGCCACT
>NW_024423319.1:78046068-78047985 GCF_017311325.1 Ursus maritimus
TGCTGCTATGAACATTGGGGTGCATATGGCCCTTCTCTTTACTACGTCTGTATCTTTGGGGTAAACACCCAGTAGTGCAATGGCTGGATCATAGGGTAGATCAATTTTTAACTTTTTAAGGGATGAGGTCCCCTACTTTTAATGTATTTTTATCTATATGTCTCTTTATTCTGTTTAAGAGTTGGCTTGCGGGGCGCCTGGGTGGCACAGCGGTTAAGCGTCTGCCTTTGGCTCAGGGCATGATCCCGGTGATCTGGGATCGAGCCCCACATCAGGCTCTTCTTCTATGACCCTGCTTCTTCCTCTCCCACTCCCCTGCTTGTGTTCCCTCTCTCGCTGGCTGTCTCTATCTCTGTCGAATAAATAAATAAAATCTTTAAAAAAAAAGAGTTGGCTTGTGTATCTTGCTGCTCCCCTGTTGGGGTGTAGATATTTATAATTTTCATATCCACTTGTTGGATACATCCTTTAAGAATAATATAGTGTCCTTCTGTATCTCTAACTGCAGTCTTTAGTTTAAAATCCAATCTGTTTGATATGAGAATTGCTTCCCCAGCTTTCTTTTGAGGTCCATTGGTATGAAAGATGGTTTTCCATACCTTCACTTTCAGTCTGGGTGTATCTTTAGGTTAAAAATGAGTCTCTTGTAGACAGAAAATGGATAGGTCATGTCTTTTTATCCAATCTGCCACCCTGTGGCATTATGGGAGCATTTAGGCCATTCACATTGAGACTGATTATTGAGAGATATGATTTTAATGATGTAGTGTTGCCTGTAAATTCTTTATTTCTATAGATTGTAACTTTCTGTTCTGTATCACTCTTGGGGCCTTTTTATTTTTTATAGACCCCCCCCCCTTAATATCTCCTGTAGGGCTGGTTTCGTGGTTACGAAATTGGTCAGTGACTGGTGATTCTGGAACGTCCTAATTTCTCCATCAATTCTGAATTACAGCCTTGCTGGATAAATGATCCTTGGCTTCATGTTTTTCTCTCAAAGAGCTTTAAAAATGCCCCCCCAACACTTTCTCTCTTTCCAGGTCTGTGTAGATACATCTGACGTAATCCTAATATTTTTGCCTTTGTACATGAGAACTTTCTTTGCCCTGGCCACTTTCAATACTATGTCCTTGGATCTAATATTGCGAAATGCACTATGACGTGACGTGGCATAGGTTTGTCGTGGTTGAATTTGGGAGGGGTCCTCTCTGCCTCTTGGACACGAATGCTTGTTTCCTTTGCTAGATTGGGGAAATTTTCAGCTACAATTTGTTCAAATATCTCTTCTAGACCTCTCTCTTTTTCCACCCCTCAGGGATGCCGATGATTCTGACATTTGAGCGTTTCATTGAGTCAGTAATCTCCCGTAACCTACATTCTTGAGATTGGATTTTTTTGCGCCAAGTTTCTTTTTTTTTTAAATAATGAATTTTTATTATATTATGTTAGTCACCATACAGTACATCCCCAGTTTTCGATGTAAGGCTCGATGATTCATTAGTTGTGTATAACACCCAGTGCACCATGCAATATGTGCCCTCCTTACTACCCATCACCGGTCTATCCCTTTCCCCCACCCCCCTCCCCTCTGTAGCCCTCAGTTTGTTTCTCATAGTCCATAGTCTCTCATGTTTCATTCCCCCTTCTGATTACCCCCCCTTTCTTTATCCTTTTCTTCCCCTACTGATCATTCTAGTTCTTATGTTCCATAGATGAGAGAAATCATATGATAGTTGTCTTTCTCTGCTTGACTTATTTCACTAAGCATTATCTCCTCCAGTGCCGTCCATGTTGCAGCAAATGTTGAGAACTCATTCTTTCTGATTGCTGAGTAATATTCCATTGTATATATGGACCACAACTTCTTAATCCAGTCATCTGTTGAAGGGCATCTCAGCTCCTTCCACGATTTAGCTA
>NW_024423319.1:78049171-78107902 GCF_017311325.1 Ursus maritimus
GTCTTCCTCAATGTCTTTTAAGAGTGATTTATAGTTTCTAGAATAAAGGTCCTTTACGTCTCTGGTTAAGTTAATTCCAAGGTAACGTATGGTTTTTGGTGCTATTGTAAATGGGATGGATTCCCTAATTTCTCTTTCTTCATTCTCGTTATTCGTGTACAGAAATGCAACTGATTTCTGAGCATTGATTTTTGTATCCCGCCACGTTACTGAATTGCTCTATAACTTCTAATAGTTTGGGAGTGGCTTCTTTTGGGTTTTCCATATAGAGTATCATGTCATCTGTTGCGCCAAGTTTCTGTTTCAACTTTCTCTTCTACCATCCCATCCTCTAATTCACTGTTTTGTTCTTCTGCCTCATTTACCCTGGCTGTCAGAGCATCTAGTTTTGACTGCTTTTGATTCATAGCATTTTTAATTTCTGCCAGATTCACTCTCATTTCTGCCCTTGGAGATTTTATATTCTCGTTAATATTTTCATTGATATTTCTTTCAAGTCTACACATCATCTTGACCATTGTTACTCTGAACTCCATTTCTGATAATTTGGTTATATCCATATCCATCAGTTCTGTGTCAGAAGCCACAGTCTCATTATCTTTTCTTTGCTGGGGGGGATTTCCTCTTCTCGACATTCTGATGAGGATAGGTTGCGGGGTTGCCCAGAGCCCAAATTATTGACCAGGACCCAGGCAGTGTGCTCTTGTTTTATAGGGACCTTAGGGATGTGGGCTTCTTGATTTTTCAGCCTGCCTTCTGGGGGAGGGGCCTGCCACACTGATATTCAGGCAACCCTGTTTGGGTAGAGTCTCCCTGTCCCCTCCGAGGGGGGATGGAGATGGGCACAATGTGAGCCAGTATTTCAGGGCTTTTCTTCTCTGGCTGCTTTCCTTGGAGCTTTTCTGTGACTCTTTTGAGATTCAGAGCAGCAGTGGCCGTATCCTAGCCTCTGTCTCAGGACAGAGAGATTGCAGTCCCCTCTCCGCTGAGCTCTCCTGGCCTCTTTAACTCTGTTTGTGTTTGTGCTGCTAAAAACCTTATAGCCAGCATCCCAGCCCTCACTTCCAGGGCTGGCACCTCTCTGTCCTTTGTGTTTCTAACACCGCCAGCTGCCAGCCGCCCCCACACAGGGTCCCGATCTCCTTGTTTCAGTGTGGTTCATGCGCAATCTGGAGCGCTGGTTTTCAGTTTGGTCACGCACTCGCTCCTGAGCTCCCAGTCTCAGTCTGATTTCAGTGAGCGCACCGGAGCGCCAGTTTTCAGTTTGGACTCTCACACATTCCCAGGCTCAGGGTCTCAGTCTGTTCTCTCACGGGTGCCCGTCTGTAAGTCCAGCCACTCCCCAGTGCAGGTGGCTATGGCTTCCCGGCACCCGAGCGTGGCGGCTCCCTCCCCTTTCCGTTTCTCTTCCGACATCTGTGCGAAGATTCACGGCTCCGCACTTCGTACCTCAATACTCAGTGCTGGAGATGTTCATTTGTATAGATCCAAATGCATCTTTCTGCATCTCAGGCTGGTTCTGTGGGTTTTCCGGATGGTCTGGTACCTATCCAGCTCAGCTTAGGGGACCAGCTGAAAAAGTGGACCCCTACTCCTCTGCCATCTTTGGGTCTTGTTTTTTTAATACATTCTGACACCCTCTGTCTTTTCATTGGAGCATTTAGTCCATTTATATTCAGAATAATAAGTATTTTTTATTATGTTATGTTAGTCACCATACAGTACTTCATTAGTTTTTGATGTAGTGTTCCATGTTTCATTGTTTGCATATAACACCCAGTGTTCATCGCAATACGTGCCTTCCTTAATACCCTGCTAACTTATTCCCCTACCCACTTCTGCTCTAAAACCCTCAGTTTGTTTCCTGGAGTCCATAGTCTATCATGGTTCATCTCCCCTCTTATTTTCCCCCCTTCGTTTTCCCCTTCCTTCTCCTGATGTCCTCCATGCTATTCCTTATGTTCCACATATAAGTGAACCCATATGATAATTGTCTTTCTCTGCTTGACTTATTTCGCTTAGCATAATCTCCTCCAGTTCCATCCATGTTGATGCAAATGGTGGGTATTCATCCTTTCTGGTGGCTAAGTAGTATTCCATTGTATGCATGGTCCACATCTTCTTTATCCATTCCTTTGTTGAAGGACATCTCGGCTCCTTCCACAGTTAGGCTATTGTGGACATTGCTGCTATGAATGTTGGGGTACCCATGTTCCTTCTTTTCACTACATCTCTGTTTTGGGGTTAAATACCTACTAGTACAATTGCTGGGACCTAGGATAGCTCTATTTTTAACATTTTGAGGAAACTGTATTCTGTTTTCCAGTTGTTTAAGGTATAAATAGAGGGTCTGTATTCTAGATTTTTCTTTTCTTTTGAGTCAGGCTTGGATGGCTATGTACTTACGCCTAGGACCACCTTTGCAGTATCCCATAGGTTTTAGACTGATATGTTTTCTTTCTTATTGGTTTCCATGAATTGTTTAAGTTCTTTAATCTCCTGGTTGACCCAAACATTCTTCAGCAGGATGGTCTTTAGCTTCCAAGTGTTTGGATTGCTTCCAATTTTTTTCTTGTGATTGAATTCCCATTTCAAAGCATTGTGGTCTGAACGCATGCACGGAATAATCTCAATCTTTTGGTATCAGTTGAGACCTGCTTTGTGACCCTGTGTGTGGTCTATTCTGGAGAAAGTTCCATGTGCATTGGAGAAGAATGAGTATACTGTTGTTTTAGGGCGTAGATATTTACAATTGTTTGATCTTCTTGTTGGATAGACCCTTTAAGTATGATATAGTGTCCTTCTGTTTCTCTTACTACAGTCTTTAGCTTAAAATCTAATATGTCTGGTATGAGAATTGCTACCCCAGCTTTCTTTTGAGGTCTGTTGGTATGAAAAATGGCTCTCCATCCCCTCACTTTCACTCCGGATGTATCTTTATGTTCAAAATGAGTCTATTTTAGACAGCATATGGATAGATCATGTCTTTTTTTATCCAATCTGCAATCCTGTGCTCCCTCAAGGAAGCATTTAGGTCATTCACATTGAGAGTGATTATTGAGAGATAAGATTTTAATGTCGTTATGTTGCCTGTGAAGTCCTTGCTTCTATATTTTGTCTCTGTAAATTTCTGTTCTGTATCACTCTTGGGGTCTTTCTACTTTTATTTAAAAAAAAAAACTTAATATTTTTTGCAGGGTTGGCTCAGTGGTCACATAGCCTTTCAGTTTCTCCCAGTCTTGGAAGCTCCTTTTCTCTCCATCCATTCTGAATGACAGCCTCAGTGGATAAAGTATCCTTGGCTGCATGTTCTTCTCTTTTAGTACCCTGAATATGTCTTGCCAGCCCTTTCTGCCTTGTCAGATGTCTGTGGATAGGTCTGACGTTATTCTGATGTTCCTCCCTCTGTACCTAGAAATCTCTTACCCTAGCTGCTTTCAAGATTGTTTCTTTTGTTCTTAGATTTGCGAATTGAACTTTTATATGTCATGGCATTGGTCTGTTCACATTGATCTTGGGAGGGGTCCTCTCTGCTTCTTGGACACGAATGCTTGTTGGCTTCCCTACATTAGGGAAGTTCTCATCTATGATTTGCCCAAATATACCTTCTAGAACTCTCTCTTTCTCCACACCCTCAGGGAACCCAATAATCCTGACATTGGAACGTTTCATGGGGTCATTAATCTCTCTTAGTCTGATCTCCCTGATCTCCCAGCTTTAAGCTGTTTTTTTCCATGCCTCGTCAGTTTCCTTCTTTTTTTGTGTTTTGGTGTTGAGTTTCATAAGTTTTTATAGGTTTTTCATACTACCCTTTATCCGATAAGATGTTTACAAATATCTTCTCCCATTCCATAGATTGCCTTTTACTTTTGGTAACTGTTTCCTTTGCTGTGTAAAAGGTTTTTATCTTGAGGAAGTCCCAATAGCTCATTTCTGCTTTTGTTTCCCTTGCCATTGGAGATGTGTCTACCATCAATTTGCTGTTGCTGAGGTCAAAGAGGTTGCTGCCTGTGTTCTCCTAAAGGATTTTGATGGATTCCTGTCTCACATTTAGGTCTTTCATGCATCTTCTTCCTTAATTTCCTGGCTCATCTTTTCACTTTTTTAGTAGAATTCTCTTTAACATCCAAGTGTTTGAATTGCTTCCAAATTTCCTAATGCAATTGAGTTCAATTTCAAAGCAGTGTGATCTGAACATATGCAGGGAATAATCCCAATCTTTCATTACTGGTTGAGACCTGACTTGTGACCCAGTACATGACCTATTCTGGAGAATGTTCCATGTGTACTGAAGAGGAATGTGTATTCTATTGTTTTAGGATGGAATGCTCTGTGTGTGTATGTGTGTGTGTATATATATATATACACACATCTGGTCCAGTGTGTCATTCAAAACCCTTGTTTTTTTTAAATATTTTATTTATTTATTCGACAGAGCTAGAGACAGCCAGCGAGAGAGGAAACACAAGCAGGGGGAGTGGTAGAGGAAGAAGCAGGTTCATAGCGGAGGATCCTGATGTGGGACTCGATCCCAGGACTCCAGGATCACGCCCTGAGCCGAAGGCAGACGCTTAACTGCTGTGCCACCCAGGTGCCCCCAAACCCTTGTTTCCTTGCTGATCTTCTGCTTAGATGTTCTGTCCATTGCTGTGAGTGGGGTGTTGAAGTCTCCTACTATTATTGTATTATTATCAATGTACTTCTTTAATTTGGTTATTAATTGGTTTATATAATTGGTTGCTCCCAAGTTAGGAGCATAAACATTTATAATTGTTAGATCTTCTTGTTGTATAGACCCTTTAAGTATGATATAGTGTTCCTCTTCATCTTTTACTACAGTCTTTGGTTTAAAATTTAATTTGTCTGATATAAGGATTGCTACTCCAGCTTTCTTTGGATGTCCATTAGCATGAGAAATGGTTCTCCACTACTCATTTTCAATCTGGATGTGTCTTTATGTCTAAATTGAATCTCTTGTAGACAGCATATGGATGAGTCGCTTTTTTAACCAATCTGATACCCTGTGTCTTTTGAGTGGAGCATTTAGCCCATTTACTTTCAGAGTAACTATTGGAAGATCCGAATTTATTAACATTGTATTACTTGTAAAGTCTGTGTTTCTGTAGATTGCTTCTGTTTCTTTGTGGTCTATGTTATTTTGAGGCTCTCCCTTCGCTTACAGGTTCCCCTTTATTATTTCTTTCAGGGCTCGTTTAGTGATTACAAATTCTTTTATTTTCTGTTTGTACTGTAAGCTCTTTATCTCTACTTCCAATCTGGATGACCACCTTGCTGGTTAAAGTATTCTCGGCTGAATATTTTTCACATTTAGCATGTTAAATATATTATACCAGTCATTTTTGTCCTGTCATGTCTTGTGGACAGGTCTATTGTCAGCCTTACGTGTCTGCACTTGTAGGTTAAGGACTTTTTCTCCTGAGCTCCTTTCAGGATTCTATCTTTGTATTTTGTAAGTTTCATTGTACTATGTTGGGATGTTGACCTGTTTTTCCTGATTTTGGGGGGATATCTGTGTACTCTAAGACTTGAATGCCTATTACATTCCCCAGATTAAGGAAGTTCTCATCTATAATTTGTTCAAATAATCCTTCTGCCCTTTTTGACTGCTCTTCTTCTGGGACTCCTAGGATATGGATTTTATTTCAATCTATGGAATTGCTGAGTTCCCAATGGCCACTTTCGTGATCTACTAGTTTTCTTTCCTTCATCTTTTCACCTTCATTATTTTCCATAATTTTATCTTGTATATCATGTATCCTCTCTCCCCTTCTTTAGTTCTCATACTATTATATCGAGTCTCTTCCATCTCAGTTATAGCATTTTTTCTTTCTTTTTTTATAGAAAGCATATTTTTTAAAGATTTTATTTATTTATTTGACAGAGATAGAGACAGCCAGTGAGAGAGGGAACACAAGCAAGGGGAGTGGGAGAGGAAGAAGCAGGCTCCCAGTGGAGGAGCCTGATGTGGGGCTCAATCCCAGAACGCCGGGATCACGCCCTGAGCCTAAGGCAGACACTTAATGACTGACCCACCCAGGCACCCCCTATAGAAAGCATATTTTTAAAATTTAAATTCAATTTACTTAAGACATACTACATTATGCATTTTGGAGGGAAAATTTAGTGATTCATCAATTGAGTATAGCACCCAGTGCTCATTATATCAAGTGCCCTCCTTAATGGCCATCACCCACCTACACCATTCCCCCCCTCCTCCCCTCCAGAAACTGGTTGTTCTCTACAGATAAAGATTCTCTTATGGTTTGCCTCCAACTCTATTTTCATCTTATTTTATTTTTTCTTCCCTTCTCATGTTCTCCTTTTTTTGTTTCTTAAATTACACATCTGAGTGAAATCATATGGTATTTGTCTTTCTCTGTCTGACTTATTTTGCTCAGTATAATACCCTCTAGTTACAACCACCTCATTTCAAATGGCAAGATTTCATTCTTTTTGGTGGCTGAGTAATCTTCCATATATATATATTATATATATAATATATATAGGCCTTGTATGCTACCTTTTCACTATACATTTATCTGTCAATGGACCTCTCAGGACTTTCCATAGTTTGGCTATTGTGGACATTGCCGCTATAAGCATTGGGGTCCATGTTCCCCTTCAAATCACTATGTTTGTATCCTTTGGATAAATACATAGTAAAGCAATTACTGGGTCATAGGGTAGTTCTGTTTTTAACATTGTCAGGAATCTCCCTACTGCTTTCCAGAGTTGATGTACGAGTTTGCATTCCCTAGAAGAGTATAAGAGGTTTCCTTTCTCTGCATCCTACCCAACATCTATTGTTTCTTGGGTTGTTAATTTTAGCCATTCTGAGTTGTATGAAGTGCTATCTCATTGTGGTTTTGATTTGCATTTTCCTGATGCCAACAAAGTGATGTGGAGTATTTCTTCATGTGTATGATACCCATTTGTATTCCTTTTTGGAGAAATGTGAATTCCTCTCTTATCCCAATTACATTTTTTCTTTTTTATTACAATAATTTTTTCTAATGTTAGTCACCATACAGTATATCCTTAGTTTTTGATGTAATGTTCCATGATCCATTATTTGTGTATAACACCCAGTGCACCATGCAATATGTGCCCTCCTTAATACCCATCACCGGCCTATCTCAGTCCCCCACCCCCTCCCCTCTGAGGCCCTCAGTTTGTTTCCCAGAGATCATAGTCTCTCATAGTTCATTCCCCCTTCTGTGCCCCCCTTCATTCTTCCCTTCCTTCACCTACCGATCTTCCTGCTATTTCTTATGTTGTATAAATGAGTGAAACCATATGATAATTGCCTTTCTCTGCTTGACTTATTTCGCTTAACATTATCTCCTCCAGTCCCATCCATGTTGCTGCAAATGTTGGGTAATCATTCCTTTTTCAAGGCTGAGTAATATTCCATTGTATATATGGACCACATCTTCTTAATTCAGTCATCTGTTGAAGGGCATCTTGACTCCTTCCACAATTTGGCTATTGTGGACAATGCTGCTATGAACATTGGGGTGCATATGGCACTTCTCTTCACTACGTCTGTATCGTTGGGGTAACTACCCAGAAGTGCAATTGCTGGATCATAGGGGAGCTCCATTCTTAACTCTTTAAGGGACCTCCACACTGTTTTCCAAAGTGGCTGTACCAACTTGCGTTCCCACCAACAGTGTAAGAGGGATCCCCTTTCTCCACACCCTCTCCAACATTCGTTGTTTCCTGCCTTGTCAATTTTTGCCATTCTAACTGACGTAAAGTGGTATCTCAATGTGGTTTTGACTTGAATCTCCCTGATGGCTAATGATGTTGAACATTTTTTCATGTGTCTGTTAGTCATTTGTATGTCTTCATTGGAAAAGTGTCTGTTCATATCTTTTGCCCATTTTATGATTTGTTTGTTTCTCGTGTATTGAGTTTCAGAAGTTCTTTGTAGATCTTGGATACCAGTCTTTTATCTGTAGTGTCATTCGCAAATATCTTCTCCCATTCCGTGGGCTGCCTCTCAGTTTTTTGACTGTTTCCTTGGCTGTGCAGAAGCTTTTGATCTTGATGAAGTCCCACAAGTTCATTTTTGCTTTTGTTTCTCTTGCCTTTGGAGATGTGTCATGAAAAAAGTTGCTGTGGCCGATGTCAAAGAGGTTGCAGCCCATGTTCTCCTCTATGATTACTTCTTCTCCTAGCTTCCCCCATCTTAGGAAACGGCTCCATCATTCACCCAGTTTCTGTATATCCAAGTGTTTATGCGTCTTAAGGTCTATGCGTCTTAGGGTCTATGTACCACAATGTTTTTTGTATTTCAATTTCTCTTTATGCCTGTAAGTGAGTGCGTCAGCGTCTGTGTGCCCCAGTGTCTGTGTGTCACAATGCCAGAATGTTGGTTGTGTACCTCAGTTCAATGTTTCTGTGTGCCCTAGTGTTTTTGTACGGGCATCTGTGTGTCTCGATATCTGTGAAAAGAGTGTCTGTATGTCCCAGTGTCTGTATCCCCGCATCTGTAAGTTCCAGTGTCTATGTGTTTTCCTGTCTGTGCATGTCCCAATGACTGTATGTTCCAGTGTCTGTGTCAGGGCCTGTATGTTCCAGGGTTTGTGTGTTCCAAAGTAAGCATGTTGCAGTGTGCTTATGTGTTTCAGTGTTGTGTGTGCTTTAGTGTCTGTACTCCTGTTTCTCTGTGTTTGGGTCAGCGTATCTTAGTGTCTGTATGTTTCAATGACTATGTCCCTGTGTCAGCATGGTGTAGTATGTCTGAGTTTCAGTGTTTCTGTGTGCCTCAGGGACTATATCCCTGTGTCTGTATGTCCTAGTGTTTCTGTGTCCCAGAATTTGTAGGTTTAAGTGTTGGCAACCAGTGTTTGTATATCTCATGGTCTATATGTTTTTTGGTGTCTGTACCTCCCAGTTTCTGAGAACCCCAGTGTTTGTGTGTTCCATTACCTACGCATTGCAACGTCGTGTGTGTCAGTGTCTGTATGTCTCAGCAGTCATTTGTCTCTGTCTGTGCATCCTGTTTCCCTGTGCTTGGATGTCCCAGTGACGGTATTCCTCAGTGTCTCTACATTCAAATGTCTATGTGTCTCAGGGGCTGTGTCCCAGTGTTATACCCCCCACATCTCTGTGTATCTCAGTGTTTATGTATCCCAGTGTCTGTGAACCTCCATGTCTACAAATCCCAATTTCTGCTTCTACCCCTGACTGTGCATCTGTGTCTGTATCAAAATGACTGTGTGTCACAGTGTGTGTGTTTTTTTCCAGTGTCTGCAGATCATAGTTTCTCTGTACTCTAATGTCTGGGTGTCCCCAGTATCTGTTCATGTCCTAATGACTGTATGTTCTAGTGTCTGTGTGTCTTGGTATCTGCGCATGTTCCGGTATCTGTGTTCCTCAGTTTCTATATGTCCCAGTTTGTGTAGCTTGACCATTTGCATGTTACATGTGTCTATTACTTTCAGTGCTTCCGTGTACCTCAGTATCTGTAGCCCAGTGTCTGTGTATCACAGTGTCTGTTTGACCCAGTGTCTTCATGGCCCAGTTCTGTGTAGTCCCATGGCTGTATGTGCCACTGCCTGCGTAAGCCTCTATAACTGTATATCCCAGGGTGTGTCCCAGTTTCTGTGTGTCCCAATGCCACTGTACCTCAGTGTATGTATATTCCAGTGTTTGCTTGTTCCACTATTTGTGAGTCAAAGTGTCTGTGTGTCTCAGTGTTTTTTGTCCGTCCTTGTGTCTGTGTGCCTCAATGCCTGTATCCTATTGTCTGTGTGTCCCAGTATTGGCATGCTACTGTGTGTCTCTGAGTTTCAGCTTTTGTGTGCTTTGGTCTTCATACCCCAGTTTCCTTGTGTCTCAAAGGTGTGTGTACCCCAGTGTGTGTGTGTCCATCTCAGGTTCTATGTGTCCCTCTGTGTATCCCAGTGTCTGTATGTACCAGCACCTGTGTGGCAGTGTCAGCATCCCTGGGTGTTCTGACATCTAGTGTCTGTGTGTTTGTATATGTGTTCTAGTGTCTGTGTGCTTGTGTGTATACCTGTGTCTCTCTGTGTGTTAGTGGTTGCCCATGTTTCTTAATGGCTGTGTGCATCTTACTATTTATATGAGCAAGTGTCCTGCTGTGTTTCCATGTCTGCATATTTCAGTTTCCCAAGGTTTCTGCATCCCAGGGTCTCTGTGCTCTGGTGTCTGTGATTTCCATTGTATATTGTGGTCTAGTATCTGATGTCCTTGACCCCCTGTAAGTCTGTGAGTCTCTGTGTCCCATTCTTTATGCATCCCTGTGTTGTACATCCTATTAGTCTCTGCATCAGTGTCTGTATATCACCATCTCTGAGTGTCCCTGAGTCTCTGCCTGTATTCTGTGGCTTCTGTGTTCTTGTCTCTGTGTGTCCCTCATCACTGTGTTTCAGTGTCTGTGCATGCTTGTCCTTGAAGGTACTTGATTTTCTGCATATCCAGAGCCTCTTCAATCTAGTGTCTGTGTCTTCCTGTCTCTGTGTGCCCATAGATCTCTGTGTCTCAGTGTCTGGAAACCCAACAATTTTGTGTGTTTGAGTGTTCGTGGATCCCTTCTTCTGTGCATCACTGAGTTTTGGGTATTCCTGATTCTTTACATGTCCTTGAATCTTTGCTCGTTCCCGAGTCTTTGTGTGTCCTCGAGTCATTGTGCCTCCCTGAGTCCGTATGTCCCTAAATTGTTACATGTCCCTGAGCCTTAGCTTGTGAACTAGCGTCTGTGCATCTCTGTATCTGGATGCCCATGAGCCTCTCTGTTCTAGTGCCAGTGTCTCTGTGTTTCTATCTCTGTGCATCCTCAAGTCCTTGCATATCCTTGAACCACTGTGATCCACTGGAAGTGTGTCTCAGGGTCTCTACATTCCCATATCTGGGTGTCTCTGAGCCTCTGTGTTGCAGTGTCTGTGCTCGTGAATCTGCGTATGCCTCCTTCCATGTACCTTTTGTTGGTGAGTATCTGAGTCTGTGCATCTCTGGGACTTTGTTCTTCACGTCCGTGATTTGGTATTTGGTATTTACTGTAATTCCCCATTTACTTTCCCCAGTTTTGGCCAGTGTCTCTGATGTTGCTGTGACAGTGTCTTAAGTTGTTCTGTGACTCAATACCTCTGTTTCTCAGTCCCTGCCTCATTTTCTCTAGGTCCCCACAGCTGTGTTCTTCTTCTTATGCATCTATTTTCCAGGGTGCTTCTCTGCATCTGATTCTCTTACCTTCTTGCTCTGACCCTGCTTTGTTTTGATCTGACTCACCATCTCTTTGTTCCTGTCTCACTGCTTGTGCCTGGTGTCTGATCAATGTCTTTTTTAAAAAAGTTTTTATTTAAATTCCAGTTTGTTAACATACTGTGTGTTACTTTCAGGTGTACGATATAGTGATTCAACACTTCCATACATCACCGGTGCTTATCACAACAAGTGCACTCCTTAATCCCCATCACCTATATAATCCTCCTCCCCCTTCTGGTAATCATCAGTTTGTACTCTATAGTGAAGAGTCTGTTTCTTGGTTTCCCTCTCTCTCTGTTTTTTCTCCCTTTTGTTCCTTTGTTTTGTTTCTTAAGTTCCACATGAATGAAATCATATGGTATTTGTCTTTCTCTGACTGACTCATTTCGCTTAGCATAATGCTCAGTTGCTCCATCCATGTCATTGCAAATGGCAAGATTTCACTTTTATGGCTGAGTAATATTCCAATATGTATATATACCACATCTTCTTTTTTTATTATAATAATTTTTTATTATATTATGTTAGTCACTGTACAGTACATCCCTAGTTTTTGATGTAAAGTTCCATGATTCATTACTTGCGTATAACACCCAGTGCACCATCCAATACGTGCCCTCCTTAATACCCATCACCAGCCTATATATACCACATCTTCTTTATCTACTCATCAGTCGATGGGCACTTGGGCTGTTTCCATAAGTTGGCTATTGTAAATAATGCTGCTATAAACATCGGGGTGCCTATATCCATTCAAATTAGTATTTTTGGATACCTTGGGTAAATACCTAGTAGTGCACTTGACAGATTGTAGGGCAGTTGCCCTTTTAACTTTTTGAGGAAAATCCATACTGTTTTCCAGAGTGGCTGCACCGGTCAGCATTCCCACTGACAGTGTAAGAGGGTTGCCCTTTCTCCACATCCTCGCCAACACCTGCTGTTTCCTGTATTCTTGATTTTAGCCATTCTGACAGGTGTGAGGTAGTAGCTCATTGTGGTTTTCATTTGCATTTCCCTGATGATGAGTGATGTTGAGCATCTTTTCATGTGTCTGTTAGCCATCTGGATGTCTTCTTTGGAAAAATGTCTATTCAGGTCTTCTGCCTATTTTTTTTTTTAAGCGGATCATTTGCTTTTTGGGTGTGGAGATTTATAAGTTCTTCATAGATTTTAGATACTAACCCTTTATCAGATATGCCATTTGCAAATATCTTCTCCCATTCTGAAGTTTTGTTGTTTCCTTCGCTGTGCAGAAGTGTTTTATCTTGATGAAGTCCCAATAGTTTATTTGTGTTTTTGTTTCCCTTGCCTCCGGAGACATATCTAGTAAGATGGTGCTATGGCCAATGTCAAGGAGGTTACTGCCTGTGTTCTCCTGTAGGATTTTGATGGATTCCTGTCTCACATTTAGGTCTTTCGTCCATTTTGTGTATAGTGTAAGAAAGTGCTCCAGTTTCATTCTTTTGCCTGTTGCTGTCCAGTTGTCCCAACACCATTTGTTGAAGAGACTGTCTTTTTCCCACTGGATATTCTTTCCTGCATTGCTGAAGATTGGTTGACCATATAGTTGTGGGTCCATTTCTGGGTTTTTATTCAGTTCCATTGATCTATGTGTCTGTTTTTGTGCTGGTACCATAGTTTCTTGATCACTACAGTTCTGTAATATAACTTGAAGTCCACAATTGTGATGCCTCCAGTTTTGCTTTTCTTTTTCAAGATTGCTTTGGCTCTTTGGGGTCTTTTGTGGTTCCACACAAGGTTTAGGACTGTTTGTTCTAGCCCTGTGAAAAATGCTGTTGGTATTTTGAGAGGGATTGCCTTGAATGTGTAGGTTGCTTTGGGTAGTATAGGCATTTTAACGATATGTGTTCTTCCAATCCATGAGCATGGAAAGTCTTTCCATTCCTTTGTATCCTCTTCAATTGCTGTTATCAGTGCTTTATAGTTTTCAGAGGGCAGGTCTTTCACCTGTTCCGTTAGGCTTATTCCTAGGTATCTTATGCTTTTGGGTGCAGTTGTAAATGGGGACAATTCCTTGACTTCTCTCTCTGCTGCTTCATTATTGGCGTATAGAAATGCAACAGATTTCCGTATATTGATTTTTGTGTCCTGTGACTTTACTGAATTCGTACATCAGTTTGAGCAATGGTTGGGGGGAGTCTTTTGGGTTTTCGATATAGAGTATCATGTCTTTTGCAAATATCAAAAGTTTTATTTCTTCCTTAAGGATTTGGATGTCTTTTATTTCCTTTTGTTGTCTGATTTCTGTGGCTAGGACATCCAATACTGTGTTAAATCACAGTGATGAGAGTGGACATCCCTGTCTTGTTCCTAACTGAAGAAGAAAAGCTCTCAGTTTTTGCCCATCGAGGATGATATTAGCTGTGGGTTTTTCATATATGATCTTTGCTAAGTTCAGGTATGTTCCCTCTACTCAGTTGATGGCTTTTATCATGAATGAATGTTCTACTTTATCAGATGCTTTTTCTGCATCTATTGAGAGGACCATATGGTTCTTATCCTTTCCTTTATTAATGTGGTGTATCACATTGATTGATTTGCAAATATTGAATGACCCTTGCATCCCAGGAATAAATCCCACTTGATCCCAGGGAATGATTCTTTTAATGTACTGTGGGATTGAATTTGCTAATATTTTCTTGAGAATTTTTACATCCGTGTTCATCAGGGATATTGGCCTGTAGTTCTCTCTCTCTCTCTCTCTCTCTCTCTCTCTCTCTCTCTTTCCCCTGCTACAGTCGTTGTCTGGTTTTGGAATCAGGGTAATGCTGACCTCATAGAATGGATTTGGAGGGTTTTCTTCCATTTCTGTTTTTTGGAATAGTTGAAGAAGAATAGGTATTAAGTCTTCTTTTCATGTTTGGTAGAACTCCTCTATGAAGCTCTCTGGTCCTGGACATTTGTTTTTTGGGAGATTTTTTATTACTGATTCAGTTTCTTTGCTGGTTATTGGCCTGTTTGAGTTTTCTATTTCTTCCAGTTACAGTTTTGGTAGTTTATATGTTTCTAGGAATTTATCCATTTCTTCCAGGTTCTCCAGGTCATTGTCATATTATTTTTCATAATATCCTCTTATACTTGCTTGTATTTCTGTGGTGTTGGTTGTCATTTCTCCTCTCTCATTTGTGATTATATTTATTTGGGTCCTTTCTCATTTCTTTTTTATAAGTCTAGATAGGGATTTACCAATTTTATTAATTTTTTTCAAAGAACCATCTCCTGGTTTCATTGATCCATTTTATTGTGTTTTTGTTGTCGTTGTGATGGTGTTGTTGTTGTTGTTGTTGTTGCTGTTGTTGTAGTTTTAGTTTCTATGTCACTTACTTCTGCTCTAATCTTCATTATCTCCCTTCTTCTGCTGGCTTTAGGCTTGTTTGTTGTTCTTGTTCCAGCTCCTTTTGGTGTAAGGTTAGGTTGTTTATTTGAGATTTTTCTTGCTTTTTAAGGTAGGCCTGTATTGGTATATGCTTCCCTCTTATGACTGCTTTTGCTGCATCCCAAAGGTTTTGAACTGTCATGTTTTCATTTTCATTTGTTTCCATGTAGTTTTAAAATTTCATCTTTAATTTCCTGGTTGGCCCATTCACTGGCTAGGAGCATGCTGTTTAACCTCCACCTATTTGTGGTCTTTCCAAATGTTTTTTTCTGGTTGACTTCAAGTTTCATACTGTCATGGTCAGAAAAGATGCATGGTATGATCTTGATCTTTTTGTACTTGTTGAGGCCGGATTTGTGATCCAAGATGTGAACTATTTTGGAGAATATTCCATGTGCACTCCAAAAGACTGTGTATTCTGCTGTTTGGGATGAAATGTCCTGAATATAGCTGTTAAGTCCATCTGGTCCAAGGTGTCATTCAAAGCCATTCTTTCCTTGTTGATCTTCTGCTTAGATGATCTGTCCATTGTTGTAAGTGCAGGGGTGTTAAAGTCCCCTACCATTATTGTGCTATTATCAATGAGTTCCTTTATCTTTGTTATTAGTTGTTTTATATATTTGGGCACTCCCAAGTTGGGGGCATAAATATTTACAATTGTTAGATCGTCTTGGTGGATAGTCCCCTTTACTATGACATAGCGCCCTTCTTCATCTCTTCTTACAGTCTTTGGTTTAAAATGTAGTTTGTCTGATGTAAGTATTGCTACTCTGGCTTTCTTTGGATGTCCACTTGCATGATAAATCTTGCTCCATCCCCTCACTTTGAATCTGAAGGTGTCTTTAGGTCTACAGTGAGTCTCATGTAGGCAGCACATAGATGGGTCTTGGAGTTTTACCCATTCTGACACCCTATGTCCTTTGATTGGAGCGTTTTGTCCATTTACATTCAGACTAATTATTCATATATATGAATGCCTTGGTGCCTTTTTATTGCTTGTTTTGTCATTGTTTCTGGACATTTTCTCGGTTTCTTTCTTGTCTTTGTCACTTTTGGTCTTCCCTTCCCACTCAAAGTGTCCCCTTTAATGTTTCTGCTTTAATGGTCACCATCTCCTTTAGTTTTTGTTTGTCTGGGAAACTCTTATCCCTCCTTCTATTCTGAATGATAGCCTTGCTAGATAGAGAATTCTTGGCTGAAGATTTTTCCCTTTCAGCATGTTGAATATATCATGCCACTCCCTCCTGGCTTGTCAAGTTTCTGTGGAGAGCGCTACTGCTAGCTGTATGGGTCTTCCCTTGTAGGTTAGGGATTTCCTTTGTCTCGCTGCTTTTCGGATTTTTTTTCTTTATCACTCTATTTTGCAAGTTTCACTACAATATTGTCTTGGTGTTGGCTTGTTTTTGTTGATTTTGTTGGGAGTTCTCTGTGCGTCCCAGAACTGGAGGGGATTCTTCTGTCTGTTTTTTCTGTCTGTTTCCTTCCCCAGGTTTGGGAAGTTTTCAGCTATTATTTCCTCAAATAAACCTTCTGTCCCCTTTTCTCTCTTATTCTTCTTCCTCTGGGACTTCTATGATAGGAATGTTATTACGTTTGATGGAGTCACGGCCTTCCCTCAGTCTACTGCTGTGAAACAAAATTTTTCTTTCTCTCTTTTGTTCAGCTTTATTATTTTCCATAGTTCTAGCTTCTCTATCACTTATTCATTCTTCTGCTTCTTCCATCATTGTGGTCATTACATCTGGTCAGTTTTGAATCTTAGTTATTGCATTTTTCATTTTGGTCTGATTGGTGTGTCTCCCTGATGTCTTCCAAGCTTTTCTCAAGCCCGGCTAGTATCCTTATGATTGTTGCTTTAAATTTTGGATCAGGTATATTACTTATATCTGTTTTGCTTAGATCTCTGGCCATGACCTTATTTTGTTCTTTCACTTGGGATGAATTCCTCCATTTGACATGTTGTCTAGGTCTCTGCCTTTGTCTGTGTGTGAGAATATCCAGTTATGTTTCCTGCTCATGAGAGTGATGGCTTTAAGAAGAAGAGGTCATGTAGTGTCCAGGGCCTGCCGCTTCAGGGAGTGTCTCTGGTGTGTGTTGTGTGCACTCTGCTGGAGTGTTTTGGCTGCTCTATCCTTCAGGGTAGTTGTCTGCAGGGGCTCTCTTTGCCTGCAGTGGGCAGTGTTTGGTCCTTTGCCAGAATGTGGTGAGTTTTAAGTAAGTGTGCTCTAGTCAGCTTGTTAGATGAGACCCGATACTACCTCTGCTGGAACTGAAGCCCTGCAGAACTCTCTGGTTGGGAGATGTGGTGTGCGCAAGGGTTTCTCTTGGTCTTCTGGGAAGGGGCCGTCTGCGCTGGGACTGGAGCAAGCTTGACTGAGAAGGGCAGTCCCTCCAGAGCGCAGGGGTGTGGGGCTTGGTTAGGCAGCCAGTGTGGGCGTGGTGTTGCTTCTGTAGGTGGCTCTGTGTTTATGCTGTGGGTCAGGGGAGGGAAATAGCACCAGCTAGCTTCTTTGTCCCCGGAGCAGCATCTCCATGAATACTGGCTCTCAGGGACACACTACGAGAAAAACAAATAAACGCTCCCACTGTGTGTCCCAGGTGTTTGTCAGATTGCTGTTTCCACACTGTCTGCCTTCAGGTCCTTTGCCTGCCTTCTCTCCAGGAGCAGCGCAGTGCCCTCCAAGTCTATTCCAGCCAAGCCCACTGATCTTTAAAACTCCAGCCTTTAAGCCCCCTTGGGTGCAAGAACTCATGAAATTCAGCCACTCTTGTTTTCCAAGCCAATGGCTTTGGGGGATACATTCTCTTTGAGCATTCCTCCGCGTGCTCCTCTCTCTCTTGCCTTCCTCCGTGACCACAGCTCCCTCTTCCCTGCAGCACCCAAGATCCTTTTCTCCCCTAGTCCATGTCTCCCCACTTCCTACCTTTCTCGATGTGGCCTCTTTTCTGCCTTTAGTTGTGGAGTTTGTTCTGTTAGTCTTTAGGTCTATTTCTGGGGTGTTCAGGATGATTTGATAATTATCCAGTTGTGGTTGTGTGACAATGTGAGCATAGCATTCTCCTACTCTGCTACCATCTTTGTTTTCTCCTACCCATGTCTTCTTATTTTTGAGCCACTCTCTGTGACCCTGTGCCTGATTCACTGTCCCCATCTCTTCATTTGTGGCCTTGGTTGCCTATTTGTGTGTTGCTATTTCTGGGTATCCCCAGGTTTATCTTTATTCTGTGTCTTTGCCTCCCTGCCTCTCTGGATAGATTTCCTTGTTACTGTGTCTCTGCCCATTTGTTTATGTTCTGTGTGTCTGTTTCTATGTGTCTAGGTTTCTTTGTTCCTATCTTGATCCTCCCAGACATGTTCCTGTGTATCTGTTCCCATTTCTAGCTTGTATCCATGTGGCTGTGTTTGTGGGTTCACATCCCCATGTCTACTTATTCTAGGATCTCTCTCTCTCTCTCTCTTTCTAAATTCCTGTGTCCCTATGTCACAGTGTCTCCATTATACCTGGGCCTCCAGCTTGCCTGTCTTTATGTCTCTCTGTCACCTAGCCTAACCCCTATGTCTTAGCTGGTGTTTGTCACAGTTGGGTGTCTGCATCCCCACATTTTTGCCGCTGGATCTCTGAATATATAAGTTTGTGCTCGGGTTTCTTTCATTTTTTTTATAATAATTTTTTATTATGTTATGTTAGTCACCTTACAGTATATCCTTAGTTTCTGTGGTTTCACTCTTAGTGTGCTCCTCTGAATGTGTCCATGTCCTTGGGTCTCTGTCACCAAGTCTTGGTGTGTGTAACATCTCTGTTTCTATGCTTTTGTAGATCTGTGGTCCTGTGTCTCTGTTTTCTCCTCTCATCCCCTATCCCGTGTCTGTAAGTCATCATGTCAGCATGTCTCTGTGTCTTTACTTCTTAGTTGTTGGTGTCTTGGACTGTGGTGTTGACCTATGTCTCCCCGGTTACCTCTGTGTCCCTGTGTCTCTATGTGTCACTGTGTGTCTTGACTCCTCTGCTTCTGTGTCTGGGTCTTTGTGCATCTCTCTCTCTCTCTCTCTTTCTCTGTCTCTCTTTTTAAGATTTTTTTCAGTAGTTCAAACAATTTCTTTTTCTTTTAGAATTTTTATTTAAATTCTAGTTAGTTAACATGCAGTACAATATTGGACTCAGGAATAGAATTCAGTGATTCATCACTTACGTACAACATCCAGTATTTTTTAAAGTAATCTCTACATCCCAATGTGGGGCTCAAACTCACAACCCCGAGATCAAGTGTCACATGCTCTACTGACTGAACCAGCCAGGAGCCCCAGAAAAAATAATAAGGTGACCAAGGGAATTATAGATATTTGATGAAGTCTGGGGCGGTTGGGGGGAGGGTGGGAAGGACATCTGAGCTGAGATCTAAGGTGTGATCTGGAATTTGAGTGGCAATGCAAGAGATGGGGATGGTAGACAGGGGGCAGGTCAGGGCAGGTCAGAGCGATTATCAAATAGAGCGAACCGCTTGAGAGAAGTCCCTGAGTGGAGATGGCGTCGAGTGAGGCTGGGCCCATTAGTGAATGGAGAGGAGGCTGGGGCGGGGGGCTAGAGTTTAGAGAGTGAGTGGGAGAAAGTGAGGTCAGAGAGGTATGGGATAGAGGGCGGATCACACAGGGCCTTGTAGGCTATAAAGAGAACTTAGGGCTTCATTCGAGGTGTGATGGGAAACCCTTGAGCGGGGTTAAGTAAGAAAAGGACATGAAGTAATCTTTGTTTTTAAATGATCCTTTTGCTGCTGGGGAAGAATGGCAAAGAAAATCTCCCAAGAGAGGAAGCAGGGAGACCAGTGAGGAGGCTGGAACAGTTTTCTAGGGTAGACACGATGGTAGTCTGCCCTAAGATAGTGACAGTTGGGGTGGTAAGAAGTGGGTGCATTTGGCAAATATGTCAGAGCTAACATTGCCAAGAATTGAACATGAATGGGATATTGGCCGGTGGTGAAGGAGAGGGGCATGTCAAGCATCTCATGCCCAAATTTGTATCCCTGTGACTTACTGCCACCACCAGCTGGTTCTAATCTTGCCCTATAAGGTCTCCCAGGAAACGTCACTCTTCTTAGGAAGACAGAACAATGGAGTGGTGGAGCCCATTCAGTCTGGGACCAAATTATGTACGTCCAAATCTCTTACTAGTTGTGTGACATGGAATAAGTTACTTCACTTCTCTGTACTTCAGTTTCCCCACGAGTAAAATGCAGATATTAACAGGGTGTGTGTGTGTGTGTGTGTGTGTGTGTGTGTGTGTATTAAATGAGGGACTGAGGGTACAATATGTAGACGAGTACCTGCACATAGGAAGGACTGAAAAATGTTAACTGTTATTACTTCACAGTCTTTGGGAAATTTAAAGATAATAATTATTATCTTTTCCAATTTGTATATCCCTCTTCTTAAGCAGGGCTATTTACAGAGCACAAAAGAACAGATCAGACGTGTCTTACCTGGTGATGCTTCCATTTAGAGCCCTGTATCCCTACCCTGCTTGGGAAACGTGAGCAATTCTCTCGTCCAACAAAGCAAAAGTCAAAACCACAGCTTGACCAGTTTGTTTTGTTTGGTCTTCCCAGTCTTAACATCCCTCCTCTCTCAGGGCCTCTAATTCTGTGCTTATGTACTGAGGCCCAGAGGGGTTAAATAGCTGATTCAAAGTCTCAAAGCAAGCAAGCAGGCAACTGTCATCACTAGAATCTGCAGAAGCCTTGTACGCTCCCAGTTCCTGGCGCTCTCTATTCACACCTACTCCTCATAGTTTGACCTATTGCCCCTGGCACTCACCATCTTCATCAGGAGTGAGGAAGGTATAGAAAGCCGGTGAGTTCAAGGACTCCACAATCATGGATGCCATCATTGATTCGGACAGCGACTCTAGCTCCTCAGGGAGACGGAGCAGACTGACTGCCTCAGGGAGGGTGCTAGAAGGCAGCAAGACTGGTGGGTCTGGGTGGCTGCCCTCTGGCACAGGCCTGGAGCTGCTCGGTAGGCTCATTGTTGGGACTTCTGACACAGATGTTCCCAGAATTTGCCTGGTGCTTTGGGGCTCCAGCAGCAGGTCATGCTGATGCCAGAGCTTTCTCGGGGCAGCAGAGAGGGCAGGGCGGGGTCAAAGGGAATAGGGAGGGGTTCTCCAAGGACAGAGGTGATCATGATACTGCTGGGACTTGCGGGACCTGAGGTTGTGCTTGTGAATGTGCTTGGATCCTGAGGAAGTGGGGGCACAGGTCAGGCAGGTCTGGGGGATAACGAGGTTTTGGGTTTATCGGGGATTGGGGTCCTAGGTTTGGAAAATTATAAGCTTGGGTAATTTGGGGGAGGTGGGATACTAGATTTAAGAGGTGATGGGATATTAGGGGTCTTAGGTAAGAGGATGCTGGGTTTAGGGTGTGACCGATTGTTTGGGGTCTTGGGAGCAGGAACCTTTGGTCTAGTGTGTGGTAGGTATTTGAGGATCTGAAGTGTGGAGACACCAGGCTTGGGCTCTGGCTGGCTTTTGGGTGACTGTGATGTGAGTACCCCAGGTTGGGAGTGTGATAGGGTGTCCGGTTTGGGTTGTGATGGAGCACCAGGTTTGGAGGGCAGTGGAATGACATGTTTCATAATGCCAGCTTTGGGCTGGGATAGGGTGCCAGGATTCAGAGGTGGGACTTGTGTCTTGGAATTCATGGGTAATAGGGTACCAGGATTCTGGTGTGATGGTGCGCTGGGCTTCAGAAGCAATAGGGCACCAGAGTTGGAGGGCACAAAGGCAGCAGTTTTTATTCTGAGAGTTGGCTGAACCAAAGTGCCAGAATCTTGCTGTGCTGGATTTGGGGGCTTTTGGTGTGCTGGGGTGAATAGGATGCTTAGTGCTCTGACCCAGTGGCTCCAACTCCTTGGAACTGGGCATAATTCCTGTAGAGGCAGGAGTCGTTGAGGATAAGTAAGACCTTGGTTTCACAAGCCTTGATTTGGGAGAGACCTGGGGTACCAAGGCTGACTGGTCTGTGCCTGTCCCTAGGCCGTGCCTGTCCCTAGGCCTTGCCTGCTGGTGGATGAGGGTATATAATGGTGCCTGGTCCAGCTGCAGTGGAAGTCTGTACCCTGGCCTTCCCACTCGCCTCCTTGGGCTGCACCATGACCAGTGAAGTCAGAGGTGGGGACAAAGTTGTACTCAAGGGACAGGTTGAGGACTTTGGCGGCCAGCAGGTGGCGAGTGGTGGTGTCACGGGCCTGGAAGCATCCCTCAGCAACTCTCCAATGGTGATGTAGGCCCAGAGGTAGCAGGTGAAGTGGGCTACATTGTAGGCTGGTTCCCCTGAGACACCAAAGTTCTTCTGGCTGCTGTTGGTGGCCACCTCACTGTGGCAGGCCACAAGAAGCTGACCCTTGGGGCCATGGGCTGCCAGGTGGATGCCCAGTTCCTGCTTGCCTGCCTGCCTGCCTGCCTGCATCTGTCCTGCCACCACCAGCTCTGAGCTGTCAAAATAACTGGGGGAAAAGGCCCAAGGGGAGGCCCCGATCAAGCCACCCAGGTAGTCCAGATGCATATCTGCCAGCAGAGGCATGGAGATCTCCTCATAGAAGCCCTCCAGCGGTAGGGCTGCATCAGTGCCCTCGTACATGCACCGGGCTGCTCCCCGGTTCTCCAGGGGCAGGTGACACAGCAATGGGAAGTCAGTGTCATCCCCAAAGGCCAAACTGAAAAGGGACACCCTGTTGCCCAGCGCCTGACAGATGTTAGAGAGGATCACCCTGGAGGTCATCACACTGGCTGTGGGCTCCCCATCTGCCAGGAAGATGATGAGAGGGCTCCTCCCCACACTGAGGCCCCGCCCAGTCTCCTGATTGCTATAGTTCAGCACTGCTATGGTTTAGCGGATCCCCATTGATGCCAGTCCCTAATTGGGAAGCAGACTGTGAGACCATCTTTTCTAGTTATTTCTATCCCCATTGCGGACACACTGGGCAGCTCACCAACCTCTCAGGCTCAGTCATTTCTCCTCATCTTTGCTCAGATTGTTTCTGCTGCTTATCTTCCCCAACTCCCCCACCCCCACACAGGCTCCCTGAGATCTGACAGTGGGGCCCACACGTCCTTGGCTTTTACCACTCCCTGTCTCAGACTATGATTTGCCTGTTTCCTGGAGGGATATCTAATTCTCTAGTCAGACAGGCAGCTCCCCAACGATAGCAACCCCACCTCCATGCTACAGGGGAAGAAAGGGCTGAGTTGACAGGAGGTGGTGGGTGGGGGCGACTTTGGTACTCTCCTGAGAGACGATTGATCAAAAGCCAGAATCAGGGCAGCGGCTTGACCAAATGCTTGGAAATAAATATGTGGATTACAGATTTTAAAAAGTTGTGGCAAATTCTTCTGAGTATGTGCTTTAAAGAGGAAGAAACTCAGGGCCAAAGAAGAATGTGCCCTAACATACGTAGTGCTATGTTCTTTCTACTGGGAAGAGGGACACAGAAGGATGAAGGGACATATTTGCATAAAATATAATAGTGACATTTCAGGTATTGTGAGAGGTGAGGTGGGTGGAGGAATGAAGGGAGCATTTCAAGAGTTCCCCACATCTGGGGCACCTGGCTGGCTCAGGTGGTTGAGCACATGACTCTTAATCTCAGGGTCGTGCGTTTGAGCCCCATATTGGGCCTGGAGCCTACCTGAAATAGAAAAAATAAATAAAAAATAGAAGGAATTCCCCACATTACCACAGCCCATCCATTTGAGTGGGTAGGTCTAACACTTAACAACCATCAGCTTCCATGTGACCCAGGTAATCCTTGGTGCTATAGGTATTCTGGGTGGTAGCCTGGATGGAGCCTCCAGCTTCCTAGACACTAACCGAGAAGAAAAGGTGATGATGTTGAAGTGGTCCTTGACCCGCAGGTCACCAAGGATCACATTCGTGGCCATTGTAGTCTGTGGGATATGGATGAAGTGAAGGAGATGGACCAAGGCTGGAGATCTTGCTCAAGACCGAAAGGTTATTTCTATACAAGGTACTAAGGCCTAAGCGTTGTGTGGTTTTAAGACTTTCTGACTCCAGCACTCTGTAAGTCTAGAATTCTCAGGTCAAAATGCTATAGGCCCTTGGATCTAAGCCTAGAATTACACTGTCCAACAGTAACTGCTAGCCACATGTAGCTATTTAAATGTAAGTCAGTTAAAATTAAAGGAAAAAAAATGTTAAATTCTCTTTCTTTACTTGCAGGAGCCACATTTCAAGTGTCCAGTAACCACATGAGAGTTATTGCAGAGCAGTGGCTACTGTATGGGACACCCCAGAACTTTAGAACATTTCCATCATCAAGATAGTTCTATTAGACAGTGGTAGTCTAGAAGGTTCAAGCTCTGTACTTTCAGGGTGCTAGGATCCTGTGTGTCCTGTGGTTCCTGGACCCCATGACCCAGGATTCAGAGATTCCAGGACCCTAAAGCTTAAGAGCTTTATGGTTTTAGGTCTTTGTAACTTCCTTTCAGTGACTTTGCATGCCTTGGTTCTGTCCTATGTAATCTGTTCTTTTACCTCACGTTCCATTTCTTCCAGACTGATCTTCTCATCAGCCCCCCAGACAACCCAGATTCCATTTTTTTTGTTCTGTTTTGTTTTGTTTTTCTCCACAGCTTTCCTCTTGTCGTGCCCTTTAGATAACAGACCTCCCTTTTACTTATTCATATCTTCACTGCTCCTTCACTGGGCAGCCCTTGCTTGATTGCTTACTCTGACCCATGACCCTTGTACCCAGATATTCCCTGTCCCAGATGGTTTGCTGACTGTCATACTAGAATATTTTCATTTTCCACACAGATATTGAGCCCTCAGAGAACAGGTTTTGGAATGCTTCTTCCCATTGGCTCCCCTCTCCATGACAATACCTAGCATAGGGCTAGGCACATAGGAGGTTCAGGGAATAGGGAATGTAGGTTCTAGTATTAGGTACCACTTCTAGGGCACTTGTTATGTTCCAGGCACTGTGCTAAATACTTCGATGCACCAGTTCATTTAATTGTCATAGCAACACAATGAAAAAGGTACTAATATTATACCCATTTTATCAGTGACAACACTGAGGCTCAGAGAGGTGGAGTGACTTGCTCAAGGTCACACAGCTAGTCACTGATGAACCAGGGACTCAGATCCATATTTTGGAGGTGTTAAACATTACGCCTTCGCATTTTTATATTGTCATAGATTTCAGAAACCACGGGAAATACCACTTGTGGCCCACCTTTCTCTACACCTTAAACTGATAGAAGATGCCTTGAATGCTTTTAAGTGGATCAGAGAAAATTTTTCCTGCCATAGGATGAGCTCAGGGTAAAGGTCACACATACTGGAATAGGGAGCTGAAGTTTTGCTCAAGACTGAAAGGTTATTTCTGTACAAGGTACTAAGGCCGAAGTGTTGTATGGTTTTAAGGATTTAACCATTCATTCTTGTTTTCATTCAGAGGATTGCAAAGTAGAGCATGATGGCCCTTCATGAGAATCTCCCATTAACCAGAGACAGATTATGTTTTTAGAAGTATATTGTTTAATCTATTGAGATTTTCCAGCTATCTTTCTGTTATTGATTTCCAGTTTAATTCCACTTGGTCTAAAGTTCCATGTGAGCTTGAGATGGATGTGTATTGTGATGTTGTTGGATGAAGTGTTGTGTAGATGTCAATTAGATCCAATTGATTGACGGTGCTGTTCAGTTAAACTATGTCCTTACTGGTTTTGTGCCTCCTGGATCTGTCCATTTGTGATAGAAGGGAGCTAAAATCTCTAATTATTAACAGTGGTTTCATCTATTTCTCCTTGCAGTTCTATCAGTTTTTGCCTCATGTCTTTTGACGTTCTATTGTTAGGTGCATTACACATTAAGGATTGTCATGTCTTCTTGGAGAGTCATTCTATAATTATAGTTATATAAGATTCATTTTTCAGTCTGAAAGCAGTCATTGTTTATTAACTGGCCAATTTGCTGAAATAATGATGGTGGGTAGATACCTTAGTATATCCTTCTAATAAGCTGTTGATCTGGTCTTCCTTATTGCCAGCATCTGCACCTTCCACAAAATGAGTGATCTTTTTCTTCATTCCACCTCATGGAGAAGGTAATTTGAAGGGCCACTGGAAGTTTTTTGCTTCTTTGAAACACTTTACAGTAGTATAGATCTTGTGAATCAGATCCTCCATGCAGATGATGCCATATTTACCAAGAGATAGAGCAGTGTGTTATCTGTCAGGGAAATTTACTTTTTGTTCCTTTATACAATGCATCTCTTTACCCCTGTGTAATTTACTTGCTCTAAAGTCTACTTTGTCTGAAATTAATATAGTTGCTCCAGCTTTTTTATGATTAGTGTTCAGCATGGTGTATCTTTTTTTTTTCCATATCATTACTTTTAATCTATCTGTGTCTTTACATTTAAAATGGGTTTCTTGTAGACAGCACATAGTTGGGTCTGTCTTGTTTGTTTGTTTGTTTGTTTGTTTAGGGTCTGTTTTGTTTTCATCAACACTGATAGTCTTTGTCTTTTAACAGGTGTATTTAGACCATTCATGGTTAAAGCGATTACTGTTACAGATAGATTAATATTTGCCATCTTTTGGAGTGCCTGGGTGGCTCAGTCTTTAAGCCTTCGGCTCAGGGCATGATCCCGGAGTTCTGGGATCAAGCCCTGCATCGGGCTCCCTGCCCTGCCGAGAGCCTGCTTCTTCCTCTCCCACTCCCTCTGCTTGTGTTCCCTCTCTCGCTGGCTGTGTCTCTCTCTGTCAAATAAATAAGTAAAATCTTTAAAAAAGTATTTGCCATGTTTTTAACCATTTTCTATTTCCTGCTCTTTTTTTTTCCCTTCCTTCCTTCCTTCCTTCCTTCCTTCCTTCCTTCCTTCCTTCCTTCCTTCCTTTTTCTTTTTTTTCGGTCTTCTACTCTTTTTCTGTCTTCTGTGGTTTTAATTGAGTGTTTCATATGATCCCATTTTCTCTTGTCTTTTAGCATAACCATTATAGTTTTAATTTTCTTTTCTTAGCAGTTACCCTAAAGTGCGCAATATGCTTTTACAACTAATCCAAGTCCACTCTCAAAAAACACTGTACAGCTTCATGTGTAGTAGAAGTACCTCATGACAGAATATTCCCAATTCATCCCGCCTGTCTCTTATATAACATTGCTGTCATTAATTTCACTTATCAATAAGCTGTAGTCACTGAACATATTATTTCTGTTATTATTTTGAACAAACTGTTTTTGTTAGATCAATTAATTACAAAAGAAAAGAGTTTATTTTTACCTTAATCTATTCCTTCTCTAACACTCTTCCTTTCTTTATGTAGACCCAAGTATCTGAACTACACCATTTCCCTTCTCTCTGAAGAACTTCTTTTAACATTTACCTGTGCAAGGCAGGCCTACTGGCAACAATTCCCTCAATTTTTGTTTGGCTAATAAAGTCTCTCTATCTCTTTCACGTTGGAAAGACAATTTTGCTGTATACAGAATTCTAGGCTGGTAGTTTTTTGTTTTGTTTTCTTCAACACGTTAAATATTTCAGTTCACTCGTGTTTTGTTGCATGGTTTCTCAAGAGAAGTCCAGTGTAATTCTTATTCTTGTTCCTGTATAAGTAAAGTGATATTTTCCATGGGCTTTTTTTTAGAACGTTCTCTTTTATTGTCTGCAATTTGAATAAGATATGCCTATGTGTAGATTTTTTGGTAATTATCCTGCACGGTGTTCTCTGAGTTTCCTAGACCTGTGGTTTAGTGGCTGTCATTTATTTGGGAAATTCTGTACCCAGTATTCCTTCAAATATTTCTCTTTTTTTAATATTTTTTAAAGATTTTATTTATTTATTTGACAGAGAGAGAGACAGCCAGCGAGAGAGGGAACACAAGCAGGGGAAGTGGGAGAGGAAGAAGCAGGCTTCCAGCGGAGCATGGAGCCCGATGCAGGGCTCGATCCCAGGGACCTGGGATCACGCCCTGAGCCGAAGGCAGACGCTTAACGACTGAACCACCCAGGCGCCCCTCAAATATTTCTTCTGTTACGTTCTTTCTTCTCCTTCTGGTGTTCCCATTACACATATGTTAGACTTCTGTAATTGTACACAGTTTTTGGATATTCTCTTTTGTCTTATTTTGTTTTACGTTCTTTTTTCTCGTTGCTTTTCAGTTTGGGAAGTTTGTATTAACATGTCCTCAAGCTTATTGACTTGTTCTTTGTCCATGTTCAGTCTCCTAATGAGCCCACACCAAAGGCATTTGTCAATCCTGTTATAGTGTTTTATCTTTCTAGCATTTACTTTTGCTTTTCTTAGGGTATCCATCTCTGCTTGTGTTACTTGTCTGTTCTTGCATGTTACCCACTTTTCCCATTAGAGCCCTTAGCATATTAGTCATGGCCATTTTAAATTCCAGGTCTAATAATTTCTCTGCCGTATCAGTCTGTTCTGATGGTTGGTTCATCTTTTCTGACTGTGGTTTGTTTATTTGTTTGTTTGTTTTTCATTTTAGCATGGCTTGTAAGTTTTGACAAAAGCAGACATGATATATCACATAAAAAGACCTGAAGTAAATAGGCCTTTAGTGGGAGATTTTATGTTTATCTGGCCAGGAATTCGGTTGTGCTTGCTAGTTGCTGCAGTTGCATATGTCAGAGGCAAAGATTTCTTTTAGGGTCCTTGTTTTTGACTCCACTGTTGTCTTGGGTTTCTCGGGATATTCTTTCTTAAAGAGTCTAGGCTTCCAGTTCCATCAGCTGTAATCTCCTGTTGTTATACAGGAATGCAGTGCATGTGGTGATACTGTGTGGGGGAAGGAGAAGCGTTTCATAGTTCTATGCTCAGGTCTCAGTCTTTTAGGGCACCTATGCCCCTGGAATATGACCTCCACAAGTGCTCCCCAGCTTTTTCCTGACCTTAGTTGAGATGGGAAGGTTAGAAAAGTTTGGAGTTGGGTACATCCTTTCCCTTGCATTTAAGACTACAAAAGACGGCTCTCAATATTTCCCTTCCCCAGTTTGGTTACACTCTGGTAAAATACAAGTCAGTAGCCCTAGGTCCCGTGGGCTCTGTGGTTCAGAACTTCAAGGCACGTAGACTGTACTGCTCCAGGTCACTTGAACTTTATAATTCTAGAGTCCCAGAGTATTGTAGTTCAAAATACTGCTTCCGGAACTTTATGGATTCAGGCTCTAAACTCAAAATCTCTTTGGCTTATGGCTCCAGTATTCCTTCTTAAGGGTGCTCTGGTAGAAGGGCTACAATGTTTAAATCTAGATGGACCAGGACTCTGGTTTCTAAGCACTACAACGCCACTGCACTGTATTTTTCTGGCTTTGAAGTGAAATAAACAAAACAAGACAAAACAAACCAGTGGCCTCTGGAAGGTTCAGAGTCTAAATTGACTATGGTTTTCTTTTTATTTGTTGACTCAGGTTTTATGACACCAGAATTCTCCAGCTTGAAGGTTCTATGACTCTGGGCCCCTTGGCGATCTGAAGTGTTGTGGTTAAGGCTCTTGATGATCACAGCCCCATTGTCCAATGTTTCAATGTTCTCAGCGTTCTGTGGTTTCAGGTCTACACGGATCCTGAGGTGCAAGGTACCAGGACACTAAGGTAAGCCTTGGCCTATAAGATCCAAGAGTGATGGGAGGTAGAGTCTCTAGTCCCAGGGACCACCGTTCCCGCACACTCTGCTTTCTGAGCCTTCTAAAACAAGAGCTATGAAAGGTCTGCAGGGTCCTCGTTATCTGCTTCATGGTGGTGCCAAACATAGAGCTGCTCACATCAATAACGAATACCACGTTTCTCTTGACAGGTGAGAGGCCTCCGGGGACAAAGTAATGAATAAAATAGCGCTCATAAGTCTGGACAAAAAGAAGTGAAACCAACAAGAACGGTGAAAGGCAGTCTAGACCAGGTCCCGTCTTACTCTCTGACATAACACCCTGCTTTTTTCCTTCCCAGGCCTTATCTCTGTTTCTAGTTAAATAGGCATCTGCGCGATTGTTTGTTTCAATGTCCATCTCCTCCACCAGAACTGCGTCTCTGCTGTTCAGGCTGTCAGCCCAGGGCCTGCCCCAGAGCCGTGGAGTAAATGAGACTGGCTTGTGGCCCAAGGCTCCAAGGATCAGGATCTCTGTAATATGTGAGTTCCTGTCCATGAGAGCTGACTTGCACAGTCTTGAGGGCCCCTGGGGACAATTGCCTGGGCTCCAGGAATTGTAAGTATTGTTTTAACCTCCCTCTATAGAGTGAGCCAGGAGCCCAGCTCCATTGCAGCCAGGGGCTGGGAGTTTGCAGGGCCTCCCTCTCCTCCTCAAGCCTCCTTTCTGCTGTTGCTGGGCAGAGTAGTCAGGGAAGGAGGGAGCAGGGGCTGAGTGAGCTGTTTGTTCAGAAGGGATTGGTTAGACCAGGTGCAGATGCCTTGGGCTGCCAGGGATGTGATTGGCTGCTGACCCCCTTCCCCCACTCCATCTCCCCTCTGCAGAGCCTGGGGGCTGGAACAGCTGAGGGAAGTGGAGGGGGGAGGTGGGAGGGCCCCCCAGGACCAGTGTCAGCTCAGCCTAGGGAAGTATGGGCTTGCTGAGGGTCTGTGCTGCTCAGTAGCCTGAAGTAAGCTCTGCCTTGGGACAGCCAGCTTTATTCTCCTCTCTGTCATTAAGGTGCTCTCTGTTCACAAGGCTGGACACACTATCTCCTCCTCTCTCAGGGGGGAGGGAGGGTAAGGGAGGACATCTTACTCTTTCCCTCCACTCCAGCCTTTGAATTAATTCACAAGTGCATGTGAGGGCTCTGTCTCCACTCTCTCTTGGCACTCTACAGCAGTTCTCAAAGGCCTCGGTCGTCCATCCTGCAACTGCCCAAGCCCAAGGCAGAGCCCAGCTGCCCTCCTATTCCTCCCATAACCCGGGCAGGTGAGAGTTTCCGGAAAAATCACATTCCTATCTCTTCATCGTCCCAGGCTCCCTGGTGGCTTCGCACCTCACATCCTATAAGCCAGAGGCATGACTCAGGTCACCAACCTCTCACGCTCTCCTCAGCTGCCATGCCACCTCACTTTCAGGAAATGTTTCCTTCCCTTCCTAATGAAGAAAATTAAGGGCACCAGGCCATGTCCCTTGGACTGCCCACCCCACCCTTGCACAGGGTTCACACACCCGTACACCTCTTCCTCTGTTAAGGAAAAAATTTAGCTCTGTCCTGGACCCCATGCACTCCCAGCCTCCAGCACCTCCTCCACTAGTCAGACTCCTTCTCTCCAACCTGCCCCACACATGTTACTGGGTCTTCTTTGGGATGTGGAAAGTGCTGTGTTTATTCCATCCGCTAAGACAATCCCCATTGATCCCAATCCCAACAAAACTCAGACCATCTTCTCTCCTCCTTGCAGCATGCCAAGGTAATGAAGTCATCACCTACAGTGGTCTTCTCACCTCCAGTTTATTCCTCTCCACACCACAGACTGGCTTCAGCCCCCACCACACACTGACTCTTCTCTCACTAAAGGCAACAATAACTCGTTGGTTTCCCAACTCAGTGGGTATATTTTGATTCTTATTGGATTGCATCTCCCTGGTGTATTTCACAATTGGCGATCACTTTTGGTCCCAAGAAGAACCTCTGTCTTGGGAATCTGATATGGCAAACTCTCCTTATTCTCCTACCAGCTGTCTGGCCCATTTGATTCAGCCCTTTCTTGAGCTCCATTTTCTCCCCCTGTCCCTTAAACAGTGCTTCCTGATATTTTTTCAGTCATGGCATGCAAAGAAGATGATTATGCTTGTGTAGCACAATGGAGGGAAGTGGTGGGGATATAGAGCTCTGAGCAGACTGCTGGCAGCTGGAGGGGCTGGACACCCTGAGGGTTGAGGAGATCAATGGCTGCTGGACTGGGAAGCCATGCCCTAGTGATTGCCATCCCGAATCTGCTCTTCTGGCTCAACGCATTCTCCCTGGGTCACTTCCCTAGCTCTGGTACTTTCAGTCCCTGAATCTCCATGGTGACCCAATACTTCTTTCTCCAGTCCAATGCTCTCCACTCTTCCCCCTCCACAACTGCATACCTAATCACTGTTGGATACATTCCCTTGGATGTCTGAAGATGCCTCCAATGTATTTTGCCCAAACAATAAATTCGTACATTTCCCCCATCCTGCCCTTGTGTGCCTTTGTCATTTACAGACGCTATCATCCACATGGTCACTCCAGATACAAACCTGGGTGTCACCCCTGAATCTTCCTGTGCCCCTCAATCCCCACATCCAGCCAGCCACCAGTTCCTGCTGGATATATCTCAGGCCCACCCCTCTTCTCCATCCCAAACTAACAAAACCCAAATTCAAGACTTCTTTCTCTTTGGTTCTGCTGCTTCTATCGTGGCCCCTCTGATCCATGCCTTTTTGCAGCAGGTGCTCTGTCGGGTCTTTCTAAACTCACACCCCATAATGTCATTCCTTCTCATGGCTCCCTTGTCAGCTTCAAGACATATTCCATGTTCCTTATCATGCCCCTGCAGCACTCGTAGCCCTCGGTCTCACCTCTTACCATTTCTTGTGCCTCAAATCAATGCTCCAGGAACTCCAACCTACTTGAGGCTCCCTAAACACCCCTGGATATTTCTGGCCTTCGTTCTCTGTATCATGCAACTCCCAGATGGCTAAAATGTCTTTCCCTTTTCATAGCCTCTTTCCCAACTTGGTACACTTTTTTTGGTATTCTTTAACCCAGGTCAGTCTTCACTTCTTCCAGGAAGCCCTCCCTGACCACCTTCTCCCCTCATGATGGCATCCATCCCAGCTTGTGTTGTCATTGAAAGAGCACTTCTCATCTTGTGTCTCTCTCTGTGTGTGTTTCACCCAGAGACAGTGAATAGGATCTGTGTGTGATTCACTTCAGGGTTCCCAGCATCAGCCAGCTGTGGGCATGAAGCAGATTAGGTACCCAGGGAGTCCCAACTGAATGAATGAAGGGGTGGATGTGCTGGACTCTGAAAGATGGGCATACTCAAGCAGGAATGGGAGGTCAATTATGGGGTTCTTGGTAGGGGATGCAGCAGTCAGGGCACACAGTAAATGGGAGTATCTGCCTTGCTATTTAGTGCCTAATTCCATCTGCTCTAATTATATTTCTGTTCCAGGCAATGGTCAAAAAGGTAAAGAACGAGGAAGCAGACAAATACCTCGATTAACACAACCCACATGATAGAACACCAGGTTAAGGCCCCTCCTGCCACCTACTGGCAGGGTACCCTCAGCTCCTGTTTTGAGAGGGAGAATTATTTTATTCCCCCTACACTACAGGCTGTACCATACCTCTGTGCCTCTGCACATACCGTCCCCCACTCTCTCTGCGTGCTATTCCCTTCACACTATCGACCCAGGCAGAGGTAGAGTCTATTCATATTTTCCCAGGCTGATTTAAAGGCCAACTCCTTTAGGAAGGCTTTCCTGGAACCCTCCTCAGTGGTATCTGCGCATAACCCATTACAGATTTATGCGCAGCAATTTGAACCTCTTATGACTGCCACAGCTCTATGCATCCAGCTGCTTAGGGACTGGGATGTTCCAGAGGAAGACTAGAGGTTGTGTCCACCTCATTTCTGAGTTCCCAGAGTCAATGAGGACAGGACTGGGCTAGAGTAGCTCTAGTTTGGTGGTGATGTATCCAACGTATGAATGAATGAGTAAATATGTGCATGGGGAGAGGTGATGCCAAAGCACTATATTAGCCCAGAGCAGACGGAGGAATTGTCAGTGGGCTGGGGTCAACAGAGACGTGGCGTTCGAGCAAGGTCTTCAAGGACGAGGACCAGTGGAGAAAGGAGGGAGAAGACATTCCCAGGGCAAGCAGATAGTATGAGCAAATGCTCAAACACAAATGAGCGGCAAATCCAGGTGTTTTTGAAGAAAGGCATGTGGTGTGGTGTGGTGAGGTGTGGTGTGGTGTGGTGTGGTGTGCTGTGCTGTGGTGTGCTGTGGTGTGGTGTGCTGTGGGGCAGCTGGAGGGTGGTTTGTGTGCTGCAGGTGGTGAGAGGTATGGCAGGAAAGGAAGGCTGGGACCAGACATCACAGGCTGCTAGCCAATCGTTGTTGTCAAGCCAAGGGTCTGACCCTCTGGCAGAGCACAGGATCTCTGCATATTCTTCACGAATATATGAGCTCAGAATTAAGGGCTCCCTGTTTAGGCAGATGGCTCAGGTGAGGCAAAAAGAATTTTTAAAACTTAGAGATGGCAAGAAAGTGCGAGGGAACATGAGAGTATCAGAGCTGCAGGAAGTGTGAGAGCCCCATGAGTGTGAGAGACCAGTTACTGGCCAGTGGTTCACTTTCCAAAAGGACTGGTTAAGAGTGGGCTATAACTTGATGCAATTAAGAATGGATTCATTTTGGGGTGCCTGTGTGGCTCAGCAGGTTAAGCATCTGCCTACAGCTCAGGTCATGATCCCAGGGTCCTGGGATGGAGCCCTGTGTTGGGCTCCCTGCTCAGTGGGGAGTCTGCTTCTCCCTCCGCCTCTCCTTCTGTTTCTCCCTCTACCCTTACCCCCCGCCCCTGCTCCTGTGCTCATTCTCTCTCTCTCTCTCTCTCTCTCTCTCTCTCTCTCTCAAATAAATATAATCTTAAAAAAAAAGGAATGTGTTCATTTGGAGTTTCATCCGATTTATACGGTTCCAGGTCTCCAACACTTAGAGGAAGCACATGTGTCTCCTATGCTGTGAAGTCTTGTGTCCCTATACATCATTCTGTCCGTGTTCACTTGTCCTCACTGATCTCTAGGGAAAAACAGATGAGCAACTTGCAGAAACCAGATTACTGGCCAGACCTGTCTGACTCCAGAGCCCATACTCTTTCCATTCCCCCGGCCCCCTCACCTGCACGTCTCCAGTGATGCCCTCCATGACTACATTGTGCTGGACTACAAAGTGGGCCATGATGCCCGAGCTGGAGAAGGCAGGCTGGTCTTGCAGCGTTGGGCAGCGTTCAGACACAGGTCTCTCCCCTCTCAGTCCTGGTGGATGGGGGCGAGTCAGCCTCACCTGTATGGGTGGGGAGAGTTGAGGTGGGTGGCATGGAGGGCTCACCAGGCAGACATCCAGGAAAGGGAATGTCAAAAGGAGCAATATCTGAGCATGGGGAAAAGCAAACCCTGCACCACTTGCTGCTCCTGCTGTTTACAGCACCCTTCCACTTGCCCCAATGCTATAATCCTCTCCAAATCCCACAACCAGCTCCTCCTGCTGTGCCTCTTCCAGCAGGCCCAGGCTGACAGACCCAGCCCTCCCCACAGCTCCCAGGCTCTGGAAGTCTGACCCTCACCCACAACCTCGCCCTGGCTCACTTGCCATCCATCCCTGGGCCCAGTCTCCGGAGGAGTGTCATGTCCCCTGGTAGACCAGGGGCCTGGGTCTCCTCCCACAGAGGCTGTGTGGTGTGTGCTGTGGAGAGAGACAAACACAGAAACAAGGCCTAGGCCCCTCCCATGCCCCTTACTGCTGTGGGAAATTGCAGTCTAGCAAGGTTCCCCTCTGGGATAGAATTTCATGTGTTTTCTTCCCCCTCTGCCTTCTAAGTCTCAGAATCACGTGTGTGAATAAGGCTTTTAGCGCCTCATGAATTCACAGATGATTTTCTGGTCCCGGATGTTTGCCGAGTAGGCCACAAGATCAACTCTTCTGGAATTTCAGCCCAAGACGAATGTCCATTTAGACATGTCTCTGTGCCTCCTTTTTTCCAGAAAATGGAACCTTGGGAATTCTGCTTCCCCCCTCCTTCCGGCTACAGCTGTCAGGAAGCTTAGGGGCAAACTGAGCCCCCATACTCTCTGAGGCGCCTGCTTACATACATTCCCTTGGCTTCCTTCCTTTCAGAGGTCTTTGTTCTGTTTTTTCCCCACAGGATTGGCTCTACCCTCTGTTTTAACCTTTAAGGAGAAGGGGGAGGGAGCTGCCATTTATAGCTTAGGGCTTAAGAGTGCAGGCTGCAAGGACTCAGATGCTGCCTGTGGGCCCCTGGACAAGTTATTCACACTCTCTAAGCCTCAGTCTCCTCATCCATAGCACAGGAATGATAATAGCTCCTATCTCGTAGACAGTTTGTCTGTGGGGATTAAATGAGACCATTAATGTAAAGCATTTGGAACCATACTTGGTTCTTAGTAAGTGCTCAATAACGCCAGCAATTACAGTTATCATCACATCTTCATGAGACTCTGCACCAGTGATTTGTAAGAAAGAATTTTCTCAAATTCTCACAATGGTCCTGGGCTGTAGATGGCATCTCCCCATTGTACTGGTGGGAAAAGTGAAGCGGAGCAATTGAGTGATTTGCCTGTGGTCCCACCTTAGGAAAAGGTCAAAGCTGGGATTTGAACCCAGGGTTGTGTCTGTCTCTCTCCTTTATGCATGTACACCACCCTGCCTCTCTGGGTCAGCAGGCTCAAATGAGGCAAGACCTCCAAGCTACACAGCTTGGTGTGGGTGGCCACATGGCATGAGTGATTTCTCTGTGCCTGTCCCTTCATCTCTCAGAGGAAGTGGGTAGGCCAACTCAGTGGTTCTGCAATCTGGCTGGATATCAAATTCACCTGCGAATGGGTTAAAAACCATAGATTCCCGGGCCCCTCCCCAACCTACTGAAGCAGAATCCAGAAGGCTGGGGTCCAGGAATCTGTATTTTTTTTAGGATTTTATTAATTAATTAATTAATTTATTTATTTATTTATTTATTTATTTGACAGAGGGAGAGGCAGTAAGAGAGGGAACACAAGCAGGAGAACCGGGAGAGGGAGAAGCAGGCTTCCCACTGAGCAGGGGCTCAATCCCAGGACCCTGGGACCAAGACCTAACAACTGACCCACCCAGGTGCCTGGAATCTGTATTTCTAACAGCTCACACAGTGATTCTGATGTAGCCAGTCTGGCCTTCAAACATCTATAGATGAAATTTAAAGCGAGGCTGGCAGCCAGGACAGCTCTCTGGCCTGCAGAGCCTGAGATGGTATCCTCAAGGGCAGCCTGCACTTCACTCTGTCTTCCCATTGCCCTTGCATTCTCAGTGGTCATGTGAAGAAAGCAACTGTGGCTTCCCCCATCCTTGGTGGAAAAAAATACAGAAGTTTATAGATCAACCTACTCTGTCATTCCCTCATTCACAGTTACTGATACATTCATGCATTTATTCACATTACATTAATCTACTCCATCCTTTACTCACACATTCGTACATTCCATTTTTCATTCACATTCTCTCTGTGTCAATCAGAATGATGTCAAAAACAGATGGCACACTCAATGGGTAACTGCAGATAAATTAGTGAAGACATAATTTTCAGATATGGGCAGGGATAGGGAACTCACAAGGGATGGTCAGCTACCCAAGGACTAATTAGCTGAAAGCCATTTCCACTCCAAAAATTGAAGGATCAAAGGAATAGGTTATAAGAAAGTGGTGAGATTTATAAATGGAACCAAGTACAGTTCCAAATATTTACATTAATGGTCTCATTTAATCCCCCCAATGTGTTGCCCACAGGAGTTTATGTCCATGGTTAGGGAACTCAGACAAGGCCAAAAGACAACTCAGTAGATACGACTACATGGGAATAAATACCTTAAACTCTCTGATCATGTCCATTTCATGCCAGTGTGTCTTGTTTGCAGAACAAGGGAGCCCAGAGGATGCAATCAAGAAAAGTCATTATCTTGGGGCACAGAATGGGATAGACATGACTCAAGCGGAGCAAATGGGGAATGATGAAGAGAGCCCAGCACGATCATCTCTTGAGCTACTTTTTTTCCTGCTTGGGGAGTCCCAGTCATCTGTCCTACCTCAAGATTTTCAATGTAGGCACACATCACCTGGTGAACTGGGTGCAGGACCACATCCAGTGCCACAGTCTACTATCTTAGGAACATCCAAGTTACACCGACTCCATCACTTATGCCAGCATGGTAAGAGAGAAGTCAACCTCAGAGGCTGCATCGGAGGTGACTCTGGCTTCTCAGCTCAGGGCAAGCAGGTAGGAAGGGCCCCATGCACTCCAAGGCATTGGCTGAGCTGGCCCAGGTGGGCTGTGGGTGGGTGGTACAACCACTGCCTGGGTCCTGAGGATGAGGGGACTCAGTGAAAGGGTAAAAGCAGGTTCTGGTCATACCCACTCTTCCACCCAATCAGCCACTCAGTCTTGACCCATCCTCGAATGGCTTCCATGTGTTAACAGCACCTGCACGTCAGTTAGCTTAGTCTTGGCACTTCAGGCCTGCCCAGATCTGGCTGCTTCTCCAGCCCCATTATAGTGAGCACCCTTCGCCCCTGCCTGCCTGGTTCCCCTCCTCTCTCTCACAACTCTGTGCCTTTGCTTGTACAGTTTTTCCCACCTAGGCCTCTCTCCTCTGTCAGCTGGTGACCATCACATGCCCTGACAGCTGCCCTGATGTGCCCCATCCTTGAATTTATTTTCTCCCTTACTCAGGGCTGATGTCACAGCCCCTCACCTCCACCTCAGGCCATCCCGCTGTCAGCATTTGTCCCCCACCAGTTACTGCTCTTTCCTGCCCTCTCTCCCCCACCCCTTTCCAGGGCCCAGCTCCTGCTCCATGGTTTGGTCTAGGAAGCCCTCCCCTGTCCTCTCCTACCCTCCTAGGCAGGTCACCATGCCCTGGGCTCTACCTCTCCCGGTTCTGGCCCATCTCTGACTGTGGCATTATTCTCTTCTCTCTAGCCAAGCATAGTAACCTGCATATTACAGGTATAAAATAAAATAAAGATACACATTTCCCTGTGTGTTTGGCCCTGTGCCTGGGCTTGTTAACACAGGTATTGTTCTTGCTGGGAGGATGGCTTGGGTAGAACAAATGGAGGGAGTGCTCTCTTTTATTAGGCACCTGTGCACAGTCACAGCACCATCTGCTTCCACATGTGTGGCCTCATTCAATCTTCACAACAGCTCTGTGGGGTGGACATTACCATTAACAGTTAATGAAACCTGAGGAAGCTGAGACTCATGGAAAAGAAAAGAACAGCCCTAGGCCATTCAGCCAGTAAAAAGAGCCAGGATTAAGAACCAAGCTTTCCTGTCTGCCCCTCAGCATCCCCACTGTAGAGGTGGTAGTGTCCTAGGCAAGGCATTGCACTGGAAGGCCCAGTCCTCTTGGCTCCCTTTCTGTTACCTTCAGACTGGCAGGCTCCCCTTAAGGTGGACACAGACCCTTGACTTCCACCCATCTTACTCCTCAGAGCAGAGTAGAGGGTATTGGTGGCATCACTCCTGCCCCACGGCACCACCTGCAGCCAGGGGTCTCTTGGTTGGGGCCAGGTATGGCCCTCCCCACACAGTTCAATGCCCAGTTTGGACACATGGCTATCTCCACAATGCACACTGCCCTCACACACAAACATGTGTGCATGTACATGTAAATGCCCGGCACCTACCTTCATGCTTATGGGCACAGTACACCATGCAGTTTACAAAGCACTTTCCCATCGACTGTCACCTATAATCAATCACAGAGGACGTCACCTACTGTGTATCAGGGAGCACTCTGGGTGCTTCTCATCCACTATCTAATGTGATGCTCACAAAGGGCTGTGTGAGCTAATGCTGTTCACATCTTACAGACAGGAGATACAAAGCCAGATAGAAGTGGGGTTGTGTCCCAGTTCACACAGGGACCATTTAAAGAAGGGGGAATGAACCATGAGAGACTATGGACTCTGGGAAACAAACTGAGGGCTTCAGAGGGGAAGGGGGTAGGGGATTGGGATAGGCTGGTGATGGGTATTAAGGAGGGCACGTATTGCATGGTGCACTGGGTGTTATACGCAAGTAATGAATCATGGAACTTTACATCAAAAACTTGGGATGTACTGTATGGTGACTAACATAATATAATAAAAATATTATTATAAAAAAATTAAAAAATAAAGAAGCTAGGGGAGTTTAAACCCTGTTGCCTACCTTCCAATCTAGGGCTCTTTCCACCAGAGCACACTGACTGCTGACTCATAATCCATTACTAGAATGTGTGTACACAATGCCTATATTTAGACATATATGTGTGTGCTTGTGTCTATGCATTTGTGCAGATGTCCATTACACACCATCTGCGACTAATAACATGCCTTTGCAAAAGAAGAGTGAATCACTTGTTCATTTGGGCTCTCACAGCTCTTTATGGTTCCTCTTGGTGCTGTCATTGTTTCCCTCACTGGACTGGTTGTGTCTTGAGAACAGGACTCTCTGGGACCATGAATACCATGAATACTGTAGTTCCTAATGCATGTTTGTTTAATAAACAAGTAAATGTCTGAGTGAGTTGAGTGAGTGTCTGTGACAGATTGGAATGCTGTATGGAGCCTCTGATAAGCCCCAACTGGAGAATCAAAACACAAGCCTCTGAAGTTTTGAAGCAAAAGTCATGCACTTTGTCAAATAACTACTCTCCTTTTAAGAAACACCTCCTGGCACCTGATGACTAATTTAACAAAGTTAAATTACTGGCCGTGGTAGAGTTTGAATACCTAACCATGGGATTTCAAGTGACCATGCAAACTGAGCAGCCCATCCTGGGCTTGGTGCCAACTGATCCACCAAGCCAAAAAGTTGGGCAGGCAATAACAACATTCCAACACCAAAGGACAGTGGTATAAACAAAACCGGTCTGGAGAAGGTCTTGAAAGAAAAAATGAGTTAAAGGAGGCTCACACTCCCATTAACACCTACCCCTGCCACACTGCTTGCTCTCTGTTATTTCAGACCTAGATCTCTGTAGGTAGTTCCCAATAACCAGCTTACTGAAGAAGAAAAAACCCAGGAGCATGGTTTGCAGGTGCTGCTACTTGATAAGGTGGAACTAGGTGGAAGTTGACAGCTGTGGTGTTAATAGCCCCACTCAGGTGTGACCCCGATGGGAAGTAAGGAAGCAAAATTCTCTTAGAAGGCAAAACTCAGGGCCATACATCTGGTTGATCTCTTTACCCAGAAAGTGACCTGACCAGGCACACAATCAATATCAACTAATACTCTGGCCAGATGGTCCAAGACTGGGAAGGAACAAGACTGTAGAACTGATAGCAATAACAATAATGCAACAAAATACTTAGTGCTGAACCTAGGCTAGTTTCAGTAACAAAGACTATTACCATCCTCCTTATTTCCTTCTTTGCTCTGTGTGTGTGTGTATGTGTGTGTGTTTAGTTTATTTCCATCCTCTTCATCTTTGCCCCATTGTAGAATATAGCGTGTGCATGGTGGCTCAACATACAATTTAGTTCGTAGCTTGTAGCATATCTAGAAAGGGTTGCAAGGTAACTAGAATAGGAAAGGCTATCACCCAAAATTACTGGGCTTGGAGCTGGAAATAGTGGGTAAGATTTGCTGTAATCTTTTGGAGAAGGGGTGAGTGGTAGTTATACATGGGTTAGTAGCATTATGTTGAACCAAGGCATTTTTGAAAGTGTAAGTCTGGGGAGAAGTTCGCTATCCATTTTGTTTTCACAAATGCTTGATCTCTAGTAGATATTTCTTGTTCTCTCTCTCTCTCTCTCTCTCCCCTCACCCCTCTTTCTTGGGTATCCAGCATTCATTCTACCTTGTTTTATTCATTCCAAAGGAAATATTATTCGAGGGCTTGCATTTTCAACGTGGGGGTGTTGGTGGATGGGGTGGTGGGTAATCACCCCCAAAGGGGTGAAAATTGGCTCTTGGGGAGGCAAAAATAATCAGCAATTATGCTAGTTTGTGGCCCTCTAAGGCTCAAGCCTACCTGATAAAAATCTTATTCCTTAGTTTTTAATTTCTCTTACTGGATTTTCTTGGCTATCACATGAGCAGCAATGCTGAGGTCACAGAAGATACACCAAATGTATGCAAGGTCAGTGTTACAAAATCTTGGAGAATAGATGGCTGTGACTGGAGGACTTTCAATCCATTGCTCCACTGCAGTCATATAGTGAGAACTGGCCTGCATGTGCCTGTTGCTGACTGCCATTGACTGCCTTTGATCCTCAGTGCCTTCGTGTTATTTGGGCTTTGAGAATTAAATTAAAATAGTTTCTATTTAATTCTACAGAAGTTATTCATTCCATCATTACTTATGTCAAGTACTGAAAAGAAAAACTGCTAATACCTGAATGAATATCTAGCAGCTACTTATTTTATCATATTAAGAAACACTTAAAAATTAAGTTCACTAAAAATAGTTTTAAATTAATTTAAATTTCCAATTGTTTTACTTTTTCTTGAAAAATGTGAATAACTTTTTAAAAAATGTATTACACTGCTATCATATCTGTTATAAAAATGGCTGAAAAAATAAAAATAAAAATGGCTAATTTCCAGGGGCATCTGGCTGGCTATGTTGGTAGAATATGTGACTCTTGATCTCAGGGTCATGAGTTCAAACCTCACATTGGGTGTGGTGACTACTTAAAATAAATGGTTAATTTTCATATGTAATTTGATACATTACAATGTAAATTACATTATAATGTGAATAAATTGCATTTAAAGTTTTCAGCAAATAGGGATACTTGGGTGGCTCAGTTAAGCATCTGCCTTAGGCTCAGGTCATGATCCCAGGGTCCTGGGATCGAATCCCGCATTGGGCTCCTTACTCAGCAGGGAGCCTGCTTCTCCCTCTCCCTCTGTCTGCTGCTCCCCCTGCTTGTGTACACTCTCTCTCGTTCTGACAAATAAATAAATAAAAATCTTTAAAAAAATGTTTTAAAAAGTTGTTCAAATAGTTATCAAGTTAAATATTAATAGCTTTAATGATTTTTAAACTAACTTTTAACTTAAACATTTTAGTCATCACTAACCCAGTATTTAATAAAAATATATATATGTATAAAGCACAAATATACAGTTATTAAATACATATACAGTATATCTGTGGTATTGAAATTTCATGGGTTGGAGCAATAGCAATTAGGACGGAAAAGGCTTCTAAAGGAGTGATAATGAAAAATAGGTGGAGAACAATAGCTAAATTGTGGAAGGAGCCAAGATGCCCTTCAACAGATGACTGGATAAAGAATATGTGGCCCATATATACAATGGAATATTACTCAGCCATCAGAAAGAACGATTACCCAACATTTGCAGCAACACAGACGGGACTGGAGGAGAAAGGACCTAGAGAGAAAGACAATTATCATATGGTTTCACTCATTTATGGAACATAAGAAATAGCAGGGAGATCAGTAGGAGAAGGAAGGGAAGAATGAAGAGGGGGTAAACAGAAGAGGGAATGAACCATGAGAAACTATGGACTCTTGGAAACAAACTGAGGGCTTCACAGAGGAGGGGGTTGGGGGATTAGGATAGGCCGGTGATGGGTATTAAGGAGGACACGTATTGCATGGTGCACTGGTTGTTATATGCAAGTAATGAATCATGGAACTTTACATCAAAAACTTGGGATGTACTGTATGGTGACTAACATAACATTACAAAAAATTAAAAAAAAAATAGGTGGAGTAACTGCTCTAGGAGCTCTTCCATCTCCTAGTCAAGGGGAAGACATACAGTATAATCTAAAATTATTTGGAATTTAATATATACTTAAAGAAAGAATGAAAATTGTGGGGAATCACTCATTGTAGTAATGGCCTCCAAGCTGACAATTGGCAAAAACATGAACTGGAGTCTATCGCCATTTTCTCTTCCCAGTTCTGGCCATTACCCACTTGCCTGGAACCAGACTTCATTTCTTCCTCCCCTGTCCTACATGCCTTCAGTCCTTATATTTGAGGAGGAATAAGCCAACCCCTTGTCCTCTCAAATTCTAGGCCTTGCATGAAGGGAGAAGAGGTAGAGACCCCTGCAAGCCAAGTGGTCTGCAGAGGGAAGTGGAAAGGGCAGAGTTCTCCCATGACTATTATACACTCTTATCTCTATCAAGCACTTTTAACTCAATTATTAGAATTACAATCCCCAAATTCCTTGCCAGCCCCCATCACCTGCCCATTCCATTTTCAGATGGACATCGTCTGAGAATCTGAGGAGGGCCCTGGACACAGTACCCATCCACTAAAGAGCCCTTCCTAAGCCTAAGCTGTCCCTGACCTTGTCTACCTCTTCCAGGTACTACCCAGCCCCTGAGGAAACCATACTTTATGCAATCAATGGAAGAACCTCTGCTTCCAGTGAAGAGCACCTCCACAGCAAAAGCAAGTCTCAATTCATGGCCATAGGCAAGAAGCTGCCTTGCTTTAAATGGAAGTTGGTTTTTGGTTTTTTGGGTTTTTTTTTTTTTTTTGAAATTGTTCTTTTATTGCTTAGTCTACAGGAGGGAAGAGGCAGCCATTACTAGGTCCTTCATAAGATTCTGTCCCAGTGATTAGGGGTCTGAGGTATTGGGTGATTAGATGGCGGGGGCTTCCTGGAGAGAAAGGTCCAGGGAAATACTCCCCCAAATTGGGTGAAGGTGGATCTCTGATTGCCTGAGGGCCCTATGCCTTGGTGGGGAGTGTAGCTGAAAGGACACCTTCAGTCACACAAGTGTACTTTGGCACCTGGTTCCAAATGTTCCTCTCTACCCCAACTCCTGGCACCATCCCTGGTGATTTCACTGTCCACATGGATAACCCAACCAATACCCTGGTACCCCAGGCTATTGACCCCTCATCTCCAGAAAATGCCATCTTCTCTCCCCTTCAAGCACCCAATCCTCGGACCTTACATCAGAGTTCTCTCTGCTCTGTCTTCTTAAATACAATCATCCCACTGTCTGACCATATGACTAGTCCCCTAGATCATCTCTCCAGTTCTCTCAATACCCTTCCCAGATACCTAGAACACTGCCATAGAGCAGGTACTTAGTATATTTACTTAACATTCTGCCCTGTTCACAGACTTCAGAGACTCCTGCCCATAAACTCCTACACTGTCTTCCGGTTCATCACACAATTTCCTCATCTGCTTCCCCAAGCCTGCCTGGGTCCCATGATCCATCTCTTCCACCATTCTGTGTATCTACCAGGTCAGACACTATTCACACAGTAATGAAGACAAAGACCCACATACTCACTGCCCTTGATCTTATGTCCTTATTCCAGAACCAAAACCTTGGGATAAATTAACTCATCTTGATTCTAAGATTGCTGAGCACCTTGCCATGGGGAAAGGTCTCCCAAAAATCATGAGCTCCATCCTCTATTGGAGCCTCCTCTCTGCCTGACATCTTCCACAATCCCCTTTCCAAGTCCTTTCTGGACAGTCCCTTCTCTCAGGCCTTACCCTCCCACCTCCTCAGGGCTATATGGGTCAGTCTTTAACATCTTCCTCTTTATTGGCTTCTGCCTGCTCAAGCCTCTCTCTCCTTTCCCAAGAAAATCCTCACTTATTCCCGTATCTCCCTTTACCTACCTCTTTCTCCTCCCTTTCTCATCCAAATTTCTCAAAAAGAGAGCCTATATTTGATGTCATGTCCTCTACCTCTGCTTTCTGCTTGACTTGCCTACCTCAGGGCTCTTCTTCAAAGTGTAGTCCTCTGTGCTTAGAATCTTCATGACTCCCCACCCCACCGCAATCCTGCCTACATTGCAGACTAGAGATGCAGCTCAAGCTATCCCAGAGAGATGCTAACCTTGCTCCCCTGAATCCAGTAAACACAGATTGAGGTGGAAACTCTCCCAATTTATTTTTAAATGTGATACCAAAATATGACAGCCCACCAAAAAAAAGAGCAATAAACTCAGAAATGGCAAATAGATTTAATGTAGAATATCAACTTCAATTGATTGATAGTGGCTGCCTAGAGTGCTGTGTTGAGTACGTTTCTGAAGATGCACCCCGGCTTGAAGAGAAAGACTGCTGAGATTAGGAATATCTGAAAACACAAAACAAAAGAAATGCAAAAAGTCAACTGATAGCCACCAAAAGGGAAGGAATAAAATGCCAATAGCAGGGTTTTCCCACATGCTCCACATGGTCCTGCAACCTTGGCCTTCCTATAACCAGCCAGCTCCTCATCCCAACCCCACACGCCCTGGCTGTCCCAGCCCAGTCTAAGTAGATACCTGAATTCTCACTTATAGGAGAAACCACAGGCACCAGAGCTGCCACTGGTGCTGGCACCAGCTCCACTGAGGCCCGCGAAGAGCCCAAACGTGAGAGTGGCAGTCAGGCTGGCACTGGCACCGAAGCCACCACTGGCACTGGCACTAGCACCGGAGCTAGCACCACCACTCTCTTGGGCTTTGGCTTTAGCTTCAGCTCCCGCCTGGATCCGAGCTTTGGCCCAGGGTCCAATATCAGCTTCGTCCCAGTTGCAGGGCCCAGCAGCATTTTCAGAGCCAAGCCCAATGCCCATTCGAGCTCTGATCTCAGCTCTCGCCTTGGCTTCAGCTGCAGCCTCAGCAGCAGCCTTCATATCTGCTTCCATTGCTTCTCGGTACTGAGCTGCCCATTCCTTGGGATCCTTCTTTTGTACCTGAAACAGAAATTACCACCATCAGAAGGATCAGAATCCAAGCCCTGAGCCCCTAACTGTATGATTCTTGTTGAGTATGCTAGGCACCATGCTGCATGCTCTACACAATAATAACCATATAATAAATACTACTAGTAGTTATGTACTTAACGTTCCATCCCTGCTTTGACACCTACTAGCTCTGGGACCTTGGACATGTCACCTAACAACCTCTCTCAGCCTGATTTTTCTAATCTGGTATAGGGTAATGACATGTCAGTTGTACAAATTAAACGATTCAGATAAACATCTGGCACAGTAACAGGGGCTTCAAAATCTTCACATATGAACTGCAGGCTGCTGCTCTACACACAGCCTACCCTAGCCAGCAGCACCCTATGCTTTTGATATGCCAAGCTTGGACAGCTATCCAATTACCTTGCAGGCAAACTTGAGGACTTTCATCTTGCTGGTCTCATAGTAGGAGCGCAGGCCCCAGAAGAACTCATACTCAGGGGGATTGCTATTAGGCACTCTGGCATAGTCCAAGTACCTTGAAAAGAGAAGATAAAAGCCTTTATGTCTAAGACAACCACAGCCCACCCATGTATGGACTGGACAGGTTGTAAGTGGCAACCTCCCCTACTAAGCAAGATAGCTTTTCTTCCAGTATTGAGTTCTGTCCCAGCATGTGTCTGTGTGTGTGTGTGGGTGGGTGTGTTCGTGCATGCACATGTGCTCTCTAAGGATAAAGGGTATGGTGGGCCCTGTCCAGAAAGTCAGGGAGGCTCCATGACCAAATCGGCCCCTTACCAGCCGGGGCTACAGTCAGACTTCCACTCTGAGACCCAGGTCCCTCAACTGAAAATGGGGGTGGGATGGCAGCACCTATTCTTCAGGGTAGTTACAAAAATGAAATGAGATGCACAAGTCAAGTCCCCAGCACAGTACCTGCTACCTAAAGCTATCATTCTATAGCATTTCTTTATGGAGATTAATTTTTATAAAGCCCTGGTTAGCACAGTAAAAAGAACCTAGGCATTGGGGTCAGGATCTAAATAGGACTCTCCCATTTGCTACCTGTGTAGCAATTTACTTGAGAAATTACTTCACTTCTCTGAACCTCAGTTTACTCACATGTACAATGCTGGTGATGACAATCCCTACCTTGAAGAACTGTCCTGAAAGGATACGTGAAAGTACATGTAGGTCAGGAAATGTGTCATCCTGTTCCCTCTCACTACCTCAGGAATAAGCTACCTACCACACACACACACACACACACACACACACACACACACACACACACCATAGGTTAATTACTCAGCTCTGAAACAAGCAAAACACATAGAACACACCATCATCAGACACACACTTACTTCTGCTTCACAAACTCATCAGTAATAAGCTTCTTCACGTCCCCAAAAAGTGAGTGATGGATCCTGATGGCAAAGAAAAAAAAAATCCATCAATAAATCAATTAATCAATCGACCAGATATGGCACTTCCCAGACGTATGCAGAGACATTTTCAACATGGAAAAGAGGTTACTAGCACAAGAGAAAAACTCCATAGAAGCCCAAGAAATAGTGAGACAGGGGGCAGAGTTTGGGATCATTTCCCCATCCATCCAGGGCAGAACCCTGGACCCTTTACCAGCACCCCCGCCCACTCCACCAGACACCACCAAACTGATGCAATCCTGGGACTATCCTCTCTTTCCAAATGACAACATGGACAGCAAGCACTGAGAGAGCCCAATCATACCCAGGGCGCAGCCCCAGCTTGCGCAGCACCTCCCAGATGACAGCTGTAAAGGGAAGCAAGAAGAGATAGGGACAGAAGATGAGCACGTGGAATTCCAACTGTGGCCACCCATTCAGCTGCATGCCCAGCCACTCACCCTCACTAGACCGATTTCCATTCATAAAGATGATGCTAAGAAGCACCATGAGGAGACCTAGCTTGGGTGAATCCTTAGTCCTAGGGGAAAAAAAGGGTAGAGAGAAGGTTTATATCCAGTGGCCATCTGCAAAAAACACACCAGCCAGCTCACTAGGCTATCCTCTACCAGATTCCTCAGACACGACAAATTCTTCCCAGTCTATGCTTCAAGCTCTATGCAACCCTGAGCAAGGCACTTGAGTCTCAGTCTCCTATTGAGTAGAATGGAAAATCCAATCCTCCCCTGCCCCAGGTTGCCAAGAGGAGAGAAGAATTCCTGTCAACCTGGGACAACCCAGGCACCCAACCAATGTGAGTCCCTTCTTTCTCTCTCAGGTCTCTCTGCCCCAAAAGAATTCTAGGCACAGCCCCAGTGATGCTCCTGTCCTTCAAGCATCATGATTCACCCACACCAGGAAGCCCTCCCTTGAGAACCAGTCTACCAAAGCCATCAGGAAGAGACAAGCAATGACAGGTCTGCTTTCCTGGGATGCTTCCTGAGAAACAGAAAACCTGACAGGAGGAATGCACAGCTCCAGGCTTCTACAACCTTCAGTCCCCTTCAGTCAATCATAATCAGCACCACTACCATGTGCAGGGCTCCAGCTATGTGGAGGAACTGGAACAGGGGCTTTTTAGGTCCTGTCTTCCTGCTTCTCCAAGGAATTGTGGGGAGAGACGACAGGGATGGGGTAGTGCCATAGACAAAGTAGAGCCTCCCTCCCACCCCAGCCCTTTCCCTGCTTACGTTCCCAGTATGCCTGCATCAGTGGGTTCTAAGGTGCTGAGAAGAATGTACAAGTGGTCATTCTTATCAATTTCCTTCAACTGAATCCCAAATACCTATGGATGGGGAAAACAGCTTGTAAGATCACAATTCAGCTTCCTGAGCATCCCACAGCTCCCATGTACCTAGGTGTGTGGGGGTCCATGGATGTGGGTGTGTATGTGCATGTGTGTGGTGTGGGGGGAGGGAAGAGTGAGATAATGTATGTAAACCTAAGTGGTTGGTACACAGCAAACAGGTAAGAAATCTACTATTGTTCTCAGCATTATCTCTGTGATTAGTGGAAATCTAGGGAGACAGAGAATGGGGAATGGAAGGAAGACGTGAGCATGTGAAATACATTACAGGACATCTCCAGCAGCAGACAGAAGCCAGGACTAAGTTGGGAGGCTTGTGTCCTAGCTGTGCTTTTATGAGACTTGCTGTGTGACCCTGGGCTAGTCTATGCTCCTCATTAGGCACTCTGGATATGGGAAGGCCCCTTCCTATCTATCCATTCACACAGTGATAGGGCTGAATTAGTGAGTCTCTGTGTTCCCACCCCAGAACAGACATGTACACTTGTTTAATTAAATGCTTCCCACTGCAATCCATCCCCCATGGCTGCCCCTTCACCTTCTCCAAGGAATAGCCTGCTCGTTCAATGATTTCAGGGTACACATCAGTGTATTCTTTGATGATGTCCTTCAGCATGTCTGCAAGGGGAGAGTGTTGCGAGCACCTGAGCTGAAGTGAAGCCAGGTGGCCCCAAATCCAAGCTTAAGACCCTTTGCCAACCCTGCTGTGGGTGGCACAAACAGGTTCTGAAGTAATGAATAGAGATGCTAGCACTGCCAAATTAGAACTCTGGGAGTACAAAGGTAGGAGCATAAGGGCAAGAAATGTCCTCAGCACATGGAAAAGAGGGCAATGGAGGGCATAGCTTAAGGGATAGAGGGTTAGCAGGACTCTACCTGAGCGTTTGATGGGAATCTTTGTCTGGTCTTTAACCAAGAGGTACTTCACCAAATCATTTGCCTGGGAAAGGGAAAAAAAAGTAGAAAGATCAAAATATGTTTGCAGAAGATTTGAGAGGAAGGCAGAAAAGACAGGCAAGGCAGAAGATAAGGCAGAGTGGAGAGGACAGAGTTCTTACCCTCCCCTGCAAAAGGGCCACATCTCGAGGTGGTGGTGCTTCAGGCTCTTGGGATGACTGGAGCTTGGCAGCTCGACGGCGAGCCTTGCCCCTACGGGCTTTAGGTGACCTCAGGGAGAGCAAAGCTCTCCGGGCCCAAGCAGCCAACCGAGTCCTTGATGCCCTGCGGGCCCAAAAGGCTATGGGGCCTCTTGAAGCCCTGCGGGCCATTGAGGCCATTAGGGCCTTTGAGACCCTTCGGCCAGCTGTGGTTCCAGAAGCCTGACTCTGATCACTGTTGCCATCTTCTTCACCGTTCAGATGCTTTACCTGCATTAACAGAGAGGAAGCACAATATTGTCAGATGAAGTAGGTCGTCCTTTTCCCTCATTCTATCTCTTCTGGAAGGCCCCTCTAATCACAACCCTAGAGTAACAGCCTGACTAGTCACTGGCCATGTTGACTCTTGGGTTTGTTCTTCACTGACTCCCATTCAGGAGTTTCATCTCTCCACCAGGCCAGGAGCAACCTAAGGGTGGGGCCTGAGGCTTCTCCTCTTCCTATGTCCAACACTGGCTCTGCTTGTACCACCCTGCACAAGTCACCCCACCTCTCCGGGACTCAGCTTCCTTCTCTATAAAACTGGATTACTTTCAGGATTTAATGAAATAACCTGTATGAATATGCCTAGCTCAAGGTCTAACACGTAGCTACTGTGTAAATACAAACTGCTTTATATTCGCATTGCAGCTACGTGTACTATCTCAGTTCTCCATGAGTCTGTGAAAACTCTGCAGAGAGAAATTATATCACATTCCTCTTATTGTCCCCCACAGCCTTGATGAGCACAGGGAACTTTCTAAATATTTGCAGAACAAATGAACCAACTGAGAGAAGTGGAAAGGGAAGACTGGTGATCACAGAGCTCTTACCTTTCTGGCTTTCTTGGCCTTGACCTTGGGCCGAGTATCTTGATTCTCCTGAGCCTGAGCAGCTGCACCCTCAGGCTTAGCTTCATCTGCCAAAGCCTGAGAGGCAGAAGCCTCAGTCTCCAGGGCCTTTGTATTGACCTTCGAATCAGCCACACAGCTGATCTTTTTGGTTTCAGTGGCAGGCATTGTCACAGGCTGAGGGTCAGCACTCTGCATCTTGGTGTCAGCTGCTGGATTCTTCTTTTCAACTGCCAGAACCTGGGTATCAGTCAGCTTAGTGGTAGGTGAGGCCTGAGTAGCAGCTGCCTCCTGAGCTTCTGGGGCCTTTGAGACCCCTGTGGCCTTTGAGACTCCTGCAGCATTTGACACCTTCATGGCTTCTGAGACCTCTGGTGCCTTTGAGGTCTTTGGTGTCTCTGAGACCTCCAAGTTCTGGGTCACTGTCAATAGGGTCTGTATCTTCAAGCCACTGTCCTTCACTGAAGTTTCAGCCTGCAAGAGGAAGCAGGGAAGCTCACAGATCTCCCCACCCCCAACTAGACAAATGACTCCAAAATTCCAGGGCCTCACTCCTCTGACCTATACTAACTCCTCCTCGCCGTGTGCTCTGCCCACCTAACCCCAACAAGGCCTCTCCTTCCTCTGAGCGGGAAGTGATGGCAGAAGAAGGGCAGGCCTACCCTCCCTCCCTCCTACCTTCCTCCATCCTTCATTCCTTCATTCTTTTCTCCCTCACTCTACTGGTGGGGGGTGCACCCAGGCAGGAAGGTGGGTAAAGAAGGACAAGGATGGGAGGGGTGGTGCCAAGGGAACTGAGGGAGCAACAGGGGCTGGAGAAGAAAAGTAGCAAGGGAGAGGACAGAAAGAGGCCTTACCTGGAAGCGGGTTGGACCCGTACCTCTCTTGCTTGTGTCAGACATGTCTCAAGTTGGCCTGGCAAGAGCTGAGCCTGAGGAGAGAAGGCCTGTGTCAAAGGGGGAGCCTCCTGAACGTCCTCTCTCCTGTTCTGCCTGGAAGCTGATCCTCACTTTCCCTAGGGCCCCAATCCCAAACCCCTCCCCCACCCCAATGACTCCGTTCTCAGATTCAGTAATCCAAAGCTTCTAGATCTCAATTCTCTGCAGCCGCGCCCTCCCCTTCTCCAGGAAGATGTGCCAGCGCGGCAGCTGAGGACCCCGCCCCTTTTCCCAGTGCACCCCCCCCACCCAGCCGCAGGCCAAAAATGCGCATGCGCGTTCTCTGAAGGTCCCACCTCAGCCCCGCCCGCTTTCCCAGCACAAGCTCTTTCTTTGATGTCCACCGTGCACATGCGCATTCGGCAACTGCCCTGTCTCCGTGCTGGCTTTTCTCTACACGCCCCTTCCACAGTGCGCATGCGCAATGGTCCGGACTTAGTCCACCACCCCTTCCCAAAACACGCCCTCCTCCAGGTCCACCGTACCATTCGGTCCCGCCCCCTCCCGTACAAGCCTCCCTCTAAAATTGTCGCAGTGTCTGGTGGTCCTGGCCCCTCCGCTACTCACACCCACCCAAAGTCCACATTACAGCCCGGTCCCGCCCTTTTTCGCAGCATGCCTCCTCCAACCCGGGGCAAAACGCATCTTGGTTCCACCCCTTCCTTAATACACCCCCTCCTCAAATCAGAATGGAGCCAGTGATTCCATCTTGGGCCCCGCCAAACCGGGTCCAGTCCCCTCCCTTCCCATCCGGATGGATCCGGTACGATCCGGTCCCTACAACAGGTTTTCTCCAGATCCCAGAGGGTGGGGCCGATCCCTACTGGGCTGTGATCCAGAGCCGAGCCCCGCAGCTCACCTCCTTCTCCTTAAATTCCAGAGTGCGTCCACTCGCTAAGCCCCTCCAAAACTCCTAGACTGCCCTCCCCTCTCCAGGCCGGAAGTGGTCCCGCCCCTTTCCGCCTCCCTAGGGGGCCTCCGTCGGAGCCAGTCTGCCCTTCCCCCCCCAGGCTCCTCATTCCTTATCACCCCCCTGTATTCCCTCTGCCTAGCTCCCTGTTCCCTATTACCCATCGCATTTCCTATTTTACCCCACAGAATTACTTATTCCCATTCCTTACATCCTCCTCCCGTGTTACCTATGCAACCCTTCCTTAGTACTCCTTAACCCTTCTCTGCATTCTCTATTTTCTCTTCTGGATTTTCACTTTCTCTCAGTATTCCCCTCCCCCTCCCAGTCCGCCACCCAACAAACCCGGTTCCCCTCCTCCCCCACTAGTTTCTGATCCCCAGTCCTTCTGCCTACTACCCTCAATAGTCCTTGTTGCCTACATCCCGCTCCAGGTCATCTCTCCCTCAGCTGCAGTGGTGCAGTTAAGGATTGCCCACTTGCCTGGCTATAGGTTCGAGGGGACTGAAATCACTGTCTGGCTGCAAGGAAACCCAAATCTCAACGCCCCTCACCTTGTCCTCGAGCAAGTCCGGGACGGGTCTGCCCTCTCTCAGTCCCTCTCGAAGTCTCAGCCTCCTGAACTAGAGCTGCAGCCAGCGCAGCCCAGCCCCTTTCCGCAGCCCCCTGCCACCCCCCCTCCTTCCTTGGGGGTGGGGCAATGGGGCCCCGCTCAGGGATGTCTGACGCCAAAGCCCGTGTTTATGCCATTGTACCAGGCTCATTCTGCAGACCTTTCAACTAAAATCACCCCCTCAAAGCGATTCATTTATTGAATGTATTTATTTTTATATCTTTATTTTTTTTATTACAAAGGTAATGTGTTGTGAAAATTCAAATAATGCAGAAATATGTAAATACCAAAGAAAGGCCACCCTTATCTCATTTCCCAGAAACAACCATCAAAATAACATTTTGATATACATCCCTCCCGATTTTTTTCTATTCATATACTAATTATTTGGGTTTTCTCTCCACAAATGGTATCCTACACCTATTGTTCTGTGACCTGTTTTTTTCCCGTTATATATGCTAAACAGCTTTCCATAGTGCGCATTTTTCTTAACAGCTGCATAGTCTTTTCTTGTATAGATGGCCCATAATTTATTTAACCAGTCCAGGATACATGGGTATGGACTTTTAGATTGTTTCTCTCTGCTTCATGCTTAAAGATGCTTTCCACATTCCTATATTATAACAGCCCCTGTTTCTTTTCCAAACACTTTTATGGCTTCAGTGTTTACATTTAAATATGAGATTATTCCAAAATCTGTTTTGTAAAAGGATTCAGCTTAATAACTTTCCAAAAGCACAGTCTCTTATCCCTACACCATGTGCGAATTAATCCATCTTTTTTTCCCACTGATTTGAAATGACACCTTTATCACATAATAAATTCACATAAGAAATTGGGTCTATTCAAGAGAACAAAATATGATGTATAAATACTGGAAAGTAGACAAAATTATCATTAATTACTGAGTTTATGAATGCAGAACTGGACAACCCAAGAACATCAACTAAAAAGTTATTAGAAACCATAATAAGGGGTGCCTGGGTGGCTCAGTTGTTAAGCGTCTGCCTTCGGCTCAGGGCATGATCCCAGAGTCCTGGGATGGAGCCCCACATCAGGCTCCTCCACTGGGAGCCTGCTTCTTCCTCTCCCACTCCCCCTGCTTGTGTTCCCTCTCTCGCTGGCTGTCTCTCTCTGTCAAATAAATAAATAATCTTTTTAAAAAAAAGAAGCCATAATAAAATTCAGCATAGTGGTCAGTTACAGAAATAATATTCAATACCTTTCTTACACTCAAAAGTAATTCAAATGGCCATATGTCTTCTGATTTATGAGGTCACCCTTTCCTTTACTAAACTAATAGAACATCAATCCTTACATTCTATGGATAATTCACACACACACACACACACACACACACACACACACGCACACACACCCCACACATTCAAAATGGACCTCTGTTCTCCTGACTCCTCTTTTTCTCTGAATTGTTGCTTCCTCCAAGTTTATATCAGTTTACTCCTTTTTTGCCTCCTAGGTTCTCTACCCCATCCACAGGGCTTTATTTCACACTAGACACAGCTCCTCCTTGTCTTCCAGTTCTAGTACCCAAATTCCCATTGCTTTCAAATCATAGCAAGCCTTGAATGACAAGATAAGGACTTTGGTCTTGATCTTGAGAGCACTGAGAGGTTTTTGAAGGGTTTTAGGTTTTGATACAATACAAATTTGTGTTTTAGAGAGAACACCCTAGCTGCCTGATCCATAAGGAGTATAGATTAGATGTACACCTGTGAAGAGGGTGAGTAGTCATCTAGGTAAACAATGACTGTGGTTTGGCCTAGAATGGTAGCAATAGAGGTAGTGAGAAACGGTTGAATTCAGAATATATTAAAGAAGTAAAAATCAACAAGACAATGAATAACTGGGTGTGAGGAAAGGGGTGAGGAGGAGGGAAGTAGCAAAGGGAACTCTTGGGGATCTGATTTGAGAGATCAAATGTGTCAATGGTAACTCGTTTCACTGAGATATGGAATACTAACAGAGGGGAACTGAGCATGGGTATTGAGATACCTGTGGGACATCCAAGAAGAAATAGTCCAGAGGCAGTTGAATATACACATCTGAAGCTAAGAAAGATGTCTGGACTGAAGTTACAGATCTAGAAGTCATCAGTATATAAATGGTTCTTTAATCTATGGAAAGGGCAAAAGCACCTGAGAAGAATGTGCAACCTTAGAAGAGGTGGGGCCTAGGGAAGAACCCTGGAGACCAACAGTGACTATGGTATAGGTGGAGAAAAAGGAAAACATGAGAGAGATGGATAGGTAGTGACCAAAGAGATAAGGAGAAAAGCAGGAGACAGTAGTGTCACAAAGCCAAGGGAAGAGATTGTTTCAAAAAGAGGAAGGAGTCAATAGTGTTGAAGCTATCAAGAGGTCAAGAAAAGTCCTGAAAAAATGTCTAGGGATTATAACAATCAGGTGGTGGTCTGGTCTCTGGTGACCTTGGAGAGGATAATTTCAGTACACACATTTGTGGCATAGATTGCTAATTGCTTACTCCAATATGCATTCTTTTTCCTTAGTAATAAAACATCTTGAGTTTTAGCTGGACACAGCCTCCTGGAATAAAGGCTATGAAGACAAGGTTTAAATCCTAAGGATAGTGGAGCAGTAAACTAAAAAGAACCTGGATTTTTTAACAACAATTTCACAGTGCCACCATATCATCTTTGGACTACCTAATCTCTAGATTTCTTTTGGGTGAGATAAATACATGTATGTCTTATTTAAGCCCTTGTTACTTGGGAGTCCATGCCATGCAGTAGCTTCATGGTTGCAGTGAGTTGAGATGTGAATGGTAGATGAGGTATACATGACAATGAATATAGACTACTCTTTCAAGAAACACCTGAGCCTGATTTGAAGGTTCTCCCAAAATCTAGCCCTAACTAGTTTTTCAGCCCTTTTCTTGCTGTTTTTCTGAACACTGCCTATATTCCAACCAAAACAAAACACTTACTATTACCAGATAAGCCCTGCCTTCTTTTGCTTAGGAGTCTTTGTTTGTACAATTTCTTCCCCATGGAACATCCTCTTGTTACATATCCTCTGTTACAACCTCCACCATTTTAAATTCCACAACATTTTAAGTCCCAACTGTGGCCTTTGGGATCCTGGAGCAACTTTAAAGGAATACAGAGTCAGAAGCTTAGGAGATACTGGATTCAAGGGACTCAAGCAAAATCTCAGTCCAAGTCCATCAGCAAGGCATTCCCAAAGATTTCTGAAGCCAAACTTCCCCAGTGTCCTCTCAATACCACCATCTTCCTTAACATAATACCATAGCCACCCTTATCTTATGACCTGGGCAATCAGAAGACAGGAAGAAACCTTATCAGATGAAAAAAGACAAATTCATTCACAATCTTCACCCTTGGACTAGAGAGATTTCTTTCCACCTTCTCCTTGTGAACGCTTGGAATCTTTTGATCTTTAGCACCTACTCATAAAACCTGAAGAACCTAGGTCACTGAGTCCCAGACAAGTTTCCAGCATCCATCCATCAGTAGGCAAATACCTGAGATCATATAGGTTCTACATATCAACTAAGGACAAAGATGAAAAGCTGAGCTATCACCAGGTAGCTCTGTTCAGGAGATAAGGAAAGGCAGGCTAAAGATTGCTTAGTGCAGAATGTCAGGGTATGAAACTGCCTAATCCCAGAACATCTGTGATTTCAGATCCCTGGGGCTTAAATCAGAAACCCAGAATATCCTTAACCACCAACCCTCTCCTAACATGTTTCCCTTTCCCCAAACTATACAAAATAAGTATCTCTGAATTTTCCAAAATTTTGGAAAATTTAGAGATAAGTCTGGAAGTGCGTGGCAAAGGTTTCTTTCCAAGGATACCTATCACACGTTTTTCGTCATCTAAGTCTGCATATCATGGCTATCAGCTTAAAATTGGACATCAGACTTTTCTGTTCTTCACATTTTTTCAGCTATTCCCATCACTGGGAAAGACCTACTAACCATCTCTTCTCCTGGGTTCCACTCCTCATTGCTGTTGGGCCTTTTCTGTCCTTCAACATCTGGAGGGGGGAACTCCTCTATTTCCAATTTTCAGATTCCTTTGTCCTCTATCATGAACTTCTGGTGGAATCTTTCTTTCTTTCTTTCTTTCTTTCTTTCTTTCTTTCTTTCTTTCTTTCTTTCTTTCTTTCTTTCCTTCTTTCTTTCTCTCTTTCTTTCTTTCTTTCTTTCTTTCTTTCTTTCTTTCTTTCTTTCTTTCTTTCTTTCTTTCTTTTTTCCTTTTAGGTGCAGCGCAATTTAATTATTCTGTAATACTCTAAGCCCAGAAAGGTATCTTTCCACAATCAAAATGACTTCATTTGGTTAAACCAAAGGCAAATTTCCCATAGATGAGGAAACTGGCTACCACTTTTGGACTAACACTCTTTCTCCCCTGCTTTTTGCATGTTGAGTCCTTTCTCAGTACAAGTCTGTGAAGCAGATTCAGGCCATTCAACAGTCACTGAGCACCGACTATGTATTAAGCACCTCTATAGAGGTAGTCCTTGCTCTTGAGGGGCTTTCATTTCTACTGTATGAGCATTAGGCCCATTTTACAGTGGAAAAAATTGGTGGTAAGGGAAGTACCTTGCCCATGGCAAAGCAACTAACAACTAGTGAATGGCAAAGAGAGGACTTGAACCCAAGTCGGTACAATGCCAAATACCAGAGCCTTCACCACTGTGCTATACTACTTCCAATGTTTTAAGTCTGAGAATATCCTTTCCAACCCTCTTCATAAACATATGTGTGTCCCAATGTTCATAGCAGCATTGTCCACAATAGCTAAATTGTGGAAAGAGCCGAGATGCCCTTCAACAGACGAATGGATAAAGAAGATGTGGTCCATATATACAATGGAATATTACTCAGCCATCGGAAACAACAATTACCCAACATTTGCAGCAACATGGATGGGACTGGAGGAGATTATGCTAAGTGAAATAAGTCAAGCAGAGAAAGACAATTATCATATGGTTTCACTCATTTATGGAACATAAGAAATAGGAAGATCAGTAGGAGAAGGAAGGGAAGAATGAGGGGGGGTAAACAGAAGGGGGAATGAACCATGAGAGACTATGGACTCTGGGAAACAAACTGAGGGCTTCACAGGGGAGGGGGTTGGGGGATTGGATAGGCCGGTGTTGGGTATTAAGGAGGGCACGTATTGTATGGTGCACTGGGTGTTATATGCAAATAATGAATCATGGAACATTACATCAAAAACTAAGGATATACTGTATGGTGACTAACATAACATAATAAAAATTATTATTAAAAAAAAAGAAAGGGGAACCCTCTTACACTGTTGGTAGGAATGCAAGTTGGTACAGCCACTTTGGAAAACAGTGTGGAGGTCCCTCAAAAAGTTAAAAATAG
>NW_024423319.1:78107912-78126303 GCF_017311325.1 Ursus maritimus
TTCTTTCTTTCTTTCTTTCTTTCTTTCTTTCTTTCTTTCTTTCTTTCTTTTTTCCTTTTAGGTGCAGCGCAATTTAATTATTCTGTAATACTCTAAGCCCAGAAAGGTATCTTTCCACAATCAAAATGACTTCATTTGGTTAAACCAAAGGCAAATTTCCCATAGATGAGGAAACTGGCTACCACTTTTGGACTAACACTCTTTCTCCCCTGCTTTTTGCATGTTGAGTCCTTTCTCAGTACAAGTCTGTGAAGCAGATTCAGGCCATTCAACAGTCACTGAGCACCGACTATGTATTAAGCACCTCTATAGAGGTAGTCCTTGCTCTTGAGGGGCTTTCATTTCTACTGTATGAGCATTAGGCCCATTTTACAGTGGAAAAAATTGGTGGTAAGGGAAGTACCTTGCCCATGGCAAAGCAACTAACAACTAGTGAATGGCAAAGAGAGGACTTGAACCCAAGTCGGTACAATGCCAAATACCAGAGCCTTCACCACTGTGCTATACTACTTCCAATGTTTTAAGTCTGAGAATATCCTTTCCAACCCTCTTCATAAACATATGTGTGTCCCAATGTTCATAGCAGCATTGTCCACAATAGCTAAATTGTGGAAAGAGCCGAGATGCCCTTCAACAGACGAATGGATAAAGAAGATGTGGTCCATATATACAATGGAATATTACTCAGCCATCGGAAACAACAATTACCCAACATTTGCAGCAACATGGATGGGACTGGAGGAGATTATGCTAAGTGAAATAAGTCAAGCAGAGAAAGACAATTATCATATGGTTTCACTCATTTATGGAACATAAGAAATAGGAAGATCAGTAGGAGAAGGAAGGGAAGAATGAGGGGGGGTAAACAGAAGGGGGAATGAACCATGAGAGACTATGGACTCTGGGAAACAAACTGAGGGCTTCACAGGGGAGGGGGTTGGGGGATTGGATAGGCCGGTGTTGGGTATTAAGGAGGGCACGTATTGTATGGTGCACTGGGTGTTATATGCAAATAATGAATCATGGAACATTACATCAAAAACTAAGGATATACTGTATGGTGACTAACATAGGTGGTGGTCTGGTCTCTGTGACCTTGGAGAGGATAATTTCAGTACACACATTTGTGGCATAGATTGCAATTGCTTACCCTATGCATTCTTTTTCCTTAGTAATAAACATCTTGAGTCTTCTTTAGCTGGACACAGCCTCCTGGAATAAAGGCTAAGTGAAGACAAGGTTTAAATCCTAAGGATAGTGGAGCAGTAAACTAAAAAGAACCTGGATTTTTTAAACAATTTCACAGTGCCACCATATTCTTTGGACTACCTAATTCCCTAGATTTCTTTTTGGGTGAGATAAATACATGTATGTCTTATTTGCTTGTTACTTGGGAGTCCATGTCATGCATAGCTTCATGGTTGCAGTGAGTTGAGATGTGAATGGTAGATGAGGCTATACATGACAATGAATATAGACTACTTCTTCAAAGAAACACCTGAGCCTGGATTTGAAGGTTCTCCCAAAATCTAGCTCCTAACTAGTTTTTCAGCCCTTTTCTTTGCTGTTTTCTCTGAACACTGCCTATATTCCAAACCAAAAAACAAAACACTTACTATTACCAGATTCCCTGCCTTCTTTTTGTTAGAGTCTTTGTTTGTAGCCAATTTCTTCCCATGGAAACATCCCCTTGTTACATATCCTCTGTTACAACCTCCACCATTTTAAATTCCACAATCTTTTAAGTCCCAACTGTGGCCTTTGGGATCCTGGAGCAACTTTAAAGGAATACAGAGGTCAGAAGCTTAGAGATATCTGGATTCAAGGGACTCAAGAAAATCTCAGTCCAAGTCCATCAGCAAGGCTATTCCAAAGATTTCTGAAGCCAAACTTCCCCAGTGTCCTCTTCAATACCACCATCTTCCTTTAACATAATACCATAGCCTACCTTATCTTATGACCTGGCAATCAGAAGACAGGAAGAACCTTATCAGATGAAAAAAGACAAATTCATTCACAATCTTCACCCTTGTGACTGAGAGATTTCTTTCCACCTTCTCTCTTGTGAACGCTTGAATCTTTTGATCTTTAGCACCTACTCATAAAACCTGAAGAACCTAGGTCACTGAGTCCCCAGACAAGTTTCCAGCATCCATCCATCAGTAGGCAAAAATACCTGAGACATATAGGTTCACAAATATCAACTAAGGACAAAGATGAAAAAGCTGAGCCATCACCAGGTAGCTCTGTTCAGAGATAAGGAAAGGCAGGCTAAAGATTGCTTTAGTGCAGAATGTCAGGTATGAAACTGCCTAATCCCAGAACATCTGTGATTTCAGATCCCCTGGGGCTTAAATCAGAAACCCAGAATATCCTTCAACCACCAACCTCCCTCCTAACATGTTTCCCTTTCCCCCAAACTATCAAAATAAAGTATCTCTGAATTTTCCAAAATTTGGAAAATTTAGAGATAAGTCTGAAGTGCGCGTGGCAAAGGTTTTCCAAGGATACCTATCACACGTTTTCGTCATCTAAGTTCATATCATGGCTATCAGCTTAAAATTGGACATCAGACTTTTCTGTTCTTCACATTTTTTCAGCTATTCCCATCACTGGGAAAGACCTACTAACCATCTTTCTCCTGGGTTCCACTCCTCATTGCTGTTGGGCCTTTTCTGTCCTTCAACATCTGGAGGGGGAACTCCTTATTTCCAATTTTCAGATTCCTTGTCCTCTATCATGAACTTGTGGAATCTTTTCTTTCTTTCTTTCTTTTTCTTTCTTTCTTTCTTTCTTTCTTTCTTTCTTTCTTTCTTTCTTTTCCTTCTTCTTTCTTTCTCTCTTTCTTTCTTTCTCTTTCTTTCTTTCTTTCTTCTTTCTTTCTTTCTTTCTTTCTTTTCTTTCTTTTTTTCCTTTTTAGGTGCAGCGCAATTTAATTATTCTTGTAATACTCTAGCCCAGAAAGGTATCTTTCCACAATCAAAATGACTTCATTTGGTTAAACCAAAGGCAAATTTCATAGATGAGGAAACTGGCTACCACTTTTGGACTAACACTCTTTCTCCCCTGCTTTTTGCATGTTGAGTCCTTTCTCAGTACAAGTCTGTGAAGCGATCAGGCCATTCAACAGTCACTGAGCAACGACTATGTATTAAGCACCTCTATAGAGGTAGTCCTTGCTCTTGAGGGGCTTTCATTTCTACTGTATGAGCATTAGGCCCATTTTACAGTGGAAAAAATTGGTGGTAAGGGAAGTACCTTGCCCATGGCAAAGCAACTAACAACTACAGTGAATGGCAAAGAGAGGACTTGAACCCAAGTCGGGTAAATGCCAAATACCAGAGCCTTCACCACTGTGCTATACTACTTCCAATGTTTTAAGTCTGAGAATATCCTTTCCAACCCTCTTCATAAACATATGTGTGTCCCAATGTTCATAGGCAGCATTGTCCACAATAGCTAAATTGTGGAAAGAGCCGAGATGCCCTTCAACAGACGAATGGATAAAGAAGATGTGGTCCATATATACAATGGAATATTACTCAGCCATCGGAAACAACAATTACCCAACATTTGCAGCAACATGGATGGGACTGGAGGAGATTATGCTAAGTGAAATAAGTCAAGCAGAGAAAGACAATTATCATATGGTTTCACTCATTTATGGAACATAAGAAATAGGAAGATCAGTAGGAGAAGGAAGGGAAGAATGAGGGGGTAAACAGAAGGGGAATGAACCATGAGAGACTATGGACTCTGGGAAACAAACTGAGGGCTTCACAGGAGGGGGTTGGGGGATTGATAGGCCGGGTGTTGGGTATTAAGGAGGGCACGTATTGTATGGTGCACTGGGTGTTATATGCAAATAATGAATCATGGAACATTACATCAAAAACTAAGGATATACTGTATGGTGACTAACATAACATAATAAAAATTATTATTAAAAAAAAAGAAAGGGGAACCCTCTTACACTGTTGGTAGGAATGCAAGTTGGTACAGCCACTTTGGAAAACAGTGTGGAGGTCCCTCAAAAAGTTAAAAATAGAGCTACCAGCAATTGCACTACTGGGTGTTTACCCCAAAGATACAGACATAATGAAGAGAAGGGCCACATGCACCCCAATGTTCATAGCAGCATTGTCCACAATAGCTAAATTGTGGAAGGAGCCGAGATGCCCTTCAACAGATGACTGGATTAAGAAGATGTGGTCCATATATACAATAGAATATTACTCAGCCATCAGAAAGAATGATTATCCAACATTTGCTTCAACATGGGCGGGACTGGAGGAGATTATGCTAAGTGAAATAAGTCAAGCAGAGAAAGACAATTATCATATGGTTTCACTCATTTATGGAACATAAGATATAGCAGGGAGATCAGTAGGAGAAGGAAGGGAAGAATTAAGTGGGGTTGAACAGAAGGGGGAAGGAACCATGAGAGACTATGGACTCTGGGAAACAAACTGAGGGCTTCAGAGGGGAAGGGGGTGAGGGATTGGAAGAGGCTGGTGATGGGTGTTAAATGGAGCACTGGGTGTTTATACACAAACAATGAATCATGGAACACTACATCAAAAACTAAGGTGACTAACATAACATAATAAAAATTAAAAAGACCAAAAAAATAATAATAAAAAAGAAAGTACACCAACTTCAGTAATAGAATATATTGGATAGCTTATATACATTTGTATTGCTATGCTTTCAATGTGCATAGCTGCTATTAAGATTACTTAGATAAAATTCATCTGAAGGTAAAAAAAAAATCAAAAACATATGTGTGGTGCGTTACAGTATGATTATCTTCCATGGAGGTGAATCTAACAGGATCTTCACATACCCACTTTGATACTATCATAAAGTCTCATAGGATATATAATTATTTTGTTGGTATGAGATCATCATAAAGTTTTTAGAATTTTATTTTTATTAAAGTAATACATGAACCAGGCAATAAATCAAACAGTACAGAAGAGCCTATGATCAAAACCAATAGTCCCTTGCCTCAATCTTCCCCATCTCACTCCCTCCAAGCAACCTTTTATTAAAAGGTTTTTTTGGTTGTTGTTGTTCTGCTGGTAGTTTCCTTTATACCTCTGAATAACATGTATATATCTGTTTCTTGGTTTATAAAATTTAGACAATATCTTATTGTCTTCCCTGTATGGCAATGAAAATTTTGTTTATGTACATACAGTGCCTCACATTTCCCTCTGCTCCCCTGAATTTTTAAACACTGATATTCCTTTTTTATTGTTGTTGTTGTTCTTGGTTAATTTTATAACTTTAAAAGATAAAACCTCCGTTCCTTATTCCATCCATTTTTGACAGATAATTTCAACTGCCCACTTTTTAGGACAAGGATATTAGGGTCACTACCCTCCCCCTACCCATTCAATAACTCACATTGTCAGTTTCATCTTTCCTTTGCATTGTTCAGGTTATTAACATTTACATTCTGTTCTGTAGCCACAACCAGGTCTTTCATGTTTTGTCCCCCAGTTGGCTCTAAAACCTGAAAACCAATAAATAGCATTTACATTATCATGATTATGTAAAAATTTTTCTAAACCCAGCTGGGTACTGAGCCAGGAATACACTTCCTTCTCTACAAGTCCAAAGACACAATCTTTGGGCCTCTCAAAGAAGAATGTTTCTACCATCGAGGTCAAAGAGAGTCTTTCTTATATTCTGTCAGCTACTTATAATCATGTTATGTTTTATTTTGCTTTACATTTGGATCATGATTTTCTCAAACAGTTACACATCACAAACACACACACACACACACACACAGAGTTTCTTTTTTTTTTTTAAAGATTTTATTTATTTATTTGACAGAGAGAGACAGCCAGCGAGAGAGGGAACACAGCAGGGGGAGTGGGAGAGGAAGAAGCAGGCTCACAGCAGAGGAGCCCGATGTGGGACTCGATCCCGGTACGCCGGGACCACGCCCTGAGCCGAAGGCAGACGCTTTAACGACTGCGCTACCCAGGCGCCCCACAGACAGAGTTTCTAATAGCCTTTCTTTTTTCCTTGAGTCATTTACCTTTATCATATTCATTCATTCAACAAATATTTATTGAATGTCTACTATGTGCCACACACTGTTCTAGAAGCTGAGGATACAGCAGCGGAGAAGACAGACATCTCTGCTCCTATGGAGCAGATATTCTAGTAAGAGAAAAAGAGAAAATAGCCAGATAAATAAGTAAAATATACAACCAGTTAAAATGTGGTAAGTGCTATGGGGAAAAATAAATCAGGGTAAAAGAAATGGGGGAATGCCAGTAAGGGTGGGAGATTATTGTAGTTTTAAATAGGTTGGTCAGAGAAAGATTCACTGAAAAGGTAGAATATGAGCAAAGACTTGCATGACATGAGAGAGCTAACCCAGTGGACACCTGGGGAAAGAACATTTCAAATGAAAGAACAATCAGTGTAAAGGCCCTGGAGCAGGACTGTGCCTACCATTTTTTTTTCTCCTGCCTGACATTTTTAGAGAGCATAAAGTTCAGTGTTGCTAGAGTGGTGGAGGAAGACAGAGAGGGAAGTAATAGGATGAGGTCAGATAGGTAACAGGGCTTAATCTTACCAGGCCCTGTAAGCCACAGTGGGATCCACAGGAGTGTTTTTTGTTTTGTTTTGTTTTTGTTTTTGTTTTTGTTTTTGTTTTGGGGGGGGGGGCTGATGTCTTATATTTTATTTTATTTTTCTTAATGATTTTTTATTATATTATGTTAGTCACCATACAGTACATCCCCGGTTTCCGATGTAAGGCTCAATGATTCATTAGTTGCGTATAACACCCAGTGCACCATGCAATACGTGCCCTCCTTACTACCCATCACCGGTCTATCCCATTCCCCCACCCCCTCCCCTCTGAAGCCCTCAGTTTGTTTCTCATAGTCCATAGTCTCTCATGTTTCATTCCCCCTTCTGATTACCCCCCCTTCTTTATCCCTTTCTTCCCCTACTGATCATCCTAGTTCTTATGTTCCATAGATGAGAGAAATCATATGATAGCTGTCTTTCTCTGCTTGACTTATTTCACTTAGCATTATCTCCTCCAGTGCCGTCCATGTTGCAGCAAATGTTGAGAACTCGTTCTTTCTGATAGCTGAGTAATATTCCATTGTATATATGGACCACAACTTCTTAATCCAGTCATCTGTTGAAGGGCATCTCGGCTCCTTCCACGATTTAGCTATTGTGGACATTGCTGCTATGAACATTGGGGTGCATATGGCCCTTCTCTTCACTACGTCTGTATCTTTGGGGTAAACACCCAGTAGTGCAATGGCTGGATCATAGGGTAGCTCAATTTTTAACTTTTTAAGGGACCTTCACACTGTTTTCCAGAGTGGCTGTACCAACTTGCATTCCCACCAACAATGTAGGAGGGATCCCCTTTCTCCACATCCTCTCCAACAATTGTTGTTTCTTGCCTTGTCTATTTTTGCCATTCTAACTGGCGTAAGGTGGTATCTCAGTGTGGTTTTGATTTGAATTTCCTTGATGGCTAATGATTTTGAACATTTTTTCATGTGTCTGTTAGCCATTTGTATGTCTTCATTGGAAAAGTGTCTGTTCATATCTTCTGCCCATTTTTTGATTTGTTTATTTGTTTCTCGTGTATTGAGTTTGAGAAGTTCTTTGTAGATCTTGGATACCAGTCCTTTATCTGTAGTGTCATTTGCAAATATATTCTCCCATTCCGTGGGCTGCCTCTTAGTTTTTCTGACTGTTTCCTTGGCTGTGCAGAAACTTTTAATCTTGATGAAGTCCCATAAGTTCATTTTATCTTTTGTTTCTCTTGCCTTTGGGGATGTGTCATGAAAAAGGTTGCTTTGGCCGATGTCGTAGAGGTTGCTGCCTATGTTCTCCTCTAGAATTTTGATGGATTCCTGCCTCACATCGAGGTCTTTCATCCATTTGGAGTTTATTTTTGTGTATGGTGTGAGATAGTGGTCAAGTTTCATTCTTTTGCATGTAGCTGTCCAATTTTCCCACAGGAGAGTTTTGAGCAGAGATGGGAAAGGATCTGACTTTGGTTTTATAAGGATCCCTCAGGCTATTGGGAATATATACTGGTGGAGGAGAGGGGGATGAAAGGGAAGATGACAAAGGGGACCAGTGAGGAGGCTGCAGTGATCCCTTGGGTTGGATTAACCATTTCCTGGGTTTATTGTTCTGTGCATCTACTCTGGAAATCCTTCTCCAGCTTTGGAAATTTAACTTCTAATATATTTTAACAATTTTTCTTTCATTTTTTCTGTTATCTGTATCTAGAACTCTTATTATTCAGATGCCGAAACTGCTGATCTCTATCTCTCAAAATTTCTCTCATACCTTGTGTTTCTTTTTTTTCCCCATACATTCTGGAAAATTTCCTCAACTTTATTTCATAGTCCTTCTGTTGCTTTGTTTTTTATTTCAACAACTTATTTTCCATTTCTAAGAAGTCTTTCTTTTCTCTAATTGTTCCTATTTTGTGGCATCTAGCTCTTGTTTTACTCATGCTATATCTTCTTGAATTTTACTGAGAATATTATCATTTTTTTCTGCAATTCTCTTCTGTTTCCAAAATTTCCAAATTGCTCTGGGATCAGTAGTTTTATTTGTTTACTTTAGTCTTTTTCTTTCATGCTGCAGTTTCTTTTAATTTGCCCAAGGATCCTTGGTTATCCATTCCTAGTTAAGGGATAGGACTGGTAGCTGGTTTCTCTGTTGTTGTACAAGCAGGGCTGTTTTCTAAAGAGGGCTCTCCTCCATGAGGAAATTCTGACAGGAAACTTTGTGGGGACTTGGGGGAGGTGACAACTGACAAGCTATGAGTGGTCCAAATACCAGAATGAGGAGGTTTTGTTCTGTGGTACCAAATGCAGTAGGACAGGTCTGAGTGTTCCCTACAAAGTTTGTAAAATGACGTTAGAGATCTTGCCTGAAGGTAAGTATTGGAGCTGTGTGTTCTCTATGTGGGTGAAAAGGACAGGGAGATAGGGGTTCTGACTGATGCTGATATCCCATGTGCAGACCTTCAGGTAATCTTTTTCTCAGATCCTCTCTTCACTCTTGTCCTCCACTGTACTTGTAGACACAGTCCAGCGAATCTCCAGGTTCCCACATACTGACTGATGCCCATCAACTCAGCCTATCCCCAACCTTCCTCCACCCAGGTCTCCAGAGTGACAGGGAGCTTCCCATACTTTTCATCTCAGTCCGGCCTCATCCCAGTCTAGTCTTAGCAGCTAATATTTACTGAATGCTAACCTTGTTCCAAGCATTCCAAAAGTACAGTGTCACTTAATCTTTATTACAACTTTACCACAACCTTATGAGATAGGTGCTATTATTATCCTCATTTTATAGGAAGAAACAGAGGCTATAGAGTGGTTAATTAACTTAACATTATTAAATATTAATTATTAATATTATTAGATCAATGTTGCACTGTCAGTAAGTAGCAGAACTGAGATTCAAACCCAAATAATCTGAATCTAGTAGTTCTATTTTGAACCACTATGTTATATTCTCACTCTTGCCCTAGCTTGTCTTGGCCTCTGATTATTCTGGAGATTGTAAGTCTCATGTCTGTGGAACCTCTAAATAGTTATGGGACCTTAAGTAAGTCTCTCCTGTCTCAAAGTTAAAGTCAGTGCCAGAAGGGACCAGGATTGGGGTTGCCCCACCAACCCCTCTCTCATATCTGCAATCTTTTTAAGATGATCAATGCTAAGTGACCTTTCTCTGGCCTCAGTTTCTGGGCTCCTCTGGATGTTTATAGGAAAGAAAAATTCCACCTTGAGCTAACATAGCAAATAGACAGACCCAGCACTCTATTATGTTTAGCTTTTATTCATCTACAGCTGGATGAGGGGAAAAAGGGAAACATGGAACTGGCCCCTCTCCAGGCAAGATGCCAACCCCAGCTCTTGGATAATCCTGGATTGTATGGGCCTCAATGCCACATTCAGAGCCTTCCCCACCCTTCAGGATAGTTCCTCTCTCTCAAGAGAAGGAGGTGTAAAAGAGCAAGAATCTGGGGATCGTCTCAGACCCTATGGACGTGAACAATGGACTCAGGCCAGAGGTGAGATGTCTGGATGGAGTTGCCTCATCTGTGTCATCTTTTTGCTGACCATTCTCCTTGGACTGATATACCAAGGACCTCCTGACCCCACCTCGTTAAGCACAAAGGTCAGTTCTGGGATGAGGGAACAAAGCTCCGGGATTTTTGAGAAAATTAGCTCTTTGGAGGGGAATAGGGGAAAGTTATTGGGTCTGTTTTCTAAGTCCTACAACTCAGAAGCTAGGGCCAGAGAAGAGAGTTGCTATTTGCTGAGCACATGTCAGGTGCTGCACCAGAGATTTTAGAGTTACTATTTCATTTAGTTCTCACAGTGTCTCCATGAGCTAAGCTCTATTATTATCCACATCACATAGAGGAGGAAACAGAGGCTCGGAGGTTAAGACATAGTTAGGAAGTGGCAGAACCAAAATTTGAACCTAGGTCCATCTGGTCCCAAATGCCTTCATTTCCCACTGCCCAACACTGAGATTGAACTAGATGTATATTATATGTGGATAAATGGAGGGATCATGGCTTCAGGAAAGGCGAAGAAGATCAATATCTTACCTATATGTGACCTCTGTCTCTGGGCCCAGTTAACACATTGGTAAAATGTGGACAAGAGTAGTATCTAGTTCAGAGAGTCAATTTGAGAATTAAATAAGATCATGGGTGCCAGATGCTTATCATGCTTTTAGTGCATGATGACAATTACCAGATGTAATTTTTTACACCTGGGGTCCTAAAGAGGAGGAAAATATATATGTTTATTACAGTGCCTTGCATAGAGGAGGGCTCAATGAATGACAGCCACTCTGTTATACTCTAAAACCTTGCTACTCAAAGTAAAATCCATGGACTAGAAGCATCAGCATCACCTGGGAGCTTTGCAGAAAAGGCAGAATCACAGGCACCACCCCAGACTTGCTAAATCAGAATCTGCGTTTTTAACAATATCTCCAGAGGATTCATGTGCATGTTAGAGTTGTTGAAACACTTGTCCGGTGTTTCTGAAAATCTGGTTCTGAGACTTGATAAAGCTCACAGAATATTAAGCAGATTTATGAAATGGATGACAGAGGCTGTTTTCCCTCTCTGGTCCTCAGTTTCTCCACCTGTACCCCGTGGTCTCTTCAGGAGTTCTGAGTTCCCAAGTACATGTTCCCAAGCACATATAGGCCAAGGGTACAATCAATTTAACCCACCTCCCTGTCTTCTCTCTCAGCTGTTGATGACAAGCTATTGCATACGTTCTACTGTGGTTTCCCACTGTGCTCACACCTTGGTCACCTCTGTCCTGTTCAATCCACATGCTGAGGCCCATAAGGGTATCCTTGACGTGCATCTGCCTCAACTTGCCTTTATCTCCAATTTTACTATGTATGTCTGCTTCCAAACTTATTGTTTTATTCATTTGTGCAGACCTTTGTTCATTCTTTTGTCCATTTTTCAGCAGAGCATAGTGATAAAGAGCATGCACTCTGAGATCAGACTTCCTGAGTTTGAATCCTGGCTCTGCCAGTTTTGGGACTCAGGACAAGTCACTTCACTTCTCAGGGTCTCATTTTACACATATGTAAAATGGGGATAAAATTAGGATCCACCTGCAAGGATTAAATGAGTTTATATATGTGAAAGCGTCTGCTTAAATCAGTGCCAGAGACATAAGTCCCTGATAATATTAACTTGATTATTTTTTTAGCAAACATTTCCTGATGCCAACTGTGTGACTTGCACTGTGCTGGGTACTACAGAAAGAGGAAGATAAATTACACACAGTCCCAGCTCCCAAAGAGTTCACAGTTTAATGGGGGGCAGGAAAAAGGAAGCAGATAGCTTTAATAATATGATGGTAGTGGGGCGCCTGGGTGGCTCAGTTGTTAAGCATCTGCCTTTGGCTCAGGGCATGATCCCAGAGTCCTGGGATGGAACCCCACATCAGGCTCCTCCGCTGGGAGTCTGCTTCTTCCTCTCCCACTCCCCCTGCTTATGTTCCCTCTCTCGCTGGCTGTCTCTCTCTCTGTCAAGTAAATAAATAAATAAAATAAAATCTTTAATAATAATAATAATAATATGCTGGGAGAAAAGAGAAATGTGAATGCAGGATGATGGGAATGATGAGGCCTACCAGGAGACAGTGGTTAGTTCCCCCACCTCCAGGCAGAAAAAGTCAGAAAAAGCCTTACAGAGATGGCATATAAATTGAGGCTTGAAATATGAGATGTTCACCAGGTGAGCAAGGAGAGGGCAGAGCTGGGGAATTTCAATGTCACTGGATTGTAGGACACAAGCAGGAGTAGAGAATGGTCAGAAACGAGATTGGAGATGTAAGGAAAGACTAGGTAGTAGAAGTCTGCCAATGCCAGGCCAACTTCCTGGCCCTTACTTGGTGATGTCCAAAACCATCTTACGTGTTTGCGCACTCATTAGAAAAAACTTGATCAGGTAACCCCCAAATATGTATATTTATTAACTTATAAATTATATAAATATACTACTGAACAACTATATTAGGTATTTTATGAAGCATATGTAAAAATATAAACCAAGGATGAGGAAAAAAAACCCTGTAAGTAGATTGTTAATATTCTTTCCCATTCCCTCATGATTTATCTCCAGCACCCCCTGGAACATGTGCACCTCACTTTAGAAATAACCATGGCCCAGGACACCTAGGTGGCACAGTTGGTTGAGTCCTTCTCTTGATTTCGGCTCATGATCTCAGTCCCCTGAGATCAAGCTCCCCCCCTCAGCAGGAGTCTGCTTGAGATTCTCTCTCTTTCTCTCCCTCTGCCCCTCCAACTCGTGCTCTCTCACTCTCTCTCTCAAATGAATAAATAAATCTTTAAAAAAACAAAGAAATAACTGTGGCCCATAATGAGGAGACACGGCAAGGTTTTAAGCAAGGAGTGACAATAATGAAATGGAGGTGGACTGGAGGGGCCAGCTGGGAAACAAGAAGCTCAGTAAGGAACCTGAGGGATGCTGAGGGCTGGAGCAGTGCAGTGGTGGTGGGATTGGAGACCATAAAGAGGGAAAAACAACCTGATGTATGTGAAAAGTAACACAGAGGTGCCAAACTGATTTCAGCTTGTCTGACCTGGTAGATGAAGGTGCCTTCTTTGAAATAATAAAAATGGGAGAAGGAGCAGGTCAAGGGGGAGCTTAGTGGGGCCTCATCAGCCCATATAACACCTTAGTGTGAACTAGAAAAAGGCCCCCTGGCTTTGGGGAGTGGATTCAGATTTAGGAGTTGAGTAAGGCCAGCACAGGCAGAATTTCAGCCTTTGCTCTGACTTCCTTCACCAGAGGGGGTCCTTGTACTATAAACAACCTGTAAACCTCAACAACAGCTCTGGGATTTGTCATCTGGACCCTCCTGGCTTTGATGGACAGATGGCACTCCCCTAAGGAGAGGAAAGTTTGGAGGTGAGACGTGTGCCCCTGGCCAAGGAGTTCACAGGAGAGGTGCTGAGGTGATTAAAGAGAGCTTCCTAGAACCATGCTTTTCCATATGGGTAAGATTTGAAGGGACCAGAATCATTGCATGTGAGAACCAGGGAAAGGAGGGGGGACCAAAGACAAAAAAGCTAGTATGGATTTGTAGTATGAGGGCTAACCAGAGAGGTTGCTGGTCAAATGATCCAAGGGCCAAGTAGTGGGGCAGGATTTGGATTTTTGCTTCAATAGGAAAAAAAAAAATACCAAAAGAATTTTTTTTTAATTAAGCAAAGTAGGCTGGAGGAAATGTTCTTGGGCAGACTCTGTGGAAAGTATGCTTGCTGGAGGCAGCGCATACACAGAGGCCCCAGTGTGCTGCTGCCAGACCAGCTCCACCCTACACCCCACACCTCCCAGGAGACCTTGGGGCAGTGCCAGCCCAGTCCACCCCCACACTAGTGCAGCAATAGTCTGTTTGAGCTGCCTAGAAACACTTCCTGCCTGAGTGGTCTCTTCTGCAAGCTGCATATCCTCCTTAAGTGTTCCTGGCAGACACTGCTTTGGTCAAATAACTTAACCCCCACCTCCACCCCACCCCCATATCTATGCCTCAGTTTCTCCATATGTAAATGGAGACTGTTGTTTCTGCCTCTTACAGAGTTGCACCAATATTCTGTAGGACACTGAACTATCTATCACTCCTTAAAGGACAGCTCTGACGCATCCCTTCCCTTTTCAAGATTTATCCCTGAATCCTTATTCTCCACAGCAAAAATCTTCACTGCCATATGAGCTCCTTGATTCTGGTATTCAAATCCCTTTATTCTCTAGGCCTACCCAACCACTCCAAACTTCCCTCCATACTTTCTTTACCTGCACCTCTGCTCTAACTCAATACTTACTGTTCCTTGAAATACATTCTGTGTTTTCCTGCTGTCTATCCAGAATGGCGATTCTACAAATAATTGTTGAGTGCCTGCTCTGTGCCAGGCCATATTCCATGCACTGAGTATACAGCAGCAAATGAGACAGACAAAATCTCTGCCCTAAAGGAGCTCACAGTACACTGGAGAAGACAGACAAGGAAAAATTAAACATGGAAATATATGTCAGTTTGTGTTACAAAGAAATAGAAAGTTGAGCAAGGGAGATACAGAGTGAACAAGAAGGTGTTATTTTAGAGTAATCAAGGATGTCTCTCTGAGGAAATGACGTTTGAACAAAGACCTGAAAGAAGATAGGGTATAAGACTTGCAGAGATTTGGAGGAAGAGTGTTCCAGACTAAGGGAATAGTCATTGCAGAGTCTCTGAGACAGGAGTGTGCTGAACAAATTCAAGAAACAGCAATCAGGGCAATGTGGAGGAAGCAGAATAAATGAGGGAAAGAGTAGGAGGACATGGGGTTAAAGAGGTGACAGTGAGCCAGACTGTGAAGGGCCATGGGGCCCTTGGTGAGAACTTTGGCTTTTACTCTGAGTTCAGACAATCACAGAGAGTTTTGAGTAAAGAAGGGACATGGCCTCACTTAGGATTAAATGATCTTTCTTACTACTGTGAAAAGAACAGATAATAAAGAGGCAAGGCATTAAAGAGGGAAACCAGTTAATAGGTCATTTGTCCAAGCAAGAGATGCTGATAGTTTGGACTTGGGTAGTAATTGTGGAAGTGTTAAGAAGTAGTCATATTGTGGATGTACCTTAAGATAGAGCCAAAATTCCCTGATGGATAAGATGTGAAGTGTGAGAGGAAGAGGGGAGTCAGGCACGACTCTCAAATTTTTCAACCAAACAACTATTTCCTGAGAAAAGGAAGCCTGGAGAGGAGCAGATGGTGGAGGTGAGGGAGATACCAGGAACTAAGTTTGGGTTATGTTACGCTTTAGATATTGATTGGACATTCTAGTGGAAATATCAAGCAAGCAATTAGATATGTATGTCTGGAGTTCATGGGACAGGTCCACAAAAGAGATACAGATTTGGGGGTCATCTGTATGTGAATGATATTTAGAGCCATGGGGATAGATGACTTCACCTAGAGAGTGACTGTAGAAAGAACAGAGGAGGGGAAGGAGAGGTTGAGAACAGAGTGTTGGAGTTTCCCAAAGTTTTAGAGGCCAGGAAAGAAGGAGCCAACAAAGGTGACTAAAAAGGCATGACCAGTGAAGAACATCTATCCAAAGCCTCCCTGTTTTTCAGGCCTAGCACGAAGGCCACATCCTCTAGGACCCTTTCCTAAAGGCTTGGGACAAAAGTGCCCCCTCCCTTCTTTGAAATTTATACTCTATTAGCTTCCTCAGAGCAATGGGAAAAATGGGGGGGGGCGGTAAGCAGTCTGACTTAGTATTCCATTAGTCTCTGAGTTCTCTGAGGTCAGGGCCCCCTCCCTAGTCAAGCCAGATGACTTTGCAGGGGTTTGCATTTTGCTTTCACAATTTTTACCATATGTACCATCCACCATATTATTTACTTTATATAGTTTTTTAAAATAGATACATGTTTTAAGATTACCTGAATTAGTCTTATCCTAAGAAAAAATATCTGTGAGTTCTTGGGTTCAATGTGCTAGTTATATTTTAATACATATTACAGTAGACACATAACAATTACAATAAAAATGTTCAGTTGTGTCCCATAACCTTATGTGCCAAAACATGGAATTCATTCAACACTTTGAGAAATGTAAAAGTCTTAACACCAGGTCCACCATATGCCAACTGTGTGGTCTCCATTTCCCCACCTAACAAATGGAGATAATAACTGCTTCACCTGATTTTATCTACCTGGCCTCCCCTCTCTTGTTCTTTCTCTCACTCTGGTTCTATGGTACTATTTTGCTCTTTCTCTCTCCCCATTCCCCATCCTTCTCTTCCTCCATCTTTTTTGTTTGTATCTTTCTCTCTATGTTTCTAACCACGTCTTTTTTTTCCTTTCTCTGTTTCTATCTCTCTCATTCCTCCTCTGTCAGGACCATCAACAATAAAGTCTTTGTTGCAGAAGTCAAAGAGAAGCACCAGGCAAAGAAAATCTATGGGACAGCCCATCAGCAGGGAAAGACATGCTCATGTAGGCATCAGGTAAGGCTTCATCCAGTCTGAAATGTGACAATTTCATCTTAGCTGTGCGATAGGAGCTTATACGTGTTTTTCCAGGGCCTCAAGTTCCTACATTTGTAAAATGGAGATAATGATCTCTATTCATACAATTACATGAAGATGATATAAGTTAATTAGTATCTAAACTTATAAGAAAGTAAGTGTTCAATAAACAGGAGTTTACACCCCCATTTTCACTTTCCTCCTCCCAGCAGGATGTGGCTTATTTAAGAACTGGCACCTTCCAGTAAGGTTATATTCAAGTAAGATTTTTTTAAATTGAATCCTCTTTCCTAACTGAGTTCCATTCAACTGGCAGAAATGTAAAGTCTTCCTTCAGTGTTTCCTTCCAGCTTCCAAAAGAGTTTCATCAAGCACATAAACTTTAGGTTTGGCTACTGCACACTGAGGAATTACTGGCATATAAACAAGTTTACTCTAAAGCATGGGGAGAGGATGGGTGTGAGGGGCTATTTGATGGGAAAGAGGCATTGTGTGTAAATGGAAAACAATTTTCATAAAACAAAATATTAGCCATTTATTGCTCTAGTCTACATTCAGATTTTCACCCACAGAGTTTCCTTATGTGTAAGCTGCCTGTGAATCAATTTCTCAGGCACAATACTTAAGAGTGTGAATGAGGGAGAGAGATTAATAAGCAGATGACAAACTATCGCTGAGGGACTTAGTTGAACTGGAAGCCTGGTCAGTTCTGCTGGGACTATGGTGGGCATGGGCAGAACCAGGTCATCTATCCATTTTCTTCCCCCTTATGAGATGCCATCCCCTCTCTACCCTCCTCCCTTTCATATCCAGGGACTAGAAATCAGAGAAGTTCAGAATCTCTACTAGCCCAGCAGCAGGTACAGAGGTGACATTTTCCTTGGTCTATGAGGGGCTGCTGCAGTAGCTTCAGGGCCAGTACCTGGTGGTGGTTAGCCTGAGGCCTGGCCAATTAGTCACAAGGCTGAGTGTAGAGGTGACAGTATCAGAAAGAGTGGGCATTGGCTATGTTCACATACCACCTCTGAGGGCCACCCACCTGTGTACCAACACCCACAGAAGAATGTTGGCAGCACTATGCATCAACCGTCATATTGGCCTTCCCTAAATGGGAACCTGCACTTGGGATTCCCTTTAGCACCACTTCTGCCCTGACCTCACTGCCAAGATCCCTCTGCATTCAAATGACAAGGGGGAGGTTTGGATTTCAAGATACTTGTATTATAAACTTGTTCTGACCTTTGAAAGCTGTGTGAAATAAGCAAGTCCAATAACTTTCCAAGTTGTGTTTCTCTTATGAAAAAATAAAATTTGCAGTAGGGGGTGCTTGGTTGGCACCATAAAATCATGTGGTGATAATACTGAAGTTGCAGAAGCCAACCTGGCCAAAACTTGCAGCTCTCAAATGACCACTGAGAATGCAAGGGCAATGGGAAGACAGACTGAAGTGCAGGCTGCCCTTGAGGATACCATCTCAGGCTCTGCAGGCCAGAGAGCTGTCCTGGCTGCCAGCCTCGCTTTAAATTTCATCTATAGATGTTTGAAGGCCAGACTGGCTACATCAGAATCACTGTGTAAGCTGTTAGAAATACAGATTCCAGGCACCTGGGTGGGTCAGTTGTTAGGTCTTGGTCCCAGGGTCCTGGGATTGAGCCCCTGCTCAGTGGGAAGCCTGCTTCTCCCTCTCCCGGTTCTCCTGCTTGTGTTCCCTCTCTTACTGCCTCTCCCTCTGTCAAATAAATAAATAAATAAATAAATAAATAAATAAATAAATAAA
>NW_024423319.1:78126313-78128270 GCF_017311325.1 Ursus maritimus
CTACAAAGAACTTCTGAAACTCAATACACGAGAAACAAACAAATCATAAAATGGGCAAAAGATATGAACAGACACTTTTCCAATGAAGACATACAAATGACTAACAGACACATGAAAAAATGTTCAACATCATTAGCCATCAGGGAGATTCAAGTCAAAACCACATTGAGATACCACTTTACGTCAGTTAGAATGGCAAAAATTGACAAGGCAGGAAACAACGAATGTTGGAGAGGGTGTGGAGAAAGGGGATCCCTCTTACACTGTTGGTGGGAATGCAAGTTGGTACAGCCACTTTGGAAAACAGTGTGGAGGTCCCTTAAAGAGTTAAGAATGGAGCTCCCCTATGATCCAGCAATTGCACTTCTGGGTATTTACCCCAACGATACAGACGTAGTGAAGAGAAGTGCCATATGCACCCCAATGTTCATAGCAGCATTGTCCACAATAGCTAAATTGTGGAAGGAGTCGAAATGCCCTTCAACAGATGACTGAATTAAGAAGATGTGGTCCATATATACAATGGAATATTACTCAGCCTTCAAAAAGGAACGATTACCCAACATTTGCAGCAACATGGATGGGACTGGAGGAGATAATGTTAAGCGAAATAAGTCAAGCAGAGAAAGGCAATTATCATATGGTTTCACTCATTTATGGAACATAAGAAGTTGGAATTCAGTAGGAGAAGAAAGGGAAGATGGAAGGGGGGTAAAAAGAAGGGGGAATGAACCATGAGAGACTATGGACTCTGGGAAACAAACTGAGGGCTTCAGGGGGGTGGGGATTGGGGTAGGCTGGTGATGGGTATTAAGGAGGGCACGTATTGCATGATGCACTGGTTGTTATATGCAAGAAATGAATCATGGAACATTACATCAAAAACTTGGGATGTACTGTATGGTGACTAACATAACATAATAAAAAATTATTTAAAAAAAGATTTTAAGTAACAAAACAAATTCAACCAATGAATCATTGAACATTATATCAAAAACTAATGATGTACTATACCTTGGCTAATTGAATTCAAACAAAAAAGAAAGAAAGAAAACAAATGAATGAAGTATAAAAGAAAAAAAAAGAGGGGAGAAACACAAGCCAAAACTGTAGAGAAGAAACTCGTGCTTGTGAGAGGGGAGGTGGGTGGGCGAAGTGGGAAAAAATGGAAAGCAGGGATTAAAGAGTACATTTATCACAATGAGCACTGGATGATGTATGGAGGAGTTGAATCACTGTATTGTACACCTGAAGCTATTACAACACTTTATGTTAAGTATACTGGAATTAATTTTTTTTAAAAAAACGGTTTTCCTCTCTTAACAACTTCCCTATATATCACACAGCGGTGTTAGCTATAGTCATCATGTTGTACATTATATCGTAGTACTTATTTATCATAACTGGAAGTTTGCACCTTTTGACCACTTTCCTCCAACTCCCTTTCACTGCACCCTCTGCCTCTGGTAACCACAAGTCTGATCTCCTTTTCTAGGAGGGTTTTGTTTTTTTAGATCCCACATCTAAGTGCGATCATAAACTATCTGTATTTCTGTGACTGAATTAATTCACTTTTTAAAAAAAGATTTTTATTTATTTATTTGAGGGAGAAAGCACAAACAGGGGGAGGGGCAGAGGGAAAGAGAGAAGCAGACTCCCTGCTGAGCAGGGAGCACAATGTGGGGCTCGATCCAGGACCCTGAGATCAAGGACCGAGCCAAAGGCATACACTCAACCAATTGAGCAACCCAGGAGCCCCTGAATTATTTCACTTTGCATAATCCTTTCAAGGTCCATCCATGTTGTCACAAATGGTGAGTTTTTTTCCTTTTTATGTCTGAATAATATTCGTATATTAATATATAATGTGGTATGTCTATGTTATATATAATGTGGTATATACATATATAAATATAATGTGGTATATACATATGTATAATGTGGTATATGTGTGTGT
>NW_024423319.1:78128280-78135678 GCF_017311325.1 Ursus maritimus
TGTGTGTGTATATATGTATATGTGTGTATACGTGTGTGTGTGTGTGTGTGTGTGTGTGTGTGTGTATCACAACTCCTTTCCTATTCATCCATGATGGACTCTTTCTATGTCTTACCTATTGTCAATAATGCTGATATAAACATGGAGGTGCAGATATATTCTCAAGTTAATGTTTTTATTACCTTTGTTTTTTTTAAGATTTTATTTATTTATTTGACAGAGAGAGACAGCCAGTGAGAGAGGGAACACAAGCTGGGGGAATGGGAGCGGAAGGAGCAGGCTCCCAGCGGAGGTGCCTGATGTGGGGCTCGATCCCAGAATGCCAGGATCACGCCCTGAGCTGAAGGCAGATGCTCAATGACTGAGCACCCAGGTGCCCCTTACCTTTGAATTTATTCTCAGAAATAAATATCCACAAAATTGCTGGATCATATGGTAGCTCTATTTTTAATTTTTTGAAAATCCTCCGTAATGTTCTCCATAGTGGCTGCACTAATTTACAAGGCACATATTGCATGGTGCACTGGGTGTTACATGCAAATAATGAATCATGGAACATTACATCAAAAACTGGGGATGTACTGTATGGTGACTAACATAACATAATAAAAATTATTATTAAAAAATAAAAAAACAATGAGCAAGAAAAAAAAACCACCAACAGTGAACAAGGGTTCCTTTTTCTCCACATCCATGCCAGTCGGTGCTATCTCTTGTCTTCTTGATAATGGCCCTTCTAATGGGTGTGAGGTGATATCTCATTGTGGTTTCAATTTGCACTTCTCTCATGACTGGTGATGTTAAGCATCTTTTCATGTACCTGTTGGCTTTTCATATCTCTTCTTTGGAGAAATGTCTATTCGGATACTTTGCTCTTTTTTTTTGAGTTATTTGATATTTTGCTATTGAGTTGTATGAGTTCTTCATCTGTTTTTTAAATGGGATATTAACCCATTATTAGATATATGGTTTGCAAATGTTTTCCCCATTCTGTAGGTTGTCTTTTCACCTTGTTGAAGGCTTCTTTCACTTGTGCAGAAGATCTTTAGTTTGATGTAGTTTGACTTGTTTATTTTTTGTTTTTTGCTTCTGCTTTAGGTGTCCTATCCAAAAAAGTCATTACCATGACCCATGTCAAGGAGATTTGTTCCTGTTTCCTTATAGGAGTTTCATGGCTTCAGGTCCAACATTTGAGGCTTTAATATATTTTGAGTTGATTTTTGTAAGTGGTGTAAGATATGGGTCCAGTTTCATTCTTTTACATGTGACTATTCAATTATCCCAGCCCCATTTAGAGACTGTCTTTTCTCCACTGAGTATGTTTGACTCCCTTGTCAAATATTAGTTAACCACATGTGCTTGGGTTTATTTCTGGGCGCTTGATTCTGCTCCATTGGTCTATTTCTCTGTTGCCATGCCAGTACCATACCATTTTGGTGACGATAGCTTTAGAGTATAAGTTGAAATCAGAAAGTGTGATATCTGCTGCTTTGTTCTTCTTTCTCAAGATTTTTTGGGGGGGCAGTGGTGCTATTTGGGGTCTTTTGTGTTCTATATAAATTTTAGAGGGTCTTTTTCTGCTTCTGTAAAAAATACATTGAAATCTTGATAGAGAGTGCATCAAATCTACAGATGATTTATGGTAGTATTGACATTTTTAACAATATTAACTCTTCCAATCCATGACCACAAGATACCTGTCCCTTTATTTCGGTCTTCTCCAATTACTTTCATCAGTTTCTTCTAGTTTTCAGTATGGAGAATATTTCCCCTCCCTGGTTTAATTTATTTTTAAATCTTTTATTGCTTTTGATGTAATTGTCAATGGGAGCTATTCCTCTTCCCTCTGTTTAGATGCATATTTCATTTAAAACAGGTTTGGAATTGACAGAATCATCAAAATCAAAATCATTAACATAAGTAATATTTATTGGCAATGTTATGCTAAGTATATGTGTGTATAAATGTATATATGCATATGCATATATACATGCCTACATATGTATACCCAAATACATATTGTTTTTACTGTCATTATCTCATTTTGCTTTATGTCATTCAAAGGAGTTGGTCATTTGATGCCCATTTTTACAGGATACTTGGCAATGTAATGTAAACTGACCTAAGTATATGAAATTAATAGCTGATAGAGACATAAATTTAACCCAGGCACTCCTGTCTCCAACAACTATGCTTTATACTTTATTTCATTTATTTCTATTTTATTATTGAGGTATAAGTTGACATACAATGTTATGTTTCAGGTGAACAACATAATGATTTAACAATTCTCTACATTACTCAGTGCTCACCAAGATCAGTATAGTCACTATCAGTTATTATACATTATTACCATATTATTGACTGTATTTTCTGTGCTGCAACATTCATCTTCATGACTTATTTATTTTAGACCTGAAAGTTTATACCTCTTAATCCCCTTCACCTATTTCATCCATACACCCACTCACTCACCCTGTGCTAACCCAAAGTTTGTTCTCTGTAGTTAAGAGTCAGTGTTTTCTGTTTTGTTTTGTCTCTTTTCCCCCCCCTTTGTTTGTTTTGTTTTGATTCTTAAATTACACATATGAGCAAAAGCATATGGTGTTTGTCTTTCTCGGACTGACTTATTTCATTTAGCATAATACTCTCTAGCTCCAACCATGTTGCTGCAAGTGGCAAGATTTCATTCCTTTTTATGGCTGAATTACAGTCCACTGTGTAGGTATACTACCACTTCATCTTTAGCCATTCATCTATCAATGGACACTTAGGCTGCCTCCATAATTTGGCTATTGTAAATAATGCTGCAACAAACATAAGGGTGCATGTATCCCTTTGAATTCGTGTTTTTGTATTTTGGGGGTAAATAGTAGCGGAATTACTGGATCATAGGGTAGTTCTATTTTTAATTTTTGTGTATTTTTAATTTTGTGAGGAGCATCCATACCATCTTTCACAGTAGCTGCACCAGTTTGCATTCCCAACAGGAGTGCATGAGGGTTCCTATTTCTCCACATCCTTGCCAACAATTGCTGTTTCTTGAGTTTTTGATCTTAGCCATTCTGACAGGTGTGAGGTGATGCCTCATTGTGATTTTACTTTGCATTTCCCTGATGATGAGTGATGTTGAGCATCTTTTCATGTGTCTGTTGGCCATCCGTATGTCTTCTTTTGAGAAATGTCTGCTCATGTAGTCTGCCCATTTTTAAACTTGATTATTATTATTATTATTATTTTGGTATTGAGTTCTGTAAGTTCTTAGATATTTGGATACTAACTCTATTGGGTATATCATTTGCAAATATCTTCTCTCATTCAGTAGGATGTCTTTTAGTTCTGTTGGTTGTTTCCTTTGCTGTGCAGAAACTTTTTATCGTGCTGTAGTCCCAATAGTTTATTTTTGGGTGTTTGTGGAAACAGGCTGTGTAGCAATCAGAGTGTTCTCTATAGTAAAGAGTCTGTTTGTTGGTTTGTGTTGCTCTCCTTTTTCTTCCGTTTGTTCATTTGTTTTGTTTCTTAAACTCATGTAAGAGTGAAATCATATGGTATTTGTCTTTCTGTAATGATTTATTTCATGTAACACAATACTCTTTAGCTCTATCCATGTCATTGCAAATGCAAGATCTCATTCTTTTTGAGGGCTGAGTTATATCCCATTATATACACACCCCTTCTTCTTTATCCATTCATCAGCCAATAATCCATTCATCTGCATAATTTGGCTATTGTAGATATTACAGCTATAAACATTGGGGTGCATGTATACCTTTGAATTAGTATTTTTGTATTCTTCAGGTAAATACCTAGTAGTGAAATTGCTGGATCATAGGGTAGTCCTATTTTTAGGTTTTTGAGGAACCTTCATAGTGCTTTCCAGAGTGGCTGCACCAGTTTGCATTCCCACCAAGAGTGCAAGAGTGTTTCCCTTTCTCTGCATCCTCACCAACACCTGCTTTTTCTTGTGTTGCTAATTTTAGCCATTCTGACAGGTGTGAGGTGATATGTCATTGTAGTTTTGATTCACATTTCCCTGATAATCACTGATATTGAAGATCTTTTCATGTCTCTGTTAGCATCTGGATGTCTTCCTTGGAAAAATGTCTATTCATGTCTTCTGCCTATTTCTTAGTGAATTATTCGGTGTTCTGGGTGTTGAGTTTTACAGCTTCTTCATATATTGTGGATACTAACCCTTTATTGGGTATGTCATTTGCAAATACGTCATATGCATCTTTTCTCATTCCATAGGTTGCCTTTAGTTTTGTTGAGCAGAAGATTTTATTTTGATGAAGTCTCAATAGTTTATATATTACTTTTGTTTCCCTTGCCCCAGAGACAAATCTAGAGAGAAGTTATGGCTGATGTCAAAGAGGTTACTGCTTGTGTTCTCCTCGAGACTTTTGAGGGTTTCCTGTCTCACATTTAGGTCTTTCATCCATTTTGAATTTATTTTTGTGTATGGTGGAAGGAAGTGTTCCAGTTTCATTCTTTTGCATGTTGCTGTCCAGTTTCCCCAATACCATTTGCTGAAGAGACTGGCTTTTTCCCACTGGATGTTCTTTCCTACTTTGTCAAAGATTGGTTGTCCATACAGTTGTGGGTTCATTTCTGGGTTGTTCCTTCTTCCCACTGATCTATGTGTCTATCTTTGTGCCAGTACCACACCGTCTTGATCACTACAGCTTTGTAATATAACCTCTACTTGGGAATTGTGATGCCTCCAGCTCTGCTTTTCTTTTTTCAAGGTTGTTGTGGCTATTTGGACTCTTTCGTGATTCCATACAAACTTTAAGATTCTTTGTTCTAACTCTATGAAAAATGCTTTTGGTATTTTGATAGGAGTTGCATCAAATGTGTAGTTTGCCTGGGTAGTATAGATATTTTAACAATATTTGATCTTCCAATCCATTAGCATGGAATGTCTTCATTTCATTATATCATTTTCAATTTGTTCATCAATGTATTTTTTAGTTTTGAGAGCTAAGGTCTCTCACCTCTTTGGCTAGGTTTATTGATTGGTATCTTATTGATTTTGGTGCATTTGTAAATGGTATTCCTTGATTTCTCTTTCTGCTCTTTTGTTATTAGTGTATAGAAATGCAATAGATTTCTGCACATTGACTTTATGTCCCACGCCTTTACTGAATTCGTTTCTCAGTTCCAGCAATTTGTTGGTGGAATCTTGAGTTTTCGATATAGAGTATCGTGTCATCTGCAAATAGTGAACGTTTGCCTTCCTCCTCACTGATTTGGATGCTTTATTTGTTTTTGTGGTCTGATTGCTGTGTCTAGGACTTCCAGTACTGTGTTAAATAGAAGTGGTAAGAGTTGACATCCTTGTCTTGTTCCTGGCCATAGAGGAAGAGCTCTCAGTTTTTGCCCTTAAGGATGATATTAGCTGTGTGTTTTTTTCTTTTCCATGAGTGGCTTTTATTGTGTTGAGTCATTCCCTCTACTCCACTTTGGTTAGGGTTTCTTTTTTCTAAGTTAGACTTTTTATTAAGCATTGGAAGCAGAGATTAGCAGAAGGAAATGGCCACTGCACTCTTAGTGCTAAGAAAGGTGTATAAGGAAATAATTCAGAAGTGGGAACGTTGAGCCCTAAATTTTAGCCATAGGTAATGATCTTTGTTTTTCTACTTAATTCATTTGTGTTCATCTGATCTTTGAAAGTCTACTAATGATTCCTAAAGTATGTATTGTATACAAATTCTATAGTGTTCAAAAGAAAGATCATAATATTGTAATTGGCAACATTATTTTTTAATAATATTTTTATTATATTATGTTAGTCACCATACAGTACATCCCTAGTTTTTGATGTAAAGTTCCATGATTCATTACTTGCATATAACACTCAGTGCACCCTGCAATATGTGCCCTTCTTAATACCCATCACCGGCCTATCCCAGTACCACAACCGCTTCACTCTGAAGCCCTCAGTTTGTTTCCCAGAGTCCTAGGTCTCTCGTGGTTCATTCCCCCTTATTTTTACGCCCCCCCTTCCTTCTTCCCTTTCTTCTCCTACCGATCTTCCTACTTCTTATGTTCCATAAATGAGTGAAACCATATAATTGTCCTTCTCTGCTTGACTTATTTTGCTTAGCATTATCTCCTCCAGTCCCATCCAGGAGGGAGAAATGTTGTAAATCGTTCTTTTTGATGGCTGAGTAATATTCCATTGTATATATGGACCACATCTTATTTTTTTATAATAATATTTTTTATTACATTATGTTAGACACCATACAGTACATCCCTATTTTTTGATGTAAAGTTCTGTGATTCATTACTTGCTTATAACACCCAGTGCACCATGCAATACGTGCCCTCCTTAATACCCATCACCAGCCTATCCCAACCCCCGCCCCCCTCCCCTCTGAATCCCTCAGATTCTTTCCCAGAGTCCATAGTCTCTCATGGTTCATTCCCCCTTCTGTTTACCGCCCCTTTCTTCTTCCCATTCTTCTCCTACCAATCTTCCTACTTCTTATGTTCCATAAATGAGTGAAACCATATGATAATTGTCTTTCTCTGCTTGACTTATTTCGCTTAGCATTATCTCCTCCAGTCCCGTACATGTTGCAGCAAATGTTGAGAAATCATTCTTTCTGATGGCTGAGTAATATTCCATTGTATATATGGACCCCATCTTCTTAATCCAGTCATCTGTTGAAGGGCATCTTGGCTCCTTCCACAATTTAGCTATTGTGGAAAATGCTGCTATGGACAGTGGGGTGCATGTGGCCCTTCTCTTCACTACGTCTGTATCTTTGGGATAAATAACCAGAAGTGCAATTCCTGGATCATAGAGGAGCTCAATTTTTAACTTTCTAAGGGACCTCCACACTATTTTCCAGAGTGGCTGTACCAACTTGCATTACCACCAACAATTGAGGAGAGATCCCCTTTCTCCACATCCTCTCCAACATTTGTTGATTCCTGCCTTGTCAATTTTTGCCATTCTAACTGGCATAAGGTGGTATCTCAGTGTGGTTTTGATTTGAATTTCCCTGATGGCTAATGATTTTGAACATTTATTCATGTGTCTGTTAGCCATTTGTATGTCTTCATTAGAAAAGTATCTGTTCTGGGGCGCCTGGGTGGCTCAGTCGTTAAGCGTCTGCCTTCGGCTCAGGGCATGATCCCGACGTTCTGGGATCGAGCCCCACATCAGGCTCCGCTGCTGGGAGCCTGCTTCTTCCTCTCCCACTCCCCCAGCTTGTGTTCCCTCTCTTGCTGGCTATCTCTGTCTCTGTCAAATAAATAAATAAAATCTTAAGAAAAGAAAAGGATGAATACCCAGAAGTGCAATTTCTGGATCATAGAGGAGCTCAATTTTTAACTTTCTAAGGGACCTCCACACTATTTTCCAGAGTGGCTGTACCAACTTGC
>NW_024423319.1:78135688-78141984 GCF_017311325.1 Ursus maritimus
CCCCCCCTTCCTTCTTCCCTTTCTTCTCCTACCGATCTTCCTACTTCTTATGTTCCATAAATGAGTGAAACCATATAATTGTCCTTCTCTGCTTGACTTATTTTGCTTAGCATTATCTCCTCCAGTCCCATCCAGGAGGGAGAAATGTTGTAAATCGTTCTTTTTGATGGCTGAGTAATATTCCATTGTATATATGGACCACATCTTATTTTTTTATAATAATATTTTTTATTACATTATGTTAGACACCATACAGTACATCCCTATTTTTTGATGTAAAGTTCTGTGATTCATTACTTGCTTATAACACCCAGTGCACCATGCAATACGTGCCCTCCTTAATACCCATCACCAGCCTATCCCAACCCCCGCCCCCCTCCCCTCTGAATCCCTCAGATTCTTTCCCAGAGTCCATAGTCTCTCATGGTTCATTCCCCCTTCTGTTTACCGCCCCTTTCTTCTTCCCATTCTTCTCCTACCAATCTTCCTACTTCTTATGTTCCATAAATGAGTGAAATCGTATGATAATTGTCTTTCTCTGCTTGACTTATTTCGCTTAGCATTATCTCCTCCAGTGCCGTCCATGTTGCAGCTAATGCTGAAAATCATTCTTTTTGATGGCTGAGTAATATTCCATTGTATATATGGACCACAACTTCTTAATCCAGTCATCTGTTGAAGGGCATCTCGGCTCCTTCCACGATTTAGCTATTGTGGACAATGCTGCTATGAACATTGGGGTGCATATGGCCCTTCACTACTGAGGAGAGATCCCCTTTCTCCACATCCTCTCCAACATTTGTTGTTTCCTGCCTTGTCAATTAATTTTTTTCTCTTTCTTCCTGTCTTCACTTTCTGGGACCCCTATAATATGAATGTTAGTATGGTTGATGTTTTCCCTGCATTCTTTTAACTTTTTTATTTTTTATATTTTTTTTAACTTTTTCTCTTCAGTTTGCATGATTTCCACTACTCTGTCATTCATATTACTGATCTGTTCTGCATGATCTAATTTGCTCTTGATTGAAAAGGATGAATACCCAGAAGTGCAATTTCTGGATCATAGAGGAGCTCAATTTTTAACTTTCTAAGGGACCTCCACACTATTTTCCAGAGTGGCTGTACCAACTTGCATTCCCACCAACAATGTAGGAGGAATCTCCTTTCTCCACATCCTCTCCAGCAATTGTTGTTTCTTGCCTTGTCAATTTTTGCCATTCTAACTGGCATAAGGTGGTATCTTAGTGTGCTTTTGATTTAAATCTCCCTGATGGCTAATGATTTTGAACATTTTTTCATGTGTCTGTTAGCCATTTGTATGTCATTGTTGGAAAAGTGTTCATATCTTCTGCCCATTTTTTGATTTGTTTATTTGTTTCTCACGTATTGAGTTTGAGAAGTTCTTTGTAGATCTTGGATACCAGTCTTTTATCTGTTGCATCATTTTCAAGCATCTTCTCCCATTCCATGGGCTGCCTCCCATTCCATGGACTGTTTCTTGGCTGTGCAGAAGCTTTTTATCTTGATGAAGTCCCACAAGTTCATTTTTTCTTTTGTTTGTCTTGCCTTTAGAGATGTGTCATGAAAAAGGTTGCTTTGGCCTTGTCGTAGAGGTTGGTGCCTTTGTTCTCCTCGACGATTTTGATGGATTCCTGTCTCACATAGAGGTCTTTCATCCATTTGGAGTTTATCTTTGTGTATGGTGTGAGAGAGTGGTCAAGTTTCATCCTTTTGCACATAGCTGTCCAATTTTCCCAGCATCATTTGTTGAAGAGACTGTCTTTTTTCCACCAGATGTTTTTTCTTGCTTTGTCAAAGATTAGCTACCCAAAGCACTGACGGTCCATTTCTGGGTTCTCTATTCTGTTCCATTGGTCTATGTGTGTTCTTTTTTTGCCAGTACCATGCTGTCTTTGTGATCACAGCTTTGTAGTACAGCTCGAAATCTGGCATTGTTATGCCTCTAGCTTCATTTTTCCTTTTCAACAGTTCCTTGGCGATTCGGGGCCTTTTCTGGTTCCATAGAAATTTAAGGACTATTTGTTCCAGTTCTTTGAAAAATGTCATTGGTATTTTGATCGGGATAGCATTGAAAGTGTAGATTGCTCTGGGTAGCATGGACATTTGAACTATGTTAATTCTTCCTATCTATGAGCATGGAATATTTTCCCATCTTTTTGTGTCTTCCTCTATGTCTTTCAAGAATGATTTATAGTTTCTAGAATATAGATCCTTTACATTTTTGGTTAAGTTAATTCCAAGGTAACGTATGATTTTTGGTGCTATTGTAAATGGGATAGATTCCCTAATTTCTCTTTCTTCAGTCTCCTTGCTCGTGTATACAAAGGCAACTGATTTCTGAGCATTGATTTTGTATTCCACCACATTACTGAATTGCTCTATAACTTCTAGTAGTTTGGGGGTGGATTCTTTTGGGTTTTCCATATAGAGTATCATGTCATCTGCGAAGAGAGACAGCTTGACTTCTTCCTTGCTGAGTTGGATACATTTTATCCTTTTTTGTTGTCTGATTGCTGTTGCAAGGACTTCTAGTAATGTGTTGAATGATTATGGCGAGATCGGGCATCCGTGTCATGCTCCTGATCTTAACGGAAAGGCTTCCAGCTTTTCCCCATTGAGAATAATATTTGCTGTAGGCTTTTCATAGATGGTTTTTATGAGATTGAGGAATGTACCCTCTATCCCTACACTCTGATGCATTAATCAGGAAAGGATGCTGTATTTTATCAAATTCTTTTCTTGCATCTATTGAGAGAATCATATGATTTTTGGCTCTTTTCTTGTTGATATAATGTATCACACTGATAAATTTGCGAATGTTAAACCACACTTGCATCTCAGGGATGAATCCCACTTGGTCATGATGGATAATCCTTTTAATGTACTGTTGGATCCTATTAGCTAGGATCTTGTTCAGAATTTTGGTGTCCATATTCATCAGTGATATTGGTCCGTAATACTCCTTTTTGATGTTGTCTTTGCCTGGTTTGGGGATTGCTGGTAATATTGGCCTCATAGAATGAGTTTGGTAGCTTTCCTTCTGTTTCTATTTTTTGAAACAGCTTTAGGAGAATAGGTATTATTTCTTCTTTAAATTTTTGGTAGAATTCCCCGGGGAATCCATCAAGTCCTGGAGTCTTGTTTTTCGGGAGGTTTTTGATCACCTCTTCAATCTCTTCATAATTAATTGGTCTGTTTAAAAAAATCAATTTCTTCCTGTTTCAGTCTTGGTAGTTTATAGGTTTCCAGGAAGGCATCCATTTCTTCCAGATTATTTAATCTATTGGCATGAAGTTGTTGAAAAAAGTTTCTAATGATCCTATCTATTTCATTGGTGTTGGTTGTGACCTCTCCCTTTTCATTCATAATTTTATTAATTTGGGTTCTTTCTCTATTCTTTTGAATAACTCTTGCCAGTGGCTCATCGATCTTATTTAATCTTTCAACGAATCAGCTTCTAGTTCTGATGTTCTGCTCTACTGTGCTCCTAGTTTCTAATTCATTGTTCTCTGCTCTAATCTTGATCAACTACACTCTCATGCATGGATTAGGCCTTTTCTTCTGTTCCTGTTCCAGCTTCTTGAGGTGAGAATATAAAAACTGTATTTTAGATTTTTCTCTTCTTTTGAGTGAGGCTTGGGTGGCTATGTATTTTCCCCTTAGGACTGACTTTGCAGTGTCCCATAGGTTTTGGGTGTTTTGTTTTCTTTGTCGTTAGTCTCTATAAATTATTTAAGTTAATTTTTGATTTCCTGGTTTATCGAGTCATTGTTGAGCAAGATGGTTCTTAGTTTCCAAGTGTTCGAGTACATCCAAATTTTTTCTTGTGATTGAGTTCCAGTTTCAAAGCATTGTGTTGAGAATATCCAGGGAATAATATCAATCTTTTGGTATCGGTTGAGACCTGTTTTGTGACCCACCATATGATCTATTCTGGAGAACATTCCATATGCTTTCGAATAGAATAAGTATTCTTTTGTTCTGGGGTGTAATGTTCTTTATATATCTATGCGGTCCATCTGGTCTAGTATGGCATTCAAAGCTCTTGTTTCTTTGTTGATTTCTTGCCTAGGTGATCTGTCTATTGCTGATAGTGGAGTGTTGAGGTCCCCTACTATTATTGTATTTTTATCTATATGTCTCTTTATTCTGGTTAAGAGTTGGCCTGTGTATCTTGCTGCTACCCTGTTGAGGGCAGAGATATTTATAATTGTCATATCCAATTGTTGGATACATCCTTTAAGAATAATTTAGTGCCCTTCTGTATCTCTAACTACAGTCTTTAGTTTACAATCCTATTTGTCTGATATGAGAATTGCTACCCCAGCTTTCTTTTGAGGTCCATTGGCATGAAAGATGGTTTTCCATCCCTTCACTTTCAGTCTGAATGTATCTTTAACTTCAAAATGAGTCTCTTGTAGACAGCAAATGGATGGGTCATGTCTTTTTATCCAATCTGCAACCTTGTGGCACTTTATGGGATCATTTAGGCCATTCACATTGAGAGTGCTTATTGAGAGATATGATTTTAATAATGTCGTGTTGCCTGTAATGTCTTTGTTTCTATAGATTGTGACTTTCTGTTATGTATCACTCTTGGGGCCTTTTTACTTCTATAGAACCTCCCCTTAATATCTCCTGTAGGGTTGGTTTCGTGGTTACGAAATTGGTCAGTGACTGGCGATTCGGGAAGGTCCTTATCTCTCCAGCAATTCTGAATGACAGCCTTGCTGGATAAAGGATCCTTGGCTGCATGTTTTTCTCTGAATGAGCTTTAAAAATGGCCCCCCATCCTTTTTCTCATTCCAGGTCTTTTTAGACAGGTCTGACATAATCCTAATATTTTTACCTTTGTACATGAGAAATTTCCTTGCCTTGGCCACTTTCAATACTGTATCCTTGGATTTAATATTTGCGAATTGCACGTGGAGTAGGTTTGTCATTGTTGAGCTTGGGAGGGGTCCTCTCTGTTTCTTGGACATGAATGCTTGTTTCCTTTGCTAGATTGGGGAAGTTTTCAGCCACAATTGGTTCAAATATCTCTCTAAACCTCTCTCTTTCTCCACCCCCTTTGGGATGCCAATAATGCTGACATTGGAATGTTTCATTGAGTCAGTAATCTCCCGTAACCTACATTCTTGGTTTTGGATTTTTTTTTTGAGCCAAGTTTCTGTTTTCACTTTCTCTTCTACCATCCCATCCTCCAATTCACTAATTCATTCTTCTGCCTCATTTACCCTGGCCATCAGAGCATCTAGTTTTGACTGCATTTGATTCATAGAATTTTTAATTTCTGCCAGATTCGCTCTCATTTCCACCCTTAGAGATTCTATATTCTCATTAATATTTTCATTAATATTTTCTTCAAGTCTACACATCATCTTGACCATTGTTACTCTGAACTCCATTTCTGATAATTTGGTTATATCCATATCCATCAGTTCTGTGGCAGAGGCCACAGACTAGTTATCTTTTCCTTGCTGGGGGGGATTTCTCCTTCTTGTCATTCTGATGAAAAGAGGTTGCGGGGTTGTCCAGAACCCAAATTATTGACCAGGACCCAGGCAGTGTGCTCTTGTTTTATACGGACCGTAGGGATGTGGGCTTCTTGATTTTTCAGCCTGCCTTCTGGGGGAGGGGCCTGCCGTGCTGATATTCACGCAGCCCTGTTTCCGTAGGATCCCTGTCCCAAGCAAAGGCGGATGGGGATTGGCAAAATGTGAGCTGGTATTTCCGGGCTTTTGTTCTCTGGTGGCTTTCCCTTGTGGTTTTCTGTGACTCTTCTGAGAGTCAGAGCAGCAGTGACTGTATCCTAGCCTCTGTCTCAGAACAGAGAGATCGCAGTCCGCTCTCCGCTGAACTCTTCTGGCCTCTTTAACTTTATTTCTGTTGGTGCTGCTAAAAATCCTGCAGCCAGCATCCCAGCCTTCACTTCCAGGACAAGTATATCTCTGTCTTTTGTTTTGCTAACGCCGCTAGCTGCCAGCCACCCCTGCGGGCGCTCCCGAGCTTCCTGTTTCAGTGAGGTTCACACGCACTCCAGAGCACCGGTTTTCAGTCTGGTCGCGCGAGCGCGCTCCTGATCTCCTAGTCTCAGTCCGGTTCCAGTGAGCGCACAGGAGCGCTGGTTTTCAGTCATGTCTCACGCGCGTTCCCTGGCTCACGGTCTCAGTTTGCTCTCTTGCGGGTGCCAGTCCGTGAGTCCGCCCGCTCCCCAGTGCAGGTGGCTACCGCTTCCTGGCACCTGAGGGCGAAGGCTCACTCCCTTTTCCGTT
>NW_024423319.1:78141999-78158378 GCF_017311325.1 Ursus maritimus
CTGCAGGTTCACGGCTCCCTGCTGCCTACCTCAATACTCAGTGCTGGAGATGTTCATTTGTAGAGATCCAGATGTATCTTCTTGCATCTCAGGCTGATTCCGTAGGTTTTACGGATGGTCTGGTACCTATCCCGAATAATCATTCTTTCTGATGGCTGAACAATATTCCATTGTATAGGGACCACATCTTTATCCATTCATCTGTTGAAGGGCATCTCGACTCTTTCACAGTTTGGCTATGGTGGACATTGTTACTATGAACATTGGGGTGTATGTGCCCTTCTTTTCACTACATATGTATCATTGGCATAAATACCCAGTAGTGAAATTGCTGGGTCATAGGGTAGCTCTAATTTTAATTTTATAAGGAACCTCCACATTGTTTTCCAAAGTGGCTGTACCAACTTGCATTCCCAACAACAATGTAGGAGGAATCCCCTTTCTCCACATCCTCTCCAGCAATTGTTGTTTCTTGCCTTGTCAATTTTTGACGTTTTAACTGGCATAAGGTGGTATCTCAATGTGGTTTTGATTTGAAATTCCCTAATGGCTAACCATTCTGAACATTTTTCCATGTGTCTGTTAGCCATTTGTATGTATTCATTGGAAAAGTGTTCATATCTTCTGCCCATTATATGATTTGTTTGTTTCTCATGTATTGAGTTTGAGAAGTTCTTTGTAGATCTTGGATATCAGTCTTTTATCTGTAGTGTCATTTGCAAATATATCCTCCCATTCCATGGGCTGCCTCTTATTTTTTTTGACTGTTTCCTTGGCTGTGCAGAAGTTTTTATCTTGATGAAGTCTGACAAGTTCATTGTTTCTTTTGTTTCTCTTGCCTTTGGAGATGTGTCATGAAAAAGGTTGCTTTGGCCTTGTCATAGAGGTTGGTGCCTTTGTTCTCCTCGAGGATTTTGATGGATTCCTGTCTCACATCGAGGTCTTTCATCCATTTGCAGTTTATCTTTGTGTATGGTGTGAGAGAGTGGTCAAGTTTCATTCTTTTGCACATAGCTGTCCAATTTTCCCAGCACCATTTATTGAAGAGACTGTCTTTTTTCCACTGGATGTTTTTTCCTGCTTTATCAAAGATTAGTTGCCCAAAGAGCCGCGGGTCCATTTCTGGGTTCTCTATTCTGTTCCATTGGTCTATGTGTCTGTTTTTGTGCCAGTACCATGCTGTCTTGGTGATCACAGCTTTGCAGTACAGCTTGAAACCCAACATTGTGATGCCCTCAGCTTTGTTTTTCCTTTTCAACAGTTCCTTGGCGATTCGGAGCCTTTTCTGGTTCCACACAAATTTAAGGGCTGTTTGTTCCAGATCTTTGAAAAATGTCATTGGTATTTTGATTAGGATAGCATTGAAAGTGTAGATTGCTCTGGGTAGCATGGACGTTTTAACTATGTTATTTCTTCCGATCCATGAGCATGGAATATTTTTGCATCATTTTGTGTCTTCCTCAATGTCTTTCAAGAGTGATTTGTAGTTCCTAGAATATAGATCGTTTACGACTCTAGTAAAATTAATTCCGAGATAACGTATGATTTTTGGTGCTATTGTAAATGGAATGGATTCCGTAATTTCTCTTTCTTCAGTCTCATTGTTCGTGTACAGAAATACAACTGATTTCTGAGCCTTGATTTGGAATCCCACCACATTACTGAATTGCTCTAAAACTTCCAATAGTTTGGTGGTGGATTCTTTTGGGTTTTCCATATAGAGTGTCATGTCATCTGCGAAGAGAGACAGTTTGACTTCTTTGCCGATTTGGATACCTTTTATCCCTTTTTGTTGTCTGATTGTTGTTGCAAGGACTTCTAGTACTATGTTGAATAACAGTGGCGTGATTGGGCATCCTTGTCGTGTTCCTGATCTTAAGCGAAAGGCTTCCAGCTTTCCCCATTGAGAATGATATTTGCTGTAGGCTTTTCATAGATGGTTTTTATGAGATTGAGGAATGTACCCCCTATCCCTACACTTTGAAGGGTTTTAATCAGGAAAGGATGCTGTATTTTGTCAAATGCTTTTTCTGCAACTATTTAGAGGATCATATCATTCCTGACTCTTTTCTTGTTGATATGATATATTACACTGATAGATTTGAGAATGTTGAACCACACTTGCATCCCAGGGATGAATTCCACTTGGTCATGATGGATAATCCTTTTAATGTCCCATTGGATCCTATTAGCTAGGATCTTGTTGAGCATTTTGGTGTCCATTTTCATCAGGGATATCAGTCTGTAATTCTCTTTTTTGATGGGGTCTTTGCCTGGGTTGGGGATTGTTGGTAATATTGGCCTCATAGAATGAGTTTGGTAGTTTTCTTTCTGTTTCTATTTTTTTAAAAAGATTTTATTTATTTATTCAATAGAGATAGAGACAGCCAGTGAGAGAGGGAACACAAGCAGGGGGAGTGGGAGAGGAAGAAGCAGGCTCATAGCAGAGGAGCCTGATGTGGGGCTCGATCCCATAACGCCAGGATCACGCCCTGAGCAGAAGGCAGACGCTTAACCACTGTGCCACCCAGGTGCCCCTCTGTTTCTATATTTTGAAACAGCTTCGGGAGAATAAGTACTATTTCTTCTTTGAATGTTCAGTAGAATTCCCCGGGGAATCCATCAGGCCCTGTAGTTTTGTTTTTCAGAAGGTTTTTAATCACTGCTTCAATCTCTTCATAAATATTTGGTCTGTTTAAAAAATCAATTTCTTCCTGTTTCAGTCTTGGTAGTTTATAGGTTTCCAGGAAGTCCTCCATCTCTTCCAGATTGCTTAATTTATTGCCATAAAGCTGTTCAAAAAAAGTTTCTAATGACCCTTCGTATTTCATTGGTGTCGGTGGTGACCTCTTCCTTTTCATTCATAATTTTATTAATTTGGGTCCTTTCTCCATTCTTTTGGATAAGTCTTGCCAGTGGCTTACCGATTTTATTTATTCTTTGAAAGAACCAGCTTCTAGTTCTGTTGATCTACTCTACTGTGCCCCTGGATTCTAATTCATTGATCTCTGCTCTCATCTTGTCAACTGCTTTCTCGTGCGTGCATTAGGCCTGTTCTTCTAATGCTGTTCCAGCTTTTTGAGATGAGAATATAAAAACTGCATTTTAGATTTTTCTATTCTTTTGAGTGAGGCTTGGATGGCTATGTATTTTCCCCTTAGGACTGGCTTTGCAGTGTCCGATGGGTTTTGGACCATTGTGTTTTCATTGTTGTTGGTCTCCATAAATTGTTTAAATTGATTTTTGATTTCCTGGTTTATCGAATCATTCTTGATCAGGTTGGTTCTTAGTTTCCAATTGTTTGAGTTTCTTCCAAATTTTTCCTTCTGATTGAGTTCCAATTTCAAAGCATTATGGTCTGAGAATATGCAGGGAATAATTTCAGTCCTTTGGTATTGGTTGAGACCTGTTTTGTGACCCAGCACATGATCTATTCTGGAGAATGTTCCATGTGCATTAGAATAGAATGAGTATTCTTTGGTTCTGGGCTGTAGTGTTCTATATATATATATTATATATATATATATATAGTATTTATATATATAGTATTTATATATATAATTATATATTATATATATATAATATATATATGTATATGTTATATATATATATATATATATATATATATATATATATATATATATATATGGTCCAACTCGTCGAGTATGGCATTCAAAGCCCTTGCTTCTTTGTTGATTTTCTGCTTAGGTGATCTATCTATTGCTGATAGTGGAGTGTTGAGGTCCCCTACTATTAATGTATTTTTAGCTATATGTCTCCTTATTCTGGTTAAGAGTTGGCTTGTGTATCTTGCTGCTCCCCTGGTGGGGGCATAGATATTTATAATTGTCATATCCACTTGTTGGATACATCCTTTAAGAATAATATAGTGCCCTTCTGTATCTCTAACTATAGTCTTTAGTTTAAAATCCAATCTGTCTGGTATGAGAATTGCTACCCCAGCTTTCCTTTGAGGTCCATTGTCATGAAAGATGGTATTCCATCCCTTTACTTTCAGTCTGGATGTAGCTTTAGGTTCAAAATGAGTCTCTTGTAGACAGCAAATGGATGGGTCATGTCTTTTTATCCAATTTGCAACTCTGTTTCATTTTATGGGATCATTTAGGCCATTCGCATTGAGACTGATTATTGAGAGATATGATTTTAATGATGTCTTGTTGCCTGAAAAGTCTTTGTTTCTATAGATTGTGACTTTCTGTTATGTATCACTCTTGGGGCCTTTTTACTTCTATAGAGCCCCCCCTTAATATCTCCTGTAGGGTTGGTTTCGTGGTTACAAAATTGGTCAGTGACTGGCAATTCTGGAAGGTCCTTATCTCTCCAGCAATTCTGAATGACAGCCTTGCTGGATACAGGATCCTTGGCTGCATGTTTTTCTCTGAACAAGCTTTAAAAATGCCCCCCCAACCTTTTCTCTCATTCCAGGTCTGTGTAGACAGGTCTGACATAATCCTGATAATTTTGCCTTGGTACGTGAGAAATTTCTTCACCCTGACCACATTCAATACTGTATCCTTGGATCTAATATTTACGAATTGCACCATGACATGACGTGGCATAGGTTTGTCGTGGTTCAGCTTGGGAGGGGTCCTCTCTGCCTCTTGGACACGAATGCTTTTTTCCTTTGCTAGATTAGGGAAGTTTTCAGCTACAATTTGTTCAAATATCTCCCCTAGACCTCTTTTTTTCTCCACCCCCTCGGGAATGCTGATGATTCGGCATTGGAACGTTTCATTGAGTCTGTAATCGGCCGTAACCTACATTCTTGAGATTGGATTTTTTTTGAGCCAAGTTCCTGGTTTAGCTTTCTCTTCTACCATCGCATCCTCCAATTCGCTGCTTCGACTTCTGCCTCATTTATCCTAGTCGTCAGAGCATCTAGTTTTGACTGCATTTGATTCATAGCATTTTTAATTTCTGCCAGATTCGCTCTCATTTCCACCCTTTGAGATTCTGTATTCTCATTAGTATTTTCGTTAATATTTTTTTCAAGTCTACACATCATCTTGACCATTGTTACTCTGAACTCCATTTCTGATAATTTGGTTATATCCATATCCATCAGTTCTGTGGCAGAGGCCACAGACTCATTGTCTTTTCTTTGCTTGGGTGGGGGTGATTTCTCCTTCTCGTCATTCTGATGGGGAGAGGTTGCAGGGTTGTCCAGAGCCCAAATTATTGACCAGGACCCAGGGAGTGTGCACTTGTTTTATAGGGACCTTAGGGATGTGGGCTTCTTGATTTTTCAGCCTGCCTTCTGGGGCAGGGGCCTGCCACAGTGATACTCAGTCAACCCTGTTTGGGTAGGGTCTCCCTGTCCCGTGTGGGGGGATGGGGATGGGCACAATGTGAGCTGATATTTCTAGGGTTTTGTTCTCTGACAGCTTTCCCTGGCGGTTTTCTGTGGCTCTTCTGAGAGTTTGAGCAGCAGTGGACGAATCCTAGCATCTGTCTCAGAACAGAGAGATCGCAGTCTGCTCTCCACTTAGCTCTCTTGGCCTCTTTAACTCTGTTTCTGTTGGTGCTGCTTAAAACCCTGCAGCGTCCCAGGTTGTGCACACCACAGCGGGTGTCCCAGACCTCACTTCTAGGGCTCGCATGTCTCTGTCCTTTGTGTTCCTAACACCACCAGCCACCCCCGGTCCTTTGCATTCTCCTGAGCTCTCTGTTTCAGTGTGGTTCGCAGGCACTCTAGAGCACCGGTTTTCAGTCTGGTCGTGCGTGCGCTTCTGAGCTCCTGGTATCAGTCCAGTTCCAATGAGCGCCCTGGAGCTCTGGTTGTCAGTTTGGATGCGCGGGCACTCCTGAGCTCCCGGTTTCAGTCGACTTCCAGTGAGCACTCTGGAGCTCCGGTTTTCAGTCTGGTTACATGCGTGTTCCCAGGCTCATGGTATCAGTCTGCTCTCTCACGGGTGCCGGTCTGCGAGTCTGGCCCACTCTCCAATGCAGGTGGCTACTGCTTCCTGGCACCCGAGCACGGTGGCTCCCTCCCCCTTCCATTTATCTTCCAATATCTCACAGCTCCCCGCTTCCTACTTCAATACTCAGTGCTGGAGATGTTCATTTGTAGAGATCCAGATGTATCTCCCTGTGTCTCAGGCTGATTCCGTGGGTTTTCAGGATGGTCTGGTACACATCCAACTTGATTCAGGGGACCAGCTGAAAAAGGGGACCCCTACTCCTCTGCCATCTTAACTCCTCCCTGCCCTTTGTGTTTCTAATACCATGAGTTGCCCCCAGTTCCTGTGCACGCACCTGCAGCTCCTGGATCCTGTTAGGGGGCTGGCCTGTAGTCCTTTACCCACCACTACCAGTCTGCAAGCCTGTCCTGGTCCCCAGCACAGTAGGCTTCTGTGCTCTGGTGTTATATCACCTTCCTGCACCAGGTTATGGTGGCTCCCTCTCCCTTTTGTGTATCTTCTGATATCTGGCTGTAGAATCAGGTTTCCAAGCTTCATACCTCAAGGCTGAAGATATTCTGTTTGTAGAGAGCCAGATGTATATTCTTACATCTCAGGCTGATTTCATGGATGATCAGAATGGTTTAATAGATATCCAGCTAAATTCAGGGGACCATTTGAAATAGGGTCCCCTACTCCTCTGCCAATTTTTTTCTCATATATTGAAAATAATTATTGATAAATACGTATTTAGTACCTTTTATTACTTGTTCTTTCATTGTTTCTGATGATTTTCTCTGTTCCTTTCTTGTCTTTGTCACTTTTGGTCTCCCCTTCCCACTCAAGGATTCCCCTTTAATATTTCTTCCAAGGCTTGTTTAGTGGTCATGAACTCCTTTAGATTTTCTTTGTCTGGGAAACTCTTTATCTCTCCTATTCTGATTGATAGCCTTGTTGGATAATGTATTCTTCTTGGCTGCAGATTTTTGCCATTCAGTGTGTTGAATATATCATGCCACTTTTTTCTGCACACTTTCTGTTGAGTAATCTCCAGCCTGCCTTATTGAGCTGCCCTGAAGTTAAGAGCTTCTTTTTTCTTGCTGCTTTTAAGATATTTTTCTGGGAAACAAGCTGAGGGCTTCAGAGGAGAGGGGGGTGGGGGAATGGGATAGGCTGGTGATGGGTATTAAGGAGGCACGTATTGCATGGTGCACTGGGTGTTATACGCAAGTAATGAATCATGGAACTTTACATCAAAAACTAGGGATGTACTGTATAGTGACTAACATAATATAATAAAAAACATTATAAAAATAAATAAATAAATAAATAAAAAGAAAAAAAGATTTTTTTTCTTTACCAACATATTTTGCAAATTGAATGACAGTATGTCTTGGTGTTGGCCTGCTACTGTTGATTTTGATGGGAGTTCTCTGTGCCCTCTGGATCTGGATGTCTGTTTCCTTTCCCAGATTAGGGAAATTTTCAGCTACTATTTCTTCAAATAAATATTCTGCCCCCGTTTCTGTCTTTTCTTCTGGGACTCGTATAATATGAATGTTATTACATTTGATGGAATTACTGAGTGCCCTAAGTGAATACTCATGTTGCAAAATTCTTTCTTTTGTCTGTTCAGATTCATTATTTTCCATTATTTTGTTATCTATGTCACTGATTCATTCCTCTGCTTCTTCCAGCTTGTTGTTTATTGCATCAAGCCTGTTTCCAATCTTCTTTATTGTATCCTTCAACTCTGATTGATTCTTTTTTAACTCTTTCACCTCTGTGGAAAGGGTCTCACTGATGTCTTCTAATTTTTCTCAATCTCAGCGAGGATCCCTATGGTTGTTGCTTTACATTCTCCACCAGGCATGTTACTTATATCTGTTTTGTTTCAACTTCTGACCATGGCCTCATCTTGTTCTTTCATTTGGGATCAATTTCTCCATCTTGGCCTTTTGTCTAAGTCTCTGTCTTCTTCTCTGTGCTAGAAAAGCCAGTTTTGTCTCCTGTTCCTGAAAGTAATGGCCTTATGAAGAACATAACATAATAAAAAAAATTTTTTAAAAGAAGAAGAAGAGTTCATTTAGTGCCCAGAGACTGGTGCTTCAGGGAGTGTCTCTAACATGTGCTGTGTCTCTAATGTCTGCTGTTGTATTTTGGCTGCATTGTCCTTCAGGACAACCATCTGCAGAGGCTCTCCTTGCCTGCTCTGGGCAATGTTTGGTGTCTGGCCTGAGTGTGGTGAGTTTTAACTAGTTGTGCTCTGGTCTGCTTGTGAAATGAGACCTGGAACCACATTCACAAAAGCTGGGGCCCTGCAGAACTCTGGTTGGGAGACGTGGTGTGGGCAGAGCTTTGTGCTGTTCTTCTGGAGGACTCACTGACCTATGACTGAGGCAAGTATGACTGAGAAGGGCATTCCCACCAGAGTTCCAGGGGGTGGGGCTTGGTGAATGCAAGTTAGGCAGCCACTGTTGGCACTGAGCTGCTTCTTCCAGGTGGCTTAGTGTTTATGCTGAGTTGTCAGGTGAGAGAAATGATATCAGATGACTCTTTTGTTCCCTGAGAGGTGGTCTGTGAATGCTGCCGATCAGAGAGGTGCTTCCAGAAGAGTAAATAATCCATTGTGTGCCCCAGGCGCTCTTCAGATTGCTGTTTCCATAGCATCTGCCCCCAGGATTTTTGCCTGCCTTCTCTCCAGGAGCTGCATAGTGCCCTCTAGGCTCTAGTACAGCTAGGCCCACTGACCTTTAAAACTCTAGACCTAAGCTGTGTTGGTTGTAAGAACTCATTAAATTCAGTCCCAAGCCAATGGCTTTGGGAAAATGTTCTCTTCATTCATTCCCCTGTTTGCACCTCTCTGTCTTTCCCTTTGCAGTGACCATGGCTTCATCCCCTTCATAGCACCTGTGATCCATTTCTTCCCTAAACCAGGTCTCCCCAATTCTTACCTTCCTCAATGTGGCCTCTTCTCTCCCTTTAGTTTTGGAGATTGTTCTCTCAGTCTTCAGGTCTATTTGTAGAGTATCTAGGATGATTTGATAGTGATCTAGTTCTGTTCCTGGGATGAGGTGAGCCTAGGGTTCTCCCACTCTGCCACCATCTTCCTAGCCAACATCCCTAACATTTCAAAATATTACATTTTTATTTTCATTTGTCTCCATGTATTTCTTTTTATTTTGTCTTTGTTTTCTTCCTCTTATTAGTTTTGGAGGTAGAATTTAGTGATTCATCATTTGGAAATAACACACAGTGTTCATTCCATCCTGTGCCCTCCTTAATGCCTATCATCCAATTATCCCTTCCCCCCACCCACCATCCATCCAAAAATGCTCAATTTGATTCCTATAGTTTAGTGTCACTTATGATTTGCTTCCATCTCAATTTTCATCTTATTTTATTTTTCTTTCCCTTCCCATATGATCATCTGTTTTGTTTCTTAAATTCCACATAAGAGTGAAATCATAGAGTATTTGTCTTTCTCTGACTTATTTTGCTTAGCATAATACCCTCTAGTTCTGTCCACATCCTTGCAAATGGCAACAATCCATTTTTTTATTGCTGAGCAATATTCCATTGTATAAATATATACCACATCTTCCTTACCCATTCAACTGTGCATGGACATTTGGGCTCTTTCCATCTTTTTGCTATTGTGGACATTGCTGCTATAAACATTGGGGTGCATGTTCCTCTTCAAATCACTAACTTTGTATCGTTTGGTTAAATACCAAACAGTGAAATTGTTGGGTTGCATGGTAAATCTATTTCTTAACTTTTTGAAGAAACTCCATAATGTTTTCCAGAGTGGCTGCAGCAGTTTGCATTCCCACCAACAGTGTAAATGGGCTCCCCCATCTCCCTGCCCTCAACACCATCTGTTGTTTCCTGTGTTGTTAATTTTAGCCATCCTGGCAGGTGTGAAGAAATATGGGTTTTTTTTAAATTTAAACTCAATTAGCCAACATATAGTACATCATTAGTTTTTGATGTAGTGTTCATTGATTCATTAGTTGTGTATAACACCCAGTCCTTATCACATAACGTGCTCTCTTTAATGCCCATCACCCAGTTACCCCATCCCCCTACACACATCCTCTTTGGCAACTCTCAGTTTGTTTCCTAGAGTCAAAAGTCTCTTATGGCTTGTCTCCCTCTCTGTTTTCTTCTCATTCAGTTTCCCTTCCTTCCCCTATAATCCCCTGAACTATGTCTTATATTCCACATATGAATGAAGCCATATGATAATTGTGTTTTCAGCTTGACTTATTTCACTTAACATAATTCCCTCGATTTCCATCCACTTCGATATAAATCGTAGGTATTAATTTTTTTTGATGCTGAGTAATATTCCGTTGTATATATGAACCACATCTTCTATATCCATTCATCTGTTGAAGGACATCTCGGCTTCTTCCACAGTTTGGCTACTTTGGACATTGCTGTTATGAACATTGGGGTGCAGATGCCCCTTCGGATCACTACATCTGTATCTTTGGGGTAAATACCCACCAGTGTAATTACTGGGTCGTAGGGGAGCTTTATTTTTAACTTTTTGAAGGAGCTCCACACTGTTTTCCAGAGTGGCTGTACCAGTTTGCATTCCCACCAACAGTGTAAGAGGGTTTCCCTTTCTCCACATCCTCGTCAACAATTGTTGTTTCCTGTCTTGTTAATTTTAGCCATTCTAACTGGTGTACGGTGGTATCTCATTGTGGTTATAATTTGTATTTCCCTGATGACAAGTGATGTGCAGCGTTTTTCCATGTATCTGTTGGCCATTTGTATGTCTTCTTTGGAGAAGTGTTTGTTCATGTCCTCTGCCCATTTCTTGACTGGATTTTGTGTGTGTGTGTTTCAGGTGTTGTGTTTGATAAATTCTTTATATATCTTGATTACCAACCCTTTATATGATATGTCATTTGCAAATACCTTCTCCTATTCAGTAGGTGACCTTTTACTTTTGTTGACTGTTTCCTTTGCTGTGCAGAAGCTTTTTATCTTTATGAAGTCCTAATAGTTCATTTTTGCTTTAGTTTCCCTTGCCTTTGGAGACCTGTCTTGCAAGAGGTTGCTGCCTGTGTTCTCTACTAGATTTGATGGATTCCTTTCTCACATTTAGGTCTTTCATCCATTTAGAGTTCATCTTTGTGTATGGTGTAAGAGAATGGTCCAGTCTCATTCCTCTGCATGTGGCTGTCCAATTTGCCCAGCACTGTTTATTGAAGAGTCTTTTTTTCCCCACTGGATATTCTTTACTGCTTTGTTGAAGATTAGTTGACCATTGTGTTGAGGGTCCATTTCTGGGCTATCTATTCTATTGCATTGGTCTCTGTCTTTGTATTTTTGCCAGTACCATGTTCTCTTGATGATCACAGCTTTGTAATATAGCTTGAAGTCTGGCATTATGATGCCCCCACCTTTGGTTTTCTTCTTCAACTTTCCCCTGACTACTCGTGGTCTTTTCCAGTTCCATACAAATTTTAGGGTTATTTGTTCCAACTCTGTGAAAAATGTTGATGGTGTTTTGATAGAGATTGCATTGAAAGTGTAGATTTCTCTGGCAGCATAGACATTTTAAAAAGGTTTATTCTTCCAATCCATAAGCATGAAATGCTTTTCCATCTCTTTTTGTCTTCCTCGATTTTTTCATAAGTGTTCTGTACCTTTTAGAGTATAGATACTTTACGTGTTTGGTTAGGCTTATTCATAGGTATCTTATGATTTGTGTGCAATTGTAAATGGGATCAATTCCTTAATTTCTCTTTCCTCAGTCACATTGTTAGTGTATAGAAATGCAAATAATTTCTGTGCATTGATTTTGCATCCTGCCACGTTGTTAAATTGCTGTATGAGTTCTAGAAATTTTGGGGTGGAGTCTCTTGGGTTTTCCACATAAAGTATATGTCATCTGTGAAGAGAGAGAGTTTGACTTCTTCTTTGACAATTTGAATGTCTTTTATTTCTTTTTGAAGTCTGATTGCTGATGCTAAGACTTCTAGTACTATGTTTAACAACTGTAGTGTGAGTGGGAATCCCTATAGTGTTCCCATCCTTAAGGGAAAAGCTTTCAGTTTTTCCCCATTGAGAATGATATTTATTGCGGGCTTTTTGTAGATGGCTTTTATGATATTGTGGTATGTTTCCTCTCTCTACCCTGTGGAGAGTTTTAATTAAGCAAGGATTCTGTATTTTGTCACATGATTTTTTCTGCATCTATTGGGGAGATCATATGGCTCTTGTCTTTTCTTTTATTAATGTGATGTGTCATATGACTGATTTGCAAATGTTGAACCATGCTTGTATCCCAGGAATAAATCCCCCTTGGCCATGGTGAATAATCTTTTTAATGTACTATTGGTTCCTATTGACTAGTATCTTGGTGAGTATTTTGGCATGCATGTTCATCAGGGATATTGATCTCTAATTCTCCTTTTTGATGAGGTCTTTTCCTGGTTTTGGGATCAAGGTAATGCTGGCCTCATGGAATTAGTTTGTAAGTTTTCCATTTCTACTTTTTGAAACATCTTCATTCTAAATGTTTGGTAGAATTCCCCTGGGAAGCCATCCATCCCTGGACTCTTGTTTCTTGGGAAATTTTTGATTACTGTTTCAATTTCCTTGCAGGTTATGGGTTTGTTCAGGTTTTCTATTTCTTCCTATTTCAGTTTTGGTAGTTTATAAATTTCCTGAAAAGCATCCTTTTCTTCCAGATTACCTAATTTATTGGCATATAGTTGCTCATAATATGTTCTTATAATTATCTATATTTCCTTAGTGTTGGTTGTGATTTCTCCTCTTTCATTCATGATTTTATTAATTTGGGTCCTTTCTCCTTTCTTTTGGATTAATATGGATAAAGGTTTATCAATCTTATTAATTCTTTGAAAGAACCATCTTCTAGTTTCATTAATCTGTTCTACTGTTCTTGTGATTTCTATTGTATTGATTTCTGCTCTAATCATTATTATTTCTCTTCTTCTGCTTGGTTTAGTCTTTTTTTCCCTTTCTTTCTCCAGGCCCATAGGTGTAAGGTTAGCTTGTGTGTTTGGGATTTTTCTACTTTTTTGAGAGAGGCTTGTTTTACAATGTACTGCCTTCTTAGGATCGCCTTTGCTGTATCCCAAAGTTTTGAACCAGTGTGTTTTCATTCTCACTAGTTTCCATTAATTTTTAAAATTCTTCTTTAATTTTCTGGGTGACCCATTCATTCCTTAGCACAATGCTCTTTAACCTCAAAGTTTTTTATTTCATTCCTAATTTCTTCTTGTGATTGAGTTCAAGCTTCAATACATTCTGGTCTGAAAATATGCAGGGAATAAAGTAAATCTTTTAATGTCGGTTGAGACCTGATTTGTGGCCCAGTATTCAGGAGAAAGTTCATGTGCGTTTGAGAAGAATGAGTATTCCAGTGTTTTAGGATGGAATGTTCTCTATGTATTTGTGAAGTCCATCTGGTCCAGTGTGTCATTCAAAGACCTTGTCTTTGTTGATCCACTGCATAGATGTTCTGTCCGTTGCTGGGAGTGAGATGTTGAAGTCCCCTACTATTAATGTATTATTATCAATGTATCTCCTTACATTGCTTATTAATTGGTTTATATAATTGGCTGCTCCCATACTGGAGACATAAATATTTATAATTGTTAGATTTTCTTGTTGGATAGACTCTTTAAGTTTGACATAGTGTCCCTTTTCATCTCTTACTGTAGTCTTTGTTTTATAATCTAATTTGTCTGATAATGAGGATTACTACCCCAGCTTTCTTTTGAGGTCCATTTGCATGATAAATGGTTCTCCATGCCCTCAGTTTCAGTCTGGAGGTGTATATAAGTCTAAAATGAGTCTCTTGTAGACAGTGTATGGATGGGTCTTGCTTTTTTATCCAATCTGATACCCTGTGTCTTTTGATTGGAGCATTTAGCCCATTCACATTCCAAGTAACTATTGAAATAGATGAATTTAGTGCCATTGTATTGCCTATAAATTCCCAGTTTATGTAAATTGTCTCTGTTTCTTTCTGTTCTATGTTACACTGGGGCTCTCTCTTCGCTCACAGGATCCCCCTTAATATTTCTTGCAGGGCTGGCTTGGTGGTCACATATTCCGTCAGTTTCTGTCTGTCCTAGAAGCTCTTTATCTCTCCTTCCATTCTGAATGACAACCTTGCTGGATAAGGAATTATTGGGTGCATGTGCTTCCAATTTAGTACCCAGAATATATCACTCCAGCCCTCTGGCTTTCCAGGTTTCTGTGGATAGGTCTGATGTTATTCTGATGTTCCTCCCTCTGTATGTCAGGAATCTCCTCTAGAGCCGCTCTACAGATAGCCTCTTCTCTAAAATTGCAAGCTCACTAGTATATGTTGGATTGATGATCTATTTTTATTGGTTTTTGGAGGGGTCATCTTGGACATGAATGCTTGTTTCCTTCCCCAGATTAGGGAAGTTCTCAGCTATGATTTGCTCAAATATACCTTCTGGCCTTCTCTCTCTCTCTTCCCCTTCAGGTACACCAATAATTCTGATATTAGATCCTTTCAAAGCATCATTAATTTCTCAATGCATTTCTTCATGGGCTCTGAGTTGTCTTTCTCTCTTTTCCTCAACTTCCTTCCTTTCCATCAGCCTGTTTTCTGGATCACTTACTCTCACTTCTGCCTCACCCACCCTAGCTGTTAGACTGCATCTCAGTTTTAGCATTTTTACGTTGGGCCTGATTAGACCTCATTTCTGCTCTTAGAGATTCCCTACTACACATTATGCTTTCTTCAAGCCTAGCTATTAACTTCATAATTGCTGTCCTGAATTCCATCTCTGACATCTTACTTTTATCCATGTTGACTAGCTCTGTGGCACAGAAGATTACCTCTGGTTCCTTCTTTTGTGGTGAATTCCTCCTTCTAGTCATTTTTCCCAGAGTAGATTGGGTGAGCGAGTGAGCAGAGTCCAAAATGTCAACTCTGACCCAAGAAAAGTACACCCTAGACAAATTCAAAGCAGTCGGAAACCAAAACAGAAAAGCAAACAAGAAGCAAAACAGAACAAACAGAGAGAGAGAGAGAGAGAAAGGGAGCATGGGGAAATAGAGTATAATCTGGCAGGTTGGAGAAAGCAGGGTGATCCACTTGTTCCTGACTGAATTTTGGTCTGTGTGTTAGAAGACACTACCTCCCAAAATTGCAAAGAAACAAAACTTATCTATATACAAAAATAAAATTTAATAGAGTGAGAAAAGAGCTAAAATGAAGCATATACCTATTAAATGTAGATGTAAAAAATAAAAGTTAAAAAGTGACTTAAAAACAGAATTTGGTAACATAAGAAACTAGTTGAAAAGGGAAAAACATTTAAAAAGTGGAAAATTTTAGACTTAAGGATAAACGAATGGTGAGAAAAAATCTCAAGCTTAATATACTATTTTCCCCGGCACTGGAGTTTTCCGGTCTTTGGGATCCATAACCTAGTTTGCATCTTTTCTTCCAGATTGTCTTCTGGGGGAGGGGCCTGCTATGCTGCTTCTCAGGTGTCTTTGCCTGGGTGGAGATGCACTGCTCCTTGCCAGGGGGCTGGGCTCAGTGTAAGTTGGTCCTCTATGTGGCTTTTGTTCCCTGGAGGCTTTCTGTTCTTCTTTAGAGGATCAGAATAAAAATGGCTGTGTCCAGATCTCCAGCCCCAGAGCTGAAAGATTGCAATCCCACCTCTTCGATAAACCCTCTGGGACAAACAGTCTTCACTCTTGTGTGTGCCAAACTCTGCAGACTTTTGCAATGCGTAAACCCACTGTAATCCTCAAAGGGCGAGTCTGAGGGACCCACACAACTTCCTTTTGTGTGTCCTGGGACTGAGTGCGGTTTGGGGCTCATGCTCATACCCTGTTCTGCTGCTCCCAGGGGACTGCTGGGTGTCACCCTACTGTTCTTTATGGGGCCACTACCCTGCTAGCTGTTGCCTGCTCCTGGGAGCAACCGTTTTGCCCCTCACGGGGTATGGCAAATGACCTTCACATTCCAGTCCTTTTCAGGGTGCTCAGGCAGGGAGTGGTCACTCCATTGGTCCAGCTGGTTGTTTATGGCAAGCCAAGCTGAGAGTCCCCACTTGGGCTCACTGACTGTTACTAGTTTCCCCACCCTACTGCTTGGACACTCTACCAATTCAGGCCCCTCTGTTCAACTCCTGGGATTCTAAGACCACAATGACCCACCTAGAATTCTGCCCTTTTCATCCTCTGAGCCCCTTTCAGACAGGATGTCTCTCACTGGGTCATATTTCTATGTGTTCAGATTTTGTCCTCTGGGGCTATATCACTTTCCAGTAGCCAGCTTAAGGAGGCTCCGTCCCCACCCTCTGTTCATCTTCTGATACCTCCCTGCAGATTCATGTCTCCACTCCTCCTACCTTGCAAAAAGCAGTTGCTTTTCTCCTTGTAGAGTTCCTGATATATATATATATATAT
>NW_024423319.1:78158388-78163645 GCF_017311325.1 Ursus maritimus
ATATATATATATATATATATATCATCCAAGACTAAATTCATGGGTGTTCAGAATGGTTTGATAGATATCCAGCTAAATTCAAGGAACCAGACAAAATGAGGTACCCGTCTCTTCTGTCATTTGCCTTTCCCCATAAAAGTGGTATCTCCTTGTGGTTTCTATTTGTATTTCCCTGATGCATAGTATAATTAAGCATTTTTTTCATGTGTTTGTTGGCCATTTGTATGTATTCTTTGGAGAAGTATCTGTTCATGTCTTCTGCCCATTTCTTGACTGGATTTTTTGTGTTTAGGGTGTTGAGTTGCATGAGTTTTTTATAGGTTTTGGATACTACCCTTTATCCGATAACACATTTACAAATATCTTCTCCCATTCCATAGGTTGCCTTTTAGATTTGATGACTGTTTCCTTTGCTGTGCAAAAGATTTTTACCTTGAGTAATATAACACCCAGTGTATAACACCCAGCGCACCATGTAGTATGTGCCTTCCTTAATACCCATCACTGGCCTATCCCAATCCCTCACCCCCCTCCCCTCTGAAGCAAATGAATAGCTCATTTCTGCTTTTATTTCCCTCGTCACTGAAGATGTGTTTACCAAGAAGTTGCTGCTGTGGAAGTCAAAGAGGTTGCTGCCTGTGTTCTCTTCTAGGATTTTGATGGATTCCTGTCTCACAGAGAAGTCTTTCATTCATCTTGAGCTTATCCTTGTTTGATGTGAGGAAATGGTCCCATTTCATTCTTCTACATGTGGCACTCCAATTTTCCCTGCACCACTTGTTGAAAAGACTGTCTTTTTTCCATTGGATATTTGTTCTTGCTTAGTCAAAGATTAGTTTACCATAGAGTTGAGGGTCCATTTCTGGGGTATCTATCCTGTTCCATTCACTTATGTGTCTCCTTTTATGCCAGTACCATGATGTCTTGATGATCACAGCTTTGTAATAAACTTGAAGTCCAGCATTGTGATGCCTCCAGCTTTAGTTTTCTTTTCAACATTCCTTTGGCTATTTGGGATCTCTTCTGATTCCATACAAATTTTAGGATTTTTTTTGTTCCAGCTCTGTGAAAAATGTCGATGGTATTTGGACAGCGATTGCTTTGAATGTGTAGATTGCTCTGGGTAGCATAGACATTTTCAAAGTATTTATTATTCCAATACATGAGCATGGAATGTCTTTCCATTTTTTTGTGTCTTCCCTAATTTCTTTCATAAGGTGTTCTGTAGTTTTTAGAGTACAGATCCTTTACCTCTTGGTTTAGGTTTATTCCTAGGTATCTTATGGTTTTTTGTGCAATTGTAAATGGGATCAGTTTCTTAAATTCTCTTTCTATAGTCACACTGTTAGTGTATAGAAATGCTACTGATCTGGGGCGCCTGGGTGGCTCATTCGTTAAGCATCTGCTTTCGGCTCAGGGTGTGATCCGGGCATTCTGGGATCAAGCCCCGCATCAGGCTCCTCTGCTGGGAGCCTGCTTCTTCCTCTCCCACCCCCACCTGCTTGTGTTCCCTCTCTCACTGCCTGTCTCTCTCTCTCTGTCAAATAAATTAATTAAATTAAAAAAAAGAAATGCTACTGATCTGTGCATTGATTTTATATCCTGCCACGCTGCTGAATTCCAATATGAGTTCTAGCAATTTGGGGGTGGAGTCCTTTGGCTTTTTCCACTTAAAGTGTCATATCATCTGTTAAGAATGAGTGTTAGACTTCTACTTTGCCAATTTGAATGCATTTTATTTCCCTTGTGCTCTGATTCCTGAGACTGGGACTTCTAGTACTATGTTGAACAACAGTGGTGAGAGTGGGCATCCCTGTCATTTTCCTGATCTTAGGGGGAAAGCTCTCAGTTCTCTCCTATTGTGAATGGTATTCCCTGTGTGCTTTTCATAGATGGACTTTATTATATTGAGGTATGTTCCCTCTATCCCTACACTGTGGAGAATTTTAATCAAGAAAAGATATTGTATTTTCTCAAATGCCATTTCTACCTCAACTGGAGCATCATATGGTTCTTATCCCTTCTTTTATAATGTGATGTATCATGTTGATTGATTTGTGAATGTTGAACCACCCGTGCATCCTAGGAATTAATCCCCCATGATCCTGGTGAATAATCCTGTTAATGTACTCTTGGACCCTATTGGCTAGTATCTTGGTGAGTATTTTGGCATGATTATCAGAGATATTGGTCTGTGAGTCTCCTTTATGATGGGGTCTGGTTTCCAGATCAAGATAATGTTGGACTTATAGAACGAGTTTGGAAGTTTTCCTTCCGTTTCTATTTTTTGAAACAGCTTCAGAAGAATAGGTATTAGTTCTTCTTTAAATGTTTGGTAGATGGGCACCTGGGTGGCTCAGTTTGTTAAGCATCTGTATTCAGCTCAAGTGGGTCCTGGAATCAAACATTGTGTCAAGCTCCTTGTTCACTGGAGAGCCTGCCTCTCCCTCTCCTTCTGCCTGTAACTCCCCCTTCTTGTTCTCTCTCTCTCTCTTTCTCTCTTTCACCTCTCTCTTTCTCTTACTATCTTTTTCTCTCTATGTGTCAAATAAATAAAATCTAAAAAATGTTTAAATAAATAAATAAACAAACAACTGCAGACGTCTCTTCTTTCTGACAGATTTTTAATTACTGCTTCAATTTCTTTGTGGTTACGGGTGTGTTCATATTTTCTATGTCTTCTTGTTTCAGTTTTGGTAGTTTATAAGTTTCCAGGGATACATCCATTTCTTTCAGGTTGTTTAATTTATTGGCATATAGTTGCTCATAATATGTTCTTAAAATTGTTTGTTTTTCCTTGGTGTTGGTCACAATCTCTCCTCTTTCATTCATGATTTTATTAATTTGGGTTATTTCTCTTTTCTTTTTGTACGTCTGGCTAGTGGTTTATCAATATTATTAATTCTTTCAATAAACCAGCTTCTAGTTTCATTGATCTGTTCTACTGTTCCTATGGTTTCTATTTCATTGATTTCTGCTCTATTCTTTATTATTTTTCTTCTCCTGATTGATTTAGTTTCATTTGCTGTTCTTTCTCCAGGCCCTTTAGGTTAAAGGTTAGCTTGTGTATTTGGGATTTTTCTAATTATTTGAGAGAACCTTGTACTGCTATGTCCTTCCCTCTTAAGACAACTTTTGCTGCATTCCAAAGATTTAGAAGATTTGTCTGTTCAGTTTTATTTGCTTCCATTTTAAAAAAATTCTTCTTTAATTTCCTGGTTAACCTTTCCACTCTTTATTAGAATGCTCTATAACATCCAATTTTTAATTTCCTTCCAAATTTCCTCTTGTGAGTGAGTTCAATTTCAAAGCAATGTGGTCTGGAAATATGCAGAGAATAATCCCAATTTTCTATTAACCGTTGAGACCTGACTTGTGACCCATTATGTAATCTATTCTGGAGAATGTTCTATGTGCACTGAAAGAGAATATGTATTCTGTTGTCTTAGGGTGGAATGCTCTTTATATACTTCTGAAGTCCATTTGGTCCAGTGTGTCATTCAAATCCCGTTTCCTTGTTGATCTTCTGATTAGATTATCTCTCCAATGTTTTTTTAAATCTTATTTATGTTTTATTTTCTTAAAATAAGATTTTTTATTATATTATGTTAGTCACCATACAGTACATCCCTAGTTTCTGACGTAAAGTTCCATGATTCACTGCTTGCATATAAGACCTGGTGCACCAAGCAATACGTGCCCTCCTTACTACCCATCACCATACTATCCCATCCCCCACCCACTCCCCTCTGAAGCCCTCAGTTTGTTTCTCAGAGTCCATAGTCTCTCATACTTCATTCCCCCTTCTTATTACCCCCCTTTCTTTATCCCTTTCTTCTCCTACCGATCTTCCTAGTTCTTATGTTCCATAGATGAGAGAAACCATGTGATAATTGTCTTTCTCTGCTTTACTTATTTCACCTCGCCTAATCTCCTCCAGTGCCGTCCATGTTGCAGCAAATGTTGAGAAATCATTCTTTTTGATAACTGAGTAATATTCCACTGCATATATGGAACACATCTTCTGAATCCAGTCATCTGCTGAAGGGCATCTCGGCTCCTTCCACGATTTAGCTAATGTGGACAATGCTGCTATGAACATTGGGGTTCATATGGCCGTTCTCTTCAATAGGTCTGTAACGTTGGGGTAAATACCCAGTAGTGCAATGGCTGGGTCACAGGGTAAGTCAATTTTTAACTTTTTAAGGGACCTCCACACTGTTTTTCAGAGTGGCTGTACCAACTTGCATTCCCACCAACAATGTAGGAGGGATCCCCTTTCTCCACATCCTCTCCAACAAGTGTTGTTTCCTGCCTTGTCAATTTTTGCCATTCTAACTGGCATAAGGTGGTATCTTAGTGTGGTTTTGATTTGAATTACCCTGACAGCTAGTGATTTTGAACATTTTTTCATGTGTCTGTTAGCCATTTGTATGTCTTCATTAGAAAAGTGTCTGTTCATATCTTCTGCCCATTTTTTGATTTGTTTATTTGTTTCTCATGTATTGAGTTTGAGAAGTTCTTTGTAGATCTTGGATACCAGTCTTTTATCTGTAGTGTCAATTGCAAGTATATTCTCCCATTCCGTGGGCTGCCTCTTAGTTTTTTTGACTGTTTCCATGGCTGTGCAGAAGCTTTTGATCTTGATGAAGTCCCACAAGTTCATTTTTCTTTTGTTTCTCTTGCCTTTGGGGATGTATCATGAAAAGAGTTGCTGTGGCCGATGTCAAAGAGGTTGCTGCCTAAGTTCTCCTCCAGGATTTTGATGGATTCCTGTCTCACATCGAGGTCTTTCACCCATTCAGAGTTCATTTTTGAGTATGGTGTGAGAGACTGGCCAAGTTTCATTCTTTTGCATGTAGCTGTCCAATTTTCCCAGCATCATTTATTGAAGAGACTCTCTTTTTTCCACTGGATGTTTTTTCCTGCTTTATCAAAGACTAGTTGCCCAAAGAGCCAAAGGTCCATTTCTGGGTTCTCTATTCTGTTCCATTGGTCGATGTGTCTGTTCTTGTGCCAGTACCATGCTGTCTTTGTGATCACAACTTTGCAGTACAGCTTGAAATCCGGCATTGTGATGCCTCCACCTTTGTTTTTCCTTTTCAACAGTTCCTTGGCTATTCGGGGCCTTTTCTGGTTCCACACAAATTTAAGGACTATTTGTTCCAGTTCTTTGAAAAATGTCATTGGTATTTTGATTAGGATAGCATTGAAAGTGTAGATTGCTCTGGGTAGCACAGACATTTTAACTATGTTA
>NW_024423319.1:78163655-78170500 GCF_017311325.1 Ursus maritimus
TCTGGGTAGCATAGACATTTTAACTATGTTAATTCTTCCGATCCATGAGCATGGAATATTTTTGCATCATTTTGTGTCTTCTTCAATGTCTTTCAAGAGTGATTTGTGGTTTCTAGAACATAAATTGTTTACAACTCTAGTAAAATTAATTCCAAGATAACATATGATTTTTGGTGCTATTGTAAATGGGATGGATTCCCTAATTTCTCTTTCTTCAGTCTCATTGTTCATGTATAGAAATGCAACTGATTTCTGAGCATTGATTTTGTATCCCACCACATTACTGAATTGCTCTACAACTTCTAGTAGTTTGGGGGTGGAGTCTTTGGGTTTTCCATATAGAGTATCATGTAATCTGTGAAGAAGGAGAGTTTGACTTCTTCTTTGCCGATTTGGATACCTTTTATCCCATTTTGTTGTCTCATTGCCATTGCAAGGACTTCTAGTACTATGTTGAATAATAATGGCGAGAGTGGGCAATCCTTTAGATCACGTTCCCGATCCTAAGGGAAAGGCTTCCAATTTTTCCCCGTTGAGAATGACATTTGCTGTAGGCTTTTCATAGATGGCTTTTATGAGATTGAGAAATGTCCCCTCTATCCCTACACTCTGTAGGGTTTTAATCAGGAAAGGATGCTTTATTTTGTCAAATGCTTTTTCTGCATCTATTGGGAGAATCATATGATTTTTGGCTTTTTTTTTTTGGCTGATAATCTCTATGACACTGATAGATTTGTGAATGTTGAACCACCCTTGCATCCCAGGGATGAATCCCACTTGGTCATGATGGATAATCCTTTTAATGTACTGTTGGATCCTATTAGCTAGATCTTGTTGAGAATTTTGGCGTCCATATTCATCAGGAATATTGGTTGGTAATTCTCCTTTTTGATGGGGTCTTTGCCTGGTTTGCTGATCAAGGTAATATTTGCCTCATAGAACGAGTTTGGTAGTTTTCCTTCTGTTTCTATTTTTTTAAACAGCTTTAGAAGAATAGGTATTATTTCTTCTTTAAATGTTCGGGAGAATTCCCCAGGAAATCTGTCAGGCCCTGGTGTTCTGTTTTTCGGAAGGTTTTTAATCTCTGCTTCAATCTCTTCATAATTAATTGGTCTTTTTAAGAAATCAATTTCTTCCTGTTTCAGTCTTGGTAGTTTATAGGTTTCCAGGAAGTCCTCCATCTCTTCCAGGTTGCATAATTTATTGGCATAAAGCTATTGAAAAAAGTTTCTAATGATCCTTCCTATTTCATTGGTGTTGGTTGTGAACTCTACCTTTTCATTCATAATTTTATTAATTGGGGTCCTTTCTCTATTCTTTTGGATAAGTCTTGCCAGTGACTTATCTATTTTATTTGTTCTTTCAAAGAACCAGCTTCTAGTTCTGTTGATCTACTGTACTGTGCTCCTGTTTTCTAATTCATTGATCTCTGCTATCATCTTGATCAACTGCTTTCTCGTGCGTCGATTAGGCCTGTTATTCTAATGCTGTTCCAGCTTCTTGAGGTGAGAATATATAAACTGCATTTTAGATTTTTCTCTTCTTTTGAGTGAGGCATGGAAGCCTATGTATTTTCCCCTTAGGGCTGCCTTTGCAGGGTCTCATAATTTTTGGACCGTTGTGTTTTCATTCTCATTGGTCTCCATTAATTGTTTAAATTGATTTTTGATTTCCTGGTTTATTGAATCATTCTGGAGCAGGATGGGTCTTAGTCTCCAAGTGTTTGAGTTTCTTCCAAATTTTTCCTTGTGGTTGAGTTCCAATTTCAAAGCATTGTGGTCTGAGAATTTACAGGGAAAATTTCAGTCTTTTGTATTGGTTGAGACCTGTTTTGTGGCCACCACATGATCTATTCTGGAGAACGTTCCATGTGCATTCAAATAGAATGATTATTCTTTTGTTCCGGGGTGTAGTGTTATATATATATATATATATGGTCCAACTCGTCTAGTATGGCATTCAAAGCTCTTGTTTCTTTGACGATTTTCTGCTTAGGTGCTCTGTCTATTGCTGATAGTGGAGTGTTGAGGTCCCCTACTATTCATGTATTTTTATCTATACGTCTCTTTATTCTGGTTAAGAGTTGACTTGTGTATCTTGCTGCTCCCTTTTTGGGGGCATAGATATTTATAATTGTCATATCCAGTTGCTGGATACATCCTTTTAGAATAATATAGTGCCCTTCTGTATCTCTAACTACAGTCTTTAGTTTACAATCCTCTTTGTCTGATATGAGAATTGCTACCCCAGCTTTCTTTTGAGATCCATTGGCATGAAAGATGGTATTCCATCCCTTTACTTTCAGTCTGGATGTTTCCTTAGGTTCAAAATGAGTCTGTTGTAGTAAGCAGATGGATGGGTCATGGCTTTTTATCCAATCTGCAACCCTGTGGCATGTTATGGGAGCATTTAGGCCATTCACATTGAAAGTGATTATTGAGAGATATGATTTTAATGATGTCATGTTGCCTATAAAGACTTTGCTTCTATACATTGTAAATTTCTGTTCTGTATCACTCCTGGGGCCCTTTTACTTTTATACAACCCCCCTTAATATCTCCTGTAGGGCTGGTTTCATGGTTACAAAATTGGTCAGTGACTGGTGGTTCTGGAAGGTCCTTATCTCTCCAGCAATTCTGAATGAGAGCCTTGGTGGATAAAGGATCCTTGGCTGCATGTTTTCTCAGATAGAGCTTTAAAAAAGCCCCCCCCCAACCCATTCTCTCATTCCAGGTCTGTGTAAACAGGTCTGACGTAATTCTGATACTTTTGCCTTGGTACATGAGAAATTTCTTTGCCCTGGCCGCTTTCAATACCGTATCCTTGGAGCTAATATTTGCGTAATGCACTATGACATGACGTGGCGTAGGTTTGTTGTGGTTGAGCTTGGGAGGGGTCCTCTCTGCCTCTTGGACACGAATGTTTGTTTCCTTTGCTAGATTGGGGAAGTTTTCAGCTACACTTTGTTCAAGTATATCTTCTAGACCTCTGTTTTTCTCCACCCCCTCAGGGATGCTGATGATTCTGAAATTGGAACGTTTCACTGAGTCAGTAATCTCCCGTAACTTACATTCTTGAGTTTGTTTTTTTTTTTTTTGAGCCAAATTTCTGTTTTAACTTTCTCTTCTACCATCCCATCCTCCAATTCACTAATTCGTCCTTCTGCCTCATTCACCCTGGCCGTCAGAGCCTCTACTTTTGACTGCATTTGATTAATAAAATTTTTAATTTCTGCCAGATTTGCTCTCATTTCTGCCCTTAGAGATTCTATATTCTCTTTAATATTTTTGATAATATTTTTTTCAAGTCTACACATCATCTTAACGATTGTTATTTTGAACTCCATTTCTGCTAATTTGGTTATCTCCATATCCATCAGTTCTGGGCCAGAGGCCTCAGACTCATTTTCTTTTCTTTGCTGGGGGGGATTTCTCCTTCTCGTCATTCTGATGAGGAGAGGTTGCGGTGTTGCTCAGAGCCCAAATTATTGACCAGGACCCAGGCAGTGTGCTCTTTTTTTATAGGGACCTTAAGGATGTGGGCTTATTGATTTTTCAGACTGCCTTCTGGGGAAGGGGCCTGCTGTGCTGATACTCAGGCCACCCTGTTTGGGTAGAGTGTCCCTGTCCCATGTGAGGGGGGATGGGGATGGGCACAACGTGAGATGCTATTTCCAGGCTTTTGTTCTTTGGCGGCTTTCCCTGGTGGTTGCTCTGCCTCTTCTGAGAGTCAGAGCAACAGTGGTCGAATCCCAGTCTCTGTCGCAGAACAGAGAGATCACAGTCTCCTCTCCACTGAGCTCCTCTGGCCTCTTTAACTCTGTTTCTGTTCATGTTGCTAAACCCTGCAGCATCCCAGGTTGTGTGCCCCACAGCCGGCTCCCAGCCCTCACTTCCAGGGCTCGCACATCTCTCTCCTTCGTGTATCTAACACTGCCATCTGCTAGCTGCCCCTGAGTGCTCTCTGGAGCCCTGTTTCAGTGTGGTTCGCCTGCACTCCGGAGCTCCGGAACTCCGGCTTTCAGACTGGTCGTGTGCGTCCCAGGCTCACGGTCTCAGTCTGCTCTCCTGCGGGTGCCAGGCTGCAAGTTCGCCGACTCCCCGGTATAGGTGACTACCGATTCCCTGCGCCTGAACACAGAGGCTCCCTCCCCCTTCTGTTTATGTTCTGATATCTGTGTGCGGGGTCACAACTCCCCACTTCATATCTCAATACTCAGTGCTGGAGATGTTCATTTGTATAGGTCCAGGTGTATCTTCCTACATCTCAGGCTGGTTCTGTGGGTGTTCAGGATGGTCTGGTACCTATCCAGCTTGACTCAGGGGACTAGCTGAAAAAGGGGACCCCTACTCCTCTGCCATCTTAAATCCTCCCTCTGTTCTGTCCAATGTTTTGAGTGGGGTGTCGAAGTCCCCTACTTTTATTTTATTATTGTGAAAATAATTCTTTAATTTGTTCATTAATTCTTTTGTATAATTAGCTGCTCCCAACCGAGGAGCTTAAATATATATAACTGTTAGATCTTATGGTTGCATAGACCCTTTAAGTATGATATAGTGTTCCTCTTCATCCCTTACTATATTCCATGGATTAAAATCTAACTTGTCGAGGAGTTAAGATGGCAAAGGAGTAAGGGACCCCTTTTTCAGCTGGATAGGTACCAGACCATCCTGAACATCCACGGAATCAGCCTGAGACGCAGGAAGATTCATCTGGATCTGTACAAATGAACATCTACAGCGATGATTATAGAGGTACAAAGTGGGGAGCCATGAAAGTGCACAGATATCGGAAGATAAATGGAAGGGGGAGGGAGCCACCATGCTCAGGCACCAGGAAGCAGTAGCCACCAGCACAGGGGAGCGGGCAGACTCATGGACTGGCACCCACGACAAAGCAGACTGAGACCATGAGTCAGGGAACGCACGCGACCAGTATGAGGGCCAGAGCTTTTGAGCTCACGGGGGCGGCTGGCAGCTGGCGGCTGGCAGTGTTAGAAACACAAAGGACAGAGATGTGCTAGCCCTAGATGTGACAGCTGGGACACCGGTTGTGGGGCGCACATCCGGGGACGCTGCAGGGTTGAGCAGCACCAACAGAAACGGAGTTAAGGAGGTCAGAACATCAGTGGAGAACCGTCTGTGATCCCTCTGTTCTGAGACAGGCTGGGATTCGGCCACTGCTGCTCTGACTCTCAGAAGAGACACAACAAACTGCCAGGGAAGGCCGCCAGAGAAAAAAAGCCTGGAAATACTGGCTCACAGTGTGCCCATCCCTATCCCCTCCCAGGGGACACGGAGAATCTACCCAAACAGGGTTGTCTGAGTATCGGCGTGGCAGGCCCCTCCCCCAGAAGGCAGGCTGAAAAATCAAGAAACCCACATCCATAAGGTCCCTATAAAACAAGTGCACACTCCCTGGGTCCTGGTCAATAATTTGGGCTCTGGACAACCCCGCAACCTCTCCTCATCAGAATGACAAGAAGGAGAAATCCCCCCAGCAAAGAAAAGACAATGAGTCTGTGGCCTCTGCCACAGAACTAATGGATATGGCTATAATCAAATTATCTGAAATGGAGTTCAGAGTAACAATCGTCAAGATGATGTGTGGACTCGAAAAAAGTATTAACGAAAATGTTAAAGAGAATATAGAATCTCTAAGGGCAGAAATGAGAGTGAATCTGGCAGAAATTAAAAATTCTATGAATCAAATGCAGTCAAAACTAGATGCTCTGACGGCCAGGGTGAATGAGGCAGAAGATGTATCGGCGAATTGGAGGATGGGTTAGAAGAGAAAGTTAGACTAGAAACTTGGATCAAAAAAATCCAATTTCAAGAATGTAGGTTACAGGAGATTACTGACTCACTGAAACATTCCAATGTCAGAATCATCAGCATCCCCAAGGGGGTGGAGAAAAACAGAGGTCTAGAAGATATACTTGAACAAATTGTAGCTGAAAACTTCCCCAAACTAGCAAAGGAAACAAACATTCATGTCCAAGAGGCAGAGAGGACCCCTCCCAAGCTCAACCATGACAAACCTATGCCACATCACGTCATAGAGCAATTCGCAAATATTAGATCCAAAGATACAATATTGAAAGCAGCCAGGGCAAATAAATTTCTCACGTACCAAGGCAAAGGTATCAGAATTACGTCAGACCTGTCTACACAGACCTGGAATAAAAGAAAGGGTTGGGGGGAGCATTTTTAAAGCTCCTTCAGAGAAAAACATGCAGCCAAGGATCCTTTATCCAGCAAGGCTGTCATTCAGAATGGATAGAGAGATAAGGACCTTCCAGAATCGCCAGTCATTGACCAATTTCATAACCACAAAACCAGCCCTACAGGAGATATTAAGGGTTTTTTTATAAAAGTAAAAAGCCCCCAAGAGTGATACATGACAGAAAGTCACAATCTATAGAAACAAAGTCTTTACAGGCAACATGATATCATTAAAATCATATCTCTCAATAATCAGTCTCAATGTAAATGGCCTAAATGCTCCCATAATATGACACAGGGTTGCAGATTGGATAAAAAGACATGACCCATCCATTTGCTGACTACAAGAGACTCATTTTGAACCTAAGGATACATCCAGACTGAAAGTAATGGGATGGAATACCATCTTTCATGCCAATGGACCTCAAAAGAAAGCTGGGGTAGCAATTCTCATATCAGACAGATTGGATTTTAAACTAAAGGCTATAGTTAGAGATACAGAAGGGCACTATATTATTCTTAAAGGATGTATCCAACAAGTGGAAATGACAATTATAAACATATATGCCCCAACAGGGGAGCAGCAAGATAAACAAGCCAACTCTTAACCAGAATAAAGAG
>NW_024423319.1:78170510-78174386 GCF_017311325.1 Ursus maritimus
GAATCTGGCAGAAATTAAAAATTCTATGAATCAAATGCAGTCAAAACTAGATGCTCTGACGGCCAGGGTGAATGAGGCAGAAGATGTATCGGCGAATTGGAGGATGGGTTAGAAGAGAAAGTTAGACTAGAAACTTGGATCAAAAAAATCCAATTTCAAGAATGTAGGTTACAGGAGATTACTGACTCACTGAAACATTCCAATGTCAGAATCATCAGCATCCCCAAGGGGGTGGAGAAAAACAGAGGTCTAGAAGATATACTTGAACAAATTGTAGCTGAAAACTTCCCCAAACTAGCAAAGGAAACAAACATTCATGTCCAAGAGGCAGAGAGGACCCCTCCCAAGCTCAACCATGACAAACCTATGCCACATCACGTCATAGAGCAATTCGCAAATATTAGATCCAAAGATACAATATTGAAAGCAGCCAGGGCAAATAAATTTCTCACGTACCAAGGCAAAGGTATCAGAATTACGTCAGACCTGTCTACACAGACCTGGAATAAAAGAAAGGGTTGGGGGGAGCATTTTTAAAGCTCCTTCAGAGAAAAACATGCAGCCAAGGATCCTTTATCCAGCAAGGCTGTCATTCAGAATGGATAGAGAGATAAGGACCTTCCAGAATCGCCAGTCATTGACCAATTTCATAACCACAAAACCAGCCCTACAGGAGATATTAAGGGTTTTTTTATAAAAGTAAAAAGCCCCCAAGAGTGATACATGACAGAAAGTCACAATCTATAGAAACAAAGTCTTTACAGGCAACATGATATCATTAAAATCATATCTCTCAATAATCAGTCTCAATGTAAATGGCCTAAATGCTCCCATAATATGACACAGGGTTGCAGATTGGATAAAAAGACATGACCCATCCATTTGCTGACTACAAGAGACTCATTTTGAACCTAAGGATACATCCAGACTGAAAGTAATGGGATGGAATACCATCTTTCATGCCAATGGACCTCAAAAGAAAGCTGGGGTAGCAATTCTCATATCAGACAGATTGGATTTTAAACTAAAGGCTATAGTTAGAGATACAGAAGGGCACTATATTATTCTTAAAGGATGTATCCAACAAGTGGAAATGACAATTATAAACATATATGCCCCAACAGGGGAGCAGCAAGATAAACAAGCCAACTCTTAACCAGAATAAAGAGACATATAGATAAAAATACATGAATAGTAGGGGACCTCAACACTCCACTATCAGCAATAGACAGAGTACCTAAGCAGAAAATCGGCAAAAAAACAAGAGCTTTGAATGCCATACTCGATGAGTTGGTCCTCATAGGCATATATAGAACACTACATCCCAGACACAAAGAATACTCATTCTATTCTAATGCCCATGGAACATTCTCAAGAATAGACCATGTTCTAGCTCACAAAACAGGTTAACAAACTGAAATTATTCCCTTCATATTCTCAGACCACACACATTGATATTGGAACTCAACCACAAGGAAAAATTTGGAGGAAACTCAAACACCTGGAGACTAAGAACCATCCTGCTCAAGAATGATTCGATAAATCTGGAAATCAAAAATCAATTTAAACAATTTATGGAGACCAACGAGAATGAAAACAAAACGGTTCAAAATCTATGGGATACTGCAAAGGCAGTCCTAAGAGGAAAATACATAGCCATCCAAGCCTCACTCAAAAGAACAGAAAAGTCTAAAATGCAGTTTTTATATTCTCACCTCAAGGACCTGAAACAGCAACAGAGGGACAGGCCTAATCCACACACGAGAAAGCAGTTGATCAACATTAGAGCAGAAAACAATGAATTAGAAAACAGGAATACAGTAGAGCAGATCAACAGAACTCGAAGTTGGTTCTTTGAAAGAAGAAATAAAATTGACAGACCACTGACGAGACTTATCCAAAACAATAAAGGACATAAATTATTATAATTATGAATTCAAAGGTAGAGATCACAACCAACACCAATGAAATTGGAAGGATTATTAGAAACATTTATCAGCAGCTTTATGCCAATAAATTAAGCAATGTGGAAGAGATGGAGGACCTCCTGGAAACCAATAAACTACCAAGACTGAAACAGGAAGAAATTGATTTTTTAAACTGGCCAATTAATTATGAAGAGATTGAAACAGTGATTAAAAAACCTTCCAAAAAACAAAACTCCAGGACCGGACAGTTTTCCTGGGGAATTCTAACAAAGATTCAAATAAGAAATAATACCAATGCTAAGTGAAATAAGTCAAGCAGAGAAAGACAACTATCATATGATTTCTCTCATCTATGGAACATAAAAACTAGGAAGATCGGTAGGAGAAGAAAGGGATAAAGAAAGGGGGGTAATCAGAAGGGGAAATGAAACATGAGAGACTATGGACTATTTTCCATGGTGGCTGTACCAACTCATTCCCACACCAACAGTGTAGGAGAGGAGACCCTTTCTCCACATCCTCCCATGAATTGTTGTCTTGGCCTTATCACTTTTTAGCCATCTAAGCTGTGTGGGTGGTATCTCGTGTGTGGTTTTGATTTGATTCCCCGATAGGTAAGGATTTTGAGATATTTTTCAGGTAGTCTTCTGTTAGCCATTTGTATATCATGAAAGCAAAGTGTCTGTTCATAACTTCTGCCCATTTTTATGATTTGTTATTTGTTTCCCACGTATTGAGTTTGAGAAGTTCTTTGAGATATTGGATACCAGTCTTTCAGGAGTGATTAGTAGTTTCCTGAGGCATATAGCTCCCTTTATGTCTCCAGTTAAGTTAATTCCAAGGTAACGTATGGTTTTTGGTGCTATTGTAAATGGGATGGATTCCCTAATTTCTCCTTCTTCAGTCTCATTTTTCGTTGTATAGAGAAATGCAACTGATTTCTGAGCATTGATTTTGTATCCGCCACATTACTGGTGCTCTCTAACTTCTAATAGTTTTGGGAGTGGGGGGTCTTTTGGGTTTTCCATGTAAGAGTATCATAATGTCATCTGTGAAGAGAGACAGTTTGAGTTCTTCTTTGCCAATTTGGATACCTTTGTTCCACGCTTTTTTGTTGTCTGATTGCTGTTGCAAGAAAGGACTTCTAGTACTATGTTGAACTTAATAGTGGTGAGAGTGGGCATCCTTGTCGTGTTTCTGATCTTAAGGGAAAGGCTTCCAGCTTTCCCCATTGAGAGAAAGAGAGATTTGCTGTAGGTTTTCATAGATGGTTTTATAAAAGGATTGAGGAATGTACCCTCTATCCCTGCACTCTGAAGGGTTTTTTTTTTTTTTTGGGAAATCAACGCAGGGAAAGGATGCTGTATTTTTGTCAAATGCTTTTCCTACATCTATTGAGAGGATCATATGATTTTTGGCTTTTTCTTGTTGATATGAGTCTATCACACACTGATAAGATTTGTGATTGTTGAACCACCCTTGCATCCCCGGGGATTAATCCCACATGGTCATGATGGATAATCATTTTTAATATACTGTTGGGTCCTTTTAGCAAGGATATTGTTGAGAATTTTTGGCATACATGATACATGGGGAAATCCGTCTGGCATTCTCCTTTTTGATGGGAGTCTTTGCCTGGTTTGGGGATCATGGTAACCACGACCTCATAGAATGAGTTTGGTAGCTTTCCTTCTGTTTTTCTATTTTTTTTTTTGAAATAGTTTAGGAAAAATAGGTATTATTTCTTTATAATGATTTTTACATTATATTATGTTAGTCACCATACAGTACATCCCACGGTTTCGATGTAAGGCTCGGTGATTCATTAGTTGTGTGTATAACACCCAGATTGCACCACGCCACAATATGTGCTGCCCTCCCTCACTACCCATCACCGGCCTATCCATTCCCCACACCCTCCCTCTGAGGCCCTCAGTTTGTTTTCTCA
>NW_024423319.1:78176839-78190530 GCF_017311325.1 Ursus maritimus
AAAGAGGTTGCAGCCTATGTTCTCCTCTAGGATTTTGATGACTGTCTCACATCGAGGTTCATCCATTTGGAGTTTATCTTTGTGTATGGTGTAGTGAGTGGTCAAGTTTAGCCCTTTTACAAAGTAGCGTACAGTTTTCAGCACCATTTATTGAAGAGACTGTTCTTTTTGGCAATGATGTTGAGCTACGTAACTGAATCAGCTACAACATGACATTGGCCAGAGCAACTTTTTCATGACACATCTCCAAGGGCAAGAGAAACAAAAGAAAAATGAATTTGTGGGGCTTCATCAAGATCAAAAGCTTCTGCAGAACCAAGGAAACTGTCAAAAAAAACTAAGGGGCAGCCCACGGAAGGGGAGAAGATATTTGCAAATGACACAACAGATAAAAGATTAGCATCCAAGATCTACAAAGAACTTCTCAAACTCAATACACGTGAAAGAAATAATCAAATCAAAAAATGGGCAGAAGATATGAACAGACACTTTTCCAATGAAGATATACAAATGGCTAACAGACACATGAAAAAATGCTCAAAATCTTTAGCTATCAGGGAAATTCAAATCAAAACCACACTGAGATACCACCTTATGCCATTAGAATGGCAAAATTTGACAAGGCAGGAAACAACAAATGTTGGAGAGGATGTGGAGAAAGGGGTTCCCTCTTACACTGTTGGTGTGAATGCAAGTTGGTACAGCCACTTTGGGAAACAGTGTGGAGGTTCCTTAAAAAGTTAAAAATTGGGCTACCCTATGATCCAGCAATTGCACTACTGGGTATTTACCCCAAAGATACAGACGTAGTGAAGAGAAGGGCCATATGCACCCCAATGTTCATAGCAGCATTTCCACAATAGCCAAATTGTGGAAGGAACTGAGATGCCCTTCAACAGATGACTGTAAGAAGATGTTGTCCATATATACAATGGAATATTACTCAGCCATCAAAAAGAAGGAATTCACAGCACTTGCAGCAACATAGATGGGACTGAAGGAGATAATGCTAAGTGAAATAAGTCAATCAGAGAAAGACAAGTATCATATGGTTTCACTCATTTATGGAATATATGATGTAGGAAGATATGTAGGAGAAGAAAGGTTAGAAGGAAGGGGAGGGTAAAAAGAAGGGGGAATGAACCATGAGAGACTCTTGACTCTGGGAAACAAACTGACAGCTTTAGAGGGGAGGGTGGTGGGGGATCGGGATAGGCTGGTGAATGGTATTAAGGAGGGCACGTATTGCATGGTGCACTGGGTGTTATACGCAAGTAATGAATCGTGGAACTTTACAACAAAAACTGGCGATGTAGTGTATGGTGACTAACATAACACAATAAAATTTTTATTAAAAAAATTAAAATATAAAGTAAATAAAATCTAATTTGTCTGATATGAGAATTGCCGATTAGTATGACAAATTGTTCTGCACCCCCTCACTTTGAACCTGGAGCTGTCTTTAAGTCTAAAATGAGACTCTTGTAGACAGCGTTTGGGTGAGTCTTGCTTTTTTATCCAATCTTATATGCTGCATCCTTTGATTGGGGTATTTAGTCCATTTACATGCAGAGTAAGTATTGAAAGATCTGAATTTAGTGCCAGTATTACCTGTGCGGTCACCTTTTCTGTATATTGTTTCTGTTCCTTTCTGGTCTAAGTTACTCTTGGGTTCTCTCTCTGCTCAAAGGATCTGCTTTAATATTTCTTGCAGGTGTTCATGAATAGTTTTTGTTTGTCCTGGAAACTCTTTTTGTTAGACAGCCTTTCTGGATCAACCACACTTGGCTGCATATTTTCCCATTTAACACTTTGAATATATTATGCTAGTCCTCTCTATTCTTCCAGGTCTCTGTAGACAGGTGTGCTGTGGCCTTATGTGTCTACCCTTGTAGCTTCAGGACCTCTTGTCCCAAGCTGTTTTCATGATTTTCTCTTTATCTTTGTAATTTTTAAGCTTCAGTATAATACATTGAGTTATTTTCCTATTTTTTTTTTATTTTGTTGGGGTTTTCCTGTGCCTCTTGAACTTGAATACCAGTTTCCTTCCCCAGATTAGGGATGTTCTCAGCTATAATTTCTTTAAATAAACCTTCTGACCCTTTTTCCTGCTCCTCATCCTCTGGGCCTCCTATAATACAGATATTATTTTGCTTTATAAAATCACTGAGTTTTCAAAGTCTAACTTCATGATCTAATATTTTTCTTTCCCTCTTTTTGTTAGCTTCTGTTTTTCTATCATTTCATCTTCTATATCACTGATTCACTCTTTTGCTTTGTGCACCCTCATTTTTATGACCTTTTCTTGTGATTGCATCTTGTTAATAGCAGTTTTAATTTCAGCCTGACTAGATTTTAGTTCTTTTATCTCTACATTAAGGGATTCTCTAGTGTCTTCTATGCTTTTTTCAAGCCCAGCTAGTATCTTTATAATCTGTGTTTTATTTTTTTTCTTCTTTTAAAATGTTTTATTTAAATTCAATTAACCAGTATAGTTTTTGGTGTCATGTTCAATGATTCATTAGTTGCATATAACACCCAGTGCTCATAATCTCTGTTTTAAATTCTAGCTCAGACATTTTGCTTATATCCAGATTGATATAAACATCTGGCATTGCCAGAGAAATTAAGAAAATAACTGAAAAAATAATACTAAAAGACTAAAGAATTAAAATGCAAAGAATGCTATATACTGTTTTCCCCCAAGAGCTGAAGTTTTGCAGCCCTCTATGATCAGTAAACTTGGTGAAAGTGAGTTGTTTGTGCTGGTCTTCTGGGGGAGGGGCCTGTTGCACTGAATCTGAATCTCGGGTGGACTTGCCCTAATGGAAATGCATCTCCAGTGCTCTGGGAGGCAGGAGTCAGTGTACGTGGCTCTGGAGTCCACTAGGTGGTTCTGTGTTGCTCCTTGATGTCTGAACACTGATGCATGGGATTAATATGGCTGCATCCTGTATGGTGACTAACATAATATGATAAATATATTATTAAAAAATATGGCTGTATCCTGCTCTCTGGCCCAGGAGCTGAAAATTCAGGCCCCCCCACTCTTCAGTGAGCTCTCACAGAAAAGCAATCAATCACTCTTGTCTCCCCAGTTTCAGTCAGCACTCTCTGTTCACCCTGATTTTGTCTGAGCCATGCTTCTGCCTTTTCTGGACCCCTCTCAGGAAAGCAGTCACACAACCATGCAGTGTTTCACAGTTTATGGCAACACAGAGCAGAAAGCCCACACCTAGACTTGCTCTTCTCAGCTGGGTTCCCTGTTCCTATGCCTGGGAACTCTGCTGCACTCAAGCACCACCCATTCTTCTTTTAACATCAGGGATCCTGAGACCATGCTATCACACCTGGGATTCTGCCCCATCTCACCACCTGAGCATCTTTAAGGCATATATCTCTCTCACTGTACCAGACTTCTAAAAGTTCTGATTTTGCACTCCACTGTTTATAATACTTTGCAGTACCCTTATTAAGCCGGCTCCTTCCCCTCCACTGTATCGTCAGGTATATCACTCCGGATTCAAGTCTCCACGCCTCCTACCTTCCAAATGGCAGTCACTTTTCTATCTGTAGACTTGCATCATTTGTTTCCTCAGATCTCTGATTGATTTCTTGGGTGTTCAGAATGACTTGATAACTGTCTAGTTAGGTTTGAGGGATGAGACAAACTTAGGGTCCCCATGTCCTCCACCATCTTAATTGCTCTCAATACATATGTATTTATGGTCACTTTATTACTTCTTTTGTCATTGTTTCTGGAGATTTTCTCTGATCCGTTCTTTGTCACTTTTGGTCTCTCCTTTCCATTCAGAGTCCCCTTTAATATTTCTTGCAGGGATGGTTTTGTTGTCTTGAACTCCTTTAGTGTTTGTTTGTCTGGGAAACTCTTTATCTCTCCTTCTATTCTGATAACCTTGTTGGATAGAGTGTTCTTGGCTGCAGATTTTTCCCATTCAACACCTTGAATATATCACACCTCTCCCTTCTGCCTTGACAAGTTTCTGTTGAGAAATGTCCAGCTAGTGTTATTGGTTTCCCTTATAAGTTAAGGGATCCTTTTTTTTTTTTTTTTTTTTTTTTTTGCTGCTTTTAAGATTTTTTTCTTTATCACTGTATTTTGCAAATTTAATTAGACTGTGTCTTGGTGTTGGCTTGCTTTTGTTGATTTTGATGAGAGTTCTCTGAGCTTCCTAGATCTGGTTGTCTATTTCCTTCCCCAGATTAAGGACATTTTCAGCTAGTATTTCCTCAAATAAATTTTCTGCCCCCTTTTCTCTCTCTATTTCTTCAGGGACTAATGTAATATGAATGTTATTACCTTTGATGGAGTCACTGATTTCCCCATGTCTATTCTTATGTTCTATAATTTTTCTTTCTCTCTTTTGTTCATCTTCATTATTTTCCACTACTGTCTTCTGGGTCACTAATTCATTCCTTACCTTCTTCCATACTGTTGTTCATTGCATGAAGCATGTTTCCAATCTCATTTATTGTATTCTTCATCTCTGATTCACTCGTTTTTACCTTCTTTATCTCTGTAGTAAGGGTCTCACAGAAATCTTCCATTCTTTTCTTAAACCCAGTTTAATCCTTATGATTATTGTTTTAAATTCTCCACCAGGAGTTTTTCTAAGATTTTATTTACTTATTCGACATGCTCAGATAGAAAGAGAGAGAGAGAAGCAGAGGGAGAGGAAGAAGCAGACTCCATGCTGAGCAGGGAGCATAAGGCAGGACTCGATCCCAGGATCCTGTGATCATGACCTGACCAAAGTCAGATGCTTAACCGACTGAGCCACCCAAGGGCCCAATATTGTTACTGTTTAGATATCCGGCTGTGGACTTATCTTGTTCTTTCATTTGGGATCTATTCCTTTGTCTTTACTTTTTGTGTAAGTCTTTTCCTTTATCTCTATGGTAGAAAAGCTATTTGTGCCTCCTGCTCCTTCTTCAATTTGACCTCTTCTCTCCCTTTAGTTGTGGAGTTTTTCTGTCAGACTTCAGACCAATTTCTGGGATATTCAGGATGATATGATAGTTGTCCAGTTGTGTTCATTTGATGAGACGAACTTAGGGTTCTCCTACTCTGCCTCCATCATCCTCCTATCTCTTCACAACTATCTTTGAATTATGAAAGTGTATTAGTTACAAAATGGACCTAGTGTAGTAACATAGATCTCAACATTGAAGCACTAGGAAGAATCTTCCAGATTGAAGCAGAAATATGTGGATAGCAGAAAGTAACATAAATCTCAACATTGAAGCACTAGGAAGAATCTTCCAGATTGAAGCAGAAATATGTGGATAGCAGAAATGTGGGGAGTGAAGTCACAAGAAATTTCTAGTGTTGGCAGGACCAAGGAGTAGACAAAAAAATGGGGAAGGTTGTTGAGGATATTGGCTCTATGCACCAGCAAGGAATCATAAGGAATTGAGGCAAAGAGAATCAGCATTTGAATGACTAGTTGTTTTACTCCTAGTGGATTAAAAATACATGTGAAAAAACAGACACATAGATCAATGGAACAGAATATAGATTCCAGAAATGGACCCTCAACTCTACAGTGAATGAATCTTAGACCAAGTAGGAAAAAAAATACAATGGAAAAAAGGGTCTCTTCAGTATATGGTGCTGGGAAAATTGGAAACCTATATACAGAAGAATGAAACTCAACCATTCCCTTACACCATACACAAATATAAACTCCAAATAGATGAAAAACCTCAATGTGAGACAGGAATCCATCAAAATCATAGAGGAGAACATAGGCAATAAGCTCTTCAACATCAGCGACAGAAATTTCTTTCATGTCACGTGTCCAAAGGCAAGAGAAAAAAAAGCAAAAAATGAACTTTTGGGACTTCATCAAGATACACAGTTTCTGCACAGCCAAGGAAACAGTCAATAATACAAGGAGGCAACCCATAGAATGGGAGAATATATTTGGAAATGACACTATGGATAAAGGGCTGGTATCCAAGATCTATAAAGAACATCTCAAATTCAACACCCAATAAACAAATAATCCAATGAAAAAATGGGCAGAAGACATGAACAGACACTTCTCCAAAGAAGACATACAAATGGCTAACAGACACATGAAAAAATGTTCAACATCATTAACCATCAGAGAAATTCAAATCAAAACCACATTGAGATACCACCTTACGCCAGTTAGAATGGCAAAAATTAACAAGGCAAGAAACAGCAAAAGTTGGAGAGGATGTGGAGAAAGGGGATCCCTCTTAAACTGTTGGTGGGAATGCAAATTGGAACAGCTACTCTGGAAAACAGTGTGGAGGTCCCTATGATCCAGTAATTGCACTACTCGGTATTTCCTGCAAAGATACAGACGTACTGAAGAGAAGGGCCATATGCACCTTACTGTTCATAGCAGCATTACCCACAATAGATAAATTGTGGAAAGAGCTGAGAGGCCCTTCAACAGACGACTGGATTCAGAAGATGTGGTCCATATATACAATGGAATATTACCCAGCCATCAGAAAGAATGATTACCTTACATTTCCAGCAAGGTGGACGGGACTGGAGGAGATTATGCTAAGTGAGATAACTCAAGCAGAGAAAGACAATTTTCATATGGTTTCACTCATTTATGGAACATAAGAAATAGCAGGGATATCAGTAGGAGGAGGAAAGGAAGAATTAAGGGGGGGTAAAAAGAAGGGAGAATGAACCACGAGAGACTATAGACTCTGGGAAACAAACTGAGGGCTTCAGAAGGGAGGGGGTGGAGAATTGGGATAGGCCAGTAATGGGTATTAAGGATGGCATGTATTCCATGGAGCACTGGATGTTATACACAAACAATGAATTATGGAACACTACATCAAAAACTAATGATGTACTATATGGTGACTAGCACACCATCATAAAAAATTTTTAAAAAAGAAAAAAAAAGTTCAACATCACCAGCCATCAGGGAAATTCAAATCAAAACCACGATGAGATATCACCTTACACCAGTTAGAATGGCAAAAATTGACAAGACAAGAAACAACAAATGTTGGAGAGGATGTGGAGAAAGGGGATCCCTCCTACGTTGTTGGTGGGAATGCAAATTGGTACAGCCACTTTGGGAAACAGTGTGGAAGTCCCTTAAAAAGTTAAAAATTGAGCTACGCTATGACCCAGCCATTGCACTACTGGGTATTTATCCCAAAGATACAGACATGGTAAAGAGAAGCGCCATATGCACCCCAATGCTCATAGCAGTATTGTCCACAATAGCTAAATCATGGAAGGAGCCGAGATGCCCTTCAACAGATGACTGGATTGGGAAGATGTGGTCCTTGTATACAATGGAATATTACACAGCTATCAAAAAGAATGATTTCTCAACATTTGCTGCAACGTGGATGGCACTGAAAGAGATAATGCTAAGTGAAATAAGTCAAGGACAGAAAGACAATTATCGAATTATTTCTCTCATCTATGGAACATAAGAACTAGGAAGATCGATAGGGGAAGAAAGGGATAAAGAAAGGGGGGTAATCAGAAGGGGGAATGAAGCATGAGAGACTATGGACTATGAGAAACAAACTGAGGGCTTCAGAGGGAAGGGGGTGGGGGAATGGGATAGGCTGGTGATGGGTAGTAGGGAGGGCATGTATTGCATGGTGCACTGGGTGTTATACACAACTAATGAATCATGGAGATTTACATCAAAAACCAGGGATGTATTGTATGGTGACTAACATAATATAATAAAAAAATATTATTATTTTTAAAAAGGAAGTAGGAAGATTTGTAGGAGAAGAAAGGGAAGAAGAAAGGAGGGGTAAACAGAAGGGGAAATGTCTCTCATGGAGACTATGGACTCTGAGAAACAAACTGATGGCATCAGGGGCATGGGGAATGGGATAGGCTGGTGTTGGGTATTAAGGATGTCACCTATTGCATGATGCACTGGGTGTTATACGCAACTAATAAATCATCGAACTTTACATCAGAAACCAAGGATGTACTGTATGGTGACTAACATAATATAATAAAAAAAATTTTTTTTAAAACCTAGCGGTGTACTGTATAGTGACTAACATAATATAATAAAAAAATATTGTTATAAAATATTTAAAAAGTTTTAAAAAGTAAAGGATCTATATTCTGGAAACTAGAAATCAATCTTGAAAGACTTTGAAGAAGACACAAAGAGATGGAAAAACATTCAATGCTCATGGATCGGAAGAATTAACATAGTTAAAATGTCTGTGCTACCCAGAGCAATCTACACGTTCAATACTATCCCAATCAAAATACCAATGACATTTTTTAAAGAACTGGAAAAAACAGCCCTTAAATTTGTGTGGAACCAGAAAAGGCCCCGAATCGCCAAGGAATTGTTGAAAAGGAAAAACAAAGTTGGGGCATCACATTGCTGGGTTTCGAGCTGTACTACAAAGCTGTGATCACAAAGACAGCATGGTACTGGCACAAAAACAGACACATAAACCAATGGAACAGAATAGAGAACCCAGAAATGGACCCTCGGCTCTGGGCAACTAATCTTTGATAAAGCAGGAAAAAACATCCAGTGGAAAAAAGAGAGTCTCTTCAATAAATGATGCTGGGAAAATTGGACAGCTACATGCAAAAGAATGAAATTTGACCACTCTCTCACACCATACACAAAAATAAACTCCAAATAAATGAAAGACCTCGATGAGAGACAGGAGTTGATCAAAATCCTAGAGGAGAACATTGGCAGCAACCTCTACGACATCAGCCACAGCAACTCTTCTCATGACACATCTCCAAAAGCAAGAGAAACAAAAGAAAAAATGAACTTGTGGGACTTCATCAAGATGAAAACCTTCTGCACAGCCAAGGAAACTGTTCAAAAAACTAAGAGGCAGCCCACGGAATGGGAGAATATATTTGCAAATGATGCTACAGATAAAAGACTGGTATCCAAGATCTACAAAGAACTTCTCAAACTCAATAGACGTGAAACAAATAATCAAATCAAAAAATGGGCAGAAGATATGAACAGATACTTTTCCAATGAAGACATACAAATGGCTAACAGACACATGAAAAGATGTTCAAAATCATTAGCCATCAGGGAAATTCAAATCAAAACCACATTGAGATGCCACCTTATGCAGTTAGAATGGCAAAATTTGACAAGGCAGTAAACAACAATTGTTGGACAGGATGTGGAGAAAGGGGATCTCTCTTCCATTTTTGGTTGGAATGCAAGTTGGTACAGCCACTTTGGAAACCAGTGTGGAGGTCCCTTAAAATATTAAAAATTGAGCTACCTTATGATCCAGCAATTGCACTACTGGGTATTTACCCCAAAGACACAGACGTAGTGAAGAGAAGGGCCATATGCACCCCAATGTTCATAGTAGCATTGTCCACAATAGCTAAATCTTGGAAGGAGCTGAGATGGCCTTCAACAGATGACTGAATTGAGAAGATGTCATCCATATATACAATGGAATATTACTCAACCATCAAAAAGAACGATTTCTCAACATTTGCTACAGCATGGACAGGACTACAGGAGATAATGCTAAGGGAAATAAGTCAAGCAGAGAAAGACAATTATCATATGGTTTCACTCATTTATGGAACATAAGAAGTTGGAAGATAGGTAGGAAAAGAAAGGGAAGAAGAAAGGGGGGTAATCAGAAGGGGGAATGAACCATGAGAGACTATGGACTCTGGGAAACAAACTGAGGGCTTCAGAGGGGAGGGGGGTGGGGGAATGGGATAGGCTAGTGATGGGTAGTAAGGAGGGCACGTATTGCATGGTGCACTGGGTGTTATATGCAAGTAATGAATCATGGAACTTTACATCAAAAACTGGGGATGTACTGTATGGTGACTAACATAATGTAATAAAAAATTAGTATTAAAAAATAATAATAAAGAAAGAAAAAAGATGTGGTCATATATACAATGGAATATTACTTAGCTATCAGAAAGGAAGAATACCCACCATTTGCATTGACATGGATGAAACTGGATAGTATTATGCTACATAAAATAAGTCAAGCAGAGAAAGACAATCATCATATGATTTCACTCATATGTGGAACATAAGGAATATCATGGAGGACATTAGTAGAAGGAAGGGAAAAGTGACGGGGGAGTAAATCATAGGGGGAGATGAACCATGAAAGACTATGGACTCTGGGGAACAAACTGAGGGGTTTGGGGGAGTATGGGTTAGCATCGTGATGGGTATTAAGGAGGACATGTATTGCAATGAGCACTGGGTGTTAGATGCAAACAATGAAGTATGGAATACTACATCAGAACTCATGAAGTACTGTTTTGTAACTAACTTAACATATTGAAAAAATACAAGAAATACTGAGTTGTCATTAAGAACATAGATTGACAGTCAGATTTACTGGGATTGAATTCTTGTCCCACAATTAACTTCCCTAACTGCATAATTATAACCATCTCTGTACCTTAGTTTCCTTACTTTAAAATACAGATAATACTACTTCATCTGCTTTCTTTAATGATTAATTAACTTAATATATGTAAAGTGCTTAGAATTGTGTTGGGGCAGAGAATATTTGCAATAACTGGCATCTATGATGTTAAATCTGAGGTATCTTTGCAATCTTATTAGTGTTATCAAGTAGACAAAAATATAGGTTTAGATGTATCATGTAGTTAGCTATAAGGGTCTGGAGTTCAGAGGATCCACCAGGACTGGAGATAAAAATTTTAAGTGTGCAGAAAAGATTTAACAGAACAGGCTGGACAGCTATCTTTTGAGGGCCTGATTGCAAGGTTTGTCCTTGGCTGGCATCTGAGAACTTAGATTTTAGATGAGTTTTCACTATTTCTGAAAGCTGGAAAGAGTGGCTTACTGTGCCTAAACAGTTTGTATAAACAATGTGGCTTATGCTGAACACTTGCTTTTGTTCTGGGAGTCTGGAATTTTGGTATGTGCTGGGTAGAAGATATCTAGGCAGAAGATGTCTACAAGACCAGTTCCAATAAAAATCGTGGGTGTGGAGTCTCTAATGGGTTTCCCTGGCAGACAAGATTTCACATGTATTATTACACCTCACTGCTGGAGGAGTTAAGCATGTCCATAAAGAGGAATCTTGGAAGCTTGTGCCTGGTTTCCTCAGGTTTCATTCCATTCCTGTTTCCTTTTGCTAATTTTGTTTGTATGCTTTTGCTGCAACAAATTTTAGGCAGCTGATATGACTACAATGCTGAGTCCTTGAGTTCTCCTAGTGAGTTACTGAACTTGGAGATGGTCTTCAGAACCCTCAACACAGTGACACAGGTAGAACAGGTGCTGATTGAAGTCATCAGTAGTAATGAGAATCCTAAGAAAAGAGGGAGGCTAGGGGGGAGATGTGGTCCATATATACAATGGAATATTATTCAGCCATCAGAAAGAATGATTACACAACATTTGAAGCAACATGGACGGGACTGGAGGAGATTATGCTAAGTGAAATAAGTCAAGCAGAGAAAGACAATTACCCTATGGTTTCCATCATTTATGGAACATAAGAAATAGTAGGAAGATCAGTAGGAGAAGGATGGGAAGAATGAAGAGGGGGTTAACAGAAGGGGGAATGAACCATGAGAGACTGTGAACTCCAGGAAACAAACTGAGGGCTTCCGAGGGGAGGGGGTGAGGGATTGGGATAGGCCAGTGATGGGTATTAAGGAGGGCACATATTGCATGGTGTACTGGGTGTTATACACAAATGATGAATCATGGAACATTACATCAAAAAGTAAGGATATACTGTATGGTGACTATCATAACATAATAAAAAATATTATTTTTAAAAAAAGGAGGGAGGACTGAGCCTTCAGAAATCACAGCATTTATTGGCCAAATTGAGGAAGATGATCCCATTAAGGTAAGAAAGAAGAGGTAGCAAAGGCAGAAAAATCTTGTGATTCTTGTGTCACAGAAACAAAGGAAGAGAAGGTGGCAAGCATTATTGGCATGGGCCTGATGCTGAAGTGTCAAGTAAGATGAAGACTGAGAAGTGTGTTGGATTCTGCAACATACAAGTCATTAATGACTTACCAAGGCATGTTTTGGCAGAGTGAGATATGGAGGCTGGTTTGAATTTGGTAGCAGTATAATGAGTGGAAAATTAATTGTTCACTAAATATTCTGGTGTCTGCAGGGTGGATTTTGGGCTCAGAAAATCTTATTAAGAAAATTACTTTTGGTATGTGGAGTAAAGATGGTGGAAGAGTAGGGGTCCCCTTTTTTAGCTGGTCCCCTGAGTCGAGCTGGATAGGTACCAGCCCATCCTGAACACCCACGGAATCAGCCTGAGATGCAGGAAGATACATCTGGATTTCAACAAATGAACAGCTCCAGCACTGAGTATTGAGATACGAAGCGGGGAGCTACGAAGCCACGCACAGATATCGGAAGATAAATAGAAGGGGGAGGGGGCTGCTGCGTTAGGGCACCGGGAAGCAGTAGCCACCTGCACTGGGGAGCTGGCAGACTCGCGGAGCAGCACTCACAAGAGAGCAGACTGAGACCATGAGCCAGGGAATGCGCACAACCAACCTGAAAACTGGAGTTCCAGAGTGCACGCACCACACTGAAACGGAGCTCCAGAGTGCGCGGGGGCGGCTGGTGGCTGGCAGTTTTAGAAACACAAAAGACAAAGATGTGCTAGCCCTGGAAGTGAAGGCAGGGATGGCAGCTATGGGGCGCACATCCCGGGATGCTGTAGTGTTTAGCAGCACCAACAGAAACAGAGTTAAAGTGGCCAGAGGGGCCCAGTAGAGAATGGTCTATGATCCCTCTGTTCTGAGACAGAGGCTGAGATTCGGCTATTTCTGCTCTGACGCTCAGAAAAGGCACAACAAACTGCCAGGGAAAGCCTCCAGAGAACAAAAGCCTGGAAATACCAGCTCACAGTGTGCCCTTCCCTATCCCCCCTCCCAAGGGACACGGAGACTCTACCCAAACAGGGTTCCCTGAGTATCAGAGCGGCAGGCCCCTCCCCCAGGAGGCAGGCTGAAAAATCAAGAAGCCCACATCCATAAGGTCCCTATAAAACAAGTGCACACTCCCTGGGTCCTGGACAATAATTTGGGCTCTGGACAACCCTGCAACCTCTCCTCATCAGAATGACGAGAAGGAGAAATCCCCCCCAGCAAAGAAAAGACAATGAGTCTGTGGTCTCTGCCACAGAACTAATGGATATGGATATAATCAAATTATCGGAAATGGAGTTCAGAGTAACAATCCTCAAGATGATGTGTAGACTTGAAAAAAATACTAAGAAAAATATTGAAGAGAATATAGAATCTCTAAGACCAGAAATGAGAGCGAATCTGGCAGAAATTACAAATTCTATGAATCAAATGCACTCAAAGCTACCCCAATGTTCATAGCAGCAATGTCCACAATAGCTAAATCGTGGAAGGAGCCGAGATGCCCTTCAACAGATGACTGGATTAAGAAGTTGTGGTCCATATATACAATGGAATATTATTCAGCTATCAGAAAGAACGAGTTCTCAACATTTGCTACAACATGGACGGCACTGGAGGAGATAATGCTAAGTGAAATAAGTCAAGCAGAGAAAGACAACTATCATATGATTTCTCTCATCTATGGAACATAAGAACTAGAATGATCAGTAGTGGAAGAAAGGGATAAAGAAAGGGGGGCTAATCAGAAGGGGGA
>NW_024423319.1:78196096-78202495 GCF_017311325.1 Ursus maritimus
CCATCAATTCTGAATGACAGCCTTGCTGGATAAAGGATCCTTGGCTGCATGTTTTTCTCTGAAAGAGCTTTAAAAATGCCCCCCCAACCCTTTTTCTCATTCCAGGTCTGTGTAGACAGGTCTGACGTAATTCTGATGCTTTTGCTTTGGTACGTGAGAATTTCTTTGCCCTGGCTGCTTTCAATACTGTATCCTTGGATCTAATATTTGCGAAATGCACTATGACGTGACGTGGCATAGGTTTGTTGTGGTTGAGCTTGGGAGGGGTCCTCTCTGCCTCTTGGACACGAATGTTTGTTTCCCTCACTAGATTAGGGAAGTTTTCAGCTACAATTTGTTCAAATATCTCTTCTAGACCTCTGTTTTTCTCCACCCCCTCGGGGATGCCGATAATTCTGACATTGGATTGTTTCATTGAGTCAGTAATCTCCCATAACCTACATTCGTGGGTGTGGATTTTTTTAAGACCAGCTTCCTTTTTCGTTTTTTCCTCTATTAACCCATCCTCCAATTCACTAATATGTTCCTCTGTTTTGGTGACCCTGGCCGTCAGAGCCTCTAGTTTTGCCTGCATTTGGCTCATAGAGTTTTTAATTTCTGTCAGATTCGCTCTCATTTCTGTCCTTAAGGATTCTATATTCTCAGTAACCTTTTCGTTAATACTTTTTTCAATTCTACTCATCATTTTGACCATCATTACTCTGAATTCCATTTCTGATAATTTGGTTACATCCATATCCATTATTTCTGTGGCAGAGGCCACAGACTCACTGCCTTTTCTTCGTTGGGGGGGGGGCTTCTCCTTCTTGTCATTCTGATGAGGAGTCATTGTGGGGTTGTCCAGAGCCCAAATTATTGACTGGGTCCCAGGCCGTGCCCCTTGTTTTTTAGGGATCTTGGGGATGTGGACTTCTTCTTTAAAGATTTTATTTATTTATGTGTGGCAGAGAGCCAACCAGTGAAATAGGGAACACAAGCAGGGGAGTGAGAGAGGAAGAAGCAGGCTCCCAGTGGAGGAGCCCGATGAAGGACTCCTTTCCTGAACGCTGAAATCATGCCCTAAGCCGAAGACTGGCGCTCAATGACTGTGCCACCCAGGCGCCCCAGATTGTGGGCTTCTTGATTTTTCTGCCTGCCTTCTGTGTTCTGGGGGAGGGGCCTGCCGCACCAATACTCAGGCAACCCTGTTTGGGTAGTCTCTGTGTCCCCTGCGAGGGGGGATGGGGACGGGCACGCTGTGAGCCGGTATTTCCAGGCTTTTGTTCTCTGGCGGCTTTCACTGGCGGTCTGCTGTGCCTCTTCTGAGAGTCAGAGCAGCAGCGGCCGAATTTCAGCCTCTGTCACAGAACAGAGGGATTGCGGCCCGTTCTCCACGCATGATATGGCCACTTTAACTGTGTTACTATTGGTGCTGCTCAACCCTGCAGTGTCCCGGGATGTGCGCCCCACACCCGGCGTCCCAGCCCTCACTTCCAGGGCTGGCACGTCTCTGTCCTTTGTGTTTCTAATGCCGCCAGCCACCAGCCCCTCCCGTGCACTCCTGGATCTCCGGGTCTCAGTCTATTTCAGGTGAGCACACCGGGATTCCAGAGTTCCGTGAGAAGACTGGTGGCGCGCACTCCCGGCTCAGGGTCTCAGTCCACTGCTTCGCGGGTGCCTTCCGGGAGTCCACCCGCTCCCCCGTGCATGTGGCCCGCCAGCCGCCAGCCACCCGCACGCGCTCTGGGAGCTCCCGGTCTCAGTCTGGATCCAGTGAGTGCACCAGGATTCTGGAGTTCCGCGAGATGCCTGGTGGCGTGCGCTCCCGGCTCACCGGTCCCAGTCTGTTCTCTCGCATGTGCTGTCCGCAAGTCCGCCTGCTCCCCCCTGCAGGTGGCTACCGCTTCCCGGTGTCTAAATGCGGCAGCTCCCTCCCCCTTCCGTTTATCTTCTGATATCTGTGCACAGTTTCACGGCTCCCCGCTTCATACCTCAATACTCAGTGCTGGAGATGTTCATTTGTAGAGATCCAGATGTATCTTCCTGTGTCTCAGGCTGCTTCCATGGTTTTTTAAGCTGGTCTGGTACCTATCCAGCTCGACTCAGGGGACCGGCTGAAAAAGGGGTCCCCTACTCCTCCACCATCTTAACTCCCCCACCCTTTATATTCTTTTTTGCTTTTGGTCTCTCTTTATGACTATAGTGTCCTCTTTAATATTTCTTGCAGAGCTGGCTTAGTGTTTGCCAACTCCTTTAGTTTTTGTTTGTCTTAGAACTCTTTATCTCTCCTTCTATTCCAAATGGCAGCCTTTCTGGATAAAATATTCTTGGCTGCATATTTTTCCCATTTAGCACATTGAATATTCCTGCCACTGTCTTCTGGCCTGTCAAATTTAAGTGGAGAGATCCGTTGTTACTCTAATGTATCTACCTTTGTAGCTTAAGGACCTTTTGTCTGAAGCTGCTTTCAGAATTCTTTATCTTTGTATTTTGCAGGTTTCACTATGATATGTCATGATGTTGACCTGTTTTTGTTGATTTTGAGAGGAGTTCTCTGTGCCTCTTGTGCTTGAATGCCTGTTTCCTTCCCCAGATTAGGGAAGTTCTCAGCTATAATTTGTTGAAATAAACTTATACCCCCTTTTCCGACTCTTCTGCTTGGAGTCTTATGATATAGATATTATTGTGCTTTATGGAATCACTGAGTGCCCTAAGTCTATCTTTCTGATCTAATAAGTTTCTTTCCCTCTTTTTCCAGCTTAATTGTTTTCCATAATTTTATCCTTTATATCAGCTATTCTCTCCTATTTTCTCCAGTTTTGCTTCTTTAGTCCTCATTGTGACTATATCCAGTCAGTTTTCCATCACAGTTATGGTATTTTCTATTTCAACCTGAGTCGTTTATAGGTCTTTTATCTTTGCAGCAAGGGTTTCTCTGGTGTTTTTTATGCTCTTTTCAAGCCCAGCTAGTAGTCTTATGACTTTTGTTTTAAATTCTTGTTTGGATATATTGCTTATATCTGTTTTTAGCAATTCCCTGGCTTTGATGTTTTCTTGGCCATTCTTTTTGGGAAATTCCTCTGTCTTGTCATTTTGGCTAAGTTTGTTTTCTGTATTTTATGAAAGCTTGTTGTTTTCTGCACCTGAGTGTAATGCTATATTAAAAAGGGGCATACACTGTCCATGGCCTAGGAAGTGTTTCTGGTGTATCCTGTGTCCATTCTGCTCTTGTGTTCTTTCTGCCTTTTAGTCAGTCCACTGCAGAGTTCCTCCTTGATTGCAGTGGGGAGTGTTTGGACCTTTAACTGGGTGTGCTTTTAATTAGTTTGTTAAAATAAACCTGGAAAGGAAGATCAGTAGGAGAAGGAAAGGAAGAATGAAGGGGGAGTAAACAGAGGGGGGAATGAACCATGAGAGATTGTGGACTCTGGGAAACAAACTTAGGGCTTCAGAGGGGAGGGGGTGGGGGATTGGGATAGGCCGGTGATGGGTATTAAGGAGGGCACGTATTGCATGGTGCACTGGGTGTTATACGCAAACAATGAATCATGGAACACTACATCAAAAACTAAGGATATACTGTATGGTGACTAACATAACATAATAAAAAATTATCATAAAAAATGAACCTGGAAAAAAAGGAAAAAGGAAAAAACCTTATCAAAAAAAAAGAAAAAGAAAAGGAACAAAAACCCTCAAACAGTCAAAAAACTATAAGCCTGATTCCAGAGAAAAAGAAAGGGGGGGAAAAGGAAAGACAAGGAAAGAAAAAGAAAAAAAAGAAACCTGATCCCAGTAAAAAGAGAGAAAAAAATGAAAACAAACAAACAAACAAACAACTATAAGGTTGATTCTAAAGAAAAGAGAAAAAAAATTAAAAAAAAGAAAACCTTGTGCTACTTCCACCAGAACTGCAGGTGATGTTTTTAAGCACTCTATAATCAGTAATCTTGGTCCATGTGGTGTGCTGCCTGTGCTGGTCTTCTGGGGGAGAGACCCATTGTGCTGAATCAGAGTCATACCTGCCCTACTAAATATGCACTTTGAAAAAACGGGGGTGGGGGTGGGGGCAGGGTTTGGTGTAAGTGTCTCCTGTTTCCACTGGGGGCCACCGTGTTGCTCTCTGAAATCTGACACGATTGGTTGTGAGGAGGAAAATGCTGTCCTCCACTCTCTCGACCAGGAACAGGGAATCTCACACCCCTGCTGTTCAGAAAGCCCTTACATTATAGCAAGGGCCATCAGTGCATCAGGTGCCACACCTCTCCTTCATTTTATCTTTGGTCTGCAGCTAGGTTTCAAAATTCTAAATGTTAATGGACCTGGCACAGAATGGACCTGCTTCTCTCCTCCAGAGTAGAGCCTCACCACACTATCTGGTGCCCTTTGTCCCAGAAAACAGTCCTATTCCTACTCGGTGCATGGAATCAATTGTGTAGCACAGCGAAAAGCAGTGACCAGATTATCCACCCTCTGTGTATACCTCTGTCCCCTGCTAATGAAAGCTTGTTTGCTGGTGCCTGCAGGGTGTTTTGTCATTGGAAAGACAATATGCCCTGTTCCACGTGTACTCCAGGAAGGGGAACGTTCACTCTGTGTGACCCAGGAGATCCCTACACCATGTTGTACACTCCTGGGCCAGCACCTCCTTCTTCCTAGAAATGCATGCCATAGCTCCACCCTGCTGAAAGTCACACACTTCCAAAACCTCTGTATTTGAACTCCAACATTGTTTGCAAAACAAACAGAAAGAAAGAAGGAAAAGAAAGAAAGAAAGAAAGAAAGAAAGAAAGAAAGAAAGAAAGAAAAAAGAAAAGAAAAGAAAAGAAAAGAAAAGAAAAGAAAAGAAAAGAAAAGAAAAAAACCTGTGCTACTCAGTATCCCTCACTCCTCAGTCTCTGGTCCTGAGAGATTCTCTTCTTGTGTGAACTGGACACCGCACTCTCTCAACCCTCTCTGTCCCTTTTCTCTCCCCATGTAATGGGCTCTCTTCCCTTCATGGCACTGCAGTTTTTCTTTCCCCCTATTCACTTCCACACATCTCACATCTACCATGCTGTATCTCTCCTACTGTGGAAATCCTTCTCCCAGTCCTCAGATTGATTTTCTGGGTGTTCCAAGTGATCCAACCTCAATAGATCTGTGTTCAAGGGGTGATGAAACCCTAGGGTCCCTCTATTTCTCTGCTATCTTAACTCCTCCCCAATTTCTCCCTATTTTAATATGAAGTTTTCCTTCCAGAGCATGAGTTTTCCTTTCCTAGCCATGAAATCCTTTTGTTACCATACTTACTCAAATGGCTTGATTCTTTCCAAATAAGTATCAGAAGGGGAAGCCTGTGGGGCCGTCAGGTACGGACAGCTCTGTGCCCTGAAAGGAGTGCTCAATCTTTACCATCACAGTGGGTAGGAAGAGTACATTGATACCTAGAAGAATCTGGGACAGAGCTAAAAGGAGCCTGCTATAAGTGATAAATTAAGTTTCTTTGAGATCCTGTGTTTTATCTTAAAAATTTATTTGAATTTTGTATTCTCCATAATATATCAGTGTTATTTCAAGTAAAATAATATTTCTTTTTTTTTTAAAGATTTTATTTATTTATGTGACAGAGAGACAGCCAGCGAGAGAGGGAACACAGCAAGCGAGTGAGAGAGGAAGAAGCAGGCTCCCAGCAGAGGAGCCCGATGTGGGACTCGATCCCGGAACGCCGGGATCACGCCCTGAGCCGAAGGCAGACGCTTTAACGACTGCGCTACCCAGGCGCCCCATCAAGTAAAATAATATTTCTAATGCCACCCAATGCACAGTCCTGAGGCCCATTCTGAGCATGTGTACCACAAAGAACAGGAACTTTATTTTTTTAAGTTTTTATTTAATTTCCAGTAAATGAACCAATAGGATCCAACAGTACAAAAAAAAATTATGCACCACGATGAGGTGGGATTTATTCCTGGGTTGCAAGGGTGGTTCAACATTTGTAAATCAATCAATGTGAACCATACAGTGTAATATTAGTTTCAGGTGTACTATATGGTGATTCACACTTCCATACAACACTTGGTGCTCATCACAACAAATACACTCCTTAATTCCAATCTTCTATGTAACCCATCCCCCCACCTCCCTTCTGGTAACCATCAGTTGGAACAAGCACTTTATACCAATTAGGATATAGTTGCATTTCACAAAGACTCAAAATAGTGGCAGTTTAAATATGATAGAAATTGACTTCTCTGTTATGTAAAAGTTCCAAGCTGTTATGTCAGGTTGACTCTGTGAAGTCTCTCCACAGCCCAGATTTTTTCTATCTGGTCACTACACAATCCCTGGGCAGTTGCCTATATCTATATGGTCCATAGGACTAGAGATCAATGGGGAGGTTATTTATCCACCTGAAGGTAAAGATAGAGAAACCTGGAT
>NW_024423319.1:78202505-78213778 GCF_017311325.1 Ursus maritimus
AAAAGAAAAGAAAAGAAAAGAAAAAAACCTGTGCTACTCAGTATCCCTCACTCCTCAGTCTCTGGTCCTGAGAGATTCTCTTCTTGTGTGAACTGGACACCGCACTCTCTCAACCCTCTCTGTCCCTTTTCTCTCCCCATGTAATGGGCTCTCTTCCCTTCATGGCACTGCAGTTTTTCTTTCCCCCTATTCACTTCCACACATCTCACATCTACCATGCTGTATCTCTCCTACTGTGGAAATCCTTCTCCCAGTCCTCAGATTGATTTTCTGGGTGTTCCAAGTGATCCAACCTCAATAGATCTGTGTTCAAGGGGTGATGAAACCCTAGGGTCCCTCTATTTCTCTGCTATCTTAACTCCTCCCCAATTTCTCCCTATTTTAATATGAAGTTTTCCTTCCAGAGCATGAGTTTTCCTTTCCTAGCCATGAAATCCTTTTGTTACCATACTTACTCAAATGGCTTGATTCTTTCCAAATAAGTATCAGAAGGGGAAGCCTGTGGGGCCGTCAGGTACGGACAGCTCTGTGCCCTGAAAGGAGTGCTCAATCTTTACCATCACAGTGGGTAGGAAGAGTACATTGATACCTAGAAGAATCTGGGACAGAGCTAAAAGGAGCCTGCTATAAGTGATAAATTAAGTTTCTTTGAGATCCTGTGTTTTATCTTAAAAATTTATTTGAATTTTGTATTCTCCATAATATATCAGTGTTATTTCAAGTAAAATAATATTTCTTTTTTTTTTAAAGATTTTATTTATTTATGTGACAGAGAGACAGCCAGCGAGAGAGGGAACACAGCAAGCGAGTGAGAGAGGAAGAAGCAGGCTCCCAGCAGAGGAGCCCGATGTGGGACTCGATCCCGGAACGCCGGGATCACGCCCTGAGCCGAAGGCAGACGCTTTAACGACTGCGCTACCCAGGCGCCCCATCAAGTAAAATAATATTTCTAATGCCACCCAATGCACAGTCCTGAGGCCCATTCTGAGCATGTGTACCACAAAGAACAGGAACTTTATTTTTTTAAGTTTTTATTTAATTTCCAGTAAATGAACCAATAGGATCCAACAGTACAAAAAAAAATTATGCACCACGATGAGGTGGGATTTATTCCTGGGTTGCAAGGGTGGTTCAACATTTGTAAATCAATCAATGTGAACCATACAGTGTAATATTAGTTTCAGGTGTACTATATGGTGATTCACACTTCCATACAACACTTGGTGCTCATCACAACAAATACACTCCTTAATTCCAATCTTCTATGTAACCCATCCCCCCACCTCCCTTCTGGTAACCATCAGTTGGAACAAGCACTTTATACCAATTAGGATATAGTTGCATTTCACAAAGACTCAAAATAGTGGCAGTTTAAATATGATAGAAATTGACTTCTCTGTTATGTAAAAGTTCCAAGCTGTTATGTCAGGTTGACTCTGTGAAGTCTCTCCACAGCCCAGATTTTTTCTATCTGGTCACTACACAATCCCTGGGCAGTTGCCTATATCTATATGGTCCATAGGACTAGAGATCAATGGGGAGGTTATTTATCCACCTGAAGGTAAAGATAGAGAAACCTGGATAGATTCAAGAGATGTGCAAGAGAAATCCACCTAGACATAACTTAGTGATAAATCGGATGTGGGGGTGGCAAGGTGAGAGATGGAGTGTTACCAAGAATGTGTCCTATATGGAGAGATAAATGATGATAACTGTGAAAGATACAGGGAAACCTGAAAGAGGACTAGAGTTCGGGGGTGGGGGGAGATCATAGAGTTTGGTTTGGGATATGTTGAGAAAATACTGAGTAGTCAGAGTAAGAGGAAAGATGGCAGATGGGTAGGGGTCCCTATTTCAACCAGTCCCCCGAATTTAGCTGGACATCTACCAAACCATTCTGAACACCCAAGAAATCAGCCTGAGATATAAGAATATATATCTGCATCTCTACAGGAAGAAAAACACCACCTGTCTGGAGGTATGAAGGGCAGAGGCCTGATTCTGTGAGCAGATATTAGAAGATAAACAGAAGGGGAGAGAGCCTTCATAAACTGATGCTGAGAATGTGAAATAACACTGGAGGATAAAAGCGTCCTGTGCTGGGGTCTGGGAAGATTCCCAGACTGGTAGTGGCTGAGAAAGGACTTTAGTCCAGCCCCTGACAGGATCCCAGAGCTATAGGTAGTGTGTCCAAACAGGGGGAGTCTCCTGGTTTTTGAAGCACAAGGGGCAGAGACTTGCCCAGCCTCGGGATCAACCTCTGGGTGTGTTGGTGAGGGGTGCACAATGTGGAAGGCTATGGTTTTTAGCAGAGCAAAGAAACAGAGACTGTGTAGTCCTGGAGAACTCAGTGAAGAGCAGACTGTGATTTCTTTGCTCTGAGACAGAGGTTTGGATGTGGTTACTTCAGCTTTGACTCTCAGATGACACACAGAAAGCTGCCAAGGAAAGTCACCAGAGAACAAAAGCCCCCCAAAAATGGTTTTCACTGAGCCCACCACCAACCCCTGACAGAGGACAGGGCAACTCTGCTCAAGCAGGGTTGCTGGAGTAACATCGTGGCAAGCCCCTTCGCAAGAACCCAGGCTGGAAGAACAAGATGACAACCCAAAGTTCCCTTTAAAACAGCTGCATCTTGCTTGGGTCATCGTTAATACTTTGGACTCTATACATTCCCTCAACCACCCCCCAACAGAATGACTAAGTGGGGAACCCCCAACAAAGAAAAGAATCAGAGACTGTGGCCTCTGCCACAGACCTAATGGATATGGATATAAGATGTCAGAAATAGACTTCCGAATTACAATTGTGAAGTCAATATCTATGCTTGAGAAAAATATTAATGACAATAAAGAATCTCTAAGGGCAGAAATGAGATCTAATCAGGCCAAACTTAAAAATGCTATGAATGAAATGCAGTCTAAATTGGATACTCTGAATGCCAGGGTAAACGAGGCAGGAGAATGAATTAGTGAGCTAGAAAATAAAATGATAGAAAAGAAGGAAACTGAAGAGGGATGGGAAAAACAGCTTAAAGCCCAAGAGATCAGACTGAGAGAGATTAATGATGCCATGAAATGTTCCAATGTCAGAATTATTGGGATCCCAGAGGAGGTGTAGAGAGAAAGGTCTAGGAGATATATTTGAGCAAATTGTAGCTAAGAATTTCCCTAATTGGGGGAAGAAAACAAGGATTTGTGTCCAAGAGGCAGAGAGGACCACTCCCCAGATCAATGAGAACAGACTGAAGCTCCAACACATAATACTACAATTCGCAACTCTTAGATCCAAGGAAACAATCTTGAGAGTTGCTGGGGGAAGAGTTTTCTTACATACAGAGTTAGGAACATCAGAATAATGTCAGACCTGTCCACTGAGACCTGGCAAGCCAGAAAGGGTTGACAAGACATATTCAGGGTACTAAAAGAGAAGAACATACCGCCAAGGATACTTTAACCAGCAAGGCTGTCATTCAGAATGGATGGAGAGATAAGGAGCTTCCAAGACCAGCAGAAACTGAAAGAATCTGTGACCACCAAGCTGGCCCTGCAAGAAATATTAAGGGGGGTTCTATAAAAGAAGAAAGACCCCAAAGGTAATATAGACCAGAAATTTACAGAGACCATCTATAGAAAAAAGAACTTCATAGGCAACATGGCAATAAAATCATATCTTTCAATAATCACTCTCAATCTGAATGGCCTAAATGCTCCCATGAAATGACACAAGGTTGCAGATTGGACAAAACGATATGACCCATTTATATGCTGTCTACAGGAGACTCACTTTGAACCTAAAGATACATCCAGAGTGAAAATGAGGGGATGGAGAACAATTTTTCATGCCAACGGACCTCAAAAGAAGTCTGGAGTACCAATTCTCATATCAGACAAATTAGATTTTAAGCTGAAGACTGTAGTACAATACAGAAGGACACTCTATCATTCTTAACAGGTTTATCCAACAAGAAGATCTAATAATTGTAAATATCTATGTCTCCAAAATGGGAGCAGCCAACTACATAAGCCTACTGTTAACCAAAATAAAGAGACATATTGATAATAATATGCTAATAGTAGGGAACCTCAACAGTCCACTCTCAGCAATAGACAGATCATCTAAGCAGAAGATCAACAAAGAAACAAGAGTTTTGAATGACACACTGACCAGATAGACCTCATAGATATATACAGAACATTCCACCCTAAGACAACAGAATACTCATTCTTCTTGGACGCACACGGAACTTTCTCCAGAGTAGACCACATACTGAATCACAGATCAGGTCTTAACCAATATCAAAAGATTGAGATTATTCCCTGCATATTTTTGTAACACAATCCTTTGAGACTGGAACTCAATCACAGGAAAAAAATTGGAAAGAATTCAAACACTTGGAAGCTAAAGACCATCCTGCTTAAGAATGTTTGGGTCAGGGGCGCCTGGGTGGCTCAGTCATTAAGAGTCTGCCTTTGGCTCAGGGCGTGATCCCAGCATTCTGGAATCGAGCCCCACATCAGGCTCCTCCACTGGGAACCTGCTTCTTCCTCTCCCACTCCCCCTGCTTGTGTTCCTTCTCTCACTGGCTGTCTCTCTCTCTCTGTCAAATAAATAAATAAATAAATAAATAAATAAATAAATAAATAAAATCTTTTAAAAAAAAAGAATGTTTGGGTCAACCAGGAAATTATAAAGAAGAACTCAAATAAATCATGGAAACCAATGAAAATGAAAACACATCAATCCAAAACCTATGGGATACTGCAAAGGCAGTTCTAAGGTGGAAATACATAACCATCAAGCCTCACTCAAAAAAGCAGAAAAATCCTGAAACACAAGGTAAACTTACACCTTAAGGAAATGGAGAAAGAACAACAAAAAATCCTAAACCAAGCAGCAAAAGAGAAATAATATAGATTAGAGCAGATATCAATGAATTAGAAACCAGAAATACAAGAGAGCAGATCAGCAAAACTAGAAGCTGGTTCTTTGAAAGAATTAATAAGACCAATGAACCCCTGTTCAGACTTATCCAAAAGAAAGGAGAAAGGTCCCAAATTAATAAAATTATGAATGAAAGGGAAGAGATCACGACTAACAGCAAAGAAATAGAAGCAATTATTAGAAATTATTACCAGCAACTTTATGCCAATAAATTAAGCAACCTGGAAGAAATGGATGCCTTCCTGGAAACTTATAAACTACCAAGACTGAAACAGGAAGAGATTGACATCCTAAATAGACCAATAACCAGTAACGAGATTGAAGCAGTGATCAAAAACCTCCCAAAAAAATCAGGAGCCCAGGGCCTGATGGATTCCCTGGGGAATTCTACCAAACATTCAAAAGAGAAATAATACTTATTCTCCTGAAGCTGTTTCAAAAAATACAAACAGAAGGTGACCTTCCAAATTCATTCTATGAGGCAATACATTGACCGCAAAACCAGGCAAAGACCCCATTAAAAAGGAGAATTACAGAACAATATTCCTAATGAATATGGATGCCAAAATTCTCTACAAGATCCTAACCAATAGGATCCAACAGTACATTAAAAAGATTAACCACCACGACTGGGTGGGATTTATTCCTGGGGATGCAAGTGTGGTTCAACATTTACAAATCAATCAATGTGATAGAACACATTAATAAAAGCAGAGAAAAGAACCATATGATCCTATCAATTGACGCAGAAAAAGCATTTGACAAAATGCAGCATTCTTTCGTGATTAAAACTCTTCAGAGTGTAGGGATAGAGGGTACATTCCTCAATTTCATAAAAGCCATGTATGAAAAGCCCACAGCAAATATCATTCTCAATGGGAAAAAGCTGAGAACTTTTCCCTTAAAGTGAGGAACATGACAAGGATGCCCACTATCATCGCTTTTGTTCAACATAGTCCTAGAAGTTCTAGACTCAGCAATGAGACAACAAAAAGAAATAAAAGGCATTCAAATTGGCAAAGAAGAAGTGAAACTCTCTCTCTCTCTTTGCAGATGACATGATACTTTATGTGGGAAACACAAAAGACTCCACCCCCAAATTACTAGAACTCATACAGCAATTCAGTAATGTGACAGGATACACAATTAATGCACAGAAATCAGTTGCCTTTCTGTACACTAACAATGTGACTGAAGAAAGAGAAATTAAGGGTTCGATTCCATTTGCAATAGCACCAAAACCCATAAGATACCTAAGAGTAAACCTAACCAAAGAGGTAAAGGGTCTATACTCTAGAAACTACAGAACACTTCTGAAAGGAATTGAAGAAGTTACAAAAAGATGGAAAAACATTTCGTGCTCTTGGATTGGAAGAATAAATATTGTGAAAATGTTTATGCTGCCCAGAGCAATCTGCACTTTAATGCATTCCTAGCAAAAACCCATCTACCTTTTCCACAGTGCTGGAACAAACAATCCTAAAATTTCTATAGAACCAGAAAAGACCCCAAATCGCCAGAGGAATGTTGAAAAAGAAAAGCCATGGTGAGGGCCTCACATTGCCTGATTTCAAGCTGTACTACAAAGCTGTGATCATCAAGAAAGCATGGTACTGGCACAAAAACAGACACATAGATCAGTGGAACAGCATAGAGTCTCTAGAAATGGACCCTCAACTCTGTGGTCAACTAATCTTCAACAAAGCAGGAAAAAATATGCAATGGAAAAAGACAGTCTCTTCAATAAATGGTGCTGGAAAATTTAGACAGCTATATACAGAAGAATGAAACTCGACCATTCCCTTACACCATACACAATGATAAACTCTAAATGGACAATAGACCTCAATGAGAGACAGGAATCCATCAAAATCATAGAGTGGAACATATGCAGTAACCACTTCCACATCAGCCACAGAAACTTCTTTCAAGACACCTCCTCAAAGGCAAGGGAAAGAAAAATAAAAGTGTACCTTTGAGACTTTACCAAGATACACAGTTTCTGCACAGCAAAGGAAACAGTCAACAAAACAAAGAAGCGACCCAAGGAATGGGAGAAGATATTTGCAAATTACACTACAGCTGAAAGTCTGGTATCCAAGATCTATAAAGAACTTCTCAAACTCAATACACGAGAAACAAATAATCAAATAAATAAATGGGCAGAAGATATGAACAGACACTTTTCTAATGAAGACATACAAATGGCTAACAGACGCATGAAAAAAAGTTCAAAATCATTAGCCATCAGGAAAATTCAAATCAAAACCACAATAAGATACCACCTTACACCAGTTAGAATGGCAAAAATTGACAAGGCAAGAAACAACAAATGTTGGGGTGGATGTGGAGAAAGGGGATCCCTCTTACACTGTTGGTGGGAATGCAAGTTGGTACGACCTCTTTGGAAAGCAAGATGGAGGTTCCTCAAGACGTTAAAAATAGAGCTCCCCTATGACCCAGCAATTGCACTACGAGGTATTTACCACAAAGATACAGATGTGAAAAGAAGGAGCATATGCACCTCAATGTTCATAGCTGCAATGTCCACAGTAGCCAAACTGTGGAAGGAGCAAAGGTGCTCTTCAACAGACGAATGGATAAAGAAGATGTGGTTCATATACACAATGGAAGATTTCTCAGCCCTCAGAAGGGATGAATACCCACCATTTGCATTGACATGGATGGAACTGGAGAGGATTATGCTAAATGAAAGAAGTCAAGCAGAGAAAGACAATTATCATATGGTTTCACTCATAAGTGGAACAGAAGGAATAGCATGGAAGACCCAGTGGAAGGGAGGGAAAACTGAAGGGGAAGAAATCAGGGAGGGAGACAAACCATGAGAGACTCTGGACTCTGAGAAACAAAATGAGGGTTTCAGAGGGGAAGGGGGCACGGGGATGGGGTATCTGGGTGATGGGTATTAAGGAGGGCACATGTTGTGATAGGCACTGGGTGTTATAGGCAACTAATGAATTATTGCACACTACATCAAAAACTAATGATGTACTACAAGGTGGCTAACTGAATATAATAAAAAAAGAAATAATTGAGGTATTAATTTTTAAGAATTAATCTTGTTTATATTAAGTTAAATAAGTCAGACAAAGAAGGACAAATATTGCATGATCTCACATATATGTGGAATCCTTTTTTGTTTTGTTTTCAATTTATTATTTAAATTCTAGTTAGATAACATATAGGGTAATATTGGTTTCAGGAGTAGAATTTAGTAACTCATCACTTATATATAAAACCCAGTGCTCAACAAAGTGCGCTCCTTAATGCCCCTCACCCATTTAGCCCATCCCCTTCCCGCTTCCCTCCATCAAGCCTTAGATTGTTCTCTATAGTTGAGAGTCTCTTATGGTTTTCTTCCCTCTCTTTTTCCCCCTTCATCTGTTTTGTTTCTTAAATTCCACATATGAGTGAAATCATATGGCATTTGTCTTTCTTTGACTGACTTATTTCACTGTAGCTCCATCCACATCATTGCAAATGGCAAATTTCATTCTTTTTGATGGCTGGGTAATACTCATGTGTGTGTGTGTGTGTGTGTAAGTCTGTGTCTGTGTGTGTGTATAGTAAGAAGAAGAATGGTAAAAGATCCATTCATCAGTTGATGGACATGGGCTCTTTCCATAATTCGGCTATTGTTGATAATGCTATATAGATATCAGGGTGCATGTGCCCCTTTGGATCAGTACTTTTGTATCTTTTGTGTAAAAACCTAGTAGTGCAATTGCTGTGTCATATGGTGGTCTATTTTTACTTTTTTGAGAAATCTACATACTGTTTCCAGAGTGATTGCACCAGTTTGCACTCCCTATATGTGCAATCTTAAAAAAATAAATCAAGCTCATAGATACAGAGAATAGATTGGTGGTTGTCAGGGGTCAGGGGTGGGGGTGAGTAAAATGGGCAAAAGGGGTCAAAAGGTACAAGCTTCTAGTTATAAAGTAAGTCATGGGGATGCAATGTACAGCATGGTGAATATAATTAATAATACTGTATTGCATATTTAACAGTTGCTAAAAGAGTAGATCTTAAAAGCTCTCATCACAGGAAAAAAATCTGTAAGTAGGTACGCTGACAGATATTAACTAGACTTACTGTGGCGATCAACTTGCTATATATACAAATATCAAATCATTGTACATATAAAAATAATGTAATGCTTGTCAATTATAAACTAAAAAAGAAAAAAGTAATTTTCTTTCTTCTTTTTTCTTTTTTTCTTTAATTTCATTTTTTAATAATATTTTTTATTACATTATGTTAGTCACCGTACAGTATATCCCTGGTTTTTGATGTAAAGTTCGATGATTCATTAGTTGCGTATAACACCCAGTGCACCATGCAATACGTGCCGTCCTTACTACCCATCACCAGTCTATCCCATTCCCCCACCCTCCTCCCCTCTGAAGCCCTCAGTTTGTTTCTCAGAGTCCATAGTCTCTCATGCTTCATTCCCCCTTCTGATTAGCTCCCCTTTCTTTATCCCTTTCTTCTCCTAATGATCTTCCTAGTTCTTAGGTTCCATAGATGAGAGAAACCATGAGATAATTGTCTTTCTCTGCTTGACATATTTCACTTAGCATTATCTGCTCCAGTGCCGTCCATGGTGCAGCAAATGTTGAGAAATCATTCTTTTTGATAGCTGAATAATATTCCATTGTATATATGGACCACATCTTCTTAATCCAGTCATCAGTTGAAGGGCATCTCGGCTCCTTCCATGATTTAGCTATTGTGGACAATGCTGCTATGAACATTGGGGTGCATATGGCCCTTCTCTTCACTATGCCTGTATCTTTGGGGTAAATACTCAGTAGTGCAATGGATGGATCATAGGGTAGCTCAATTCTTAACTTTTTAGGGAACCTCCATACTGTTTTCCAGAGTGGCAGTACCAACTTCCATTCCAACCAACAATGTAGGAGGGATCCCCTTTGTCCACATCCTTTCAAACAATTGTTTCTTGTCTTGTCAATTTTTGCCATTGTAACTGGTGTAAGGTGGTATCTCAAGGTGGTTTTGATTTGAATTTCCCTGATGGCTAATGACATTGAACATTTTTTAATGTGTGTGTTAGCCATTTGTATGTCTTCATTGGAAAAGTGTCTGTTCATATCTTCTGCCCATTTTTTTATTTGATTATTTGTTTCTTGCGTACTGAGTTTGAGAAGTTCTTTGCACATCTTGGATACCAGTCTTTTGTCTGTAGTGTCATTTGCAAATATCTTCTCCCATTCCGTGGACTGCCTCTTCATTTTTTTGACAGTTTGCTTGGCTGTGCAGAAGATTTTTATCTTGATGAAGTCCCACAAGCTCATTTTTTCCTTTGTTTCTCTTGCTTTTGGAGATGTATCAAGAAAAGTTTGCTGTGGCTGATGTCGTACAGGTTGCTGCCTATGTTCTCCTTTAGAATTTTGATGGATTCCTGTCTCACATCGAGGTCTTTCATCCATTTGGAGTTTATCTTTGTGTATGGTGTGAGAGAGTGGTCAAGTTTCATTCTTTTGCAAGTAGCTGTACAGTTTTCTCAGCACCATTTATTGAAGAGACTGTCTTCATTCCACTGGATGTTTTCTCCTGCTTTATCAAAGATTAGTTGCGCAAACATCTGAGGGTCCATTTCTGGGTTCTCTATTCTGTTTCATTGCTCTATGTGTTTGTTTTTGTGCCAGTACCATGCTGTCTTTGTGATCACAGCTTTGTAGTACAGCTCGAAATCCGGCATTGTGATGCCCCCAGCTTGGTTTTTCCTTTTCAACAATTCCTTGGTGATTCAGGGCCTTTTCTGGTTCCACACAAATTTAAGGGCTGTTTGTTCCAGTTCTTTGAAAAATGTCATTGGTATTTTGATTGGGATAGCATTGGAATTGTAGATTGCTCTGGGTAGCATGAACATTTGAACTATGTTAATTCTTCCGATCCATGAACATGGAATATTTTTCCATCTTTTTGCATCTTCTTCAAAGTCTTTATTTTTTCTTTTAATGATTTTTTATTATATTATGTTAGTCACCATACAGTACATCCCCGGTTTCCGATGTAAGGCTCGATGATTCATTAGTTGTGTATAACACCCAGTGCACCATGCAATACGTGGCCTCCTTACTACCCATCACCGGTCTATCCCATTCCCCCACTCCCCTCCCCTCTGAAGCCCTCAGTTTGTTTCTCATAGTCCATAGTCTTTCATGTTCAGTCCCCCTTCTGATTACCCCCCCTTTCCTTATCCCTTTCTTCCCCTACCAATCATCCTAGTTCTTATATTCCATAGATGAGAGAAATCATTTGATAATTGTCTTTCTCTGCTT
>NW_024423319.1:78224106-78237049 GCF_017311325.1 Ursus maritimus
AAAAAAAAAGAAAGTTAAAAATTGAACTACCCTATGACCCAGCCATTGCACTACTGGGTATTTACCCCAAGGATACAGACGTAGTGAAGAGAAGGGCCATATACACCCCAATGTTCATAGCAGCATTGTCCACAATAGCCAAAGCGTGGAAGGAACCGAGATGCCCTTCAACAGATGACTGGATTAAGAACATGGGTCCATATATACAATGGAATATTACTCAGCTATCAGAAAGAACGAGTTCTCAACATTTGCTGCAACATGGAAAGCAGTGGAGGAGATAATGCTTAGTGAAATAAGTCAAGTAGAGATAGACAATTATCATATGATTTCTCTCATCTATGGAACATAAGAACTAGGATGATCGGTAGGGGAGGAAAGGGATAAAGGTGGGGGGGTAATCAGAAGGGGGAATGAAGCCTGAGAGACTATGGACTCTGAGAAACAACCTGAGGGCTTCAGAGGAGAGGGGGTTTGGAATGCGATAGGCTGCTGATGGGTTGTACGGAGGGCACGTATTGCATGGTGCACTGGGTGTTATACGCAACTAATGAATCATCGAACTTTACATCAGAAACCAGGGATGTACTGTATGGTGACTAACATAATATAATTTAAAAAAACATTAAAAAAAAGAAATAAACATGACAGCATGTTTAAAGAAAAAAATAGAATTACCCTATGATACAGCAATTGGTATTTACCCAAATAATACAAAAATACTAATTTAAAGGAATACATGCACTCTAAGTTTATAGCAGCATTATCCACAATAGACCAATTATGGAATCAGCTCCAATATCCATCAATTGATGAATTGATAAAGAAGATATCTATAATGGAATGTTACTTGGCCATCAAAAAGAATGAAATCTTTCCATTTGCAACAACATGGATGGAGCTGGAGAGTATTATGCTAAGTGAAATAAGTCAGTCAGAGAAAGACAAATACCATATGATCTCACTCTTGTGTGACTAAGAAACAAGCAAAGGGGAAAAAAGAGTGAGGCAAACCAATAAACAGATCTTAATTGTAGAGAACAAACTAATGGTTAACAGAAAGGAGGCAGGTGGGGAGATTGGTTAAAGAGGTGGTAGGGATGGGGCGACTGGGTAGCACAGTCGTTAAGCGTCTGCCTTCGGCTCAGGGCGTGATCCGGCGTTCCGGGATGGAGTCCCACATCGAGCTCCTCAGCTGGGAGTCTGCTTCTTCCTCTCCCACTCCCCTGCTTTGTTCCCTCTCTTGCTGGCTGTCTCTCTGTCACGTAAATAAATAAAATCTTTTTTAAAAAGAGGTGGTAAGGATTAAGGAGTGCACTTGTGATGAGCACTGGGTATTGTATGGATGTGTTGAATTACTATGTTGTACAGTTGAAACTAATATTACACTGTATGTTAACTAACTGCAATTTAAATAAAGACCAAAAAAACCATACAGATTGCAAATAAGCACATTAAAAGTGTTCAATTTTATTATCCATTAGGTAAATGCAACTTAAATCCATGATGAGATATTACTACACACATCTTAAAGTAAAAGTAGTAACAATACCAATTTTTGGTTATTATGCAGAAAAACTGGATCTCTCATACATTGCTAGTGGGAATATAAAATGGTACAGACACTCTGGAATATAATTTACTAGTTTCCTAAAAACCTAAACATATATTTACCATATGATCCAGCAATCACACTCCTGGGCATTTATGTCAGAGTGTGAAAACTTACATATATACAAAAATCTGTATATGATTTATTTGTTATAGCCAAAAACTGGAAATAACCCAAATGTTCTTTAATTGGCATGTAAACAAAATGTGATAAACCCATACAATAGAATGTTACTCTGCAATAAAAAGTAATTAGCTACTGATATACCCAACGACCAGGATGGATCTCAAGGGCATTATGCTGAGTGAAAAAAAGCCAATCTCATAATGTCACATATTATATGATCCAGTTTATATACCACTCTCAAAATGATAAAATTATAGAGATGGAGAATATATTTGTGTTTTCCAGGGGATATGGATAATGGCAGGGGAAAAGTATAACTATAAAAGAGTAGTAGCATGAGACAGTTCTTTTGCAGTGACAGAAAAATTCTAAATCTTGATTGTTATAGTGGTTACATGAATCTATACATAGAATGATAAAATTGCAAAGAACTACATACACACATAGAGACAAATACATGAAAATCAATGCATGTAAAAACTGCTAAAATCTGAAGAAGACCTATAGATTGCAGCAATGTCAATATCCTAATTTTGATGCTGTATTTTACTAACACAAGCTATGATCATTGGGGGAAGCTGTATAAAGAGTAGAAGTACTTTTTCTATTATATTTTGCAACTTCCTGTAGATCTATAATTTTTTAAAACTAAGAAGCTTTTTAAAAATACACTGGATGTCTGCTTCTCTCTGCACATTTCCCCCATGCTCCTCTCTCAACTAAGAATTTCAGCTGGCCCTTGACCAGGTCCATAATGCCCATCTTCCAGCAGCATCCTGGTCTACTGGACCTATTGGATCAACTACCCACCATGAACTGGCAAATCCTCTCTGAATCTTAGTTCATATTCTCAAAAAAGCAATCTGATTGGCCCACCTCATCTTTTCAAGCTGGGTGATAGAACTCACAGGTTGTGGAGCTATCCTTGGATCAGGTACAATTAGCTGTACTCTAAAAGAGGAGAGGACATAGAACATAGTTAGGCCTTATTTGACCATTCAGCAGGAACTGTAAGTAGAATAGATTCTCCCAGAGGGGGTAAAGAATGACAGGCAAGAAGGGGCATTTCTTTTTTTATTATTATGTTATGTTAGTCACCATACAGTACATCATTAGAAGGGGCATTTCTGATGCATGTGTGTAGCACCGTGACTGGTACATGGTAAGTGTTCAAGAAATGGTCATGATTATTAACAGTAACATTACACCACGTCCTATAGGAAGCCTTCCCATAACTTTCAAGCTTTCAAACATTTTCTACTACTACTACTAATACTACTACTACTACAGGAATTATCCAATTAAGATCAATGAAGTTCCTTCATTCGTGATAGACTTTTAAGGTGTCCCAGGTGTAAAGGACTGTGCTAGGCACTGGGAAGAGGAATACACAAACTGAATCAGGCCCTTATCCTGTCCCAAGGAGCTCCCGAGAAAGGACAAGAAAAAAAGCAAACCTAAGCGCAGAAAGATCCACAGATAGGAGTTCTTGGGAGATCAGAGAAAGGCAAAGACTGTTGTTTATCCATTTATATGCCTGTCTCCTGGATACCTCCCCTTAGGTGTCCCAAAGTCACCTTGAACTAAACATATTTAAAGCTCATCTCATCTGCCCCCTCCCAAACCTGTTCCTCTTCTCAGATTCCCTGTCTCAATAAGACAAGTTCATCCACTCTAGTTGCCCAAGCTTGAAACCTGAGCAGCACAGCTCACAGTGTCAGCTGTTGCAGTTGCTAAAGTTGTCCCTGAACCTTTGATGTGTGTCTGTCTTGCCCCAAAGTTCAGAACTAATAATAAACTTAAGCACTGCTGAAGGATGGAGAAACTAAAACCAGCCTGGAGACAGACAAGACCTGGAGTTCACTAGGATTGATTTTGGATTTGTGTTTTTTTTAATAATTTTTTTATGTTATGTTAGTCACCATACAGTACATCCTTAGTTTTTGATGTAGTGTTCCATGATTCATTGTTTGCGTATAACACCCAGTGCTCCATGCAATATGTGCCCTCCTTAATACCCATCACCAGCCTATCCCAATCACCTACCGCCCTCCCCTCTGAAGCCCTCAGTTTGTTTCCCAGAGTTCATAGTCTCTCATGGTTCATTCCCCCTTCTGTTTACCGCCCCCCCTTCATTCTTCCCTTCCTTCTCCTACCGATCTTCCTATTTCTTATGTTCCATAAATGAATGAAACCATATGATAATTGTCTTTGACCTCCGCTGTCAATGGGTACAATCCCTTTCAGGGAAGCAGGTCGACAAGAACCTAAAATATGTTCATGCCATTTTCCCAGTAATTCTGATCCTAAATCAATATCCACCCACTCCCACTTCCAAACAGGAAAGCTCTAAGCACAAAACTATTTCTTGCAGGGCTATTTTCTGATGGTCAAACAGAGAAGTAGTCTTAATATCCAACATGAGGAGAAGGGTTAAGTGGATCGTGGCACAGTTGTCTGATGGAACATTCTATAACCATTACTGAGGAATGGTGGCTGTGGAGATTGTATAGCAACGGGGAAAATTTGTTATGCTGTAACTAAGGATACAGGGTTATGTGTACACTCGGACTGCAAAAACGTAAAAGCTGTGTGAGCGCGGGTCTGCTGGTAGACAAAATGTCTTCTCTATGAAAATTAAAAGGCCTAAACTTTCTTTATGTAAACTATAAACATCTCTGAGCTTTTTTTCCGCTTTTTTTTCTTTGTCTTCTCCTTCAATCAGTCATCTTAATTATGTGCCTTTTTTATAACAGGCCCATCGTTAAGTCCTGGGGATTCCACAGGTGAATCACCCATGGTCCTTCTTCTGTGAGAGGATAGGGCAGAAAAGGAAAGAAATACAAAAAATAAACGGTTTCAAAATGTATGGGTTAGTCTGTGTGGCCCACTTGTGGGAGTAGGCAGGCACGGTCACCCCCTGGCGGCCACCTGACTACCTACTCTTGGGTGGCTCTAACTTACTTCTGGGCAGTGGCTTCCGCCCTCGGGGGTCCAGCCCCAGTCTAATTCTCAGCGCGTCCAAGAGGACTCCCTCTCTCCTCTTCTAAGGCTCTCCATCTCCTAATTGGCGTTCCACCCTGGGCTAGGCCCGGATTTATACGGCCCCGCTACTCTTTTCCAGGCTCCGCCCTCCCCTAAAGCCACTCTCTTGGCTCTTATCAGCACGATTTCGTCATTCTCACTGGTTCGCCACTGGCCAATTGGCTGCCACTGCCACAGTAGGGCGGAGCTTCAAGCTCCAAAGTTCTCCCTTTCCCCTTTTTCCTTTTCTGATGCTTTAAAAAGAGAAATTGAGGCAAACTCGTGGTTCTGAGAGAAGAATCCAAGAAAAAAATGCCAACCCCACAACTCACTACTCCTTGGTCTGCCTTTGTCCCACCCACTGCTGAGATAGATACCGCCCCTTTCTGACTCTTCCCACCTACCTCCTGGAAGCATGGGAATCAAAGCCCCGCCCGTTGGACGTCTTACTCCTCCGGATAATATCTGGTCGCTTTTATTCAATCCCCATCAATCTTGCGTCCGCGCATCTACAGAGGCGGGACTCGAGGAAGGCTGATGCAATCCAGCCAAGCTGGAGGGGCAGGTCGATTGAGATGGGGAGCTAGATTGGGAAGGAATATTCAAATCCTTTCAGAAACAATGTTCTAAATGAGACCTTAGGAGAGGAGTAGGGGACCCCTTTTTCAGCCGGTCCCCTGAGTCGAGCTGGATAGGTACCAGACCTGCCTAAATAACCACGGAATCAGCCTGAGACGCAGGATGATGCATCTGGATCTGTACAAATGAACATCTCCAGAGCTGAGTATTGAGGTACGAAGAGGAGAGCTGTAAACCGTGCACGCATATCGGAAGATAAACGGAAAGGGGAGGGAGCCGTCTGCTGGTAGACAAAATAATGCTTCTCTATGAAAATTAAAGGCCTAAACTTTCTTTATGTAAACTATAAACATCTCTGTGAGCTTTTTTCCGCTTTTTTTTTTCTTTGTCTTCTCCTTCAATCCAGTCATCTTAATTATGTGCCTTTTTTATATAACAGGCCCATCGTTAAGTCTGGGGATTCTAGGTGAATCACCCATGGTCCCTTCTTCTGTGTGAGGATAGGGCAGAAAAGGAAATACAAAAATAAACGGTTTCAAAATGTATGGGTTAGTCTGTGTGGCCCACTTGGCCGGGGAGTAGGCAGGCACGGTCACCCCACAGGCGCCCACCTGACTACTACTCTTGGGTGGCTCCTAGCACTTCTGGGCAGTGGCTTCCGCCCTCGGGGGTCCAGCCCCAGTCTGGCGGGCTCTCAGCGCGTCCAAGAGGACTCCCTCTCTCCTCTTTAAAAGATCTCCATCTCTAATTGGCGTTCCACCTGGGCTAGGCCGGCGGATTTATACGGCCCCGCTACTCTTTTTCCAGGCTCGCCCTCCCCTAAAGCCACTCTCTTGGCTCTTATCAGCACGATTTCGTCATTCTCACTGGTTGCCACTTGGCCAATTGGCTGCCACTGCCACAGTAGGCGGAGCTTCAAGCTCCAAAGTTCTCCCTTTCCCTTTTTCCTTTTCTGATGCTTTAAAAAGAGAAATTGAAGGAGCAAACTCATTGGTTCTGAGAAGAATCCAAGAAAAAAATGCCAACTTCACAACTCCACCTCCTTGGTCTGCCTTTGTCCCACCACTGCTGAGATAGATACACGCCCCTTTCTGACTCTTCCACCTACCTCCTGGAAGCATGGGAATCAAGCCGCAAAGTTGGAGAAAAGAATCTTTACTCCCTCCGGACCATGTCTGTGCAAACATTCAATCCCATCAAATCTCTTTGCGTCCGCGCATCTACAGAGGGGACTCGAGGAAGGCTGTTTCAATCCAGCCAGCTGGAGGGGCAGGTGGGTGAGATATGAGGGGGAGCTGGGTGGGAAGAATATTCAATCCTTTTTCAGCTGTGTTCTAAATGAGACCTTAGGAGAGGAGTAGAGGGGGACCCCTTTTTTCAGCCTTGGTCACAAAGGTCGACGGATAGGTACCAGGAACCCTTGCCCTAAGTAACTTCGGGAATCAGCCTGAGGCGCAAGGATGTGCATCTGGATCTATACAAATGAACATCTCAGAGCTGAGTATTGAGTGATAACGAAGAGGGAGAGCTGTAAAACCCCGTGCAGGATATCGGAAGATAATAGAAGGGGAGAACGCCACGTTTGGGCGCCGGGAAGCGTAGCCACCTGCAGGAGCGAGGGCGGACTCACAGAGAGGCACCTTGACGGACTGAGACCGGTGAGCCGGTGAGCCGTGGCTTGCGTGGCCACCAGGCATCTCCCGAACACCAGGAATCCCGGTGTGCTGCGGGAGATCAGACTGAACAGAACTCCGGAGCGTCGCGGCGGCTGGCCCCGGCTGAGCGAGCACACTACGAGGGAGCGGGCGGACTGTGATCGGCACCACGCCTTGAAAACAGCTGAGGAGCTGAACCCTGAACCGGAGGATGCGGCGCCACCAGGCTTCTCACGAAACTCCGGAATCGGGTGTGCTCACCGGGCATAGGCGAGGCCCCGGGAGACAGCCGGGGGCGCGCGGGGCGGCCGGTGGCTGGCGGCATTAGAAACACAAAGGACAGGAAACTGCGGGCCGATGGCTGGCGGCATTAGAAACACAAAGGACAGAACAGGCGGCCGGTGGCTGGCGGCAGTAGAAACACAAAGGACAGAACAGCGCATGCCCTGGGAAGTGAGGGGCAGGGTCGCCGGGGATTGGTGCTCACATCCCGGGGACGCCACAGGGTTGAGAGCAGCACCAACAGTAACAGAGTTAAAAATTGGCCAAGAACATCAGAGTGGAGAACAGACTACTTGTCCCACTCTGTTCTGCGTGAAATGCAGCCCCTCTGCTGCTCTGAACCTCAGAAGGGCATAGCCGGCCGCCAGGGAAAGCCGCCAGAGAACAAAAAGCCTGGAAATACCGGCTCAGAGAGTGCCCATCCCCATCCTCCCTACTTGGGGAACCGGAGACTCTAACCAAACAAGGGTTGCCTGTGGTATCGGCGCGGCAGGCCCCTCCCAGAACACAGAAGGCAGGCTGAAAAATCAAGCCCACAACCGGAGGGAGGCGCCTGGGTGGCGCCCCGTCATTGGCGCCTGTCTTCGGCAGGGGCGTGATCCGGCGTTCGAAAGGAGTCCCTCATCGGGCTCCTCCGCTGGGAAACCTGCTACTTCTTCCTCTCTCACTCCCCTGCTTCTGTTTCGTTCTTGCTGACTGTCTATCTCTCCCTCTCAGATAAGTAAATAAATAAAATCTTTAAGCCCACATCTAAGATCCTATAAAACAAGGAGACGCAGCCTTGGACCCAGTCAATAATTTTTGGGCTCTGGAAACCCCGCAACCTCTCTTCATCAGAATGACAAGAAGGAGAAGCCCCCAGCAAAGAAAAGAAGACAGTGAGTCAGTGGCCTCTGCCACAGAAGTAGAGACAGGATGTAACCAAATTATCAGAAATGGATTCAAGAGTAACAATGGTCAAGATAATGAGTAGACTTGAAAGAAAAAAAAGTATTCAGGAAAATATTACTGAGACTATACAATAATCCTAAGGCGGAAATGAGAGTGAATTTGACAGAGAATTAAAAATTCTATGAGCCAAATGCAGGCAAAACTAGGGCTCTGGCTTCGGCCACAAGGGTCGCCGACGGAGGAAAGGGTTGATGGTGGAGGATGGGTTAATAGAGGAAAAATAAAAATAGAAGATGGTCTTAAAAAAAATCACGCCCACGAATGTTGGCCTACGGGAGATTACTGACTCAGCGAAGCGATCCAATGTTAGAATCATCGGCATCCCGAGGGGAGTGGAGAAGAAAAACAGGTCTAAGAAGAATATTTGGTAAATTGTGGCTGGCTTCCCTAATCAGCGGGAAACAAACATTCGGTGTCAAGAGGCAGAAGGGACCCCTCCCAAGCTCAACCATGACCGGGCGCACCGCGTCACGTCATAGTGCATTTCGCAAATATGAGATCAAGGAAGCAGTATTAGCGGCCAGGGCAAAGAAACTCTCCCATTACCAAGGCAAAGGCATCAGAAATTACATCCAGACCTGTCTACAGACCTGGGTGGAATGAGAAAAAGGGGTTGAGGAGCATTTTTAAAAAGCTCTTTCAGAGAAAACATGTGCAGCCGGATAACATCCAGCAAGGCTGTCATTCAGGAAATTGATGGAGAAATAAAGACATTTCAGATAAGCCAGTCACCCGCCGAATTTCGTGGCTCCACCTTGAAACCAGCCCTACAGGAGGCCGCGAGGGGTTCTATAAAAAGTAAAGGAGGCCCCAAGAGTGATACAAAACAGAAAGTCACAGCCAATACAAACAAAGACTTTACTGACAACATGGCAGAATTAAAAGCATATCTCTCAGTACTCAGCCTGAACATTAATGGTTTAAATTCTGGTTTCAAACGCCACAGGGTTGCAGATTGGATAAAAAAAGAAATGACCCATCCATTTGCTGTCTACAAGAGACTCCATTTGGGCAAAGATGCATTCAGACTGAGAGTAAGAGGGATGGAAGTACCATCTTTCAGCAAATGGACCTCAAAAAAGAAAGCTGGGGTAGCAATTCTCATATCAGATAAATTGGATTTTTAAACTACAGATATAGTTAGAGATGCAGAAGGGCACAATATTATTCTTAAAGGAAGTAATCAATAAGTGGATATGACAATTATAAATATATATACCCCCAACGGGGGAACGAAAAAGATACACAAGCCAACTCTTAACCAGAATAAAAGAGACATATAGACAAAAATACGTGTAATAGTAGGGGACCTCAACACTCCACTCTCACTTGAAATAGACAGAACACCCTGGCAAAAACTAAGCAAAAGAATCAAAGGCTTTGAATGCCATAAAACGAGAGTTGGACCTCTTAGATATATATATAGAACACTACACCCCAGAACCAAGAATACTCATTCTAGTATTCTAATGCCCATGGAACATTCTCAAGAATAGACCATGTTCTGGGACACAAAACAGGTCTCAGCCGATACCAAAAGGTGAAATTATCCCCTGCATATTCTCAGACCACAACGCTCTGAAATTGGAACTCAACCACAAAAAGGAAAAATTTGGAAGAAACTCAAACACTTGGAGACTAAGAACCACCCTGCTCAGGGAATGACTCGATAAACCAGGAAATCAAAAATCAAATTAAACAATTTATGGAGACCAATGAGAATAGCAGAAAAACCAACAGTCCAAAACCTATATGGGATACTGCAAAAGGCAGTCTAAGGTGGAAATACACTTAGCCATCCAAGCCTCACTCAAAAAATAGAAAAATCTAAAATGCAGTTTTTTTATATTCTCACCTCAAGAAGCTGGAACAGCTTAACAGAGGGACAGGCCTAATCACGCACAAGAGAAGCAGTTGACCAAAATTAGAGCTGAAATCAATCAAGCAGAAACCAGAAGTACACTAAGGCAGATCAACAGGACTAGAAGCTGGTTCTTGGAGAGAATCAATAAAATTGACGAACCACTGGCAAGACTTATCAAAAAGAAAAGAGAAAGGACCCGAATTATTAAAATTATGAATGAAAAAAGGAGGGTCTGAGACGAAAACACCATTTGAAATTGGAAGGATTATTGAAATTTTTATCAACAGCTATATGCCAATAAACTAAGCAATCTGGAAGAGATGGAATCCTTCCTGGAAACCTATAAACTACCAAGATTGAAAAAGGAAGAAATTGATTTCTCTTAAACAGGCCAATTAATTATGAAGAAATTGAGTCAGTGATAAACAACCTTCCAAATAACAAACCTCAGGCCGGGCCGGTTTTCCTGGGGAAATTACCAAACGTTCCAAAGAAGAAGTAATACCTATTCTCCTAAAAAGCTATTTTCAAAAAATAGAAAACAGAAGGAAGCTACCAAACTCATTCTATGAGGCCAATATTACCTTGATCCCCAAAAGGCAAAGACCCCTCAAAAAGGAGGAGAATTACAGACGATTTCCCCTAATGAATATGGACACCAAAATCCTCAACAAGATACTTGCTAATAGAAGATCAACAGTTCATTAAAAGATTATCCACCACGATCAAGTGGGATTCAACCTGGGATGCAAGCGTGGTTCAATATTCACCAATCAATCAGCGTGTACATCATATCAACAAGAAAGACTCAGAGCCATATGATCCTCAATCGATGCCGAAAAAGCATTTGACAAAATACAGCATCCTTTCTGATTAAAACCCACAGAGTGTAGGAATAGAAGGTACATTTCTCCAATCTCATAAAAGCCATCTATGAAAAGCTACTGCAAATGTATTCTCAATGGGAAAGCTGGAAGCCTTTCCCTTAAGATCAGGAACTTCGTACGGATGCCCACTCTACCGCCACTATTATTCAACATATTACTAGAAGTCCCTTGCAACAGCAATCAGAGCGATCAGTCAAAAGGTATTCAAATTCGGCAAAGAAGAAGTCAAAAGTCTCTCTTTGCAGATGACATGATACTCTATATGGAAAACCCCAAAAGAAGCCACTCCCAAACTATTAGAAGTTATAGAGCAATTCAGTAACGTGGCGGGATACAAAATCAATGCTCAGAAATCCAGTTTGCATTTCTGTGACGGGCAATAACGAGACCGAGAGAAAGAGAGAATCAGGGGAATCCATCCCATTTAGCCTTTCAAAACCAACCATCGTTACCTTGGAATTAACTTAACTAGAGAAGAGCGTAAAGGACCTTTATTCTGAGAAACTATAAATCACTCTTGAAAGACATTGAGGAAGACATAAAAAGATGGAAAGATATTCCATGCTCATGGATCGGAAGAATTAACATAGTTAAATGTCCATGCTGACCCCAGAGCAAATCTACACTTTCAATGTCTATCCGATCAAAATACGAACGTTTTTCAAAGAACTGGAACAAATAGTCCTTAAATTTGTATGGAACCAGAAAAGAGCCCCAATCTCAAAACTGTTGAAAAGGAAAAAGCAAGCTGGGGGCATCACAATGCGGTTGACGCTGTACTACAAAGCTGTGATCACAAAGACACATGGTACTGGCACAAAACAGACACATAGACCAATGGAACAGAATAGAGAGCAGAAATGGACCCTCAGCTCTTTGGGCAACTAATATTTGATAAAGCAGGGAAAAAACATCCAGTGTGGAAAAAGACAGTCTCTTCAATAAATGGTGCTGGGAAAATTGGACAGCTACATGCACAGAGAATGAAACTTGACCTATCTCACACCATACACAAAAATAAACTCCAAATGGATGAAAGACCTCGATGTGAGACGGGAATCCATCAAAATTCTAGAGAGGAGAACATAGGCAGCTAACCTCTACGACATCGGCCAAAGCAACCTTTTTCATGACACATCCCCAAAGGCAAAGAAGAAACAAAAGATAAATGAATTTATGGGACTTCATCAAGATTAAAGTTTCTGCACATCCAAGGAAACGTCAGAAAAACTAAGAGGCAGCCCATGGAATGGGAGAATATATTTGCAAATGACACTACAGATAGAGGACTAGTATCCAGAGATCCTACAAAGAAACTCTCAAACTCAATACCGAGAAACAAATAAACAAATCCAAAAATGGGCAGAAGATATGAACAGACACTTTTCAATGAAGACATACAAATGGCTAACAGACACATGAAAAAAATGTTCAAATCGTTTAGCCATCAAGGAAATTCAAATCAAAACCACACTGAGAGATACCACCTTCGCCAGTTAGAATGGCAAAAATAGACAAGGCAAGAAACAACAATTGTTGGAGAGGATGTGGAGAAAGGGATCCCTCACATTGTTGAGGTGGGAGCGCTACTGAAGTTGTACAGAATACCACTCTCGGAAAACCGTGTGAAGGTCCTTAAAAAGTTAAAAATTGAGCTACCCTATGATCCAGCCATTGCACTACTGGGTGTTTACCCCAAAGATACAGAGCGTGTGTAAGAGAAGGGCCATATGCACCCCAATGTTCATAGCAGCAATGTCCACAATAGCTAAATCGTGGAAGGAGCCGAGATGCCCTGCAACAGATGACTGAGATTAAGAAGTTGTGAGTCCATATATACAATGGAATATTACTCAGCAATCAGAAAGAATGAGTTCTCAACATTTGCTACAACGCATGGGCGGCACTGGAGGAGATAATGCTTAGTGAAATAAGTCAAGCAGAGAAAGAACAACCTATCATA
>NW_024423319.1:78241255-78278951 GCF_017311325.1 Ursus maritimus
ACAATGGAATATTACTCAGCAATCAGAAAGAATGAGTTCTCAACATTTGCTACAACATGGACGGCACTGGAGGAGATAATGCTTAGTGAAATAAGTCAAGCAGAGAAAGACAACTATCATATGATTTCTCTCATCTATGGAACATAAGAACTAGAATGATCAGTAGGGGAAGAAAGGGATAAAGAAAGGGGGGGTAATCAGAAGGGGGAATGAAACATGAGAGACTGTGGACTATGAGAAACAAACTGAGGGCTACAGAGGGGAGGGGGGTGGGGGAATGGGATAGACCGGTGATGGGTAGTAAGGAGGGCACATATTGCATGGTGCACTGGGTGTTATACACAACTAATGAATCATCGAGCCTTACATCGAAAACCGGGGATGTACTGTATGGTGACTAACATAATATAATAAAAAATCATTATTAATAAAAAAAATAATAATAATTAAAAAAAAAAGAATATCAGATGCACGATGGTCTGCTTTTCTCTCTTGGTATGAAAAAGCAAAAAAATGGCTAAATAATTAAAAACTCATACAAACTATTGATATTCTTAAACAATGTCTTCAGAAAATTTTTTTCTGACCCAGTAAACTCCCTAGCATCCTCCACAGCACCCTCCTATTCCTCTCCCAGCTCTTGTTTATATCTTCCTCTCCCAGAATGTCCCTCACCAAGGGCATCCCTAGCCCCTCAACATCCTGTAACTGTAAGATTCCGTGGGCCTTCATCTCTTATAGATGAAGCCCAGGGTGCAGCCAATACTTGTTCTCCAGTGAGGTCAACATAAGACATAACATGTAAACGTTGGTCTTGGTCCAAAATACATGCCATCATCAAGGACGTTCCTGACCCTCAGGAAGAAAGAAAAATATTTAGTGAATTTAGAATGGTTCTGGGAGTATATTCTCCAGGATTCCCTGATTTATATGACCTTATCCACCCATTGGTCAGCCCTGGATTTGCCTCCCTTTGGTTTGAAAAGCCAAATGGAACACCATTCCTGAAGCCCTTCAAGGGTCTCAGTCAACCCTGTGATTCCCATAGGAAAAAAAATTACTAGGACCATTTCTCAGGTCTAGTCCACCAAAGTTGATCAGTCATGTATTCAAAATTGTAAACAATAAAGACATAAAACTTTAGCTAAGTACTGTCATCCATTAAAAGCAACATGTAAAGAGCATTTGGGGCTGGAACTGACTTCCCAAACAGCTTCTGATCTGGCCACAAACTTTATAAATGGTCTTAGACTGGAGTTCAATGACACATTACAGAGAAAAAGAACATTAATTAGCAAAATGAAAACATGTCTGAGTTCCAGATATTAACCCAGCATTATGAAGATAGTATTTTAAAAAAATGGAAAATACACAACACAAGCTTATGGTATTGCAATAAAAAATAACTAGAAAGACCTGAAATTTTAATATATGGCAAGCCCCAAAATCATGTTCCCTTTGATCAGGACTCTTATCAAAATTGTAGGAAAAAAGGACACTGGGAACTTCAGAGACAAGAAGTCTTCAAGTCCCCTCCTCACCAGGAAATTAGACTCTCCTCTGGGAAGGCAAATGGCCAATGTCCTCGACTGTAGTTAAACTTGCAAGGGGAAATAACCCTGCAAGTGTAAGGGTGCCCTACCACATTTCTCACTGATACCAGTGCAATCCATTCTACTCTTAATACTTCCTTGTTTTCTTTCAAGTTATATTACAAAGCTGTAATAATTAAAGCAATATGGTACTAGTCAGATAAAGACAAATACATGTGGAATTTAAGAAACAAAATAATTATCATGGGGAAAAAGAGGCACACCAAGGAACAGACTCATAACTTTAGAAAACAAACTGATGATTACCAGAGGGGAGGTGGTGAGGGATGAGTGAAAACAGGTGATGGGGATTAAGGAGTGGACTTGTCATGATGAGCACCGCATGATATATGGAATTGTTGAATCACTATATTGTACACCTGAAACTAATACAACACGATATATGTTAACTATACTGGAATTAAAATATTTTTAAGTATTAATCCATTGAAAAATACTTCTTAGTTTCTTGTTACCATTGTTTAGAGTCACCAAATTTATCAGTAGTGTATTTTGATGAGTCATGTCATGATTTGCCTCTATCCCAGCTCCTCATTATTTCTGTGAGACTTCTTCAAGCTCAACACAACTTTCTTCTCAGCTCTACCACTCTATTAAACCTGTTAGGAAGGGATATTCTCATAAATTTGGGTATAAAGATTCATTATGCTTCCAAAGGATTCCTTCTACAGGCCCCTGGCTCCCCTTTTTCACATCTGTGTTCTCTAATGGCTTTGTCCAACTTCCCTGAGTTCCATTCCACCTTCAACCTAACACCTATTGCATTGAAATTTATTTTGTATAATAATATTTTTATGATATTATGTTAGTCACCATACAGTACATCCCTAGGTTTTGATGTAAAGTTCCATGATTCAAGACTTGCGTATAACACCCAGTGCAGCATGCAATATGTGCGCTCCTTAATACCCATCACTGGCCTATGCCAATCCCCCCCGAAGCCCTCAGTTTGTTTCCCAGAGTCCATAGTCTCTCATGGTTCATTCCCCCTTCTGTTTATCCCCGCTTTCTTCTTCCCTTTCTTCTCCTACAGGTCTTCCTACTTCTTATGTTACATAAATGAGTGAAACCATATGATAATTGTTTCCCTCTGCTTGACTTCTTTTGCTTACCATTATCTCCTCCACTCCCATCCATGTTGCAGCAAATGTTGAGAAATCGTTCTTTTTTGTGGGTGAGTAATATTCCATTGTATATATGGACCACATCTCCTTAATCCAGTCATCTGTTGAAGGGCATCTCGGCTCCTTCCATTTAGCTATTGTGGACAATACTGCTATGAACATTGGGGTGCATAAGGCCCATCTCTTCACTACGTCTGTATTTTTGGGGTAAATACCCAGTAGTGCAATTGCTGGATAATAGCGTAGCTCAATTTTTAATTTTTTAAGGGACCTTCACACTGTTTTCCAGAGCAGCTGTACCAACTTGCATTACCACCAACAATGTAGGAGGGTTCCCCTTTCTCCACATCCTCTCCAGCAATTGTTGTTTCTTGCCTTGTCAATTTTTGCCATTCTAACAGGCATAAGGTGGTATCTTACTGTGGTTTTGATTTGAATTTCCCTGATGGCTAATGATTTTGAACATTTTTTCATGTGTCTGTTAGCCATTTGTACATTATCATTGGAAAAGTGCCTGTTCATATCTTCTGCCCATTTTATGATTTGTTTATTTGTTTCTCGCGTATTGAGTTTGAGAAGTTCTTTGTAGATCTTGGATACCTTTTTTGGTATAGTCTTTTATCTGTAGCATATTTGCAAATATATTCTCCCATTCCGTGGGCTGCCTCTTACTTTTCTTGACTGTTTCCTTGGCTGTGCAGAAGCTTTTTATCTTGATGTAGTCCCACATGTTCATTTTATTCTTTGTTTCTCTTGCCTTTGGAGATGTGTCATGAAAAAGGTTGCTTTGGCCGATGTCATAGAGGTTGCTGCCTATATTCTCCTCTAGGATTTTGATGGATTCCTGTCTCACATCGAGGTCTTTCATCCATTTGGAGTTTATCTTTGTGTATGGTGTGAGAGAGTGGTCACGTTTCATTCTTTTGCATGTAGCTGTCCAATTTTCCCAGCACATTTATGAAAGAGACTGTCTTTTTCCCACTGGATGTTTTTTCCTGCTTTGTCAAAAATTAGTTGCCCAAAGAGCCAAAGGTCCATTTCTATATTCTCACCTCAAGAAGCTGGAACAGGAACAGAAAAACAGGTGTAATCCATGCATGAGAAAGCATTTAATCAAGATTAGAGCAGAGATCAATGAATTAGAAACCAGGAGCACAGTAGAGCAGATCAACAGAACTAGAAGCTGGTTCTTTGAAAGAATTAATACAATAGACAAACCACTGGCAAGACTTATTCAAAAAAATAGAGAGAGGACCCAAATTAATAAAATTATGAATGAAAAGGGTGAGGTCACAACCAATACCAATGAAATAGGAAGGATCATTAGAAACTTTTATCAAGACCTTTATGACAATAAATTAAGCAACCTGGAAGAGATGGAGGCCTTCCTGGAAACGTATAAACTACCAACACTGAAACAGGAAGAAATTGATTTCTTAAACAGACCAATTAATTATGAAGAGATTGAAGCAGTGATCAAAAACTTCCCAAAAAACAAGACTCCAGGTCCTGATGGATGCCCCGGGGAATTCTACCAAACATTCAAAGAAGAAATAATACCTATTCTCCTGAAGCTGTTTCAAAAACATAGAAACAGAAGGAAAACTACCAAACTTATCCTATGAGACCAGTATTACCTTGATCCCCAAACCAGGCAAAGACCCCATCAAAAATGAGAATTACAGACCGATATCCCTGATGAATATGGACACCAAAATTCTCAACAAGATCCTAGCTAATAGGATCCAACAGTACATTAAAAGGATTATCCATCATGACCAAGTGGGATTCATCCCTGGGATGCAAGGGTGGTTCAACATTCTCAAATCAATCAGCGTGATAGATTATATCAACAAGAAAAGAGTCAAGAAGCATATGATCCTCTCAACAGATGCAGAAAAAGCATTTGACAAAATACAGCTTCCTTTCCTGATTAAAACCCTTCAGAGTGTAGGGATAGAGGGTACATTCCTCAATTTCATAAAAACCATCCGTGAAAAGCCTACAACAAATATCATTCTCAATGGGGAAAAGCTGGAAGCCTTTCCCTTAAGATCAGGAACACGACAAGGATGCCCACTCTCACCATTATTATTCAATATAGTACTAGAAGTCCTTGCAAAGCAATCAGACAATAAAAAGGGATAAAAGGTATCCAAATCAGCAAAGAAGAAGTCAAGCTGTCTCTCTTCGCAGATGACATGATACTCTATATGGAAAACCCAAAAGAATCCACCCCCAAACTATTAGAAGTTATAGAGCAATTCAGTAATGTGGTGGGATACAAAATTAATGCTCAGAAACCAGTTGCATTTCTATACACGAATAATGAGACTGAAGAAAGATAAATTAGGGAATCCATTCCATTTACAATAGCACCAAAAATCATACGTTATCTTGGAATTAATTTAACCAGAGAGGTAAAGGACCTATATTCTAGAAACTACAAATCACTCTTGAAAGACATTGAAGAAGACACAAAAAGATGGAAAAATATTCCATGCTCATGGATCGGAAGAATTAACATACTTAAAATGTCTATGCTACCCAGAGCAATCTACACTTTCAATGCCATCCCGATCAACATACCAATGACATTTTTCAAAGAACTGGAACAAACAGCCCTTAAATTTGTGTGGAAGCAGAAAAGGCCCCGAATCACCAAGGATTTGTTGAAAAGGAAAAACAAAGCTGGGGGCATCACATTGCCGGATTTCAAGCTGTACTACAAAGCTGTGATTACAAAGACAGCATGGTACTGGCACAAAAACAGACATATAGACCAATGGAACAGAATAGAGACCCAGAAATGGGTCACTGAAGATTTAAATCACCTATTAAAATTTCCTCTTCTTTATGGGCAGAAAACACCACCAGCATTGGCTTATATGGCATGCAGAGCTTCTTTAGGTAAAATAGATCCTTTTGTGACCCTCCCCAGGATTCCCCAATATCCTTTAAAGCCAGAAGGACTTGGGAAGTTCTGCTCTATAATCCAAGTCTTGTTAGACAAAAACTTCTAGTCCCCATTTCTAGTCCATGCAATACTCCAATTTTGGCCAAAAAAGAGGGTGAGGGTTGAGGAAGTTATTGGTTAGTCCAAGATTGAAGATGCAGAAATAAAATGGTCAAACCAAGATTTCCCTTGGTGACTTCCTTCTGTGTTCTGACAGTTATGAACACTCCCTTCTATTTTTTTAATTTTTGTTAAGATTTATTTATTTAGCAAATTGAGGGCTTCAGAAGGGATGGAGGTGGGGGAATGGGATAGGCTGGTGATGGGTATTAAGGAGGGCACGTATTGCATGGTGCACTGGGTGTTATACGCAAGTAATGAATCATGGAACTTTACATCAAAAACTTGGGATGTACTGTATGGTGACTAACATAATATAATAAAAAATTATTATAAAAAAGATTTATTTATTTATTTATTTATTTGAGAGAGAGAGAATGAGTTGGAGGGGCAGAGGGAGAGGGAGAGAGAATCTAAAGCAGACTCTATGCTGAGCATGGAGCCTGACTTGGGGCTTGATCTTAAGACCATGAGATCACAACCTGAGCTGAAACCAAGAGTTGGGTGCTTAACTGACTACACCACCCAGGCGCCCCCTAACCATTCCCTCTTAGACACTGAATACCTTCTTAAAGCATAAACAGCAAAGGGTGAAAAGGTGGCTAGAGACAAAATTCAACTTTGCTATCAAATGTGTCTGATTTCTGGGTCATGATATTTCAGCTGCAAGTAAAACTATCTCCACAGACCAAGAATTCACTACCAACATTTTCCTCTCCCTGAAAAAAAAAAAAAAACAACCAAGAGGTTTATCTGGATCTTGTGGGGTATGATATATAATTTCTCTATGATTGCCTCATCTCTGTATGTGTGACTAGAGAATCATCCCCAAATCCAGTAGTCTGGAACCCCCATTCAAAGATGCTTTTGTGAACCTTAAGGTCTCTGTACTTTCACCTCCAATCCCTGGACATCCAAATTACTCCCTGCCCTTTCCTTATTAGTACATGAATGAGAGAACTGGGAGTGCTATCTCAGAAGCATACTGTACACCAAAGACCTCTGGGATATTATCATTTGGACTTATAACCAGTAGCTTAGACCATTCTCCTTTACCTCCAAGCACTGGCTGCAACCGCCAATTTTGTCCAAGCTACCTCTGACTTAGTGTTAGGTAATCTGCTTAACGTACATGTTCCTCATGCTATGCAGATCCTATTATTTAATGAAAATACAGCACTGGTCTGTGTGTCAGCTTACCTCATGAAATACTACTCTCTCCCATCACCATACATTGTCATCAAAATCTTAACCCTGCCGTCTTGTTTCCTTTACCCACTGATGGGACACCCCACAATTGTATCGTTAATATTAGATCATTATCCTGTCCTGGACTAGATTTATCAGAACACCCCACCTCCAAGTTAACTTTACTTTTCATATTGATGACTCCTACATCCAGAAGGAAGATGTCTCCTTCCAGGCTGGATATGCCATCACTGATCAATATAAATCTCTAGAATATTAAGCCCTGCCAAATGTTAAATCAGCTCATGTAGCCAAGTTAATTGCTCTTACTGGGGCTTGTGTAAGAGCAGAGGGAACAAACATTGATATTTATACCAATAGCCACTGTGACTTTGGGGTGGTACACGATTTTGGTATGTCCTGAAACAGAATATTCATGACAGCAGCTGGTATTCCAGTAAAAAAAAGGACTCCAAATAGCAGAACTTCTGGAGGCATTGTTAACACCCCACCATATTATTATAGTTAAAACTGAGGGATGAAGCACAAATAAAATCAGATGAGGCTTGAGGAACTAAACTGGTTGGTAAATATGCCCAATTACCAGCATCTTCTACAACCACTCAAGAAATTGAAGCAATTTCCAAGCCTTGGACTATGCTCCTAGATCCCACATCAAGGCCCTAAAACCCCTGGTGGTATTTTTGCCATTCCTTGAGAGAAAGAGAACTTTTTTAGGATGACTCCTAAGGAAATTATGAAAGAGATCTTCATGGACTAATGGCTTCAGACTCAGAAAGAATTGGATGGAGGAAAGTTGGATGATCTATCCACTCAGATGGACTTTGAAAACACCAAGAAAACTGCTTGAGAGTTTTGAGAGTAAAGTCTACTTCTCAAGCCATTGTCTTGAGAAGTCACCAGAAACATAATCCTGGAAACAGGACTTTGAAAACACCAAGAAAACTACTTGAGAGGTTGAGAGTAAAGTCTGCTTCTCAAGCCATTTTCTATTGTTTACACAACATGACTAACCATGTAAAGGATAAAATGCAGTATGTAATAGACAAACAGTGGTTTGGACCCTTTAGTTTTATTTGGACCAAGCAGTTGCCATTTGCTTCATTCACCAGAAACATAATTCTGGAAAAACTGTGAAAGTGGGGGGCAAGTAAAGGAAGTGGCTCTCCCAGACATTTCTTTCACTGGCAAATAGATTGCATTTTATCCAGTTATCAAAAGCAAAAGGCTACCAGTATGTATACACTCTAATCTGCATGTTTTCTAATGGTTAGAGGCTTCCCCACTCTAACTTCTGTCTGGCTCTGGTTATCTTTAACACCACATAAAGATCTGTACATGAATGCATATAGCAGCTTTATTCATAAAAGTCAAAACTTAGAAGCAACCAAAATATCCTTCAGTGGGTGAATTGATAAATAAATTGTGGTACCTCCATAAAATGGAGTATTATTTGGTGCTGAAAATAAATGAGCTATCAAGTCATGATTAACATAAAGTAATCTTAAATGCATATTGCTAAGTCAAAGAAGCCAAATCTGAAAAGGCTATATAATACATTATTTCAACTATATGACATTCCAGAAAAGGCAAAATTGTGGAGACAATAAAGAGATCAGTGTTTGCCAGAGGTTAGGGAAGAGGAAGTGATAAATAGGCAGAGCACAGAGGATTTTTAGAGCAGTAAATATATGCTGTATGACACCAAGAGTGAACCCTAATACAAACTATGGAGTTTGGGAGATAGTGATGTGTCAATATAGGTTCATTAATTGAAAAAAATGTACCACTCTGGTAGAGGAAGATGATAATGGGGGAAGTTATGAATGTATAGGAGGAAGGGGTATATAGGAACTCTCTGTATCTTCCTTTCAGTTTTGCTGTGAACCTAAAATTGCTCTAAAAAATTAATTCTTTAGAAAATTGTAAGAGACAGATAAAACTTTGTCAAAGAAAGACACTACAAATAACTTCCTCCTCTCACCATCATTTCCAAAAAGAAAGAATGGTTATGACATATAATCTCAGAGTTAAGGGAAAGAAATTCAATTTAATTTTTATAAAGAAAAAATCTAACATATACAAAAGTTGAGAGAATAATAAGTAATGAACCTCCAAGTGTCACCCATCATCCAGCTTAACAATTGTCAATTCATGGCCAAATTTCTCACATCAATACGTGCATTTCCTCATGCACTTGCCATCCCAGATTACTTTGAAGCAAATGCTAGACAACATTTATACCATAAATATTTGAGTCCATTTTAATTTTTTTACTATTGTTGACAAGCAATGTTGCATTACTTTCAGATGTACTACACAGTGATTCAAAAAGCTTTATATATATTATTATATGCTCACCACATGTGTAGCTACCATCTGTCACAACACTAATACAATATCATTGGCTAGATTCCCTATGCTGTGCCTTTTATTCCCTTGATTTACTCATTCCATAGCTGTAAGCCTGTATCTCCCATCTCCCTTCTACCCCTCTCTCCAACTCCCTCCCCTCTGGCAACCATCAGTTTGTTCTGTGTATTTATGGGTCTGATTCTTTTTTGTTTGTTTGTTTATTCATTTGTCTTATTTTTTAGATTCCACATACGAGTAAAATCATAAGGTATTTGTCTTTCTCTGACTGACTTATTTCACTTAGCATTATACCTTCTAGGTTTATCCATGTTGTTGCAATGACAAGATCTCATCCTTGTTTATGGCTGTGTAATATTCCATTGTGTACATATGCCACATCTTTTTTATCCATTTATCTATCAGTGGACACTTAGGTTGCATCCATATCTTGGCTATTGTGAGTAAAACTGCAGTAAGCATAAGGGTGCATATATCTTTTCAAATTACTGTTTTCATTTTCTTTGGGTTAAGTACTTTGGGTGAAATTACTCAATCATATGGTAATTCTATGTTTAATTTTGTGAGAAATTTCCATACTGTTTGCCACAGTGGGTGTACCAATCTACATTCCAACCAACAGTGCACAGGGGTTCCTTTTTCTCTACATCCTCAACAACACTTGTTATTTCTTGTGTTTTTTATTTAGCCATTCTGACATCTGTAATATCTCATTGTGGTTTTGATTTGCATTTGCCTGATGATGAGCGATGTTGAGCATCTTTTCATATGTCTGTTGGCCATCTGAATGTCTTCTTTGGGAAAATGCCTATTCAGGCCCTCTCCCCGTTTTTAAATTGAATTGTTTTATCTGAGGGTTTCTGAAGGGAGGGGTGGGGTGATGGGATAGCCAGGTGATTGGTGTTAAGGAGGGCACATGTTGTGATGATCACTGGGTGTTATACACAACTAATGAATCGTTGAACACTACACCAAAAATAAATGAGGTACGATATGTTGGCTAACTGAACATAATTTTTTAAAATGCTGGAAAACAGACTTTATATACTAAAAGTAACAAAATACCTCTGAGTGTGAGCCAAAACCAGAGAAATGTATAGGGACATCTACCTATTCAAAACATGTATTTTCCATCTTATGCACTGGTGCAATATGAAGGAACTCTTTATCTTGTGTAACTCAGACCACATTAATGAAATCTTAGGGCAATGGAATTTACTTCACTGCCAATAAATAAAACTGCTGAAAAAATAAAAAAATAAATTGAATTGTTTTGGAGTCTTTTGTGTGTTGAGTTGTATAAGTTCTTCATATATATTGGATATTAACCCCTTACCAGAAATAATGGTTCTAAGTATCTTTTCCCATTCAGTAGGCTTCCATTTTGTTGTTGTTGATTTCCTTCACTGTGCAAAAGCTTCTTATTTTGATATATTCCAATAGTTTAATTTTGTTTTCAAATATGTTTGAAAATACTTAGAAAAATGTTGCTATGACTGATGTCAAGGAAATTGCTGCCTATGTTTTCTTCTAGTATTTTTTATGGTTTCAGGTCTTACATTTACGTCTTTAATCTACTTTGAGTTTGTTTTGTGTACGGTGTTAGAAAGTGGACCAGTTTCATTCTTTTATATGTAGCTGTCCAGTTTTTCCAGCACCATTTATTGAAGAAACCATCACTTCTCCATCATATATTCTTGTCTCCTTTGTTGTAGATAAATTGCCCATATAATCGTGGTTTATATATGGGCTCTCTACTCTGTTCCCCTGAGCCACATGTCTATTTTCATGCCAGTGCCATACTGTTTTGATTACTATAGCTTTGAGTATACCTTAAAATATAAATCTGAAATTGTGATACCTCCAGCTTTGATCTTTCTCAAGATTTCTTTGGCTATTCAGGATATTTTGTGGTTCCATACAAATTTTAGGATTATTTGTTCTAGTTCTGTAAAAAATGCTGTTGTTATTTTTTTTTATAATGATTTTTTATTATATTATGTTAGTCACCATACAGTACATCCCCGGTTTTCGATGTAAGGCTCGATGATTCATTAGTTGTGTTATAACACCCATATGCAATATGTGCCTTCCTTACTACCATCACCGGTCTATCACTTCCCCACCCCCTCCCCTCTGCTGCCTCAGTTTGTTTCTCGCTCCATAGTCTCTCATGTTTCATTCCCCCTTCTGATTACCCCCTTTCTTTATCCCTTTCTTCCCCTACTGATCATTCTAGTTCTTACCATAGATGAAGAAATCATATGATATTGTCTTTCTCTGTTTGACTTATTTCATTAGCATTATCTCCTCAGTGAGTCCATGTTGAGCAAATTTGAGAACTCTTCTTTCTGATTAGCAGATATTTCATTGTATATATGGACCACAACTTCTTATCAGTCATCTGTTGAGGGCATCTAGCTCCTTCACGATTTGCTTGTAGGGACATTGCTGCTATGAACATTGGGGTGCATATGGCCCTTCTCTTCCACTCGTCTGTATCTTTGGGTAAACACCCAGTAGTGCAATGGCTGGATCATAGGTATCCATTTTTTACTTTTAAGGGACCTCCCACGGTTTTCCAGAGTGGCTGTACCAGCTTGCATTCCCACCAACAATGTAGGAGGGATCCCCTTTCTCCACATCCTCTCCAACAATTGTTGTTTCTTGCCTTGTCTATTTTTGCCATTCTAACTGGCGTAAGGTGGTATCTCAGTGTGGTTTTGATTTGAATTTCCTTGATGGCTAACGATTTTGAACATTTTTTCATGTGTCTGTTAGCCATTTGTATGTCTTCATTGGAAAAGTGTCTGTTCATATCTTCTGCCCATTTTTTGATTTGTTTATTTGTTTCTCGTGTATTGAGTTTGAGAAGTTCTTTGTAGATCTTGGATACCAGTCCTTTATCTGTAGTGTCATTTGCAAATATATTCTCCCATTCCGTGGGCTGCCTCTTAGTTTTTCTGACTGTTTCCTTGGCTGTGCAGAAACTTTTAATCTTGATGAAGTCCCATAAATTCATTTTGTCTTTTGTTTCTCTTGCCTTTGGGGATGTATCATGAAAAAGGTTGCTTTGGCCGATGTCGTAGAGGTTGCTGCCTATGTTCTCCTCTAGAATTTTGATGGATTCCTGTCTCACATCAAGGTCTTTCATCCATTTGGAGTTTATTTTTGTGTATGGTGTGAGATAGTGGTCAAGTTTCATTCTTTTGCATGTAGCTGTCCAATTTGCTGTTGTTATTTTGATAGGGATTGCTTTGAATCTGTAGATAGCTTTGGGTAGTATGGACATTTTAATAATATTAAATTTTCCAATTCATGAGTATTGAATATCTTCCCATTTGTGTCATCTTCAATATCTTTCATCAATGTTTTATGGTTTTCAGAGTAAAGGTCTTTCACCTTCTTGGCTAAGTTTGTTACTGGACAAAATTTTTAGTGCAATATAAAAGAAATTTTTATGGGGGTGTCTGGGTGGGTGCAGTCAGTTAAGCATCTGACTCTTGCTTTCAACTCGGGTCATGACCTTGGCGTCATGGGATGAGTCCTGAGTTGGGGTCCTTGCTCAGCACAGTCTGATTGAGATTCCCTTTCCCTCTCCCTCTGCCCCTACCCCCACTCTCTCTTTCAAATAAATAAATAAATCTTTAAAAATGAAATTAAAACTAAAAAATAAATGCAATTGTTTTCCTTTTTTAATAACAAGATTTTTTATTATATTATGTTAGTCACCATACAGTACATCCCTAGTTTTGATGTAAAGCTCCATGTTTCAAGACTTGTGTATAACACCATGCAATACATGCCCTCCTTACTACCCATCAACAGCCTATCCCATTGCCCCCCCCACCCCCTGCTGAAGCCCTCAGTTTGTTTCCCAGAGTCCATAGTCCTTCATGGTTCATTCCCCATTCTTTTTACCCCCGCTTTCTTCTTCCCTTTCTTCTCCTACTGATCTTCCTACTTCTTATGTTCCATAAATGAATGAAAACATATGATAATTGTCTTTCTCTGCTTGACTTATTTTGCTCAGCATTATCTCCTCCAGTCCTGTCCATGTTGCAGCAAATGTTGAGAAACTGTTCTTTTTAATGGCTAATACTCCATTGCATATATGGACCACATCTTCTTAATCCAGTCATCTGTTGAAGGGCATCTCAGCTCCTTCCACGATTTTAGCTATTGTGGACATTGCTGCTATGAACACTGGGGTGCATATGGACCTTTTCTTCACTACGTCTATATCTTTGGGGTAAATACCCAGTAGTGCAATGGCTGGGTCATAAGGTAGCTCAATTTTTAACTTTTTAAGGGACCTCCACACTGGTTTCCAAAGTGGCTGTGCCAACTTGCATTCCCACCAACAATGTAGGAGGGATCCCGTTTCTCCACATCCTCTCCAACATTTGTTGTTTCCTGCCTTGTCAATTTTTGCCATTCTAACTGGCGTAAGGTGGTATCTCAGTGTAGTTTTGATTTGAATTTCCCTGATGGCTAGTGATGTTGAACATTTTTTCATGTGTCTGTTAGCCATTTGTATGTCTTCATTGGAAAAATGTCTGTTCATATCTTCTGCCCATTTTATGATTTGTTTATTTGTTTCTTGTGTATTGAGTTTGAGAAGTTCTCTGTATATCTTAGACACCAGTCTTTTATCTGTAGTATCAATTGCAAATATATTCTCCCATTCCGTGGGCTGCCTCTTAGTTTTTTTGACTGTTTCCTTGGCTGTGCAGAAGTTTTGATCTTGATGAAGTCCCACAAGTTCATTTTTTCTTTTGTTTCTCTTGCCTTTGGAGATGTGTCATGAAAAGAGTTGCTGTGGCCGATGTCAAAGAGGTTGCTGCCTATGTTCTCCTCTAGGATTTTGATGGATTCCTGTCTCACATCGAGGCCTTTCATCCATTTTGAATCTATTTTTGTGTATGGTGTGAGAGAGTGGCAATTGTTTTCTTAAATTCTCTTTCTGCTATTTCATTATTAGCATATAAAAACATTACTGGGGGCACCTGGGTGGTTCAGTCAGTTAAGTGTAGGACTCTCGGTTTCAGCTCAGGTCATGATCTCAGGGTGGTCGGATCAAGCCCCACATTGGGCTCCACACACAGCATGGAGTATGGTTGTCCCCCTCCCTCTGATTCTCCCCTCGTTCAAACTCTATCTTTTCTCTCTCTCTCAAATAAAAAAGTACATAAAATCTTTTTTAAAACATTTTTTGTGTTTTTTGGGGGGTTTTTTTATTTTAATGTTTTTTAATTATATTATATTAGTCACCATACAGTACATCCCTGGTTTCCGATGTAAGGCTCGATGCTTCATTAGTTGCGTATAACACCCAGTGCACCATGCAACACGTGCTCTCCTCACTACCCATCACCAGTCCATCCCATTCCCCCACCCCCGTCCCCTCTGAAGCCCTCAGTTTGTTTCTCAGACCCCATAGTCTCTCATGCTTCATTCCCCCTTCTGATTACCCCCCCTTTCTTTATCCCTTTCTTCCCCTACCAATCTTCCTAGTTCTTATGTTCCATAGATGAGAGAAATCATATGATAATTGTCTTTCTCTGCTTGACTTATTTCACTTAGCATTATCTCCTCCAGTGCCATCCATGTTGCAGCAAATGTTGAGAAATCGTTCTTTCTGATAGCTGAGTAATATTCCACTGTATATATGGACCACAACTTCTTAATCCAGTCATCTGTTGAAGGGCATCTTGGTTCTTTCGATGCTTTGGCTATTGTGGACATTGCTGCTATGAACATTGGGGTGCATATGGCCCTTCTCTTTACTACATCTGTATCTTTCGGGTAAACACCCAGTAGTGCAATGGCTGGATCATAGGGTACCTCAATTTTTAACTTTTTAAGGGACCTCCACACTGTATTCCAGAGTGGCTGTACCAACTTGCATTCCCACCAACAATGTAGGAGGGATCCCCTTTCTCCACATCCTCTCCAACAATTGTTGTTTCTTACCTCGTCTATTTTTGCCATTGTAACTGGTGTCAGGTGGTATCTTAGTGTGGTTTTGATTTGAATTTCTCTGATGGCTAATGATTTTGAAAATTTTTTCATGTGTCTGTTAGCCATTTGTATGAAACATTACTGATTTCTGTGTATTACTTTTGTATTCTGAAAATTTACTGAATTCATTTATTACTTCTAATAGTTTTTTGGGGGAGCTGAAGTCTTTAGGGTTTTCTATGTACAGTATCATGTCATCTGCAAATAGTAGCATTTTTAACTCATTCCTTATCAATATGAGTGCCTCATTTTTTTCTTGTCTGATTGAGTTTATACCTTTAAAATATAAAGAATCATTTTTTTGGCGTATGATTAACATACTGTGCTATATTAGTTTCAGGTGTACAATATAATGATTATACAATTCTATACATTACTCTGTGCTCAACATTATAAATGTACTCTTAATTGCCTTTATCTATTTATCTGATCCACCCGCCTACCTCCACTCTGACAACCACCAGTTTATTCTCTGTATTTAAAAGTCTGCCATGGGACGCCTGGGTGACTCAGTCAGTTAAACATCTGCCTTTGGCTCAGGTCATGATCTCAGGGTCCTGGGATCAAGCCCTGCATCAGGCTCCAGGGAACCTACTTCTCCCTCTCCCCTGCCCCCACCCATGCTCTCTCTCTCTCTACCTCTCTCTCAAATAAATAAATACAATCTTCTTAAAAAATAAAATTAAAAAATAAAAGTTTGTCTGGGGGGAAGATGGTGACCCACAGGGACTGGCTGGGAGCAATGGAGGTAGTGGAGGCAGTGGAGGGTCATCATGGGAGCTCAAAAGTGGACATGGTGCTTCCTTCCAGCACTGCCACACCCACCCTGCTGTACCATCATGGACCCACTCTTCTGTTTGTAAAGACGAGCCAAAGGAAAGAATAAACATGGAGGTTTTATTCCTGCTCACACTTTAGAGATAGAAAAGACTGTAATTTTTTTTCAATGGGAAGATGAAAAGTTGTCAGGAGCTAGATTTGTTGCCCAAGAAGCTCGTAACCAAAGATGTCAGCCTCCTCTATCCTGAACACAGTGTGAGGAAAGGTACATGAAGTTTATTGAGTTGCGCTGGTCTCAGAGAAAGTTTTGTCAAAGTTGTCAGCAGTTGCTATTGCCAGATGATTGGGGAAAGCATCATGACCATCAGGGAGTAGGTGATATTTCTATCACCCAGTTAAAAAGACCCAGTCAACTTCTTTATCCATTGGAAAACAGGGAGACAAATGCCTAGTATTTGTTTACTGATAGGAGTTCTTGGTAGACCTACTTTCTACCCTTGGATTCAGAAAAGTACTATGTGTTGGAACACCAAGGTTGCATGAGCTGATCAGGTTGAAAGCATCAGGTGACAAGAGTCTAACATTAAAAGCCTTTTATTAGACACTAATTTTTGGTATCCAGTTTTATGTGGAAGATAGTTTTTGCCATTATACCTTGTTTAACCATCACGTCTTTGATGGGAAGTCTGCCTTCGAAGTATGCAGAACATGTTTACAGGAAAATAAAGGTGAGGGAATCATTATGGTGACAGGTCCTCCTTTTGGTGGTTTTGCTGAACCTCCAGTTGTTACATTCAAGAAATAAATTGTTATGTGGAAAGAAGATCAAGACCAAGAAGAACTAACTACCCATATTCTGCATTTTCCCCTATTTTTTTGAAGCCCAAATTTATCTGTTTTTCCCAAGCTTCTGCATCCTGGATTACCAGATAGATTATGATAATCATGAGCTTTATACACATGGAAAGGCAGGTTGAAAACAGTCTCCTGTGCATATTTTCACCAATATTCCACCCAGCAAAATAATCCTTCCTATTGAAGAAGAGTACAGATTTTGCCTCTGTGCTAATGATGTTTCCCTAGAAAATCAACACCTTGAGCACTGCAATTCTTGCACCTTCAAGATGGCAAGAATGGAACCACTGCTTTGTCTGCATAAAGTGTGTAAAACCTTCCTGATTCCACTGTAGCATTTGCAGTCACTGTGCCCTTCCAGATCATTCTCATAGGGGCCACAAAGATGGCTGTTTTATTTGTGGTGAATTAGATAATAAAAGTAGTACTTGCTCTAACATCTCTACATCTAAAAAAGTGAACAAAGCTGTCATCAAGAAGAAGCAAAGAAAAGTAATAAGATGAAAATGGAGACCACTAAAGGACAATCCATGAACATCTGTTACAAGGAGGGAAAAAAAGGAGAGAAAGAGCCCATCAATATCTTTGCTCTAAAATGTCCAGTGACTTGAGAATAAAGAAAGATTTATAGTCCAAATTTTGATGCCATTTTCTTTTTTTTATTTTTTATTATGTTATGTTAGTCATCATACAGTACATCCTTAGTTTTTAATGTAGTGTTCCATGATTCATTGTTTGTGTATAACACCCAGTGCTCCATGCAATACATGCCCTCCTTAATACTCATCACTGGCCTATCCCAATCCCCCACCCCCTCCCCTCTGAAGCCCTCAGTTTGTTTCCCAGAGTTCACAGTCTCTCATGGTTCATTCCCCCTTCTATTTATCCCCCCCCCTTCATTATTCCCTTTCTTCTCCTACCGATCTTCCTATTTCTTATGTTCCACAAATGAGTGAAACCATATGATAATTGTCTTTCTCTGCTTGACTTATTTCACTTAGCATAATCTCCTCCCGTCCCATCCATGTTGCTGCAAATGTTGGATAATCGTTCTTTCTGATGGCTGAGTAATATTCCATTGTATATATGGACCACATCTTCTTTATCCATTCGTCTGTTGAATGGCATCTCTGCTCCTTCCACAGTTTAGCTATTGTGGACAATGCTGCTATGAACATTGGGGTGCATATGACCCTTCTCTTCACTATGTCTGTATCTTTGGGTTAATTACCCAGTAGTTGATGCCATGTTCTTTTTTTTTTTTTTAAAGATTTTATTAATTTATTTGACAGAGATAGAGACAGCCAGTGAGACAGGGAACACAAGCAGGGGGAGTGGGAGAGGAAGAAGCAGGCTCATAGAGGAGGAGCCTGATGTGGGGCTCGATCCCACAACGCCGGGATCACACCCTGAGCCGAAGGCAGACGCTTAACCGCTGTGCCACCCAGGCGCCCCTGATGCCATGTTCTGAAAGGGTCACACAAGACTTAAATTTTGTCACTTTCAAATGTATGCATCTTTCTAAGTGAGATAATAGGCAGGTGGTATTTGCTGGTTTATGGACCCTTCAGCAACCCCTATGACTACTTGGAGAGTTGTTCCATTCTTAGCTAGTTTACCAGATCTCTGTGTGTGCCTTTTTTCTCTCCTTGAATATCTCCCAATCGTATTATTTTGGCCTCTTTTGAAAAATGGGCATACAGCATTCTTTTGCAGAAAGTATCAGAAGAAAAATAAAAGTGAAAACTTGAGGTTTTGTTTACATTGAACACGAGTATGTTGAAGTTAAACATCAAAATAGTATATGATGACCTAAAACCCACTTGCAAAGAAAAGTACAATGAACAATTATTTATAGACAAAATCTGAAGATGATGGAAAGAATTTTGACAAAAGTAGTCTAAAGATATAAAGATTATAGCTATGGTTTTATTATTGAATATTTGTTTTTTTCCAAAAAAAAGGCTGTTTGTCTCTTTTTTCTTTGTTCGATTGTTTTGTTTCTTAAATTCCATGGTATGGAAGTTCTTTAAAAAAAATTTTGTTTAAACAGGGGCACCTGGGTGGCTCAGTCAGTTAAGTGTCTGACTTCATTCAGCTCAGGTCATGATCTCCAGGTCCTGGGGGTTGCACCCCAAGTTGGGCTCCCCACTCATGGAGGGGTCTGCTTCTCTCCCTTTCCCTCTGCCCCTCCCTCCACTCATGCTCCCTCTCTCTCTCCCAAATAAATAAATAAAATCTTTAATTTTTTTAATAGAATTACCAAATGATCCAATAATTTCATTACTGGGTATTTCCCCAAAGAAAATAAAAACACTAATTCAAAAAGATATATGCACCCTTATGATTATTGTAACATTATTTACACTAGCCGAGATATGGAAGCAACTCAAGAGTTCCTCCATAGATGAATGGATAAAGAAGATGTGTGCAGATATATACAATGGAATATTACTCAGCATAAAAAAAATAAGATATCATTTGCAAGATTTGGATGACCCAGAAGGTATAATGCTAAGTGAATTAACTCAGTCAGAAAAATAAATATGCCATATGATTTCACTCATATGTGGAATTCGAGAAACACAAATAAGCAAACAAAGAAAAAGAGAGGACTCTTTAATATAACCACAATACCATAGAATATCTAAAAATTTAACAATAATTTTAATATAAACAAATATCCAAACACTATTTAAATTTCCCCAGTTTTTGCACAATTTTTAATATTTTTTTACTTGAGAGAAGGTTTTTTTCCGTTTTTATTTAAATTCCATTAATTAACATATAGTGTAAGATTAGTTTCAAGTATACAATTTAGTGATTCCACACTTTGATAAACTACCCAGTGCTCATCATAGCAAGTACACTCCCTTGATCCCCAACACCTGTTTAACCCACCCCCCCACTGACACTCTAGTAACCATCAGTTTATTCTCTATAGTTAAGAGATATGTTGACGTATGCTCCCTCTAAACCTACTTTGCTGAGAGTCTTTTCATGAATGGATGTTGTACTCTGTCAAATGCTTTTTCTGCATCTATTGAAAGGAGCATATGGTTCTTATCCTTTCTTTTATTAATGTGGTGTATCACGCTGATTTTTTTGTGTGAATATTGAACCACCCTTGCAAACCAGGAATACATCCCACTTGATCCCGGTGAATGATTCTTTTAATGTACTGTTGGATTCAGTTTGCCAGTATTTTATTGAGAATTTTGCACACATGGGGTGCCTTGGTGGTTCAGTCAGTTAAGCATTTGACTTTTGATTTCAGCTCAGGTCATGATCACAGGGTGGTGAGATCAAGCCCCACATCAGGCTCTGCGCTAGGTGTGGAGCCTGCTTAAGATTCTCTCTCTCCCTCTCTAAAAAAAAAGAGAGAGATGGGAATGTGGCAAGATGGCAGAAGAGTAGGGGGACCTCATTTCATTGGGTCCCTTGAATTTAGCTAGATAACTATCAAACCATTATGAACACCCATGAATTCAGCCTGAGATGTAAGAAAAAATATCTGGAACTCTACAAGTAGAAAAGCAACCACTTTTTGCAAGGTAGGAAGTGTAGAGAAGTGAATCTGAGGGAGATACTGGAAGATAAATGGAAGGGGGAGGGAGCTTCCATAAGCTGGCCAGTGGAAGGTGATATAGCCCTGGAGGGCAAAATCAGAACCCTTAGAAATCTGCTCCAGTGAGAGACATCCCTGCCTGAAAGATGCTCAGGTGGTGAAAAGGAGCAGAATTCTAGGTGGAACAGTGTGGTCTCAGGACCCCTAAAGTCACAGAAATAACGAGGGTGCCTGAGCCAGTAAAGTTCCCAAGCATTGTAGCAGGGAAACTGGTTAGGGTAAGGGAGCCCAGGTGGGGGCTATCAGCTTGGTTCATCTTTTTTCCCTGTGGTAAGGGCCTCCCTGATGTCTTCCACTCTTTTCTCAATCCCATTGAATATCCTTAGGATTGTTGGTTTAAATTCTCCATCAGACATGTTACTTATATCTGCTTCACTTAGATCTCTGGCCATGGCCTTATCTATTCATTTGGGATGAATTCTTCCATCTTCATATTTTGTCTAAGTCTGTGCCTTCTTCTCTGTGTTAGAAAAGCTATTTATGTTTCCTACCCCTGGGAGCAATGGTGTTATGAAGAAGAGTTCACGTAGTGTCCGAGGCCTAGTGCTTCAGGGAGTGTTTCTGGTATGTGCTGTGTACACTGTGCTGTTGTGTTTTGGCAGCTCTTTTTCAGGTCAGTCATCTGCAGGGGCTCCTCTTACTTGTAGTGTGCAGTGTTGGATCCTTGTCCAGAATGTGGTGAGTTTTAACTAGGTTTGCTCTAGTCCACTTGTTATATGAGACTTGATACTACTTCCACTAGAACTGAAGCCCTGCAGAACCCTCTCATTGGCAGACATGGTATGGGCAGGGGTTTTTGTTCATCGTCTGGGGAAGAAGTCAGCTGCACTGGGACTGACACAAGCTTAACTGAGAAGGGCAATACCACCAGAGGGCAGGGGGTAGGAATTGGCATAAACAAATTAGGTAGACTCCGTGGGCACTGCGCTGCTTCCCACAGGTGGCTGTGTTATGCTGATGGACAAGGGGAGGAAATGGCACCAACCAGCTCCTTTGTTTCTGGAGAGGTGTCTCCATGAATGCTGCCTCTCAGTGATGCACTCTGAGAAGAACAATCTCCCCCCTGTGTGCCTCAAGAGTTCTTCAAATCACTGTTTCCATATCATCTGTCTGTGGGTTGTTTGCCTGCCTTCTCTCCAGGAGTAGGGCAGTGCCCTCAGGGCTCTATCTCAGCCAAGCCTGCTGACTTTTAAAACTCCAGACTTTAAGCCTCACTGGTTGCAAAAACTCACAAAAATGAGCTCTTCTGGTTTGCCCAGCCAATGGCTTGGGGAGATGTTCTCCTTCTTTGTTCCTCTGTGTGCTTTATACTCTCTCTCACCCTTATCTTCAACTAAATCTCCCTCCCCTCTACAGCCCCCACAATCCATTTATCCCCTAAACCACATCTCTGCACTTATTAACTTCTTTTTTTGTAAGCTATCCTTAATTCTGTTTTTTAATTTTTGCCAAGTTTTTATTTAAATTTAAGTTAGTTGACATATACTGTAGTACTGGTTCCAGGAGTAGAATTTAGTGACTCATATAACACTCAGTGCTCATTACAAGTGCCCTCATTAATGCCCATCACCCATTGAGCACATCCCCCACCCACCTCCCCTCCAGCAACCCTGACTTCGTTCTGATTAGTTAAGAGTTTATTATGGTTTTCCTCCCTCTCTAATTTTATCTTATTTTTATTTTTCCCTCCCTTCCCCTATGTTCATCTGTTTTGTCTCAAAAATTTCACGTATGAGTAAAATCAAATGCTGTTTGTGTTTCACTTAGCGTAATACACTCTAGTTCCATCCATGTCATTGCAAATAGCAAAATTTATTCTTTTCAATAGCTGAGTAATATTGCATTGCATATACATATACAATGTCTTGTTTATCCATTCATCAGTTGATGGACATTTGGGCTACTGTAAACAATACAACTATAAACACTGAGATGCATGTACCCCTTTTTAAATTTTTTTATACTAATTTTTTATTATGTTCTGTTAGTCACAATACAGTACATGCCAAGTGTTTTATGTAAAGTTCCATGATTTATTTCTTGCGTATAACACCCAGTGCACTGGGCAATACATGCCCTCCTTAATACCCATCACTAGCCTTTCCCGATTCCCCAACCCCTTCCCCTCTAAAGCTGTCAGTTTGTTCCCAGAGTCCAAAGTCTAATGGTACATTCCCCCTTCTTTTTACCCCCCCTAATGATCTTCCTACTTCTTATGTTCCAAATAAGAGTGAAACCACATGATAATCGTCTTTCTCTGCTTGACTTATTTCACTTAACATAATCTCCTCCAGTCCCGTCCACATTGCTGCAAATGTTGGGTAATCGTTCCCTCTGACGGCTGAGTAACATTCCATTGTATACATGGACCACATATTCTTAATCCAGTCATCTGTTGAAGGGCATCTCAGCTCCTTCCACGATTTAGCTATTGTGGACAATGCTGCTATGAACATTGGGGTGCATATGGACCTTCTCTTAACTACGTCTATATCTTTGGGGTAAATACCCAGTAGTGCAATGGCTGGGTCATAGGGTAGCTCAATTTTTAACCTTTTAACGGACCTCCACACTGGTTTCCAAAGCGGCTGTACCAACTTGCATTCCCACCAACAATGTAAGAGGGATCCCCTTTCTCCACATCCTCTCCAACAATTGTTGTTCCAGCTTTCTCAATTTTTGCCATTCTAACTGGCATAAGGTGGTATCTTAGTGTGGTTTTGATTTGAATTTCCCTGATGGCTAATGATTTTGAACATTTTTTCATGTGTCTGTTAGCCATTTGTATGTCTTCATTTGAAAAGTGTCTGTTCATATCTTCTGCCCATTTCATGATTTGTTTATTTGTTTCTCGTGTATTGAGTTTGAGAAGTTCTTTGTAGATCTTGGATACTAATCTTTTATCTGTAGTGTCATTCGCAAATATCTTCTCCCATTCCGTGGGCTGTCTCTTAGTTTTTTTTTACAGTTTCCTTGGCTGTGCAGAAGCTTTTGATCTTGATGAAGTCCCACAAGTTCATTTTATCTTTTGTTTCTCTTGCCTTTGGAGATGTGTCATGAAAAGAGTTGCTGTGGCTGATGTCAAAGAGGTTGCAGCTTATGTTCTCCTCTAGGATTTTGACGGATTCCTGTCTCACATCGAGGTCTTTCATCCATTTGGAATTTATCTTTGTGTATGGTGTGAGAGAGTGGTCAAGTTTCATTCTTTTGCATGTAGCTGTCCAATTTTCCCAGCACCATTTATTGAAGAGACTGTCCTTTTTCCACCGCATGTCTTTTCCTGCTTTGTCAAAGATTAGTTGCCCAAAGAGCCGAGGGTCCATTTCTGGGTTCTCTATTCTGTTCCATCGGTCTATGTGTCTGTTTTTGTGCCAGTACCATGCTGTCTTGGTGAACACAGCTTTGTAGTACAATTCGAAATCCGGCATTGTGATGCCCCAAGCTTTGTTTTTCCTTTTCAACAACTCCTTGGTGATTCGGAGCCTTTTCTGGTTCCACACAAATTTAAGGGCTGTTTGTTTCAGTACTTTGAAAATGTCATTGGTATTTTGATTGGGATGGCATTGAAAATGTAGATTGCTTTGGGTAGCATAGACATTTTAACTATGTTAATTCTTCCGACCCATGAGCATGGAATATTTTTCCATCGTTTTGTGTCTTCTTCAATGTCTTTCAAGAGCGATTTGTAATTTCTAGAATATAGATCCTTTACATCTCTGGTTAAGTTAATTCCAAGATAATGTATGATTTTTGGTGCTATCATAAATGGAATGGATTCCCTGATTTCTTTTTCTTCAGTCTCATTGTTCGTGTATAGAAAGGCAACTGATTTCTGAGCATTGATTTTGTATCCCGCCACATTACTGAATTGCTCTATAACTTCTAATAGTTTGGGAGTGGATTCTTTTGTGTTTTCCATATAGCGTATCATGTCATCTGCGAAGAGAGAGAGCTTGACTTCTTCTTTGCCGATTTGGGTACCTTTTATGCCTTTTTGTTGTCTGATTGCTGTTACAAGGACTTCTAGTACTATGTTTAATAATGGCGAGAGTGGACATCCTTGTCGTGTTCCTGATCTTAAGGGAAAGGCTTCCAGCTTTTCCCCTATGTGAATGATACTCGCTGTAGGCTTTTCATAGTTGGTTTTTATGAAATTGAGGAATGTACCCTGTATCCCTACACCCTGAAGGGTTTTAATCAGGAAAGGATGCTGTATTTTGTCAAATGCTTTTTCTGTGTCAATTGAGAGGATTATAGGGTTCTTGTCTCTTCTCTTATTAATGAGAGATCCCTCCAGGAACAGATGAGCTGGCCTGCACCGTTTCACTCTCCCAGCATTCAACACAAGCAGAGGGCCACCTGTGCAAACCAGTGCAGTGCTGACAATCCTTACCTAACATGCTTACACAAGTTCCACCACTCCACACTCAGGTGGAACCACCTTTTTTAGTCATGATTGCCTCAGTCCCAATGCAGTGGGCTCCTTCCCCAAGAATAGTAGTCCAAACTGTTGCTAACACTGCATCTCCTGATGGAGTTTTTTGGAGCCTCATTTCCAGCAGTGATGGTAACAGGTCACATTTCACAAATAGACCACAGCACACCTAGTAAAAATGTGTTACATTCAGGCCAGGGACCAAACACTGGCCACAACAAGCTAAGAGTGCCTCTGCCAACAACTGGCCTGAAGGACAGAGTGGGCAGAACAAGATGACAGAACACATATAGCTCATATTGGAGACACTGCTGGAAGTGCCAGGCCCTGGGGAACAGGGGACACCACACAGCAGTGCACTACAAGAACTCTTCTTCATAAGGTCATTACCCTCAAGAACAGGAGATGTAGTTGATTTTCCTACCACACAGAAACAGGCACAGAGACTTAGACAAAATGAGAAGACAGAGAAATATACCCCAAATTAAAGAACAGGACAGGGGCACATCCAGAGATCTAAGTGAAACAGATATAAGCAACATGCCTGAGAGAGAATTTAAAGTAATGATGATAAAAATACTCCTAAACATGAGAAAAGAATAGGAGACATCAGGGAGACCCTTAGCACAGAGGTAAGGAATAACATAGCAGAGACAAAGGGCTCAATAAGCAAAATGAGAAAATGCTTGATGGAATGAACAGCAGGCTGGAAGAAGCAGAGGACAAATTAATGATCTAGAAAACAAAGTAGTAGAAGGGAATAAGCAAAAAAAGAGAGAAAAAAGAATTATGCAAAATGAAAATAGACTTAGGGAGCACAGTGACTCCATCAAACACAATAATATTCATATATAGGAGTCCCAGAAGAAGAAGAGAGAGAGAGAAGGGGCAGAAAACTTATTTCAGGAAATAATAACTGAAACCTTCCTGAATCTGGGGAAGGAAACAGATATCCAAATCCAGCACTCACAGAGAACCCCCAAGAAAATCAACAAAACCAGATGTACACCAAGACATATTGTAATTAAATCGGCATAATAGAGTAATGAAGAAAAAACTTTAAAGCACCAAAACAAAGGAACACAGTAACACACAAGAGAAAACCCATAAGACTAGCAGGGGATTTTTTTAGCAGAAACTTTGCAAGCCAGAAGAAAGTAGCATGATATATTGAAAGTGCTGAGTGGGAAAAATCTGCAGCCAAGAAGACTCTATCCAGCAAGACTATAAGTCAGAATAGAAGGAGAGATAAAGATTTTCCCAGACAAATCAAAATTAAAAGAATTAATGACAACTAAATGAGCCCTGCAAGCAATATTAAAGAGGACAATTTGAATGCCAAAGAGAGCAAAGGTGACAGTATAAATGTAGGAAACACAAAAGCAGTAAAGATCAATATTTCTGTAGAAAATTAGTAAAGGAACTCACAAAACAAAAGGATGTGAAAGATCATATACCTAAAATGTGAGGAGGACAAGAGTAAAGATTGGGTTCAAACTTGAATGACCATCAACTTAATATAGACTGCTATATGCAGAAAAGGTTATATCCAAAACCTAATGATAACCATATATTAAAAACAGCTGATAAATACGCAAAAAATATGGAGAATGAATCCAAGTATATCACCAAAGGAAAGCAACAAACAGTGAAAAAAAGAGAAAGACAAGAAAGGATCAGAGAAAGTCTTCAGAAACAACCATGAAACAAATAATAAAATGATAATAAATGCATACAATAATTACGTTGAATGAAAATGGACTAAATATTTGAATCAAAGACATGAAGTGACAGAATGGTTAAAAAGCAATATCCATCTATATGCTGCCTAGAGAGACTGATTTTAGACCTAAAGCCACCTGCAGATGGAAAGTAAGAGGACAGAGAAATACCTATCATGCAAATGGATGTCAAAAGAAAGCTGGAGTAGCAATAATTACATCTGACAAAGTAGAATTTAAAACAAATAATGTAAAAAAAGACAAAGTAAAACCACAATAATGAGGGGACAATCCAACAAGAAGATATAACAATTATAAATATATATGCACAAAAAACAGGAGCATTAAAATGCATAAACAGTTAATAACAAACATAAGAGATTTAATCAATGATACAATAATACTACGAGAACTTATCACCCTCCTTATGTCAATGGAGATCATCTAAACCGAAAATCAAGGAAACAACGGTTTTGAATGAGACACTGGAGCAGACAGATTAAACAAGTATATTCAGAACATTCCATCCTAAAACAAAAGAAAACACATTCCTTTCCAGTGCACATGGAACATGCTCCAGAATAGATCACATATTAGCCCACAAAACAAGCCGCAACAAATTTAAGAATGGCAAAGTCATACTATGCATCTTTTCTGAAAACAATGCTATGAAACTAGAAATCAACCACAAGGAAACATCAGGAAAGATCACAAATACATGGAGGTTACATAACATGCTACTTAACAATGAATGAGTCAACCACCAAATAAAAGAAAAAAATTTAAAAAGTACTTGGAAACAAATGAAAATGAATTATAATGATTCAAAACCTCTAGAATGCAACAAAAGCAGTTCTAAGAGGGAAGTTTATAGCAATGCCAAATTTATTTTTAAAAAAAAAATAAAATGGAGCAGGAGTTAAGATGGCGGAGGAGTAGGGGACCCCTTTTTCAGCCGGTCCCCTGAGTCGAGTTGGATAGGTACCAGACCAGCCTAAAGAACCACGGAATCAGCCTGAGACGCAGGAAGATACATCTGGATCTCTACAAATGAATATCTCCAGCGCTGAGTATTGAGGTACGAAGCGGGGATCCGTGAAACCGCGCACAGATATCGGAAGATAAACGGAAAGGGGAGGGAGCCGCCGCATTTGGGCGCCGGGAAGCTGTAGCCACCTGCACAGGGGAACGGGTGGACTCACGGACGGCACCCGTGAGAGAGCGGACTGAGACCGGTGAGCCGGGAGCGCGTGCCACCAGGCATCTCGCGGGAATTCCGGAATCCCGGTGTGCTCACTGGATCCAGACTGAGACCGGAAGCTCCCGAAGCGCGCGCGGGGTGGCTGGCGGCTAGAGGCCTTAGAAACACAAAGGACAGAGACGCGCTGGCCCTGGAAGTGAGGGCAGGGACGCCGGGTGTGGGGCGCACATCCCGGGAGTACTTTGAAAATGTCATTGGTATTTTGATTGGGATGGCATTGAAAATGTAGATTGCTTTGGGTAGCATAGACATTTTAACTATGTTAATTCTTCCGACCCATGAGCATGGAATATTTTTCCATCGTTTTGTGTCTTCTTCAATGTCTTTCAAGAGCGATTTGTAATTTCTAGAATATAGATCCTTTACATCTCTGGTTAAGTTAATTCCAAGATAATGTATGATTTTTGGTGCTATCATAAATGGAATGGATTCCCTGATTTCTTTTTCTTCAGTCTCATTGTTCGTGTATAGAAAGGCAACTGATTTCTGAGCATTGATTTTGTATCCCGCCACATTACTGAATTGCTCTATAACTCTAATAGTTTGGGAGTGGATTCTTTTGTGTTTTCCATATAGCGTATCATGTCATCTGCGAGAGAGAGAGAGCTTGACTTCTTCTTTGCCGATTGGGTACCTTTTATGCCTTTTGTTGTCTGATTGCTGTTACAAGGACTTCTAGTACTATGTTTAATAATGGATGAGTGGACATCCTTGTCGTGTTCTGATCTTAAGGGAAAGGCTTCCAGCTTTTCCCCTATGTGAATGATACTCGCTGAGGCTTTTCATAGTTGGTTTTATGAAATTGAGGAATGTACCCTGTATCCCTACACCCTGAAGGGTTTTAATCAGGAAAGGATGCTGTATTTTGTCAAATGCTTTTCTGTGTCAATTGAGAGGATTATAGGGTTCTTGTCTCTTCTCTTATTAATGAGAGATCCCTCCAGGAACAGATGAGCTGGCCTGCACCGTTTCACTCTCCCAGCATTCAACACAAGCAGAGGGGCCACCTGTGCAAACCAGTGCAGTGCTGACAATCCTTACCTAACATGTCTTACACAAGTTCCACCACTCCACACTCAGGTGGAACCACCTTTTAGTCATGATTGCCTCAGTCCCAATGCAGTGGGCTCCTTCCCCAAGAATAGTAGTCCAAACTGTTGCTAACACTGCATCTCCTGATGGAGTTTTTTGGAGCCTCATTTCCAGCAGTGATGGTAACAGGTCACATTTCACAAATAGACCACAGCACACCTAGTAAATGTGTTACATTCAGGCCAGGGACCAAACACTGGCCACAACAAATAGAGTGCCTCTGCCAACAACTGGCCTGAAGGACAGAGTGGGCAAGAACAAGATGACAGAACACATATAGCTCCATTGGAGACACTGGAAGTGCCAGGCCCTGGGGAACAGGGACACCACACAGCAGTGCACTACAGAACTCTTCATAAGGTCATTACCCTCAAGAACAGGAGATGTAGTTGATTTTCCTACCACACAGAAACAGGCACAGAGACTTAGACAAAATGAGAAGACAGAGAAATATACCCCAAATTAAAGAACAGGACAGGGAGCACATCCAGAGATCTAAGTGAAACAGATATAAGCAACATGCCTGAGAGAGAATTTAAAGTAATGATGATAAAAATACTCCTAAACATGAGAAAAGAATAGGAGACATCAGGGAGACCCTTAGCACAGAGGTAAGGAATAACATAGCAGAGACAAAGGGCTCAATAAGCAAAATGAGAAAATGCTTGATGGAATGAACAGCAGGCTGGAAGAAGCAGAGGACAAATTAATGATCTAGAAAACAAAGTAGTAGAAGGGAATAAGCAAAAAAGAGAGAAAAAGAATTATGCAAAATGAAAATAGACTTAGGGAGCACAGTGACTCCATCAAACACAATAATATTCATATATAGGAGTCCCAGAAGAAGAAGAGAGAGAGAGAAGGGGCAGAAAACTTATTTCAGGAAATAATAACTGAAACCTTCCTGAATCTGGGGAAGGAAACAGATATCCAAATCCAGCACTCACAGAGAACCCCAGAAAATCAACAAAACCAGATGTACACCAAGACATATTGTAATTAAATCGCATAATAGAGTAATGAAGAAAAACTTTAAAGCACCAAAACAAAGGAACACAGTAACACACAAGAGAAAACCCATAAGACTAGCAGGGGATTTTTAGCAGAAACTTTGCAAGCCAGAAGAAAGTAGCATGATATATTGAAAGTGCTGAGTGGGAAAAATCTGCAGCCAAGAAGACTCTATCCAGCAAGACTATAAGTCAGAATAGAAGGAGAGATAAAGATTTTCCAGACAAATCAAAATTAAAAGAATTAATGACAACTAAATGAGCCCTGCAAGCAATATTAAAGAGGACAATTTGAATGCCAAAGAGAGCAAGGTGACAGTATAAATGTAGGAAACACAAAAGCAGTAAAGATCAATATTTCTGTAGAAAATTAGTCAAAGGAACTCACAAAACAAAAGGATGTGAAAGATCATATACCTAAAATGTGAGGAGGACAAGAGTAAAGATTGGGTTCAAACTTGAATGACCATCAACTTAATATAGACTGCTATATGCAGAAAGGTTATATCAAAACCTAATGATAACCATATATTAAAAACAGCTGATAAATACGCAAAAATATGGAGAATGAATCCAAGTATATCACCACAAAGGAAAGCAACAAACAGTGAAAAAGAGAAAGACAAGAAAGGATCGAGAAAGTCTTCAGAAACAACCATGAAACAAATAATAAAATGATAATAAATGCATACAATAATTACGTTGAATGAAAATGGACTAAATATTTGAATCAAAGACATGAAGTGACAGAATGGTTAAAAGCAATATCCATCTATATGCTGTACAGAGAGACTGATTTTAGACCTAAAGCCACCTGCAGATGGAAAGTAAGAGGACAGAGAAATACCTATCATGCAAATGGATGTCAAAAGAAAGCTGGAGTAGCAATAATTACATCTGACAAGAGTAGAATTTAAAACAAATAATGTAAAAGACAAAAGTAAAACCACAATAATGAGGGGACAATCCAACAAGAAGATATAACAATTATAAATATATATAATAAAAAACAGGAGCATTAAAATGCATAAACAGTTAATAACAAACATAAGAGATTTAATCAATGATACAATAATACTACGAGAACTTATCACCCTCCTTATGTCAATGGAGATCATCTAAACCGAAAATCAAGGAAACAACGGTTTTGAATGAGACACTGGAGCAGACAGATTAAACAAGTATATTCAGAACATTCCATCCTAAAACAAAAGAAAACACATTCCTTTCCAGTGCACATGGAACATGCTCCAGAATAGATCACATATTAGCCCACAAAACAAGCCGCAACAAATTTAGAATGGCAAAGTCATACCATCATCTTTTCTGAAAACAATGCTATGAAACTAGAAATCAACCACAAGAAACATCAGGGAAAGATCACAAAATACATGGAGGTTACATAACATGCTACTTAACAATGAATGAGTCAACCACCAAATAAAAGAAAAAATTAAAAAGTACTTGGAAACAAATGAAAATGAATTATAATGATTCAAAACCTCTAGAATGCAACAAAAGCAGTTCTAAGAGGAAGTTTATAATAATGCCAAATTTATTTTTAAAAAAAAAATAAAATGGAGCAGGAGTTAAGATGGCGGAGGAGTAGGGGACCCCTTTTTCAGCCGGTCCCCTGAGTCGATTGATAGGTACAGGACAAAGAACCACGGAATCAGCCTGAGACGCAGGAAGATACATCTGGATCTCTACAAATGAATATCTCCAGCGCTGGTATTGAGGCACGGCGGGATCCGTGAAGCTCGCACACAGATATCGGAAGATAAACGGAAGGGGAGGGGAGCCACCGCGTCGTGCCGGGAGCGGCAGCCACCTGCACGAGGGAGCGGGCGGACTCATGGACGGCACCCGCAAGAGAGTGGACGGAGACCCTGAACCGGGTGCGCGAAGGCCACCTACTCTCACGGAACTCCAGAATCCCGTGCGGCTCACTGGATCCAGACTGAGACTGGGAGCTCCCAGAGTGCACCGGGGCGGCTGGCGACTGGCGGGCCACCTGCACGGGGGAGTGGGCGGACTCGCGGTTGGCACCCGCGAAACAGCGGACTGAGACCCTGAACCGGGTGCGCGTGCCACCAGGCTTCTCACGGAACTCCGGAATCCCGGTGTGCTCACCGGAAATAGACTGAGACCGGGAGATCTGGGAGCGTGCGTGGCAGCGCAGCGGCTGGCAGTGCTAGAAACAAAAAGGACAGAGCAGCGCCGGCCCTGGCAGTGAGGGCAGGACGCTCGGGTGTGGACGACCTAACCGGATGCTGCAGGGTTGAGCAGCACCAACAGAAACAGAGTTAAAGGCTGGGAACATCAGTGGAGACGGGCCAACCCTCTGTTCTGTGACAATTCAGACTCTGCTGCTCTGTCTCTCAGAAGAGGCATAACAGACCGCCAGGGAAAGCTGGAAATACCGGCTCACAGCGTGCCCATCCCCATCCCCCCTCGCAGGGGACATGGAGACTCTACCCCAAGAGGGTTGCCTGAGTATAGGCGCGGCAGGCCCCTCCCCCAGAACACAGAAGGCAGGCTGAAAAATCAAGAAGCCCACAACCCAGGGCGACTGGGTGGCGCAGTCATTGAGCGCCTGTCTCCGGCTTAGGGCGTGATCCCAGCGTTCCGGAAAGGAGTCCCTCATCGGGCTCCTCCGCTGGGAGCCTGCTTCTTCCTCTCCCACTCCCCTGCTTCTGTTCCTGTTCTTGCTGACTGTCTGTCTCTCTCTCTCAGATAAATAAATAAATAAATAAATAAATAAATAAATAAATAAATAAAATCTTTAAAGAAGAAGCCCACGATCCCTAAGATCCCTATAAAACAAGGGGCACGGCCTGGGACCCAGTCAATAATTTGGGCTCTGGACAACCCCGCAACCTCTCCTCATCAGAATGACAAGAAGGAGAAGCCTCCCCCCCCCACCAGAAGAAAAGACAGTGAATCTGTGGCCTCTGCCACAGAAATAATGGATATTGATGTAACCAAATTATCAGAAATGGAATTCAGAGTAACGATGGTCAAAATGATGAGTAGAATTGAAAAAAGTATTAATGAAAAGGTTACTGAGAATATAGAATCCCTAACGACAGAAATGAGAGCGAATCTGACAGAAATTAAAAATTCTATGAGCCAAATGCAGGCAAAACTAGAGGCTCTGACGGCCAGGGTCACAGAAGCAGAGGAACAGGTTAGTGAATTGGAGGATGGGTTATAGAGGAAAAAATGAAACAGAAGATGGTCTTAAAAATCCGCCACGAAAGTAGGTTACGGGAGATTACTGACTCGATGAAACGATCCAATGTTAGAATCATCGGCATCCCCGAAGGGGTTGAGAAAAACAGAGGTCTAGAAGAGATATTTGAACAAATTGTAGCTGAAAACTTCCCTAATCTAGCGAGGGAAACAAACATTCGTGTCCAAGAGGCAGAGAGGACCCCTCCCAAGCTCAACCACGACAAACCTACACCATGTCACGTCATAGTGCATTTCACAAATATTAGATCCAAGGATACAGTATTGAAAGCGGCCAGGGCAAAGAAATTTCTCACGTACCAAGGCAAAAGCATCAGAATTACGTCAGACCTGTCTACACAGACCTGGAATGAGAGAAAGGGTTGGGGGAGCATATTTCAAGCTCTTTCAGAGAAAAACATGCAGCCAAGGATCCTTTATCCAGCAAGGCTGTCATTCAGAATTGATGGAGAAATAAAGACATTTCTGAATCGCCAGTCACTAAACAATTTCGTAACCACGAAACCAGCCCTACAGGAGATATTAAGGGGGGTTCTATAAAAGTAAAAAGGCCCCAAGAGTGATACAGAAAAGAAAGTCACAGCCAATACAAACAAAGACTTTACTGGCAACATGGCATCATTAAAATCATATCTCTCAGTACTCAGTCTTAATGGTAATGGCATAAATGCTCCCATAAGATGCCACAGGGTTGCAGATTGGATAAAAAGAAATGACCCATCCATTTGCTGTCTACAAGAGACTCATTTGAACCCAAAGATGCATTCAGACTGAGAGTAAGGGGATGGAGTACCATCTTTCACGCAAATGGACCTCAAAAGAAAGCTGGGGTACCAATTCTCATATCAGATAAATTGGATTTTAAACTACAGACTATAGTTAGAGACGCAGAAGGGCACTATATTATTCTTAAAGGAAGTATTCAACAAGTGGATATGACAATTATAAATATATATGCCCGCAACAGGGGAGCAGCAAGATACACAAGCCAACTCTTAACCAGAATAAAGAGACATATAGATAAAAATACATTAATAGTAGGGGACCTCAACACTCCACTATCAGAAATAGACAGAACACCCTGGCAAAAACTAAGCAAAGAATCAAAGGCTTTGAATGCCATACTCGATGAGTTGGACCTCTTAGATATATATAGAACACTACACCCCAGAACCAAAGAATACTCATTCTATTCTAATGCCCATGGATCATTCTCAAGAACAGACTATGTTCTGGGTCACAAAACAGGTCTCAACCGATACCAAAAGATTGAAATTATCCCCTGCATATTCTCAGACCACAACGCTCTGAAATTGGAACTCAACCACAAGGAAAAATTTGGAAGAAACTCAAACACTTGGAGACTAAGAACCATCCTGCTCAGGAATGACTCGAAAAACCAGGAAATCAAAAATCAAATTAAACAATTTATGGAGACCAATGAGAATGAAAATACAACAGTCCAAAACCTATGGGATACTGCAAAGGCAGTCCTAAGGGGGAAATACATAGCCATCCAAGCCTCACTCAAAAGAATAGAAAAATCTAAAATGCAGTTTTTATATTCTCACCTCAAGAAGCTGGAACAGCAACAGAGGGACAGGCCTAATCCATGCACGAGGAAGCATAACCAAAATTAGAGCTGAAATCAATCAAGCAGAAACCAGAAGTACACTAGAGCAGATCAACAGGACTAGAAGCTGGTTCTTGGAGAGAATCAATAAAATTGACAGACCACTGGCAACACTTATCCAAAAGAAAAGAGAAAGGACCCGGAATATTAAAATTATGAATGAAAAAGGAGAGGTCATGACGAACGCCATTGAAATTGGAAGGATTATTAGAAATTTTTATCATCAGCTACATGCCAATAAACTAAGCAATCTGGAAGAGATGGAATCCTTCCTGGAAACCTATAAACTACCAAGATTGAAACAGGAAGAAATTGATTTCTTAAACAGGCCAATTAATTATGAAGAAATTGAGTCAGTGATAAACAACCTTCCAAATAACAAAACTCCAGGCCCGGACTGTTTTCCTGGGGAATTCTACCAAACATTCAAAGAAGAAATAATACCTATTCTCCTAAAGCTATTTCAAAAAATAGAAACAGAAGGAAAGCTACCAAACTCATTCTATGAGGCCAATATTACCTTGATCCCCAAACCAGGCAAAGACCCCCTCAAAAAGGAGAATTACAGACCAATTTCCCTAATGAATATGGACGCCAAAATCCTCAACAAGTTACTTGCTAATAGAATCCAACAGTATATTAAAAGGATTATCATCACGATCAAGTGGGATTCATACCTGGGATGCAAGCGTGGTTCAATATTCACAAATCAATCAGCGTGATACATCATATCAACATGAAAAGACTCAGGAACCATATGATCCTCTCAATCGATGCCGAAAAAGCATTTGACAAAATACAGCATCCTTTCCTGATTAAAACCCTTCAGAGTGTAGGAATAGAAGGTACATTTCTCAATCTCATAAAAGCCATCTATGAAAAGCCTACTGCAAATATTATTCTCAATGGGGAAAAGCTGGAAGCCTTTCCCTTAAGATCAGGAACTCGACAAGGATGCCCACTCTCACCACTATAATTCGACATAGTACTAGAAGTCCTTACAACAGCAATCAGACGAAAAAGGGATCAAAGGTATTCAAATTGTCAAAGAAGAAGTCAAAATGTCTCTCTTCGCAGATGACATGATACTTTATATGGAAAACCCAAAAGAAGCCACTCCCAAACTATTAGAAGTTATAGAGCAATTCAGTAACGTGGTGGGATACAAAATCAATGCTCAGAAATCAGTTGCATTTCTGTACACGAATAACAAGACAAAGAAAGAGAAATTAGGGAATCCATCCCATTTACAATAGCATCAAAAACCATACATTACCTTGGAATTAACTTAACCAGAGACGTAAAGGACTTATATTCTAGAAACTATAAATCACTCTTGAAAGACATTGAGGAAGACATAAAAAGATGGAAAGATATTCCATGCTCATGGATCGGAAGAATTAACATAGTTAAAATGTCCATGCTACCCAGAGCAATCTACACTTTCAATGCTATCCTGATCAAAATACCAAGGACATTTTTCAAAGAACTGGAACAAATAGTCCTTAAATTTGTATGGAAACAGAAAAGGCCCCGAATCTCCAAGGAACTGTTGAAAAGGAAAAACAAAGCTGGGGGCATCACAATGCCGGATTTCGAGCTGTACTACAAAGCTGCGATCACAAAGACAGCATGGTACTGGCACAAAAACAGACACATAGACCAATGGAACAGAATAGAGAGCCCAGAAATGGACCCTCAGCTCTTTGGGCAACTAATCTTTGACAAAGCAGGAAAAAACATCCAGTGGAAAAAAGACAGTCTCTTCAATAAATGGTGCTGGGATAATTGGACAGCTACATGCAAAAGAATGAAACTTGGCCACTCTCTCACACCATACACAAAAATAAACTCCAAACGGATGAAAGACCTCGATATGAGACAGGAATCCATCAAAATTGTAGAGGAGAACATAGGCAGCAACCTCTACGACATCGGCCAAAGCAACCTTTTTCATGATACATATCCAAAGGCAAGAGAAACAAAAGATAAAATGAATTTATGGGACTTCATCAAGATTAAAAGTTTCTGCACAGCCAAGGAAACAGTCAGAAAAACTTAGAGGCAGCCCACGGAATGGGAGAATATATTTGCAAATGACACTACAGATAAAGGACTGGTATCCAAGATCTACAAAGAACTTCTCAAACTCAATACACGAGAAACAAATAAACAAATCAAAAAATGGGCAGAAGATTTGAACAGACACTTTTCCAATGAAGACATACAAATGGCTAACAGACACATGAAAAAATATTCAAAATCATTAGCCATCAAGGAAATTCAAATCAAAACCACACTGAGATACCACCTTATGCCAGTTAGAATGGCAAAATAGACAAGGCAAGAAACAACAATTGTTGGAGAGGATGTGGAGAAAGGGGATCCCTCCTACATTGTTGGTGGGAATGCAAGTTGGTACAGCCACTCTGGAATACAGTGTGGAGGTCCCTTAAAAAGTTAAAAATTGAGCTACCCTATGATCCAGCCATTGCACTACTGGTTAACCCAAAGATACAGACGTAGTAAAGAGAAGGGCCATATACCCCAATGTTCATAGCACAATGTCCTCCATAGCTAAATCGTGGAAGGAGCCGAGATGCCCTT
>NW_024423319.1:78278961-78294346 GCF_017311325.1 Ursus maritimus
ATATGCACCCCAATGTTCATAGCAGCAATGTCCTCCATAGCTAAATCGTGGAAGGAGCCGAGATGCCCTTCAACAGATGACTGGATTAAGAAGTTGTGGTCCATATATACAATGGAATATTACTCAGCTATCAGAAAAACGAGTTCTCAACATTTGCTACAACATGGATGGCACTGGAGGAGATAATGCTAAGTGAAATAAGTCAAGCAGAGAAAGACAACTATCATATGATTTCTCTCATCTATGGAACATAAGAACTAGGATGATCAGTAGGGGAAGAAAGGGATAAAGACAGGGGGGTTAATCAGAAGGGGGAATGAAACATGAGAGACTATGGACTATGAGAAACAAACTGAGGGCCTCAGAGGGGAGGGGGGTGGGGGAATGGGATAGGCCGGTGATGGGTAATAAGGAGGGCACGTATTGCATGGTGCACTGGGTGTTAACACAACTAATGAATCATCGAGCCTTACATCGGAAACCGGGGATGTACTGTATGGTGACTAACATAATATAATAAAAAATCACTATAAAAAAAAAAGAAAAAATAAAAGTAAAATGACTCGAATACATAAAAACACAAATGAGAGAGGAAAAATAACATCAAACACCTCAGAAATACAAAGAATTATAAGAGAATGATATGAAAAACTATATGCTAACAAATTGGACAACCTAGAAGAAATGGATAAATTCCAAGAAAGATATAAACTACCAAAACTGAAAAAGGAAGAAATAGAAAACTTGAACAGACCATTAACCAGCAAAGAAATTGAATCAGTAATCAAAAATCTCCCAACAGATGAAAGTCCAGGGCCAGATGGCTTCACAGGGGAATTCTACCAAACACTTAAAGAGTTAAAACCTATTCTTCTCAAACAATTCCAAAAAATAGAATAGGAAGAGATACATATGTCATGAAAAGAAGGGGTACATGCACCCCAGTGTACATAGCAGCAATGTCCACATAGCCAAACTGTGGAAGGAGATGAGATGCCCTTCAACAGATGAAGGGATAAAGATGTTGTCCATATATACAATGGAATATTACTCAGCCATCAGAAAGGATGAATACCCACCATTTGCATCGACATGGATAGAACTGGAGGGGATTATGCTAAGTGAAATAAGTCAAGCAGAGAAAGACAATTATCATATGGTTTCACTCATATGTGGAACATAAGCAATAGCACAGAGGACTATAGGGGAAGGGAGGGAAATCTGAAGGGGAGAAATCAGAGAGGGAGATGAACCATGAGAGACTATGGACCCCAGGAAACAAACTGAGGGTTTCAGAGGGGAGGGGAGTAGAAGGAGGGGGTAACAGGGTGATGGGTATTAAGAAGGGTACGTGTTGTGATGTGCACTAGGTGTTATACATAATTAATGAATCATTGAACACTATATCAAAAACGAATGTTGTACTATACAGTGGCTAATTGAACATAATAAAATAATAATAATTATAAATAAAATATTTAAATCCAAAAAAAACCGAAGAGAAACTTCCAAATTAATACAATGAGGCCAGTGTTACCCTGATACCAAAACCAGATAAAGACACACCACAAAAAAAAAAAAAAAAAGAACTAGGGGCGAATATCTCTGATGAACACAGGTGCAAATATCCTCAATAAAATAGTAGCACACCGAACACAACAATACATTAATAAAATCATTCACCACAATCAAGTGGGATTTATTTCTGGGTTACAAGTGTGATGTAATTTTTGGAAATCAATCAACATGATATATCACATCAATAAGAAAAAGGATAAAAATGATATGATCATTTCTATGGTTGCAGAGAAAGCATATGATAAATTACAACATCCACTCATGATATGAACCCTCAACAGAGTAGTTTGAGAAGGAAAACCTCAACATAATAAAGGCCATTTATGAAACAACCACAACTAAATCATTCTTAATGGGGAAAACCTTTGAGTTTCTCCTCTAAGGTCAGGAAAAAGACAAGGATATTCACTCTCACTACTTCTATTCAAGATAGTACTGAAAGTCCTAGACATACCAATCAGACAACAGAGATATAAGACATCCAAATCAGTAAGGAAGAAGTAAAACTCTCACTATTTACAAATGAAAGATACTATATATATAGAAAACCCAAAAGACTCCACAAAAAAATTGCTAGAATTCATACACGAATTCAGTAAAGTTTTAGGATACAAAATCAATGTACAGAAATCTGTTGCATTTCTATACACCAATAATAAAGCAGCAGAAAGAGAACTTAAGAAAAAAGTCACTTTTATCACTGCACCAAAAATAATAAGATACCTAGGAATAAACCTAATCAACAGTGTAAGAGACCTATACCGTCCAAAGTATAAAACACTGATTAAAATTGAAGATGGGGTAAGAGTTAAGATGGCAGAGTATTAGGGGGTCCTAAGCTTGTCTCATTTCTCTAACACAGCTAGATAGTTATCAACCATTCTGAACACCTGAGAAATCAATCAGAGGTCTGAGAGAACAAAAACTTCACGTCTACAAGTAGAAAAGCTACCACCTTTGGAAGGTAGGAGGTGTGGGTACTTGAATTCAGGGACATACAGCTGTGGATATGGCAGTGGGTAGGGAGCCTGCTTATGGAGGCTACAGGAAAGTATTATAAGCAGCAGAGTGCAAAATCGGAACTTTTAGAAGTCCGCAACGATAGGAGACATGCCTGGCTTACAGGTGCTTAGGTGGCAAAGCAGGGCAGAATCCCAGGAGTGACACCATGGTCTGAGGATCCCCTGGGTTGCAAGAAGAATGGGTGACACCTAAGTGCTGCACTGTTTCCATACATAAGAGCATGGAAGCCAGGTGAGAACAGCGAGTCTAGGCTTTCTGCTGTTTTGCCATAAACTGTGAACTGCTGCACAGCCATGTGGCCACTTTCCTGAGACATCGTGGCAATTGCGAGAGCATGGGGAGACACTCCCCAGGAGGAACAGCATGAATCATTACACAGGAATCCCAAAACTTTGGAATTTTGAAACTCAGTTGAGTGCCTGAAATAAAAAACTTAGACACAGGCTGGGTGAATGCAGAGTTCCGATGGAAACAGGGGACTTAAGAGTGATTGCTCTTCTGTGAGGGCTCACTGAAGGGGGGGCAAAATTTCATTTCCAAGGCTAGAAAGCTGGACACCACCATATTCATCCCACCCATCAGCGCTGAAAGACCCTGGGAGCAAAACAGTGCCACCTAGTGGAGTTCAGACCCGCTTACACCAAGCACCTGCTCTATGCACCATAGAGGCACATTTCCAATAGGGCAAGTCCACCTGAGAATCAGCAAAACAGGCCCCTCCCCCAGAAGAAAAGCACAAACAACTCCCTCCAACAAAGGTTACTGATCATAGAGGGCTGAAAAGCTTCAGCTCTAAGGTAAAATCATATCTAACTTCCTTTGTACTTTTATACTCTTTTTAAATTATTTTTCATTTATTTTCTTATTTTTTCAATTACTTATTATTTTTATTATTTTTTCTAATTTAAATGTATACCTGTTCTTTTGTGTACTTTCATTGTATTTTTTCTCTCTCTTCTTCTGGGATATAGATGTTTCTACCAAGTCGACCAAAACACACCCAGGATATAGGGGTTTTATTCTTTTTATTTTTGTTATTGTTATTTTGTTTTGTTTTTACTTTTTCTTTCTTCTTTTCTTTTCTGGACAAAATGACAACATGGAGAAATTCACCCCAAAAGAGAGAACACGAAGTAATACTAACAGTCAGGGATTTACCCAATACAGACATAAGTAAGATACCTGAACTAGCATTTTAAAAAAGGATTATAAGACAGGAGTCCAAGATGACGGGGGGAGTAGGAGACCTTAATTTTGTCTGGTCCCAGGAATTCAGCTAGAGAGCTATCAATCGTTCTGAACACCTGCGAACTCAACCAGAAATCGAAGAAAAGAATAGCTGCAACTCTACAAATAGAAAAGTGACCACTTTCTGCAAGGTAGGAGGTGTGGAAAAGTGAATCTTAGGTGATAAAAAGGAAGATAGACCACAGGGTAGTGGGGGAGCCTCCATCAGCCGGCTACCAGCAAGTGATACAGCAGCGGAGCACAAAAACAGAACTTCTAGAAGTCTGCTCCAGGGAAGGATGTCACTCAGACTGATAATAGGGAACAGAAACCTAGCTGGGGCAGTGTGGTCTCAGGATCCTCAGGGTGCCTGAGTATGGTAGAGCACCCAGGAACTGGAGCGTGGAAGCCAGCTGCAAACAGTGAGCCCAGGAGTGGGCTCTCAACTCAATGTTCCCATAAACCGTGAACCAAGGCACAGTTGGGTGACTGCTCTCTGAGCAAGGGCCCAAAAAGCAATGGAACCAGTGAAACCACCTCCTTCCTCCCCATGGGAGGACCAGCACAGGAGCATGCCACAGGAGTCTGCAGCCTTTGGAGATTTGAAATGGGGTCGTGTGCCTGAGATAGAAAAGCCTCGTCATCAACCGATACCAAAAGACTGAGATTATTCTCTGCATATTCTAAGACCACAATGCATTGAAATTGGAACTCAATCACAAGGAAAATTTGGAAGAAACTCAAACATTTGGAAACTAAGAACCATCTTGCTCGAGAATGATTGGGTAAACCAGGGAATAAAAAAGGAGATTAAGCAATTATTGGAGACCAATGAGAATGAAAATCCACTGGTCCAAAAGCTATGGGACGCTGCAAAGGTCATCCTAAGGGGAAAATACATAGCCATCCAAGCCTCACTCAAGAGAAGAGAAAAATCTAAAATGCAGTTTTTATATTCTCAGTACAGGAAGTGGAGCTCGAACAGAAGAACAGGCCTAAACCACACACAAGAAGGCAGTTGATGAAGATTAGAGCAGATATCAATGAATTAGAAACCAAAAGCACAGTAGAGCAGATCCACAGAACTAGAAACTGGTTCTCTGAAAGAATAAATAAGATCAATAAGCCACTGGCAAGACTTATTCAAAAGAATAGAGAAAGGACCCAAATTAATAAAACTATGAATGAAAGGGGAGACATCATGACCAACACCAATGAAATAGGAAGGATCATTAGAAACTTTTATCAACAACTATATGACAATAAATTAAACAATCTGGGAGAAATGGATGCCTTCCTGGAAACGTATAAACTACCAAGACTGAAACAGGAAGAAATTGATTATATAAACAGATTAATTATGAAGAGATTGAAGCAGTGATCAAAAACCTCCCCAAAAACAAGTGTCCAGGGCCTGACGGTTTTCCCGGGGAATTCTACCAAACAGTCAAAGAAGAAATAATACCTATTCTCCTGAAGCTGTTTCAAAAAAGAAACAGAAGGAAAAATACCAAACTAAAACTATGAGGCCAGTATTATCTTGATCCCCAAATAAGGCAAAGACCCCATCAAAAAGGAGAATTATAGATCCATATCCCTGATGAATATGGATGCCAAAATTCTCAATAACATCCTGACTAATAGGATCCAACAGTACATTAAGAGGATAATCCATTGGAGGGAGGAGTTAAGATGGCAGAGGAGTAGGGGTCCCCTTTTTCAGCTGGTCCCCTGAGTCAAGCTGGATATGTACCAGACCATCCTGAACACCCATGGAATCAGCCTGAGACACAGGAAGATACATCTGGACCTCTACAAACAAACATTTCCAGTGCAGACTATTGAGGTAAGAAGTGGGGAGCCGTGTATCTGCACACATATATCCGAAAATAAATGGAAGCAGGAGGGAGCTGCCACGCTTGGGCGCTGGGAAGCCATAACCACCTGCACTGGGGAGCGGGCCGGACTCATGGACCGGCACCGGCGAGAGAGCAGACTGAGACCGTGAGCTGGGAACGCGCATGCGACCAGACTGAAAACCGGAGCTCTGGAGCACTCCATGGAACCAGACTGATGCTGGGAGCTCGGGAGCGTACGCACGACCAGACTGAAAGCCGGTGCTCTGTAGTGCACGTTAACCAAACTGAAACAGAGAGCTCGGGAGCACGGGGGAACAGGTGGCGACTGGCGGTGTTAGGAACACAAAGGACAGAGACGTGCTGGCCCTGGAAGTGAGCGCTAGGACACCGGCTGCAGGGTGCACAACCCAGGACGCTGCAGGGATTTTTGCAGCACCAACAGAAACAGAGTTAAAGAGGCCAAGAGAGCTCAGTGAAGAGCGGACTGCAATCTCTCTGTTCTGGGACAGAGGCTAGGATTCGTCCACTGCTGCTCTGACTCTCAGAACAGCCACAGAGGGGCGCCTGGGTGGCTCAGTTGTTCAGCGTCTGCCTTCAGGCTCAGGGCATGATCCCGGCATTCTGGGATCAAGCCCCACATCAGGCTCCCCTGCTGGGAGCCTGCTTCTTCCTCTCCCACTCCCCCTGCTTGTGTTCCCTCTCTCACTGGCTGTCTCTCTCTGTGTCAAATAAATAAATAAAATCTTAAAAAAAAAAAAAAGGAATAGACACAGAAAACTGCCAGGAAAAGCTGCCAGAGAACAAAAGCCCAGAAATACCAGCTCACAATGCGCCAATCCCCATCCCCCCTTGCAAGGGACAGGGAGACTCTACCCAAACAGGGTTGTATGAATATCAGTGCGGCAGACCCTCCCCCAGAAGGCAGGCTGAAAAATCAAGAAGCCCACATCCCTAATATCCCTATAAAACAAGTGTACACTCCCTGGGTCCTGGTCAATAATTTGGGCTCAGGCAACCCCGCAACCTCTCCTCATCAGAAGGAGGACAAGGACATATCCCCCCCAGTGAAGAAAAGATAATGAGTCTCTGGCCTCTGCCACAGAACTGATGGATATGGATATAACCAAATTATCAGAAATGGAGTTCAGAGTAACAATGGTCAAGATGATGTGTAGACCTGAAAAAAGTATTAACGAAAATATTGACAAGAATATAGAATATTGAAGGGCGGAAATGAGAGCAAATCTGGCAGAAATTAAAAATGCTATGAATTAAAAGTAGTCAAAACTAGATGCTCTGACAGCCAGGGTAAATGAGGCAGAAGAACAAATTAGTGAATTGGAGGATGGGATGGTAGAAGAGAAAGTTAAAACAGAAATTTGGCTCAAAAAAAACCAAACTCAAGAATGTAAGTTACGGGAGATTACTGACTCAACGACACGTTCCAATGTCAGAATCATCAGCATCCCCGAGGGGGTGGAGAAAAACAGAGGTCTAGAAGAGATATTTGAACAAATTGTAGCTGAAAACTTCCCTAATCTAGCAAAGGAAACAAGCATTCCTGTCCAAGAGGCAGAGAGGACCCCTCCCAAGTTCAACCACAACAAACCTACTCCAAGTCACATCATAGTGCATTTCGCAAATATTAGATCCAAGGATACAATATTGAAAGCAGCCAGCGCAAGGAAATTTCTCACGTATGGAGGTAAAAATATCAGAACTATGTCAGACCTGACTACACAGACCTGGAAAGAGAGAAAGGGCTGGTGGGACATTTTTAAAGCTCTATCTGAGAAAAACATGCAGCCAAGGATCCTTTACCCAGCAAGGCTGTCATTCAGAATTGATGGAGAGATAAGGATCTTCCAAGATTGCCAGACAGAGACCAATTTCGTAACCACAAAACCAGCCCTACAGGAGATATTAAGGGGGGTTCTATAAAAGTAAAAAGGCCCCAAGAGTGATAGAGAACAAAAAGTCACAATCTATAGAAACAATGACTTTACAGGCAACATGACATCATTAAAATCAAATCTCTCAATAATCACTCTCGATGTGAATGGCCTAAATGCTCCCATAAAACGCCACAGGGTTGCAGTTTGGATAAAAAGACATGAACCATCCATTTGCTATCTACAAGAGACTCACCTTGAACCTAAGACACAGCCAGACTGAAAGTGAAGGGATGGAAAACCATTTTTCATGCCAATGTACCTCAAAAGAAAGCTGGGGTAGCAATTCTCATATAAGACAGATTGGATTTTAAACTAAGGAGTATAGTTAGAGATACAGAGGGGCACTATATTATTCTTAAAGGATGTATCCAACAAGTGGATATGACAATTATAAATATATATGCCCCCAACAGGGGAGCAGCAAGATACACAAGCCAATTCTTAAGCAGAATAAAGAGACATATAGTTAAAATTCGTTAGTAGTAGGTGACCTCAACACTCCACTATCAGCAATAGAAAGAGCACCTAAATAGAAAATCAACAAAGAAGCAAGAGCTTTGAATGCCATACTCGACGAGTTGGATCTCATAGATATATATAGAACACTACACCCCAGAACCAAAGAATACTCATTCTATTCTAATGCCCATGGAACATTCTCAAGAACAGACTATGTTCTGGGTCACAAAACAGGTCTCAACTGATACCAAAAGACTTAAATTATTCCCTGCATATTCTCAGACCACAATGCTTTGAAATTGGAACTCAACCACAAGGAAAAATTTGGAAGAAACTCAAACACTTGAAGACTAAGAACCATCCTGCTCAAGAATGATTCGATAAACCAGGAAAAAATAAATCAATTTAAACAATTTATGGAGACCAACAAGAATGAAAACACAACGGTCCAAAACCTATGGGATACTGCAAAGGCAGTCCTAAGGGGGAAATACATAGCCATCCAAGCCTCACTCAAAAGAACAGAAAAATCTAAAATGCAGTTTTTATATTCTCACCTCAAGAAGCTGGAACAGCAACAGAGGGACAGGCCTAATCCACGCATGAGGAAGCAGTTGACCAAAATTAGAGCTGAAATCAATCAATCAGAAACCAGAAGTACAGTAGAGCAGATCAACAGAACTAGAAGCTGGTTCTTTGAGAGAATTAATAGCATTGACAGACCTCTGGCAAGACTTATCCGAAAGAATAGAGAAAGGACCCAACTTAATAAAATTATGAATGAAAAAGGAGAGGTCATAACCAACACCAATGAAATTGGAAGGATTATTAGAAACTTTTATCAATAGCTTTATGCCAATAAACTAAGCAATCTGGAAGAGATGGAATCCTTCCTGGAAACCTATAAACTACCAAGATTGAAACCGGAAGAAATTGATTCCTTAAACAGGCCAATTAATTATGAAGAAATTGAGTCAGTGATAAACAACCTTCCAAATAACAAAACTCCAGGCCCGGACGGTTTTCCTGGGGAATTCTACCAAACATTCAAAGAAGAAATAATACCTATTCTCCTAAAGCTATTTCAAAAAATAGAAACAGAAGGAAAGCTACCAAACTCATTCTATGAGGCCAATATTACCTTGATCCCCAAACCAGGCAAAGACCCCATCAAAAAGGAGAATTACAGACCGATTTCCCTAATGAATATGGACGCCAAAATCCTCAACAAGATACTTGCTAATAGAATCCAACAGTACATTAAAAGGATTATCCATCACGATCAAGTGGGATTCATACCTGGGATGCAAGCGTGGTTCAATATTCGCAAATCAATCAGCGTGATACATCATATCAACAAGAAAAGACTCAGGAACCATATGATCCTCTCAATCGATGCCGAAAAAGCATTTGACAAAATACAGCATCCTTTCCTGATTAAAACCCTTCAGAGTGTAGGAATAGAAGGTACATTTCTCAATCTCATAAAAGCCATCTATGAAAAGCCTACTGCAAATATTATTCTCAATGGGGAAAAGCTGGAAGCCTTTCCCTTAAGATCAGGAACTCGACAAGGATGCCCACTCTCGCCACTATTATTCAACATAGTACTAGAAGTCCTTGCAACAGCAATCAGACGACAAAAAGGGATCAAAGGTATTCAAATTGGCAAAGAAGAAGTCAAAATGTCTCTCTTTGCAGATGACATGATACTCTATATGGAAAACCCAAAAGAAGCCACTCCCAAACTATTAGAAGTTATAGAGCAATTCAGTAACGTGGCGGGATACAAAATCAATGCTCAGAAATCAGTTGCATTTCTATACACGAATAACGAGACCGAAGAAAGAGAAATTAGGGAATCCATCCCACTTACAATAGCACCAAAAACCATACGTTACCTTGGAATTAACTTAACCAGAGACGTAAAGGACCTATATTCTAGAAACTATAAATCACTCTTGAAAGACATTGAGGAAGACATAAAAAGATGGAAAGATATTCCATGCTCATGGATCGGAAGAATTAACATAGTTAAAATGTCCATGCTACCCAGAGCAATCTACACTTTCAATGCTATCCCGATCAAAATACCAAGGACATTTTTCAAAGAACTGGAACAAACAGTCCTTAAATTTGTATGGAAACAGAAAAGGCCCCAAATCTCCAAGGAACTGCTGAAAAGGAAAAACAAAGCTGGGGGCATCACAATGCCGGATTTCGAGCTGTACTACAAAGCTGTGATCACAAAGACAGCATGGTACTGGCACAAAAACAGACACATAGACCAATGGAACAGGATAGAGAGCCCAGAAATGGACCCTTGGCTCTTTGGGCAACTAATCTTTGATAAAGCAGGAAAAAACATCCGGTGGGAAAAAGACAGTCTCTTCAATAAATGGTGCTGGGAAAATTGGACAGCTACATGCAAAAGAATGAAACTTGATCACTATCTCACACCATACACAAAGATAAACTCCAAATGGATGAAAGACCTCGATGTGAGATAGGAATCCATCAAAATTCTAGAGAAGAACATAGGCAGCAACCTATACGACATCGGCCAAAGCAACCTTTTTCATGACACATCTCCAAAGGCAAGAGAAACAAAAGATAAAATGAACTTGTGGGACTTCATCAAGATTAAAAGCTTCTGCACAGCCAAGGAAACAGTCAAAAAACTAAGAGGCAGCCCATGGAATGGGAGAAGATATTTGCAAATGACACTACATTAAAAGACTGGTATCTAAGATCTACAAAGAACTTCTCAAACTCAATACACACACAAAAAATAAACAAATCATAAAATGGACAGAAGATATGAACAGACACTTTTCCAATGAAGACATACAAATGGCTAACAGACACATGAAAACATGTTCAACATCATTAGCCATCAGGGAAATTCAAATCAAAAACACCTTGAGATACTACCTTACACCAGTTAGAATGGCAAAAATTAACAAGGCAGGAAACAACAATTGTTGGAGAGGATGTGGAGAAAGGGGAACCCTCCTACATTGTTGGTGGGAATGCAAGTTGTTACAGCCACTTTGGAAAACAGTGTTGGAGGTCCCTTAAAAAGTTAAAAATTGAGCTACCCTATTATCCAGCAATTGCACCCTGGGTATTTACCCCTACGATACAGACGTAGTGAAGAAAAGGGCCTTATGCACCCCAATGTTCATAGCAGCATTGTCCACAATAGGTTAATTGTGGAAGGAGTCGAGATGCCCTTCAACAGGTGACTGGATTAAGAACATGTGGTCCATATATACAAGGGAATGTTACTCAGCCATCAGAGAGAATGATTATCCAACATTTGCAGCAACATGGACAGGACTGGAAGAGATAATGCTAAGTGAAATAAGTCAAGCAGAGAAAGACAATTATCATATGGTTTCACTCATTTATGGAACATAAGAAATAGCAGGAAGATGGATAGGAGAAGGAAGGGAAGAATGAAGGGAGGGTAAAAAGAAGGTGGAATGAACCATGAGACTACGGACTCTGGGAAACAACCTGAGGGCTTCAGAGGGGAGGGGGTGGGGGAATGAGATAGGCTGGTGATACGTATTAAGGAGGGCACGTATTGCATGGTGCACTGGGTGTTATACGCAAACAATGAATCATGGAACACTACATCAAAAACTAAGGATGTACTGTATGGTGACTAACATAACATATTAAAAAATTATTATAAAAAAAAAAAGAAATGCTCGGTCACAGTCTAGGTGAGCACGGAGTGCAGCCAGAGACCAGGGATACAAGAGGGATTGACTGCGTTTCTCTGAGTGCTCACTGAAGAGTGAGTCCCTGAGCTTTTGGCTTTCAGGCCAAAGATTGGGAGGCCGCCATTTTCATTCTCATCTTCTAAACCTGCACAGAAAGCCTTCAACGAACAAAAGCCGTGTAGAGCAAACCAGCGCAAATTATTTAGCCTGGTCCCCTGGCAAGGGCAGTACACTCCTGCTTGGGGCAAAGTACTTGAAATCAGTGCAACAGGCCCCTTCCCTAGAAGACAAGCAACAACATCCAGCCAAGACAAGTTTACCAATCAATGAGAACTACAAAACTCCAGCACTGGGGGAATATATCACATAGAACTTTATTTTCCATGATTCCTTCGATTTTCAACTGTAATTTTATAAATTTTCTTTAATTTTTTCCTTTTTTAATTTTTATTATAATATATTTTTTTAATTTTCTATTATGTTATGTCAGTCACCATACAGTACATCCTTAGTTTTTGATGTAGTGTTCCATGATTCATTGTTTGCGTATAACACCCAGTGCTCCGTGCAATATGTGCCCTCCTTAATATCCATCGCCGGCCTATGCTGATCCCCCACTCTCCTCCACTCTGAAGCCCTCAGTTTGTTTCCCAGGCTCCATAGTGATTATGGACTCAGGCATCAGCATTTGTTAAAGTTTTTCTGTAATTCCAAGGTTGAGAACCACTGCCATAGGAGGTGGTTTATCTTAACCTTTGATTACTGCCCATACTAGTCAAATGGAGATAATGTGTATATGTAAGTGTCTCGATTTAACTTGGGTAAAGAACAGGTATTTTTATGTATTTATTCTGTGCTTGGCATAATGCAAGCATTACTGCATATGTAAGGCAATTAGTCTCCCCTTTTTTGCAAACTAGGAAATTGAGGTTCCAAAATAATTTATATAAACAGAAAATGTGTTACAAAAATGACAGTATATCATAATAGACATTAATGATAATAAAAGAAGCTAACATTTATATAATGTTTACTTATCATAAACAAGGCCCTGGGCTATATCTTATATGTATATTGCTTCATTTAATATAACAATGTTATATTGTTTTAAGGTGTTAGCACTATTGTAATTCCCATTATACAGTTGAGTAAAAAGAAGCTTAGGAAAGTTAATTATGTTCTGTAAACTTACAAGTGCTAGAGCTGGAATTTGAACTAGGTGGTATAACCCTAGAGCCCACATTCTCCCCCCCCCACCCGCCGCCTAGAGCCAACATTCTTTTTTTTAATGTTTTTTTATTATATTGTGTTAGTCACCATACAGTACATCCATGGGCTTTGATGTAAAGTTTGATGATTCATTAGTTTCGTATAAAACCCAGTGCACCATGCAATACGTGCCCTCCTTACTACCCATCACCAGCCTATCCCATTCCCCCATCCCCCCCCCTGAAGCCCTCAGTTTGTTTCTCAGATTCCTTAGTCTCTCATGCTTCATTCCCCCTTCTGATTACCCCCCTGTCTTTATCGCTTTCTTCTCCTACCGATCTTCCTAGTCTTATGCTCCATGGATGAGAGAAACCATATAATTGTCTTTCTCTGCTTGACTTATTTCATTCGGCATTATCTCCTCCAGTGCTGTCCATGTTGCAGCCAATGTTGAGAAATCGTTCTTTTTGATAGCTGAGTAATATTCCATTGTATATATGGACCACATCTTCTTGATCCAGTCCTTCTGCTGGATCATAGGGTAGCTCAATTTTTAACTTTTTAAGGGACCTCCACACTGTTTTCCAGAGTGGCTGTACCAACTTGCATTCCCACAAACAATGTAAGAGGGATCCCCTTTCTCCACATCTTCTCCAACATTTGTTGTTTCCTGCCTTGTTAATTTTTGCCATTCTAACTGGCGTAAGGTGGTATCTCAGTGTGGTTTTGATTTGAATTTCCCTGATGGCTAATGATGTTGAACATGTTTTCATGTGTCTGTTAGCCATTTGTATGTCTTCATTGGAAAAGTGTCTATTCATATCTTCTGCCCATTTTATGATTTGTTTATTTGTTTCTTGTGTATTGAGTTTCCTTTTTTAACCAATTTCTGATTTTATCAACTACTTTTTAAAGTCTTCTTTAAATTTCATTTTAAAGTTATGTCTCATCCCGTCATTGCATTTAATCATATTTTTGTACATAAGTTTTTCTTTCTTTAAAATTTTCAGATGCAGTTTCTTCTAACAGACCAAAATACACCAAAACCTTTTGTATGCCTCTGTTCTAATTACCCATCTGCTTATATTCTTTTTTTTCTATTTTCTTAAAGGCTTTTTTTAATTTTTTATGTTATGTTAGTCACCATACAGTACATTCTAAGTTTTTGATGTACTGTTCCATGCTTCATTGTTTGCATATAACACCCAGTGCACCAAGCAATACATGCCCTCCTTAATACCCATCGCCAGCCTATCCCAATCCCCCACCCCCCTCTCTTCTGAAGACCTCAGTTTGTTTCCCAGTGTCCACAGTCTCTCATGGTTCATTCCGCCTTCCGTTTACCCCCCCCTTTCTTCTTCCCTTTCTTCTCCTACTGATCTTCCTACTTCTTATTTTTCATAAATGAGTGAAACCATATGATAATTGTCTTTCTCTGCTTGACTTACTTCGCTTAGCATTATCTTCTCCAGTCCTGTCCATGTTGCAGCAAATGTTGAGAAATCGTTCTTTTTGATGGCTAATATTCCATTGTATATATGGACCTCATCTTCTTAATCCAGTCATCTGTTGAAGGGCATCGCGGCTCCTTCAGGCTTACCGATCTTACTTATTCTTTCAAAGAATCAGCTTCTAGTTCTGTTGATCTGCTCTACTGTACTCCTGGTTTCTTTATTTTATTTTATTGCACTTTTTAAATTTTTTTAATTTTATTTTTTTATAATAATTTTTTGTTATGTTCAGTTAGTCACCATATAGTATATCCTTAGTTTTTGATGTAATGTTCCATGATTCATTATTTGGTATAATACTCAGTGTACCATGCAATAACTCCCCACCTTAATACCCATCATTGGCCTATCCAATCCCCACCTCCCTCCCCTCTGAAACCCTCAGTTTGTTTCCCAGAGTCCATAGTCTCTCGTGGTTTATTCCCCCTTCTGATTACCCCCCCTTTCTTCTTCCCTTTCTTCTCCTACCAATCTTCCTAGTTCTTATGTTCCAAGAATGAGTGAAACCATATGATAATTGTCTTTCTCTGCTTGACTTATTTCACTTAGCATAATCTCCTCCAGTCCCATCCACGTTGCTGTAAATGTTGGGTATTCGTTCTTTCTGATGGCTGAGTAATATTCCATTGTATATATGGATTTCCAAGGTGGCTGTACCAACTTGCATTCCCACCAAGTGTATAAGAGGGATCCCCTTTCTCCTATTCCTCTCCAACATTTGTTGTTTCCTGACTTGTCAACTTTTGTCATTCTAACTGGCATAAGGTGGTATCTCAATGTGCTTTTGATTTGAATTTCCCCGATGGCTAATGATGTTAAACATTTATTCA
>NW_024423319.1:78294356-78297366 GCF_017311325.1 Ursus maritimus
AGTCTCTCATGCTTCATTCCCCCTTCTGATTACCCCCCTGTCTTTATCGCTTTCTTCTCCTACCGATCTTCCTAGTCTTATGCTCCATGGATGAGAGAAACCATATAATTGTCTTTCTCTGCTTGACTTATTTCATTCGGCATTATCTCCTCCAGTGCTGTCCATGTTGCAGCCAATGTTGAGAAATCGTTCTTTTTGATAGCTGAGTAATATTCCATTGTATATATGGACCACATCTTCTTGATCCAGTCCTTCTGCTGGATCATAGGGTAGCTCAATTTTTAACTTTTTAAGGGACCTCCACACTGTTTTCCAGAGTGGCTGTACCAACTTGCATTCCCACAAACAATGTAAGAGGGATCCCCTTTCTCCACATCTTCTCCAACATTTGTTGTTTCCTGCCTTGTTAATTTTTGCCATTCTAACTGGCGTAAGGTGGTATCTCAGTGTGGTTTTGATTTGAATTTCCCTGATGGCTAATGATGTTGAACATGTTTTCATGTGTCTGTTAGCCATTTGTATGTCTTCATTGGAAAAGTGTCTATTCATATCTTCTGCCCATTTTATGATTTGTTTATTTGTTTCTTGTGTATTGAGTTTCCTTTTTTAACCAATTTCTGATTTTATCAACTACTTTTTAAAGTCTTCTTTAAATTTCATTTTAAAGTTATGTCTCATCCCGTCATTGCATTTAATCATATTTTTGTACATAAGTTTTTCTTTCTTTAAAATTTTCAGATGCAGTTTCTTCTAACAGACCAAAATACACCAAAACCTTTTGTATGCCTCTGTTCTAATTACCCATCTGCTTATATTCTTTTTTTTCTATTTTCTTAAAGGCTTTTTTTAATTTTTTATGTTATGTTAGTCACCATACAGTACATTCTAAGTTTTTGATGTACTGTTCCATGCTTCATTGTTTGCATATAACACCCAGTGCACCAAGCAATACATGCCCTCCTTAATACCCATCGCCAGCCTATCCCAATCCCCCACCCCCCTCTCTTCTGAAGACCTCAGTTTGTTTCCCAGTGTCCACAGTCTCTCATGGTTCATTCCGCCTTCCGTTTACCCCCCCCTTTCTTCTTCCCTTTCTTCTCCTACTGATCTTCCTACTTCTTATTTTTCATAAATGAGTGAAACCATATGATAATTGTCTTTCTCTGCTTGACTTACTTCGCTTAGCATTATCTTCTCCAGTCCTGTCCATGTTGCAGCAAATGTTGAGAAATCGTTCTTTTTGATGGCTAATATTCCATTGTATATATGGACCTCATCTTCTTAATCCAGTCATCTGTTGAAGGGCATCGCGGCTCCTTCAGGCTTACCGATCTTACTTATTCTTTCAAAGAATCAGCTTCTAGTTCTGTTGATCTGCTCTACTGTACTCCTGGTTTCTTTATTTTATTTTATTGCACTTTTTAAATTTTTTTAATTTTATTTTTTTATAATAATTTTTTGTTATGTTCAGTTAGTCACCATATAGTATATCCTTAGTTTTTGATGTAATGTTCCATGATTCATTATTTGGTATAATACTCAGTGTACCATGCAATAACTCCCCACCTTAATACCCATCATTGGCCTATCCAATCCCCACCTCCCTCCCCTCTGAAACCCTCAGTTTGTTTCCCAGAGTCCATAGTCTCTCGTGGTTTATTCCCCCTTCTGATTACCCCCCCTTTCTTCTTCCCTTTCTTCTCCTACCAATCTTCCTAGTTCTTATGTTCCAAGAATGAGTGAAACCATATGATAATTGTCTTTCTCTGCTTGACTTATTTCACTTAGCATAATCTCCTCCAGTCCCATCCACGTTGCTGTAAATGTTGGGTATTCGTTCTTTCTGATGGCTGAGTAATATTCCATTGTATATATGGATTTCCAAGGTGGCTGTACCAACTTGCATTCCCACCAAGTGTATAAGAGGGATCCCCTTTCTCCTATTCCTCTCCAACATTTGTTGTTTCCTGACTTGTCAACTTTTGTCATTCTAACTGGCATAAGGTGGTATCTCAATGTGCTTTTGATTTGAATTTCCCCGATGGCTAATGATGTTAAACATTTATTCATGTGTCTGTTAGCCATTTGTAGGTCTTCGTTGGAAAAGTGTCTTTTTTATATTCTACCCATTTTTTTATTTTAATGTTTTTGTATTACAATATGTTAGTCACCATACAGTACATCCCTGGTTTCTGATGTAAAGTTCGATGATTCATTAGTTACGAATACCGCCCAGTGCACCATGCAATACGTGCCCTCCTTACTACCCATCACCAGTCTATCCCATTCCCACACCCCCTCCCCTCTGAATCCCTCAATTTGTTTCTCAGAGTCCATAGTCTCTCATGGTTCATTCCCCCTTCTGATTACCCCCCTTTCTTTATCCCTTTCTTCCCCTACCAATCTTCCTAGTTCTTATGTTCCATAGATGAGAGAAATCATATAATTGTCTTTCTCTGCTTGACTTATTTCACTTAGTATTATCTCCTCCAGTGCCGTCCATGTTGCAGCAAATGTTGAGAACTCGTTCTTTTTGATAGCTGAGTAATATTTCATTGTATATGTGGACCACAACTTCTTAATCCAGTCATCTGTTGAAGGGCATCTCAGTTCCTTCCACGATTTGGCTATTGTGGACAATGCTGCTATGAACATTGGGGTGCATATGGCCCTTCTCTTCACTATGTCTGTATCTTTGGGGTAAATACCCAGTAGTGCAATGGCTGGGTCATAGGGTGGCCCAATTTTTAACTTTTTAAGGGACATCCACACTGTTTTCCAGAGTGGCTATACCAACTTGCATTCCCACCAACGATGTAGGAGGGATCCCCTTTCTCCACATCCTCTCCAGCAATTGTTTCTTGCCTTGTCAATTTTTGCCATTCTTTTTTTTTTTTTAATGATTTTTTATTATATTATGTTAGTCACCATACAGTACATCCCCGGTTTCCGATGTAAGGCTCGATGATTCATTAGTTGTGTATAACACCCAGTGCACCATGCAATACGT
>NW_024423319.1:78297376-78359171 GCF_017311325.1 Ursus maritimus
ATCAGTATTGCTTCGTTCAGTTGCATTGCTAACCCAGGGCACTGAGGGGAGATGATGGGGAGAGAAAGGGAAATTGAGAGAAGCAGAGATAGACTGTCAGGGAGAGGAAGTGAAGCCAAAAGAGACATTGGAGAGAGCTGGACGCTAAGAAAAAGGTATAGATATATCAGCCTGAAGACGATAGAAAAAGAACTAGGAAATGATGTATGGGTGGGAGTAAAGGAAGATGGATTTAAATGACAGAGGTGTGCCGAGAGAGAGGGGATAAGATCACAAAAGATACCAGAAGGACTATGAAGACCACAGAGAGAGATACAAGAGGGACTGGATGTCTATGCACTAAAGAGGGCAGACACGTCGTACTCAAAGAAACAACGAGAGAGGACGCCTGGGTGGCTTAGTGGGATACAGCATCTGCCTTTAGTCTCAGGTCGATGATCCCAGGGTCCTGGATCTGAGCTTCTGCATCGGGCTCGCGCTCGGGGAGCCTGGTTCTCTTGCCTGCTCCCCTGCTTGTGCAGAGGGGGATAGATAGATAATAAATAAATAAATAAATAAATAAATAAATAAATAAATAAATAAATATTTCAGAAAGAAAAACAAATGAAGAGCAGCATGAGGCACAGAGATATACATGATTCAGAGAGAGAAATGACATGGAAGGGGCCAGGAACAAGAGTAGAACATGGAGGAAAACACACACGACCTGCGAATACATGTGGATCCACAAATGCACATTATGGATCCAGACTTGCATTGAACATGGCCAGACCCAGAGGGCAAGCACACATGCAGACCCTTCCCCATACTCAACCCAGCTCTGCTCCCCGCAGTCGTAGAGGCAACAAGAACACGTGTGCCCAGATACACTGGTTATCCCTCCCACAGAGACTGATGCAGAACTTCCACACATGAGAGCTCACACACAAGGTACATGCCATGCAAGAGAGGTCAATGGGGTCACCCGGGATGAGCTTAGTTGGTTAAGCATCTGCATTCAGCTCAGTCAATCTCAAGTCCTGGGATCGAGCTCCACATCAGGCTCCTGCTCAGTGGGGAGTTTGCTCTCCTCCCCTCTCTGCCCCCCTCTCCCCCACTAGTGCTCTCTTTCTCAAATAAATAAATAAATCCCTTAAAACAAGAGGACAGTCTTTGCATAAATTCAGCACACAGAGAAGGAGAATGGTGAGAACAAGAGACCTGGTGAGGGGGGTAGCACAAGACATCCACAGGCCTAGAGGTGCTCACAGATGCTTGAACAGAAAACATGCCACCACAGGCAGACCAGCTGCTCAGAGAGACTGACATCTGAGAGGGTGTCTTCCACCCGCCACCAGGTGAATTTTACACCAAGGACAGCTGGTTCTCTGTTTCACAGAAATTTCCTTGGAAGTCTGCCCTCTACTTGGATCGTAGCTACATAGGCTTTGCTGAAGCATCCTTTTCCAGGCTGGTTGAAGTGGAGGGAGTTGTCTATCTAGAGAAGGCCGTACATGTCTACCCATCATGCTCACACAATGGAGGGAAAAGGTTGGGCCATGTTAGGGCTTGGTCAGGGCCTGGTTGGGAAGGCAGAGAGGCCAGCTCTGCCGTGGCCCTCCCCTGTAGCTTGGTCATTATTCCCTGCCTCGGGGCTCACCCATTACGATGCGGCCCAAATGTTCCTGGTCCTTCCTGCCCCCAGCCGCCTGCCGCTCCTTTGTGAGTGTCTTCCTAACTGCATTGGAAGAGCAGCCTGATTCACACAGCCTGAAGGCGCAGCCGTGTATGCAGTGGGAGGCCGTCAGGCGTCACCAAGTAAGCGCCTGCCTGCTCCCCCACCCACAGCTCCTGACCCTACCATTCTGCCATATTTCTCATGACTTCAGCTCTTGCCCTTTTCCTTATCTTTTGGCCCAGCCTACATTCTTCCCTTAGGCACAGAGTCTCACTACACACCTCTCGGTCACCTGGTACATCCTAGGTGCGGGCCAGGCACAGAGCTGGGTGCTTCCCCCTAGCTCCTTTGAAGCCCTTAGCAGCCCATGCAAGATTAGGAATACAGAAAGTAACTCCAATTTCCTGAGATGAAGCAGCAGAGCTCAGAGAGTCGAAGCTAATCACCAGAGCCAAGCTCTAGTCCTGTGGGCCAGGGACTAACTGATAGTCTCAGGTGTAGGGCCCCAGAGCCCCTCAGCCCCCATCTCTTCATCTTCATCTGTATAGCTTTCTGTCCCTCACCCCTGTCCCAGCTGTGTGCCAGGCCTAGGGGATACCAGATACATCCCCAGCTTATCAGTGTCTTAGCATTCTCTTATCTCCTCTTCTTGTCCAGTTCTCAATGCAGGAGGCTCTGGATCTCGGACAAAGTTCATCAGGCTGCTGGATGCCCAGGCATTGTCCCAGGACCAACCTGTCAGAGTGGCACCATCCGGCGCAACTGGCGTCCATGTGCAGAAGTGCGCGAACCGTGACCCTGTAGAGACCATCCTGCAACGCTGTAACCTGGAGGAGGTACAGAAAGCTCTTGCTTATGCCTGACCTACCCAAGGGCCCTTCAGCTTCCTTACATTTCTCTTTTTCTTTCTCTCTTTCACCAGATTTCCAACTATTATGGCATCTCTGGGTTCCAGACCACTGAGCATCTTTTTTGACTGCGGTGGCTCACCGCTTGGGGAAGAAAGAAGAAGGGAGGCATATACAGTCAGGAGCAGCGCCAACTGCGGCTGACTGGGTGAGGAGTGAGGGAACTAGGGTAAGGGTGGACCTACTCAGAGAGTCAGGTTCAGCGGGTGCATCTGTGTTTATTGCAGTGGTGGGGCAGCCTGACATGCTGCTCAGGGCAGGGGCAACAAGGCACTAGAGTCATGTCCCCATCCAGGAATTTATGGCCAGTGACATCTAGCAACTCAACCTCGTTGTTCGTGGACTACTGTGGGTTTTTCTTGGTGTTCTCTCATTGTTTCTGACTTGGGAACTCATCCTCTCTTTGATTGGTCATTTTGTCTCATTTATATCACCACTTTCCTCTCCCATACTCCCTGGTCAGTGAAATTAGCTTCTTACACTCCCACACCTGCCACCTTCACACTCTGCTGCCCCATGCTCAGTGCTTTAGATCATAAGGACATCCGGAAGTCTTTAGAGTATTGAGAATATCTGAGAGCCTAATTGTACAGCACCGAAGTGGAATGAATAAGTAAGCAAGTGGATTGTCTCTAATTGCTGGAAATCTTAGCTGTCGTGGGTAACCACTATCAGATCCGCAATATGTAAATCCTATGTGTTTGATCTTTCCCATGCCTGTGCCCTTTCTCGGAGTCTCAGGTAAAATTTTTACCAACTCTAGCCTTAATGCTTTCTCCACATGAGGTGAGAGAATTCAGTAATCTCAATGAGGGTGGTATGTGGGGAATATGCTGCGCGTGATACGGAAAAAAAAGCCAGCAAAGTATCGTGCTTAGACACGAGGCGCTAGGAAATAATGGTCTCTTCCCCATCTCCATGGACCTGCGGAGTGGACTCAAGACAGCTGATCTTCCAAAAAGCCCCTTCCATCATGTTGCCCTAGGCTTTGCCCAGCTACTGATGTCTAGTCCTAGATTTTGTTCTCACCTCATTGGCAGGGAGGCATCTGTATAAGTACCGTGTGCTAACTGATTGTGCCACTGGAGCTCCGAGCGAGCCTGAGTCACAGAAAGCTGGTATTTCTGAATGGTGCATGTGCATGAGTCAGTGGCAGGCAGAGGTGGCATTAAAGCCACCTTCTGCCCTGTGGTCTGAGACTGTCCCAGCTCGGAGTAGCAAGTGGTTAGAAGAATGGACTGCTAAGAGTCACTCACGTTTTGTTTCTTTTTAGCTCATGATGCTGCATAAGTTACTATTTCTCCATGTCTCCAATGGAGACGCTCAATCTGTAAATGGGAATAGTAGTACTCACCCAGTAAGGTGGTCATGAAGACTTATTTAATATGTAAAACACTCACAGCAGTGCTGCCTTAGAGGACATGCTTGGTGAATATTAGTTGTTATGAAGATGATTGTCATGCTGGGGTACAGAGGTGTGCTTGAGAAACTCCTGTAGGAGATTTGTTCTCTTCAAGTACTTCCATCTGTAGCCTTGGCTTGGCTCCTCCCCCACCTTGGAAGGGCCCAGTGCTCTCTAGGCCTGTCTGTGGACACTTGGGCAGTGGGAAAATCCTGGCTGGCCTGGCTTCTGGTTTCTCTGTTTCTCTTGAGGGCCACTAGCTTCCTCTCTGGGCCTTTTAGTGTCCTTAGATTATAGATGAGAACAGAGGACTTGCTTGCTTCAGAGTTTATTCCCCATGTGGCTTCTGGCGAGTCAGTTCTCTTTCTGAACTTTACTTCCCTCTTCTACCAAGTGGTAGTTGGGAGGAATTGGAGCTCACTTCTATGATACTTGACCCTGGCTGCATGTGAGGGCAAGCGGGGCTCCATCTGAGTGTGCTTTAGGCAGAAGATTGAGGTCTGGAAATTGAGGAGAGAAGAGGTTAATGGTGAGGGTTTCTAGGAGGAGTTAGCCCTAATATTGTATCTTGAAGAGTGAGTAGAATTAGAGGAAGGGATGGGGGTAGATTTTAGAAGTAGGTGGGAGGGTGGGCCCAGGGTAATGGGAACATTAATGGTTTGCAGTGGAGGGCAACTCTAGGCAAGGGGCCAGAGGGGAGGGGAGAGAGGCCTGGTCCTGAGGAAGGAAGCCCAGTGGCTGCCACTTACTGAGCAGTGTCTCAGGCCAGTGCATTTCAGGTATCCTCTGCTGTGACAGCAGCCCCATGTCATAGGCTGTGGTGTTCTCATTTTCCAGATGAGGAAGCTAAGGCTCCAAGACCAGCTCCCAGCAGGCAAATGCCCTACTGCAAAACCCTACCTTTAATCCTTTGTCATGTGGCCTCCCATCAGGAATGAAAGAGCCTTCCTTCCCAACTCCCTTGGGAGTGTCCACATATCCTTTCCACTGAGTCCTAAATGGGTGGAGGGGCCTGGCAGCAGGGGGAGCTAGGCCCTGACAGTGGTGTTGGTTGTGTTAAAAGGCTTAGGCCACTTGAGAAGCAGATGAACTGTTAGTACATGGACCGCTCGAAATGGAGATCAAGAGTGCACATTCTCCGATGATGAAAATAGCAGATGCCATGGAAAATAAAACCACTGTGTATAGTACCTGTCCCCTTTCTTCTGCACCTTCTTCTCTACCCAGGGCTCTGGGGAGTGGTTGTCCCTTCTGCCTGGCTCCCACAAGGTCTGTCTATAATGGTGGGAAATGTGGTCATTCCATTCACTCTGTGGGCCCCCTGGGCATCAGGTGGTGTCATCCTTTACCAGGCAATGGCAGGTCCAAGGAGGAGGCATGCTTTCTCAAGCAGCTTTTCCAGCCTGGCTGCAGCCTAGAAAACAGGATCCCCGTTCAGCCACTCAGTTGTTCAAGTTGCAAACCTGGGCACCCTGACTCTTCCTCCAACTAGCATCCAGTATCCCAGACAGTCAGTCAGCAGTCCCTATGGCTTTTCCCTCAAAGTCTCTTGAGAAGCTATCAGCTTCTTTCAGTCCCTACCATTTCTATAACCCAGTCTGCTTCTAACACTTTCTCACCTGGACATATGTCCCATGCATTTCTAATGGCCCAGTCTGACCATGGTCACCTCCCTGTGGAGGCTCCCAGTACCTATATGATCAATATGCCATGCCTGTGATTCCTGGAGGCTTTTTCAGCTTCTTCAGCCAGTCTCCCTATCTCTCTTCCGGAGGCCAGAGTTTAGTGGTTTCACATACAGACCTCACTGTTATGGAGGTACACAGACTAGGGTGTGGGGAGAGCTTGGGAAAGCATGGAATCCGACGGCTCTAACTTGTATACTACTTGTGGGTCAGGAAGTCTTCCTGAAGGCCTTGATCCTTGCCACTTCTGAGGCTGAGAATTCTCTAGACAGGCAGCAGCCCGTGGCTAGAGAGCTCAGCCAGGCTTATGCCGTGAGCACAAAGAGGAGAGAGGGTGTTGTTTTGGGAAATGTTGTGTTGGGTGAATGAGAATAGTGAAATGAAGATCTGAATCAAGCATAGCAAATCCTTAGAATTAGACTAAACCATGGTATTAGAAAACACTGAAAATCAAGTTATTCTTTTTCTGTCAAGGGTTTTCTATTTTCCCCCATTTTGTTTATTTAAATATTTTTCCCTTTTATTTACTTTTGACTAGGTAGTATGTGTATGTGGTATAATATTTAAAAGGTACTTAAGGGTATACAGTGAAAAGTAAGTTTCTCTCTTGCAAAAGTGTCTCCCAAGTTACCGTCCCTCCTTGAGGCAGTCACTATTAGCAGACATGAATGTCCTTTTCATAGTTATTCCATCTTTATGTACATGCATATATACATACATGCAGATACAGAGATCTATTTTAATTCAAATAATAACACACTATTTGTATTTTGCATTTTGCTTGTTTCACTTATAAATTCATCTTGTAGATTGTTCCACATGATTAGCTTAAAGAGCCATCCTTTATTTTGATGGCTATGTAGTATCTGGAAGGTTTTTTTTTTTAATAATAATATTTTTATTATATTATGTTAGTCACCATACAGTACATCCCTGGTTTCGATGTAAAAGTTCGATGATTTGTGTGCATATAACACCCAGTGCACCATGCAATACGTGCCCTCCCTTACACCCATCACCAGCCTATCCCATTCCCCCACCCCCTCCCCTCTGAGGCCCTCAGTCGTTTCTCAGAGTCCATAGTCTCTCATGCTTCATTCCCCTTCTGATTACCCCTTTCTTTATCCCTTTCTTCTCCTACTGATCTTCCTAGTTCTTATGTTCCATAGATGAGAGAAACCATATGATAATTGTCTTTCTCTGCTTGACTTATTTCACTCAGCATTATCTCCTTCAGTGCTGTCCATGTTGCACAAATGTTGATCGTTCTTTTTGACAGCAGAGTAATATTCCATTGTATATCTGACCCATCTTCTTAATCCAGTCATCTGTTGAAGGGCATCTCGGCTCCTTCCATGATTTAGCATAGTGGACAATGCTGCTATGAACATTGGGGTCATATGGCCTTCTCTTCACCTACGTCTGTATCTTTGGAATAAATACCCAGTAGTGTAATTGCTGGATCATAGGTAGCTCAATTTTTAACTTTTTTGAGGGACCTCACACTGTTTTCAGAGTGGCTTAACCAACTTGCATTCCCACCAACAATGTAGGAGGGATCCCCTTTCTCCACATCCTCTCCAACAATTGTTGTTTCTTGCCTTGTCAATTTTTGCCATTTAACTGGTATAAGGTGGTATCTCAGTGTGGTTTTGATTTGAATTTCCTGATGGCTAATGATGTTGAACATGTTTTCATGTGTCTAAGTTAATCTTCATTGGAAAAGTGTCTGTTCATATCCTTCTGCCCATTTTTGATTTGATTATTTGTTTCTCACGTATTGAGTTTGAGGAGTTCTTTGTAGATCTTGGATACCAGTCTTTTATCTGTAGCATCATTTGCAATTATTGTCCCATTCCATGGGCTGCCTTCTAGTTTTTGACTGTTTCCTTGGCTGTGCAGAAGCTTTTGATCTTGATGAAGTCCCACAAGTTCATTTTTTCCTTTGTTTCTCTTGCTTTGGAGATGTGTCATGAAAAAGGTTGCTGTGGCCATGTGTAAGGTTGCTGCCTATGCTCTCCTCTAGGATTTTGATGGATTCCTGTCTCACGTTGAGGTCTTTCATCCATTTGGAGTTTATCTTTGTGTACGGTGTGACAGAGTGGTCAAGTTTCATTCTTTTGCATGTAGCTGACCAATTTTCCCAGCACCATTTATTGAAGAGACTGTCTTTTTTGCACTGGATGTTTTTTCCTGCTTTGTCAAAGATTAGTTGCCCAAAGAGCCGAGGGTCCATTTCTGGGTTCTCTATTCTGTTCCATTGGTCTATGTGTCTGTTTTTGTGCCAGTACCATGCTGTTCTTGTGATCACAGCTTTGTAGTACAGCCTTGAAATCCAGACATTGTGATGCCCAGCTTTGTTTTTTCCTTTTCAACAATTCCTTGGCGATTCAGGGCCTTTTCTGGTTCCACACAAATTCAAGGGCTGTTTGTTCCAGTTCTTTGAAAAATGTCATTGGTATTTTGATTGGGATAGCATTGAAAGTGTAGATTACTCTGGGTAGCGTAGACATTTTAACTATGGTAATTCTTCCGATCCATGAACATGGAATATTTTTCCATCTTTTTGTGTCTTCTTCAATGTCTTTCAAGAGTGATTTGTAATTTCTAGAATATAGATCCTTTACGTCTCTGGTTAATTCCAAGATAATGTATGATTTTTGGTGCTATTGTAAATGGGATGGATTCCCTAATTTCTCTTTCTTCAGTCTCATTGTTCATGTACAGAAATGCAACTGATTTCTGAGCATTGATTTTGTATCCCGCTTCATTGCTGAATTGCTCTATAACTTCTAGTAGTTGGGGAGTGGATTCTTTTGGGTTTTCCATATAGAGTATCATGTCATCTGTGAAGAGACAGTTTGACTTCTTCTGTGCCAATTTGGATACCTTTTATCCCTTTTTGTTGTCTGATTGCTGTTGCAAACACTTCTAGTACTCTGTTGAATAATAATGGCGAGAGGGGCATCCTTGTCATGTTCCTGATCTTAAGGGAAAGGCTTCCAGCTTTTTCCCCATTGAGAATATTTGTGTAGGCTTTTCATAGATGGTTTTTATGAGATGGAGGAATGTACCCTGTATCCCTGCACTCTGAAGGGTTTAATCAGTAAGAGATGCTGTATTTTGTCAAATGCTTTTCTGCATCTACTGAGAGAATCGATATGATTTTTGGCTTTTTCTTGTTGATATAATCTATCACACTGATAGATTTGTGAATGTCGAACCACCGCATCCCAGGATGAATCTTGCTTTTTTCCATTGTTCACGGTCAAGAATGACCTTCCCATCAATAGAAGCATATTGTTCACTGCTCTCCACAACCTCTCACTTATGCTGTTTTTCTTTCTGGTGGGCACTTAACACACTCTGACGCTTGTGGTGTGGGTTGGTTATATCCTCTAGACCAGTTGCTTCTCAAAGATGGGACTGCACCCTACTCATTTCTCAGCATTTCCCACATGGAGCTGGGCACAGAATAGACATCAGAAAATACTTGTTAAATTGAATATGACCTTTGTAGGCTCTGAGGAAAGAATCATAATACCAACTTGTCATTGATCAAGTAACTCTGCTTTTTATTCTTGTAAAAGCTATGCAAGCTACCCATTGTCTACCCATTTGACAGATGAGCCAACTGCAGCTGAAATAACTAGCACCTTCGTTTGTGATGGAGCGGACTTGGAGCTTGCTCTGCTTGGCTTCAGGCTTCCTGTCTTAAAACCTGTCCCTGTCTCCTCTGCAGAAGTCTTCGGCGGTATTCTAGGGGCCCAGATCTCACTGTTGTCCTCTCTCTCTCCAGATTGGAAATCTCACTGGGTTGCACCAATCCGAACCGACATCAGATGGGGTGGGCAACGTAATGTGGACCACTACACCCACGAACAGTAGCACGGTGGATGTCTCTGTGGACCGCCGCCCAGTGCTGCAGAGGATCATGGAGACGCCTGCAGCAGGGCCAGATGCTTGCATCTGCCTTGAAGAATAAGAAGAAGATGCAAGCGTACGGTGGGGAGCACCTGACCATACCCCACGTCCCCATGCTCCAAAAAGAACCCACTTAGGCCCTACTTAGGAACTCCTGAGTGAGCATTTCCATGTGCCCAGTGTCCAGCTATCCCTGGTTAAGGGCAGAGATGGGTTAGGAGCTCATCTACTAGCACAGTGGTTCTTAGACTTCACCTTATTATGAGAATTGCCTGGAAGGCTTGTTAAAAACACAGTTTTCTGGGACCCACCCCGAGTTTCTGATTGAGTATATGTTGGCCATAGGGCCTGATTATTTGTGTTCCTGGTTGATGCTGATTTGCTCTTCTGGGCACCACACTTGAGATACCATTGGCCTAGTCTGTGTGTCCAATAGCCACCATTTATTTCTTAGCTGTTTCTCTGTGTTAGGAAGCTTACAGGTTATATGTAATGTTTACTTTATCCATAGGCAATATACTCAAAATTCAGAACGCTACAAAGGGATATAGAGTGACATGTTTCTCTCCTTCCAGTTTCCCAGTCATCTAGGCTCCTCACAGAATGACCAGTTAATTTCTTCTATCTCATGCCTGAGATAGATAGACAGGCAAATATCTATATATTATTGCTCTCTGTTTCATTGTGCAAACACTAGTCACCTGAACACACAGTTTTAGCCACACATCACGTTTCCATTTATGGCAGTTCACAAAGAACTTCCTCCTTCATTTTAATGGTGGTCTGTTGTGTGGTTGGCTGATTTAGGTCTTCATGCTATATAATCTTTACCAACTCATTGCAAGTCTTATCCCATTTGGAAGTGAGAAACTGAGGCCCAGAGACATTAAATGACACACTCAAAAGGTGAAACAACTAGTATTTAATGGAGCCAAAATGTAAACCTGGAATTGATTGACCCCATAAGCCCACAATTCTTTGCTCTTGGCCTGGTTTCACACTGAGTGCTGGGAATCAGAGATGTATTCTTTGAACTCCTGGTCTTATAAAGGGAGGTGAGAGGAAATAAGAAAACAGATGTTGAGCTTGAAAAGCATATTCACAGACACAGAAGGTCAGAGTGAGGAAACCTTATCAGCCTGGTGAACCTAACCGATGGTGGGGAATGCCCAGGGGTGATCAAAGAGGCTTCCTGGAGGAGATGATGGCTGAGGGAATCCTGGAAGAAGAGCAGGGTATGGCTGGAGGATGGGAGGTGAGCATTCAGGCTTAAAGCCTCTACTTCCATGCTGCCCCTTGCGTGAGAACTTTGAGGTAATGGTGGCTGAGTACTAAGCTCAACACAGTAAAAGAAATTGCTGTTGGGATACTAGGAAGGGATAAAAATACTTGGAGCCCAGTTGAGTCTGATACTCTGAGATAGAAGACTATATTGGGGGTGATCATTTCAGAGATAGACAAATGGGTGTGCCTGTGAGATTGCATACTGGCTGCCAACACCCTCCGCCCAATTGTTTTGTTTAGTGTTGGGGGCAAGTGAGCAGTTGGGAGTTTGATGACCAAGATCTACGCCAGCTCCTGCAGGGTATGTCCCGTTGGCAAGCCAGCCCGCAGTGACTGCCGTATTTCTTCATCTGCAGATAAACTCGCCAGCAAGATTATCTGATTCCATGATGTCTGTCCTCGACCTCTCTGGCAACGCTGATGACAGTGGTGGTGACTGATCGACTTCTCACCACCCCCTTGTCCCTCCAAGCACAGTTCTAGTGGGATGGGGGAATAGAGATGAAATGGTGTGCTTCTCCTGAAATACCTTGATTATTAAAAGAACTCCTCACCCACCATGCCTCCTTCTCACTCTCCTTCCATTCTTTCCAAGGAAAAGAGTCCCAAGTCACTGGAACTAGCAAGACCCCATACCTTTATTTAACCCCTACTCTCTGTTTTACAAGAGAAAATAAAAATTACTGTCATATCCTTGATGCTAACAATTTATCCCTCATCCTGTAGAGAGTTGGTCTGGTAGAGTAACTCCACAAAACCGTCTTGAACAGTAAATGCAACTAGTGGGAGACTCTGGTAGACCTGGGGGGGTCCCTGGGAGGCGATGATTTCTTTATCAGTCTGCAACAGATCTCAGTGGCAAGACATTCTGTGATGGGCTGTGCATCTTCCACTAAGTCTACAGATCCTCACCTGGATGCAGTGATGATAAGGGGAAGCAATGTGAGCCTCTTCTCTGGAAGGGTCTGGGGTGGGAGGGGAAGAAAGCATAGGCCTGGCTGGTTGCTGAAGTGTGGTAAGCACCACCTTGTTTGCATGTAGGAAAACAAGTGCCTGTTGGTAGGGTGGCTAGATGTGTTTGGGGCAAACCATACCTTGGCATTTTTTTCCTTTTTTTTTTTAAATTATTAGAAAGCATGAGGAGGGCAGAGAGGAGAAGCAAGACTCCTGCTGAGCAGGGAGCTCAATGCAGGACTCATCCTAGGACTCCAGGATCATGACCTGAACCAAACGCTGGTTGCAACCAACTGAGCCACCCAGAAGCCCCTTGGGCACATTTCTGGAGCTCACTGGGTGGAGGAATCCCTTGGACTGAGGCATTCTGGCTGGGTCCCCCTCCTTCCATGACTACTACTCATCCAGCACCAGTGTTTGAATTCATGATTCAAAAGGGTTCAAGTACCATTTATTCACAGCCTGCCTCAAGGGAACTGCTGTATTGTGCACCTGGCTGAAGTCATTATACTCCCTTAAATAAGTTAGCTACCTCGGGGGCCTATGCCATCAGACAAAGATAGTGTCAAGGGACCCTTATGAAGGGACTGGAGTAGATGGCAGCAGGAACACAATCTTCTTACTTTACCAGTGTTTGTTTGGGTTGTGCACATGACCTCTGTCCCAGCAATCTGCCTGAAATGGAACATACTTGAAGGGAGTGGCTGTTCGATCACTTCGTCTTTTCCCCTTACCCCAAACTTCCCACATCGTCTTTGGACTCGTAGTACATCTTAGTCTTGCCTCATGCTGCACCCCTAATTTACCTATGCAAATTCTAAGAGCAGAACCACATGATGCACTGAGTACTGGGCTGCAGGCTGATTGGTGGGATGTGCAGCCCACTCACCATTCTGGGGCAGCCAAAGAAGAGAAAATTGCACCAAACCCTGAAAACCTGTTAGTACTTTACCCTAATACAGCTCTGCCAGTAAGGGATTAGTCTCCCATATGAAAGATAAACAGGCTCAGGAAGCTACGACATACCCAAAACATATTAAGTGTTGGTACCAGATTGGAACCCAGGTGTGATAAAAGCTGTGTGCGTTCTTTCTCTGTATTGTATTGTCTCCTTAACATTGATTAAGCACCTCCTGTGTGCCAGCCTCTATCAAGCCCTTTAAATACATTATTTTTTTCAGTTTTTAAAAAATACGGTTTTGCTAAAATTCCACTTCAAGTCCCTTTGGATGGGGTCCAACTTATTTCACACTATCTTATCAAACTCTCATGGTAGGTAAATGATGTTATAATGAAAATTGGATACTAAGAAGAGTAAGTCCATTTTACAACTTACATGGATTTCATAGTCGAACATTTAAAATGTTTTCCATAGTGCTCTAAGAGATACTGGTTAACTACTAGCGTAAGAGGTATCTTGAGTAAGAAAGAGCATGGGAGTTGTCTGTCTGGCTAGTCAGAGAGTATGCAACTTGCTCTCCTGGTGAATTCAAGCCCCATTCGGACATGGAGATTACTTAAAAGAAAACATGGGAACACAATTTTTAAACAGAAGAACTAAAGTAGTCATGTCAGGATAAGAATGTGAGACTCCAAATTCTCTACAATTACCACAACATTTTAATTATTTTTTTAAAAAGATTTATTTATTTTATATATAGAGCTGGAGGAGAGGGAGGGGGAGAGAATGTTAAGCAAAACAGCCAATGGCGTTGACACCTGACGTGTGCTCCATCTCATGATTCCAAGATCATAACCCAAGCAAACCAAGTTATCAGGCACCTGACTGAGCCACTCAGGTGCCCCACCAACTTTTAAAAAGGTGTTTCTTGAGTCTTTCTGCTCATGTTTAAAAGAGATTTATTTCAGAGGGAGAGCACATGAATTGGGGGAGGGAGGGCAGAGGGAGGGAGAGAGAGAGAATCTTAAGCAGAATTCACGCTGAGCACAGAGCCCAACATGGGTCTTGATCTCAAGGTCATGAGATTGAAGATCTTGACCCGACCTGAAACCAAGAGCATTGGACAATCAAAAGCCACAGGACCACACCAGGGCACACCCTCATTTAAAATATTTTTAAAGATTTAAATTCAATTTAATAAACATATACCATATGGTTAGTTTCAGAGTAGATTAATGATTCACCAGTTGCATATAACACCCAGTTATTACTTCAAAGGCCCTCTTTAATGCCCATCACCCAATTACCCCCCATCCCCCACCAACCTCCCTCCATTAACCCTGTTTGTTTCCTATAGTTAAGAGTCTCTTATGGTTTGCCTCCTCTGTTTTTTTTTTATTTTATTTTTCCTTCCCTTCCTCTATTGTTGATTTGTTTGATTTCTTAATCCACGTGAAGGTAAAACCATATGGTATTTGTCTTCTCTGACTGACTTATTTAGACAGCATATTACCCTAGTTCCATCCATGTCATTGCAAATGTCAAGATTTCATTTTTGATGGCTGATAGTATTCCATTGTATATATATACCACATCTTCTTCATCCATTCATCTGTTGATGGATGTCTGGGCTCCTTCCATATTTTGGCTATTGTGGACACTGCTGCTAAGAACATTGGTACAGGTGCCCCTTCAGATCACTACATTTGTATCTTTGGGGTAAATACCTATAGTTAATTCCTGGATCATAGGGTAGCTCTATTTTCAACTTTGAGAACTGCATACTGTTTTCCAGAGTGGCTGCACCAGCTTGCATTCCCACCAAAATTGTAAGAGGATTCTTTTTCTGCATCCTCACCAACATTTGTTGTTTCCTGACTTGTTACTTTTAGCCATTCTGACTGGCGTGAGGTGGTATCTCATTGTAGTTTGATTTGTATTTTCCTGATGCCGAGTGATGGTGAGCATTTTTTCATGTGTCAGTTGGCTATTTGTATGTCTTTTTTGGGGGTATACCTGTTCATGTCTTCTGCCCATTTCTTGACTGGATTATTTTTCTTTGGGTGTTGAGTTTGAAGTTCTTTATAGATCTTGGATGCCAGCCCTTTATCTGTAATGTCATTTTGCAAATATCTACTCCCATTCACGGGCTGCCTCTTGGTTTGCTGTTTCCTTGCTGTGCAAAGCTTTTATCTTGATGAAGTCCCAATAGTTCATTTTTCTTTGTTTCCCTTGCCTCTGGAGATATGTCGCAAAGAAGTTGTTGCGGCCGAGGTCACAGAGGTTGCTGCCTGTGTTCTCCTCAGATATTGATGGGTTCCTGTCTCACATTTAGGTCTTCCATCCATTTTGAGTCTATTTTTGTGTATGGTGTAAAGAAGTGATCGTTTCAGGAGCCTGGGTGCGCAGTCATTAAGCGTCTGCTTCGACTCAGGTGTGATCCCGGCATTCCGGGATCAGTCCCATGGGCTCCTCTCCTGGGCCTGCTTCTTCCCTCTCCCACTCCCCTGCTGTGTCCCTTTCTCGCTGGCTGTTGCTCTGTCACATAAATAAATAAATAAATAAATAAATAAATAAATAAATAAATAATAAAATCTTTAAAAAAAAAAGAAATTGATCATTTCATACTGTGCATGCTACTGTCCAGTTGTCCCAACACTGTTTGTTGAAGAGACTGTCTTTTCTCCATTGGAAATTCTTTCCTGCTTTGATGAAGATAAGTTGACCATAGAGTTGAGGTCCATTTCTGGGTTCTCTATGTGTTCCATTGATCTATGTGTCTGTTTTTGTACCACTACCTTACTGTCTTGATGACTACAGCTTTGTAATAGAGCTTGAAGTCTGGAATTGTGAGGCCTCCAGCTTTAGTTTTTCTTTTCACATTCCTTTGACTATTCAGGAGCTTTTCTGGTTCCATACAAATTTTAGATTGTTTGTTCCAGCTCTGTGAAAATGCTGATGTTATTCTGATTGAGTGCATTGAATGTATAGATTGCTTAGGTAGTGCAGACATCTTAACAATATTTGTTATTTGAATGCATGAGCATGGAATGTTTTTCCATTGCTTTGTGTCTTCTTCAATTTCTTTTAGAAGTGTTCTATAATTTTCAGAGTACAGATCTTTTACCTCTTTGGTTAGGTTATTCCTAGAGTATCTTATGGTTTTTGGTGCAGTTGTAAATGGGGTCGATTCCTGATTTCTCTTCCTTCTGCCTCATTGTTAGTGTATAGAAATGCAGCTGACTGTGGATTGATTTTATATCTTGCCACTTTTCTGAATTCCTGTATGAGTTCTAGAAATTTTTGGGTGGAGTCTTTTGGGTTTTCTACGTAGAGAGTAACATGTCATCTGCGAAAGAGTGAAAGTTTGACTTCTTTGCTGGTATGGATATCTTTTATTTCTTCTTGTTGTCTGATTGCTGAGGTTAAGACTTCCAGTACTGTGTTGAACAACAGTGGTGATACAGGATATCCCTGTCATGTTCCTGACCTTAGGAGAAAAGCTCTCAGTTTTTCCCTGTTGAGGATATTTGCTTTGGGTCTTTGCATATGGTTTTTATGCTATTAAGGTCTGTTGCATCTATCACTACATGGCAGAGAATTTTATCAAGAATGGATGCTGTACTTTGTCAAATGCTTTTACTGCATCTATTGAGAGGATCATATGGTTCTTGTCCTTTCTTTTATTAACGTGGTGTATCATATTGATTGCTGTTGTTTAACCACCCTTGCAGCTCGGAATAAATCCACTTGGTCATGGTGAATAATCCTTTTAATGTATGTTGGATCCCATTAGCTAGTATCTTTGTGAGAATTTTGCATCCATGTTCAGCAGGGATATTTCGTGTGTAATTCTCCTTTTTAGAGGGACTTTGTCCGGCTTTTGGATGGTGATCCTGGCCTCATACAATGAGTTTAGAAGTTTTCCTTCTATTTCTATTTTTGAAACAGTTTCAGAAGAATAGGTATTGATTCTTCTTTAAATGTCTATTAAAATTTACCTGGGAAGACATCCAGCCCTGGACTCCTGTTTGTTGGGAGATTTTGATGACTGCTTTAGTTTCCTTGCTGATTATGGTCTGTTCAAGTTTTCTATTTCTTCCGAGTGATCAGCTCCTGCTTTAGCTAGGATTCTGCTCACCCTCCGGTCCTTTCCGCCTTCCTCCCGCCACCAGAGCTTGCGCCCTGCGGAGGAGGCTGAGGAAGAAAAGGAGGATTAAAGAGAAGAAAGACCTGGCTCGGTCTAGGTTGTGCTGCAGTGCCAGAAAGGGAGGTGGTGGCAGCGGCGGCTGTGGCCACTGCCACGCAAGGACATGAGGCCCAAGAGTAGCCAACAGTGGCGGCTGTTCCAGAGCCTCGCTGGGGCCATTAGTCAGCAGAACACGAGCCTGTGTGGAGAAGCAGGGCCCCGTGAGAGGCGGCTCGAGGCGGGAGCCGGCCCCTCAGGCGCTGCCATCCTTCCTCGTCAAGCACTGGGAGCAGCCCTCGTCCCCCTCCTTGGCTGCACCGCCTGCAGGCCAGGAGAGTTCAGCGGTGGTGGTGGCAGGAACGTGGGTCGCACCTTGTGGAGGACAGCACGTTGGCAGAGGCTCTCTCCTGGCCCTTTCTTTCTGACACCTTGGCCATGTGGCCCTCAGGTGCGCTCTTCCCATCAGTGGGAAAGGAATCTTTGACAGTGCTGTGTCTACCTTCTTGGAGAGAGAGAGATGGTGGAGGAGTAGGGGACCCCTTTCTCACCTGGTCCCCTGAGTTGAGCTGAGATATCTATCAGACCATCCTGAACACCCATGGAATCAGCCTGAGACACAGTGATACATCTGAGTATTGAGGTACAAAGCGGGGAGTCGTGAATCCACAGATATCGGAAGATAAAAGGAAGGAGGAGGGAGCCACTGCGATCAGGAGCTGGGAAGCAGTAGCCACCTGCACTGAAAGACAGCTGTACTCCCAGACCAACACCTGCGAGAAAGCAGACTTGACCATGAGCCTGGGAATGCCCGTGGGACCAAACTGAAAACCGGAGCTCCGGAGCGCACACTCAAACTAGACTGAAACTGGGGTCTCAGGGGGCGTGCGGACCTGACTGAAAACCGGAGCTCCAAAATGCTCACTGGAACTGAACTGATACCGGGATCTTGGGAGGTGCACTAGACCAGAATGAAAACCAGCACTCGAGACACCATGAACCACACTGAAACAGGGGAGCATGGGAGCGCGCACAGGAACCGGGGGTGGCTGGCGGTGTTAGAAGCACAAAGGACAGAGAACTGCTGGCCCTGGAAGTGAGGGCTGGGAGAGTGGCTGTGGGGCACACAACCCGGGACACTGCAGGGGTTTTAGTAGCACTGACAGAAACAGAGTTAAGTGGCCAAGAGAGCTCAGTGGAGAGTGGCCTGTGATCTCTCTGTTCTGAGACAGAGGCTAGGATAGCCACTGCTGCTCTGACACTCAGAAGACTCACAGAAAACCGCCAGGAAAGCCTCCACGGAACAAAAAGCCCAGAAATACCAACTGCATGTGCCCATCCCCATCCCTCTTGCAGGGACTGGGCAACTCTACCCAAACAGTGTTGCCTGGTAGCAGCGCAGCGAGCCTTTCCCAGAAGGCAGGCAAAAATGAAGAAGCCAACAACCCAAAGGTCCCTATAAAACAAATGCACACTGCCTGGGTCCTGGTCAATATGGGCTCTGAGGGATCCTCACCCACCTCTCCTCATCAGAATGATGAGGAGGAGAAACCCCAGCAAAGAGGAACAGAGACTGTGGCCTCTGCCACAGAAGTGATGGATATGGATATAACCAAATTGTCAGAAATGGAGTTCAGAGGTAACAATGGTCAAGATGGAAAAATATTAACGAAAATATTAACAAGAATATAGAATCTCTAAGGGTGGAAATGAGGTGAATCTGGAAGAAATTAAAAATGCTATGAATCAATTGCAGTCAAACTAGATGCTCTGAGGCCAGGGTAAATGAGGCAGAAGAATGAATTAGTGAATTAGAGGATGGGATGGTAGAGAGAAGAGTTAAAACAGAAACTTGGCTCGAAAGGGATAAAGAAAGGGGGTAATCAGAAGGGGAATGAAGCACGAGAGACTATGGACTCTGAGAAACAACCTGAGGGCTTCAGAGGGGAGGGTGGGGGGGAATGGGATAGGCTGGTGATGGGTGGTAGGGAGGGCACGTATTGCATTGGTGCACGGGTGTTATACGCAACTAATGAATCATCGAACTTTATGTCAAAACCAGGGATGTACTGTATGGTGACTAACATAATATAATAAAAATATTTTTAAAAATCCAATCTCAAGAATGTAGGTTATGGGAGATTACTGACTCAATGAAACGTTCCAATGTCAGAATCATTGGCATCCCTGAGGGGGAGTGAAGAAAGAGCAAGTTCTAGAAGAGGTATTTGAACAAATTTAGCTGAGAACTTCCCTAATCTGGCAAAGAAACAAGTTTTCATGTCCAAAAGAGGCAGAGGGACCCCCTTCCAAGGTCAATGACCACAGATCTACACACACGCCGTCATAGTGCAATTTGCAAATATTAGATCCAAGGATAAAGTATTGAAAGTGGCCAGGGAAGGAAATCCTTACGTACAGAGGTAAAAATATCAGAACAATGTCGACCTGTCTACAGAGACCTGGCAGGGCAGGAAGGTTGGAAGGGTATTTTCAAAGCTCTATATGAGAAGAACATGCAGTCAAGGATCCTTTATCCAGCAAGGCTGTCATTCAAAATGATGGAGAGAGCAAGAACCTTTCAGGATCAGCAGAAACTGACCGAATTTGTAACCACCAAAACAGCCTACATGAGATATTAAGGGGGTTCTATAAAAGTAAAAAGGCCCGAGAGTGATACAGAACAGAAATTTACAATCTATAGAAACAAAGACTTCACAGGCAACATGACATCATTAAAATCATATCTCTCAGTAATCACTCTCAATGTATATGGCCTAAATGCTCCCATAAATGTAACAGCGTTGCAGATTGGATAAAAGACATGACCCATCCATTTGCTGTCTACAGAGACTCCTCTTGAACCTAAAGGTACATCAGACTGAAAGTGAAGGGATAGGAAACCATTTTTCATGCCAATTGACCTCAAAAGAAAGCTAGGGTAGCAATTCTCATAGCAGACAAGCGAGATTATAAACTAAAGAAAAACTCCACTATCAGCAATAGACAGATCACCTAAGCGAAAATCAACAAAGAGAAGTAGAGCTTTGACGACACACAGTCCCAGATGGACCTCATAGATATATCAGAACAATATACCACAGAAAAACAGAATAATCTTTCTTTCCGAATCGCATGGAACTTTCTCAGAATAGACCATATACTGGGTCACAAAACAGGTCTTAACCGTACCAAAAGACTGAGATTATTCCCTGCATATTCTAGGACCACAATGTTTTGAAACTGGAACTCAATCACAAGGAAAAATTTGGAAGAAGCTCAAACACTTGGAAACTAAGAACCATCCTGCTCAAGAATGATTGGGTAAACCAGGAAATTAAGAATCAGTTTAAACAATCTATGGAGACCAACGAGAATAACACAATGGTCCAAAACCTATGGGACACTGCAAAGGCAGTCCTAAGGGGAAAATACATAGCCATCCAAGACTCACTCAAAGAGTAGAAAAATCTAAAATGCAGTTTTTATATTCTCACTTCAAGAAGCTGGAGCTGGAACAGAAGAACAGGCCTAACCCATGCACAAGAAGGTAGTTGATCAAGATTAGAGCAGAGATCAATGAATTAGAAACCAGGAACACAGTAGAGCAGATCAACGAACTAGAAGCTGTTTCTTTGAAAGAATAAATAAGACCGATAAGCCACTGAGAAGACTTATTCAAAAGAATATAGAAAGGACCCAAATTAATAAAATTATGAATGAAAGGGGACAGATCACAACCAACACCAATGAAATAGGAAGGAACATTAGAAACTTTTATCAACAGTTTATGCCAATAAATTAAACAAACTGGAAGAAATGGATGCCTTCCTGGAAACCTCTAAGCTACCAGGAGTGAAACAGGGAAGAAATTGATTATTTACACAGATCGATTAATTATGAACAGATTGAAGCAGTGATCAAAAATCTCCCCAAAAATAAAGAGTCCAGGGCCTGACAGATACCCGGGAATTCTATCAAACATACAAAGAAGAAATAATACCTATTCTCCTGAAGCTGTTTCAAAAGTAGAAACAGAAGGAAAACTACCAAACTCATTCTATGAGGTATTACCTTGATCCCCAAACCAGGCAAAGACCCCATCAAAAATGAGAAACAGACCGATATCCCTGATGAATATGAGCTAAGCTTCTCAACAAGATCCTAGCTAATAGGATCCAACAGTACATTAAAAGGATTATCTATCATGACCAAGTGGAATTCATCCCTGGGATGCAAGGGTGTTCAACATTCGCAAATCGATCAATGTGAGAGGTCATATCAACAAACAAGGAGTCAAGAACCATATGATCCTCTCAATTCATGCAGAAAAAGCATTTGACACAATATAGCATCCTTTCCTGATTTAAACCCTTCAGAGTGTAGGATTAGAGGGTACATTCCTCAATTTCATAAAAACCATCTATGAAAAGCCTATGACAAATATCATTCCCAATGGGCAACGCTGAAAGCCTTATCCTAAGATCAGGAAGCGACAAGGATGCCCATTCTCACCACTATTATTCAACAGTACTAGAAGTCCTTGCAACAGCAATCAGACAACAAAAGGGATAAACGTTATCCAAATCAGCAAGAAGAAGTCAAACTGTCTCTCTTCACAGATGACATGATACTCTATATGGAAAACCCACAGAATCCACACCCAAACTACTAGAACTTATGGAGCAATTCAGTAATGTGGCTGGATACAAAATCAATGCTCAGAAATCAGGTGCATTTCTATACGAACAATGAGACTGAAGAAAGAAATTAGGGAATCCATTCCATGTACAACAGCACTAAAAATCATACATTATCATAGAATTAACTAACCAAAGACATAAAAGGAGCTATATTCTAGAAACTACAAATCACTCTTGAAAGACATTGAAGAAGACACAAAAGATGGAAAAATATTTCATGCTCATGGATCAGAAGAATAAACATAATTAAAATGCCTATGCTACCCAGAGCAATCTACATGTTCAATGCCATCCCGATCAAAATACCAATGACATTTTTCAAAGAACAGGAACAAACAGCCCTTAAATTGGTGTGGAACCAGAAAAGGCCCTGAACCGCCAAGGAGTGTTAAAAAGGAAAAACAAACCTGAGGGCATCATGTTGCCAGATTTCAAGTTGTACTACAAAGCTGTGCTCACCAAGACAGCATGGTACTGGCACAAAACAGACACATGGCCAATGGAACAGAATAGAGAACCCAGAAATGGACCTAGGCTCTTTGGGCAACTAATCTTTGATAAAGCAGGAAAAAACATCTGGTGGAAAAAAGACAGTCTCTTCAATAAATGGTGCTGGGAAAATTGGACAGCTACATGCAAAAGAATGAAACTTGACCACTCTCTCACACCATACAGAAAGATAAATTCCAAATGGATGAAAGACCTTGATGTGAGACAGGAATCCATCAAAATCCTAGGAGAACATAGGCTGCAACCGCTTTGACATCGGCCACAGCAACGTTTTTCATGACACATCTTCAAAGGCAAGAGAAACGAAAGATTAAATGAACTTGTGGGACTTCATCAAGATAAAAATCTTCTGGGGCACCTGGGTGGCTCAGTCGTTAAGCGTCTGCCTTCGGCTCAGTGCGTGATCCCAGTGTTCTGGGATTGAGCCCCACATCAGCCTTCTCCGCGGCGAGCCTGCTTCTTCCTCCCACTCCCCTGCTTGTGTTCCCTCTCTCGCTGCCTCTCTCTGTCAAAATAATAACTAAATCTTTTTTAAAAAAAGATAAAAAGCTTCTGCACAGCCAAGGAAACAGTCAAAAAAACTAAGAGGCAGCCCACGGAATGGGAGAATATATGCAAATAGCATCATTGCAAATGATGCTACAGATAAAAGACTGGTATCCAAGATCTACAAAGAACTTCTCAAACTCAGGGGCGCCTGGGTGGCACAGCGGTTAAGCGTCTGCCTTCGGCTCAGGGCGTGATCCCGGCGTTCCGGGATCGAGCCCCACATCAGGCTCCTCCACTATGAGCCTGCTTCTTCCTCTCCCACTCCCCCTGCTTGTGTTCCCTCTCTCGCTGGCTGTCTCTATCTCTGTCGAATAAATAAAGAAAATCTTTAAAAAAAAAAAAAAAGAACTTCTCAAACTCAATATGCGAGAAAGAAACAAATCATAAAATGAGAAGATATGAACAGACACTTTTCCAATGAAGACATACAAATGGCTAACAGACACATGAAAAAATGTTCAAAATCACTAGCCGTCAGGGAAATTCAAATCAAAACCACACTAAGATACCACCTTATGCCAGTTAGAATGGCAAAAATTCTATGGACTATGAGAAACAAACTGAGGACTTCAGAGGGGAGGGGGGTGGGGGAATGGGATAGACCGGTGATGGGTAGTAAGGAGGACACGATTGCATGGTGCACTGGGTGTTATACACAACTAATGAATCATCGAGCCTACATCGGAAACCGGGATGTACTGTATGGTGACTAACATAATATAATAAAAAATCATTAAAAAAAAAAAAAGAATGGCAAAAATTGACAAGGCAAGAAACAATTGCTGGAGAGGATGTGGAGAAAGGGGATCCCTCCTACATCGTTGGTGGGAATGCAAGTTGGTATAGCCACTCTGGAAAACAGTGTGGATGTCCCTTAAAAAGTTAAAAATTGGGCCACCCTATGACCCAGCCATTGCACTACTGGGTATTTACCCCAAAGATACAGACAAGTGGCTGCACCAACTTGGATTCCCACCAACAATGTAGGAGGGATCCCCTTTCTCCACATCCTCTCCAACAATTGTTGTTTCTTGCCTTGTCTATTTTTGCCATTCTAACTGGCGTAAGGTGGTATCTCAGTGTGGTTTTGATTTGAATTTCCCTGATGGCTAATGATTTTGAACATTTTTTCATGTGTCTGTTAGCCATTTGTATGTCTTCATTGGAAAAGTGTCTGTTCATATCTTCTGCCCATTTTATGATTTGTTTATTTGTTTCTCGCGTATTGAGTTTGAGAAGTTCTTTGTAGATCTTGGATACCAGTCTTTTATCTGTAGCATCATTTGCAAATATATTCTCCCATTCCGTGGGCTGCCTCTTAGTTTTTTTGACTGTTTCCTTGGCTGTGCAGAAGCTTTTTATCTTTTTTTAAAAAAGATTTAGTTATTATTTTGACAGAGAGAGGCAGCGAGAGAGGGAACACAAGCAGGGGGAGTGGGAGAGGAAGAAGCAGGCTCGCCGCGGAGAAGGCTGATGTGGGGCTCAATCCCAGAACACTGGGATCACGCACTGAGCCGAAGGCAGACGCTTAACGACTGAGCCACCCAGGTGCCCCAGAAGATTTTTATCTTGATGAAGTCCCACAAGTTCATTTAATCTTTCGTTTCTCTTGCCTTTGAAGATGTGTCATGAAAAACGTTGCTGTGGCCGATGTCAAAGCGGTTGCAGCCTATGTTCTCCTCTAGGATTTTGATGGATTCCTGTCTCACATCAAGGTCTTTCATCCATTTGGAATTTATCTTTCTGTATGGTGTGAGAGAGTGGTCAAGTTTCATTCTTTTGCATGTAGCTGTCCAATTTTCCCAGCACCATTTATTGAAGAGACTGTCTTTTTTCCACCAGATGTTTTTTCCTGCTTTATCAAAGATTAGTTGCCCAAAGAGCCTAGGGTCCATTTCTGGGTTCTCTATTCTGTTCCATTGGTCTATGTGTCTGTTTTGTGCCAGTACCATGCTGTCTTGGTGAGCACAGCTTTGTAGTACAACTTGAAATCTGGCAACATGATGCCCTCAGGTTTGTTTTTCCTTTTTAACACTCCTTGGCGGTTCAGGGCCTTTTCTGGTTCCACACCAATTTAAGGGCTGTTTGTTCCTGTTCTTTGAAAAATGTCATTGGTATTTTGATCGGGATGGCATTGAACATGTAGATTGCTCTGGGTAGCATAGGCATTTTAATTATGTTTATTCTTCTGATCCATGAGCATGAAATATTTTTCCATCTTTTTGTGTCTTCTTCAATGTCTTTCAAGAGTGATTTGTAGTTTCTAGAATATAGCTCCTTTATGTCTTTGGTTAAGTTAATTCTATGATAATGTATGATTTTTAGTGCTGTTGTACATGGAATGGATTCCCTAATTTCTCTTTCTTCAGTCTCATTGTTCGTGTATAGAAATGCACCTGATTTCTGAGCATTGATTTTGTATCCAGCCACATTACTGAATTGCTCCATAAGTTCTAGTAGTTTGGGTGTGGATTCTTGTGGGTTTTCCATATAGAGTATCATGTCATCTGTGAAGAGAGACAGTTTGACTTCTTCTTTGCTGATTTGGATAACGTTTATCCCTTTTTGTTGTCTGATTGCTGTTGCAAGGACTTCTAGTACTGTTGAATAATAGTGGTGAGAATGGGCATCCTTGTCGTCTTCCTGATCTTAAGGATAAGGCTTTCAGCGTTTGCCCATTGGGAATGATATTTGTCATAGGCTTTTCATAGATGGTTTTTATGAAATTGAGGAATGTACCCTCTAATCCTACACTCTGAAGGGTTTAAATCAGGAAAGGATGCTATATTGTGTCAAATGCTTTTTCTGCATGAATTGAGAGGATCATATGGTTCTTGACTCCTTGTTTGTTGATATGACCTCTCACATTGATCGATTTGCGAATGTTGAACCACCCTTGCATCCCAGGGATGAATTCCACTTGGTCATGATAGATAATCCTTTTAATGTACTGTTGGATCCTATTAGCTAGGATCTTGTTGAGAAGCTTAGCGTCCATATTCATCAGGGATATCGGTCTGTAATTCTCATTTTTGATGGGGTCTTTGCCTGGTTTGGGGATCAAGGTAATACCTCATAGAATGAGTTTGGTAGTTTTCCTTCTGTTTCTACTTTTTGAAACAGCTTCAGGAGAATAGGTATTATTTCTTCTTTGTATGTTTGATAGAATTCCCCGGGGTATCTGTCAGGCCCTGGACTCTTTATTTTTGGGGAGATTTTTGATCACTGCTTCAATCTGTTCATAATTAATCGATCTGTGTAAATAATCAATTTCTTCCTGTTTCACTCCTGGTAGCTTAGAGGTTTCCAGGAAGGCATCCATTTCTTCCAGTTTGTTTAATTTATTGGCATAAACTGTTGATAAAAGTTTCTAATGTTCCTTCCTATTTCATTGGTGTTGGTTGTGATCTGTCCCCTTTCATTCATAATTTTATTAATTTGGGTCCTTTCTATATTCTTTTGAATAAGTCTTGCCAGTGGCTTATCGGTCTTATTTATTCTTTCAAAGAAACAGCTTCTAGTTCGGTTGATCTGCTCTACTGTGTTCCTGGTTTCTAATTCATTGATCTCTGCTCTAATCTTGATCAACTACCTTCTTGTGCATGGGTTAGGCCTGTTCTTCTGTTCCAGCTCCAGCTTCTTGAAGTGAGAATATAAAAACTGCATTTTAGATTTTTCTATTCTTTTGAGTGAGTCTTGGATGGCTATGTATTTTCCCCTTAGGACTGCCTTTGCAGTGTCCCATAGGTTTTGGACCATTGTGTTTTCATTCTCGTTGGTCTCCATAGATTGTTTAAACTGATTCTTAATTTCCTGGTTTACCCAATCATTCTTGAGCAGGATGGTTCTTAGTTTCCAAGTGTTTGAGCTTCTTCCAAATTTTTCCTTGTGATTGAGTTCCAGTTTCAAAACATTGTGGTCCTAGAATATGCAGGGAATAATCTCAGTCTTTTGGTATCGGTTAAGACCTGTTTTGTGACCCAGTATATGGTCTATTCTGGAGAAAGTTCCATGCGCATTCGGAAAGAAAGATTATTCTGTTTTTCTGTGGTATATTGTTCTGATATATCTATGAGGTCCATCTGGGACTGTGTGTCGTTCAAAGCTCTACTTTCTTTGTTGATTTTCTGCTTAGGTGATCTGTCTATTGCTGATAGTGGAGTTTTTTCTTTAGTTTATAATCTACGCTGTCTGCTATGAGAATTGCTACCCTAGCTTTCTTTTGAGGTCAATTGGCATGAAAAATGGTTTCCTATCCCTTCACTTTCAGTCTGGATGTACCTTTAGGTTCAAGAGGAGTCTCTTGTAGACAGCAAATGGATGGGTCATGTCTTTTATCCAATCTGCAACGCTGTTACATTTATGGGAGCATTTAGGCCATATACATTGAGAGTGATTACTGAGAGATATGATTTTAATGATGTCATGTTGCCTGTGAAGTCTTTGTTTCTATAGATTGTAAATTTCTGTTCTGTATCACTCTTCGGGCCTTTTTACTTTTATAGAACCCCCCCTTAATATCTCATGTAGGGCTGTTTTGGTGGTTACAAATTCGGTCAGTTTCTGCTGATCCTGAAAGGTTCTTGTCTCTCCATCATTTCTGAATGACAGCCTTGCTGGATAAAGGATCCTTGACTGCATGTTCTTCTCATATAGAGCTTTGAAAATACCCTTCCAACCCTTCCTGCCCTGCCAGGTCTCTGTAGACAGGTCTGACATTGTTCTGATATTTTTACCTCTGTACGTAAGGATTTCCTTCCCCCTGGCCACTTTCAATACTTTATCCTTGGATCTAATATTTGCAAATTGCACTATGACGTGACGTGGTGTAGATCTGTGGTCATTGACCTTGGAAGGGGTCCTCTCTGCCTCTTGGACATGAAAACTTGTTTCTTTGCCAGATTAGGGAAGTTCTCAGCTAAATTTGTTCAAATACCTCTTCTAGAACTTGCTCTTTCTTCACCCCCTCAGGGATGCCAATGATTCTGACATTGGAACGTTTCATTGAGTCAGTAATCTCCCATAACCTACATTCTTGAGATTGGATTTTTTAAAAATATTTTTTATTATATTATGTTAGTCACCATACAGTACATCCCTGGTTTTTGACATAAAGTTCGATGATTCATTAGTTGCGTATAACACCCCGTGCACCAATGCAATACGTGCCCTCCCTACCACCCATCACCAGCCTATCCCATTCCCCCACCCCCTCCCCTCTGAAGCCCTCAGGTTGTTTCTCAGAGTCCATAGTCTCTCGTGCTTCATTCCCCCTTCTGATTACCCCCCCTTTCTTTATCCCTTTCGAGCCAAGTTTCTGTTTTAACTTTCTCTTCTACCATCCCATCCTCTAATTCACTAATTCATTCTTCTGCCTCATTTACCCTGGCCGTCAGAGCATCTAGTTTAGACTGCAATTGATTCATAGCATTTTTAATTTCTTCCAGATTCACTCTCATTTCCACCCTTAGAGATTCTATATTCTTGTTAATATTTTCGTTAATATTTTTTCCATCTTGACCATTGTTACTCTGAACTCCATTTCTGACAATTTGGTTATATCCATATCCATCACTTCTGTGGCAGAGGCCACAGTCTCTGTCTCCTTTCTTTGCTGAGGGTTTCTCCTCCTCATCATTCTGATGAGGAGAGGTTGCGGGGATCCCCAGAGCCCAAATTATTGACCAGGACCCAGGCAGTGTGCACTTGTTTTATAGGGACCTTTGGGTTGTTGGCTTCTTCATTTTTTGCCTGCCTTCTGGGGGAAAGGCCTGCTGCGCTGCTACTCAGGCAACACTGTTTGGGTAGAGTTGCCCAGTCCCCTGCAAGAGGGGATGGGGATGGGCACAATGCGAGTTGGTATTTCTGGGCTTTTGTTCCGTGGAGGCTTTCCCTGGCGGTTTTCTGTGAGTCTTCTGAGTGTCAGAGCAGCAGTGGCCGTATCCTAGCCTCTGTCTCAGAACAGAGAGATCACAGGCCACTCTCCACTGAGCTCTCTTGGCCACTTTAACTCTGTTTCTGTCAGTGCTACTAAAACCCCTGCAGTGTCCCGGGTTGTGTGCCCCACAGCCACTCTCCCAGCCCTCACTTCCAGGGCCAGCAGTTCTCTGTCCTTTGTGCTTCTAACACCGCCAGCCACCCCCGGTTCCTGTGCGCGCTCCCATGCTCCCTGTTTCAGTGTGGTTCATGTGTGCTCCGGAGTGCTGGTTTTCATTCTGGTCTAGTGCACGCTCCCAAGATCCCGGTATCAGTTCAGTTCCAGTGAGCATTTTGGAGCTCCGGTTTTCAGTCAGGTCCGCACGCCCCTGAGACCCCAGTTTCAGTCTAGTTTGAGTGTGCGCTCCGGAGCTCCGGTTTTCAGTTTGGTCCCACGGGCATTCCCAGGCTCATGGTCTAAGTCTGCTTTCTCGCAGGTGTTGGTCTGGGAGTACAGCTGCCTCTTCAGTGCAGGTGGCTACTGCTTCCCAGCTCCTGATCGCAGTGGCTCCCTCCTCCTTCCTTTTATCTTCCGATATCTGTGTGCGGATTCACGACTCCCCGCTTTGTACCTCAATACTCAGATGTATCTTACTGTGTCTCAGGCTGATTCCATGGGTGTTCAGGATGGTCTGATAGATATCTAGCTCAACTCAGGGGACCAGGTGAGAAAGGGGTCCCCTACTCCTCCACCATCTCTTCTCTCTCTCCAAGAAGGTAGACACAGCACTGTCAAAGATTCCTTTCCCACTGATGGGAAGAGCCGCACCTGAGGGGCCACATGGCCAAGGTGTCAGAAAGAAAGGGCCAGGAGAGAGCCTCTGCCAACGTGCTGTCCTCCACAAGGTGCGACCCACGTTCCTGCCACCACCACCGCTGAACTCTCCTGGCCTGCAGGCGGGTGCAGCCAAGGAGGGGGACGAGGGCTGCAGTCTCCAGTGCTTGGACGAGGAAGGATGGCAGCGCCTGAGGGGGCCGGCTCCCGCTCTCGAGCCTCGCCTCACGGGGGCCCTGCTTCTCCACACAGGCTCGTGTTCTGCTGACTAATGGCCCCAGCGCGAGGCTCTGGAACAGCCGCCACTGTTGGCTACTCTTGGGCCTCATGTCCTGCGTGGCAGTGGCCACAGCCGCCGCTGCCACCACCTCCCTTTCTGGCACTGCAGACACAACCTAGACCGAGCCAGGTCTTTCTTCTCTTTAATCCTCCTTTCTTTGCTCCTCCTCAGCCTGCCTCCGCAGGGCTAGCTCTGGTGGCGGGAGGAAGGCTGGAAAGGACCGGAGGGGGTGAGCAGAATCCTAGCTAAAGCAGGAGCTGATCACTCGGAAGAAATAGAAAACTTGAACAGACCCATAATCAGCAAGGAAACTAAAGCAGTCATCAAAAATCTCCCAACAAACAGGAGTCCAGGGCTGGATGTCTTCCCAGGTAAATTTTAATAGACATTTAAAGAAGAATCAATACCTATTCTTCTGAAACTGTTTCAAAAAAATAGAAATAGAAGGAAAACTTCTAAACTCATTGTATGAGGCCAGGATCACCTTAATCCCAAAACCGGACAAAGTCCCCTCTAAAAAGGAGAATTACACACGAATATCCCTGCTGAACATGGATGCAAAATTCTCACAAAGATACTAGCTAATGGGATCCAACATACATTAAAAGGATTATTCACCATGACCAAGTGGGATTTATTCCTGAGCTGCAAGGGTGGTTAAACAACAGCAATCAATATGATACACCACGTTAATAAAAGAAAGGACAAGAACCATATGATCCTCTCAATAGATGCAGTAAAAGCATTTGACAAAGTACAGCATCCATTCTTGATAAAAATTCTCTGCCATGTAGTGATAGATGCAACAGACCTTAATAGCATAAAAACCATATGCAAAAGACCCAAAGCAAATATCCTCAACAGGGAAAAACTGAGAGCTTTTCTCCTAAGGTCAGGAACATGACAGGGATATCCTGTATCACCACTGTTGTTCAACACAGTACTGGAAGTCTTAACCTCAGCAATCAGACAACAAGAAGAAATAAAAGATATCCATACCAGCAAAGAAGTCAAACTTTCACTCTTCGCAGATGACATGTTACTCTACGTAGAAAACCCAAAAGACTCCACCCAAAAATTTCTAGAACTCATACAGGAATTCAGAAAAGTGGCAAGATATAAAATCAATCCACAGAAGTCAGCTGCATTTCTATACACTAACAATGAGGCAGAAGGAAGAGAAATCAAGGAATCGATCCCATTTACAACTGCACCAAAAACCATAAGATACCTAGGAATAAGCCTAACCAAAGAGGTAAAAGATCTGTACTCTGAAAATTATAGAACACTTCTAAAAGAAATTGAAGAAGACACAAAGCAATGGAAAAACATTCCATGCTCATGCATTCAAATAACAAATATTGTTAAGATGTCTGCACTACCCTAAGCAATCTATACATTCAATGCACTCAATCAGAATAACATCAGCATTTTTCACAGAGCTGGAACAAACAATCCTAAAATTTGTATGGAACCAGAAAAGCTCCTGAATAGTCAAAGGAATGTGAAAAGAAAACTAAAGCTGGAGGCCTCACAATTCCAGACTTCAAGCTCTATTACAAAGCTGTAGTCATCAAGACAGTAAGGTAGTGGTACAAAAACAGACACATAGATCAATGGAACACAATAGAGAACCCAGAAATGGACCCTCAACTCTATGGTCAACTTATCTTCATCAAAGCAGGAAAGAATTTCCAATGGAGAAAAGACAGTCTCTTCAACAAACAGTGTTGGGACAACTGGACAGTAGCATGCACGAGTATGAAATGATCAATTTCTTTTTTTTTTTAAAGATTTTATTTATTTATTTATTTATTTATTTATTTATTTATTTATGTGACAGAGCAACAGCCAGCGAGAAAGGGAACACAGCAGGGGAGTGGGAGAGGAAGAAGCAGGCTCCCAGGAGAGGAGCCCGATGTGGGACTCGATCCCGGAATGCCGGGATCACACCCTGAGCCGAAGGCAGACGCTTAATGACTGCGCTACCCAGGCTCCCTGAAACGATCACTTTCTTACACCATACACAAAAATAGACTCAAAATGGATGGAAGACCTAAATGTGAGACAGGAACCCATCAATATCCTAGAGGAGAACACAGGCAGCAACCTCTGTGACCTCGGCCGCAACAACTTCTTGCTAGACATATCTCCAGAGGCAAGGGAAACAAAAGAAAAAATGAACTATTGGGACTTCATCAAGATAAAAAGCTTTTGCACAGCAAAGGAAACAGCAAAACTAAGAGGCAGCCCGTGGAATGGGAGTAGATATTTGCAAATGACATTACAGATAAAGGGCTGGTATCCAAGATCTATAAAGAACTTCTCAAACTCAACACCCAAAGAAAAAATAATCCAGTCAAGAAATGGGCAGAAGACATGAACAGGTATTACCCCCAAAAAAGACATACAAATAGCCAACTGACACATGAAAAAAATGCTCACCATCACTCGGCATCAGGAAAATACAAATCAAAACTACAATGAGATACCACCTCACGCCAGTCAGAATGGCTAAAATTAACAAGTCAGGAAACAACAAATGTTGGTGAGGATGCAGAGAAAAGAGAATCCTCTTACAATTTTGGTGGGAATGCAAGCTGGTGCAGCCACTCTGGAAAACAGTATGGCAGTTCCTCAAAAAGTTGAAAATAGAGCTACCCTATGATCCAGGAATTAAACTATAGGTATTTACCCCAAAGATACAAATGTAGTGATCTGAAGGGGCACCTGTACCCCAATGTTCATAGCAGCAGTGTCCACAATAGCCAAAATATGGAAGGAGCCCAGACATCCATCAACAGATGAATGGATGAAGAAGATGTGGTATATATATACAATGGAATACTACTCAGCCATCAGAAAAATGAAATCTTGACATTTGCAATGACATGGATGGAACTAATGGGTAATATGCTAAGCGAAATAAGTCAGTCAGAGAAAGACAAATACCATATGGTTTTACTCATACGTGGAATTTAAGAAATCAAACAAATCAACAATAGAGGAAGGGAAGGAAAAATAAAATAAAAAAAAAAAACAGAGAGGGAGGCAAACCATAAGAGACTCTTAACTATAGGAAACAAACAGGGTTAATGGAGGGGAGGTTGGTGGGGGGATGGGGTAATTGGGTGATGGGCATTAAAGAGGGCCTTTGAAGTAATAACTGGGTGTTATATGCAACTGGTGAATCATTAAATTCTACCTCTGAAACTAACCATATGGTATATGTTTATTAAATTGAATTTAAATCTTTAAAAATATTTTAAATGAGGGTGTGGCTCCTGGGTGGCACTGTATTTTGATTGTCCAACTCTTGGTTTCAGGTCGGGTCAAGATCTCTCAATCTCATGACCTTGAGATCAAGACCCATGTTGGGCTCTGTGCTCAGCGTGAATTCTGCTTAAGATTCTCTCTCCCCCTCCCTCTGCCCTCCCTCCCCCAATTCATGTGCTCTCTCCCTCTGAAATAAATCTCTTTTAAACATGAGCAGAAAGACTCAAGAAACACCTTTTTTAAAAAGTTGTGGTGGGGCACCTGAGTGGCTCAGTCAGGTGCCTGACTCTTGGTTTCGGCTTGGGTTATGATCTTGGAATCATGAGATGGAGCACCACGTCAGGTGTCAACGCTTATTGGCGAGTTTGCTTAACATTCTCTCCCCCTCCCTCTCCCCCCTCCAGCTCTATATAAAATAAATAAATCTTTTTAAAAAAATAATTAAAATGTTGTGGTACATTGTAGAGAATTTGGAGTCTCACATTCTTATCCTGACATGACTACTTTAGTTCTTCTGTTTAAGCCAAATTGTGTTCCCATGTTTTCTTTTAAGTAATCTCCATGTCCGATATGGGGCTTGAATTCACCAGGAGAGCAAGTTGCATACTCTACTGACTGAGCCAGACAGACACCCTCCCATGCTCTTTCTTACTCAAGATACCTCTTACGCCTAGTAGTTAACCAGTATCTCTTAGGAGCACTGGAAAACATTTTAAATGTTCGACTATGAAATGCCATGTAAGTTGTAAAATGGACTTACCTTTCTTAGTATCCAATTTTTCATTATAACATCATTTACCTACCATGAGAGTTTGATAAGATAGTGTGAAATAAGTTGGACCCCATCCAAAGGGACTTGAAGTGGAATTTTAGCAAAACCGTATTTTTTTAAAAAACTGAAAAAATAATGTATTTAAAGGGCTTGATAATAGAGGCTGGCACACAGGAGGTGCTTAATCAATGTTAAGGAGACAATACAATACAGAGGAAAGAACGTGCACACAGCTTTTATCACACCTGGGTTCCAATCCTGGTACCAACACTTAATATGTTTTGGGTATGTCGTAACAGCTTCCTGAGCCTGTTTATCTTTCATATGGGGAGACTAATCCCTTACTGGCAGAGCTGTATTGAGGGTTAAAGTAGCTAACAGGTTTTCAGGGTTTGGTGCAATTTTCTCTTCTTTGGCTGCCCCAGAATGCAGGAGTGGGCTGCACATCCCACCAATCAGCCTGCAGCCCAGTACTCCAGTGCATCATGTGGTTCTGCTCTTAGAATTTGCATAGGTAAATTAGGGGGTGACAGCATGAGGCAAGACTAAGATGTAGCTACGAGTCCAAAGACGATGTGGAAGTTTGGGGTAAGGGGAAAAGACAAGTGATCGAACAGCCACTCCCTTCAAGTATGTTCCATTTCAGGCAGATTGCTGGGACAGAGGTCATGTGCACAACCCAAACAAACACTGGTAAAGTAAGAAGATTGTGTTCCTGCTGCCATCTACTCCAGTCCCTTCATAAGGGTCCCTTGACACTATCTTTGTCTGATGGCATAGGCCCCCCCGAGGTAGCTAACTATATTTAAGGGAGTATAATGACTTCAGCCAGTGCACCCCCAATACAGCAGTTCCCTTGAGGCAGGCTGTGAATAAATGGTACCAGAACCCTTTTGAATCATGGAATTCAAACACTGGTGCTGGATGAGTAGTAGTCATGGAAGGGTGGGACCCAGCCAGAATGCCTCAGTCCAAGGGATTCCTCCAACCCAGTGAGCCCAGAAATGCCCCCAAGGGGGCGCCTGGGTGGCTCAGTTGGTTAAGCAACTGCGTTTGGTTCAGGTCATGATCCTGGAGTCCCAGGATGGAGTCCTGCATTGAGCTCCCTGCTCAGCAGGGAGTCTGCTTCTCCCTCTGCCCCTCCTTCTCATGCTTTCTAATAATTTAAAAAAAAAAGGAAAAAAAAATGCCCCAAGGTATGGTTTGCCCCAAACACATCTAGCCACCCTACCAACAGGCACCTTGTTTTCCCTACATGCAAACAAGGTGGTGCTTACCACACTTCAGCAACCAGCCAGGCCTATGTTCTTTTCTTCCCTCTATCCCAGCCCCAGACCCTTCCAGAGACAAGGCTCATTACTGTTTCCCCTTATCATCACTGCCATCCAGGTGAGGATCTGTAGACTTGGTGGAAGATGCACAGCCCATCACAGGAATGTCTTGCCACTGAGATCTGTTGCAGACTGATAAAGAAATCATCGCCCTCCCAGGGACCCCCAGGTCTACCAGCAGTCTCGCCACTAGTTGTACATTTAGCTGTTCAAGACGGTTTTGTGAGAGTTACTCCTCCAACCAGACCAACCTACAGGATGAGGGATAAATTGTTAGCATCAAGGATATGACAGTAATTTTATTTCTCTTGTAAAACAGAGTAGGGGTTAAATAAAGGGTATGGGGTTCGCTAGTTCCAGTGACTTGGGACTCTTTTTTCTTGGAAGAATGGAAGGGAGAGTGAGAAGGGGCATGGTGGGTGAGGAGTTCTTTTAATATGCAGGTACTTCAGGGAGAAGCACACCATTTCATCTGTATTCCCCCATCCCACTAGAACTGGTGCTTGGAGGGACAAGGGGGTGGTGAGATTAGTCGATCAGTCACCACCACTGTCATCAGCGTTGCCAGAGAGGTCGAGGACAGACATCATGGAATCAGATAACTTGCTGGCGAGTTTATCTGCAGATGAAGAAATACAGGCAGTCACTTGGTGGCTGGCTTGCCAACAGGACACCTGCAGGAGCTGGCGTAGATCTTGGTCTACATCAAACTCCCAAACTGGCTCACTTGCCCCCAACACTAAACAAAACAATTGGGCGGAGGGTGTTGGCAGCCAGTATGCAATCTCACAGGCACACCCATTTGTCTATCTCTGAAATGATCACCCCAATATAGCTTCTATCTCAGAGTATCAGACTCAACTGGGCTCCAAGTATTTTTATCCCTTCCTAGTATCCCAACAGCAATTTTCTTTTACTGTGTTGAGCTTAGTACTCAGCCATTACCTTCAAAGTTCTCACAGCAAAGGGGCAGCATGGAAGTAGAGGCTTTAAGCCTGAATGCTCACCTCCCATCCTCCAGCCATACCCTGCTCTTCTTCAGGATTCCCCTCAGCCATCATCTCCTCCAGGAAGCCTTCTTTGATCACCCCTACCCCACCACCATCCGGGTTAGGTTCACCAGGCTGAGTTAAGGTTTCCTCACTCTGCCTTCTGTGTCTGTGAATACTGTGTTGCCAACATCTGTTTTCTTATTTCCTCCTCACTCCTTTATAAGACCAGGAGTTCAAGAGCAATACATCTCTGGATTCCCAGCACTCAGTGTGAAACCAGGCCAAGAGCAAAGAATTGGGCTTATGGGGTCAATCAATTCCAGGTTTACATTTTGGCTCCATTAAATACTAGTTGTTTCACCTTGAGTGTGTCATTTAATGTCTCTGGGCCTCAGTTTCCTCACTTACCAAATGGGGATAAGACTTGCAATGAGTTGGTAAAGATTAGTATAGCATGAAGACCTAAATCAGCCAACCACACAACAGACCACCATTAAAATGAAGGAGGAAGTTCTTTTGTGAACTGCCATTAAATGGAAACGTGATGTGGCAAAACTGTGTGTTCAGGTGACTAGTGTTTGCACAGAAACAGAGAACAAAAAATATATAGATATTTGCCTGTCTATCTATCTCAGGCATGAGATAGAAGAAATTAACTGGTCATTCTGTGAGGAGGCCTAGATGACTGGGAAACTGGAAGGAGAGAAACATGTCACTCTATATCCCTTTGTACGTTCTGAATTTTGAGTATATTGCCTATGGATAAAGTAAACATTACATATAACCTGTAAGCTTCCTAACACAGAGAAACCAGCTAAGAAATAAATGGTGGCTATTGGACACACAGACTAGGCCAATGGCTCTCCAAGTGTGGTGCCCAGAAGAGCAAATCAGCATCAACCAGGAACACAAATAATCAGGCCCTATGGCCAACATACTCAATCAGAAACTCTGGGGGTGGGTCCCAGAAAACTGTGTTTTAACAAGCCTTCCAGGCAATTCTCATAATAAGGTGAAGTCTAAGAACCACTGTGCTAGTAGATGAGCCTCCTAACCCATCTCTGCCCCTTAACCAGGGATAGCTGGACACTGGGCACATGGAAATGCTCACTCAGGAGTTCCTAAGTAGGGCCTAAGTGGGTTCTTTTTGGAGCATGGGGACGTGGGGTATGGTCAGGTGCCCCCACCGGTACGCTTCTGCATCTTCTTCTTATTCTTCAAGGCAGATGCAAGAGCCTGGCCCTGCTGCAGGGGGTCTGTCTCCATGATCCTCTGCAGCACTGGGCGGCGGTCCACAGGGCAGACATCCACCGTGCTACTGTTCATGGGGTAGTGGTCCACATTACGTTTAGCCCACCCCATCTGATGTCGGTTCGGATTGGTGCAATACCCAGTGAGATTTCCAATCTGGAGAGAGAGAGAGAGGACAACAGTGAGATCTGGGCCCCTAGAATACCGCCGAAGACTTCTGCAGAGGAGACAGGGACAGGTTTGGTTAAGAACAGGAAGCCTGAAGCCAAGCAGAACTAAGCTCCAAGTCCGGCTCCATCACAAACGAGAAGGTGCTTAGTTAATTTCTCAGCTGCAGTTGGCTCATCTGTCAAATGGGGTAGACAATGGGTAGCTTGCATAGCTTTTACAAGAATAAAAAAGCAGAGTTACTTGATCAATGACAATTGGTATTATGATTCTTTCCTCAAGAGCCTACAAAGTCATATTCAATTTAACAAGTATTTTCTGATGTCTATTCTGTGCCCAGCTCCATGTGGGGAAATGCTGAGAAATGAGTAGGGTGCAGTCCCATCTTTGAGAAGCAACTGGTCTAAAAGAGGATATAACCAACCCACACCACAAGCCAAGTCAGAGTGTGTTAAGTGCCCACCAGAAAGAAACAGCATAAGTGGCAGAGGTTGTGGAGAAGGCAGTGAACAATATGCTTCTATTGATGGGAAGGTCATTCTTGACCGTGAACAATGGAAAAGCAAAGATTCATCCCTGGGATGCAAGGGTGGTTCGACATTCACAAATCTATCAGTGTGATAGATTATATCAACAAGAAAAAAGCCAAAAATCATATGATTCTCTCAGTAGATGCAGAAAAAGCATTTGACAAAATACAGCATCCTTTACTGATTAAAACCCTTCAGAGTGCAGGGATACAGGGTACATTCCTCCATCTCATAAAAACCATCTATGAAAAGCCTACAGCAAATATCATTCTCAATGGGGAAAAGCTGGAAGCCTTTCCCTTAAGATCAGGAACATGACAAGGATGCCCCTCTCGCCATTATTATTCAACAGAGTACTAGAAGTGTTTGCAACAGCAATCAGACAACAAAAAGGGATAAAAGGTATCCAAATTGGCACAGAAGAAGTCAAACTGTCTCTTCACAGATGACATGATACTCTATATGGAAAACCCAAAAGAATCCACTCCCCAACTACTAGAAGTTATAGAGCAATTCAGCAATGAAGCGGGATACAAAATCAATGCTCAGAAATCAGTTGCATTTCTGTACATGAACAATGAGACTGAAGAAAGAGAAATTAGGGAATCCATCCCATTTACAATAGCACCAAAAATCATACATTATCTTGGAATTAACCAGAGACGTAAAGGATCTATATTCTAGAAATTACAAATCACTCTTGAAAGACATTGAAGAAGACACAAAAAGATGGAAAAATATTCCATGTTCATGGATCGGAAGAATTACCATAGTTAAAATGTCTACGCTACCCAGAGTAATCTACACTTTCAATGCTATCCCAATCAAAATACCAATGACATTTTTCAAAGAACTGGAACAAACAGCCCTTGAATTTGTGTGGAACCAGAAAAGGCCCTGAATCGCCAAGGAATTGTTGAAAAGGAAAAACAAAGCTGGGGGCATCACAATGCTGGATTTCAAGCTGTACTACAAAGCTGTGATCACAAAGACAGCATGGTACTGGCACAAAAACAGACACATAGACCAATGGAACAGAATAGAGAACCCAGAAATGGACCCTCGGCTCTTTGGGCAACTAATCTTTGACAAAGCAGGAAAAAACATCCAGTGCAAAAAAGACAGTCTCTTCAATAAATGGTGCTGGGAAAATTGGTCAGCTACATGCAAAAGAATGAAACTTGACCACTCTGTCACACCGTACACAAAGATAAACTCCAAATGGATGAAAGACCTCAACGTGAGACAGGAATCCATCAAAATCCTAGAGGAGAGCATAGGCAGCAACCTCTACGACATGGCCACAGCAACCTTTTTCATGACACATCTCCAAAGGCAAGAGAAACAAAGGAAAAAATGAACTTGTGGGACTTCATCAAGATCAAAAGCTTCTGCACAGCCAAGGAAACAGTCAAAAAAACTAAGAGGCAGCCCATGGAATGGGACAATATATTTGCAAATGATGCTACAGATAAAAGACTGGTATCCAAGATCTACAAAGAACTCCTCAAACTCAATACGTGAGAAACAAATAATCAAATCAAAAAATGGGCAGAAGATATGAACAGACACTTTTCCAATGAAGACATACAAATGGCTAACAGACACATGAAAACATGTTCAACATCATTAGCCATCAGGGAAATTCAAATCAAAACCACACTGAGATACCACCTTATACCAGTTAAAATGGCAAAAATTGACAAGGCAAGAAACAACAATTGTTGGAGAGGATGTGGAGAAAGGGGATCCCTCCTACATTGTTGGTGGGAATGCAAGTTGGTACAGCCACTCTGGAAAACAGTGTAGAGGTCCCTCAAAAAGTTAAAAATTGAGCTACCCTATGATCCAGCAATTACACTACTGGGTATTTACCCCAAAGATACAGACGTAGTGAAGAGAAGGGCCATATGCACCCCAATGTTCATAGCAGCATTGTCCACAATAGCTAAATCATGGAAGGAGCCGAGATGCCCTTCAACAGATGACTGGATTAAGAAGATGGGGTCCAGATATACAATGGAATATTACTCAGCTATCAAAAAGAACGATTTCTCAACATTTGCTGCAACATGGACAGCACTGAAGGAGATAATGCTGAGTGAAATAAGTCAAGCAGAGAAAGACAATTATCATATGGTTTCTCTCATCTATGGAACATAAGAACTAGGAAGATCAGTAGGAGAAGAAAGGGATAAAGAAAGGGGGTAATCAGAAGGGGGAATGAAGCATGAGAGACTATGGACTCTGAGAAACGAACTGAGGGCCTCAGAGGGGAGGGGGTGGGGGAATGGGATAGGCTGGTGATGGGTAGTAAGGAGGGCACGTATTGCATGGTGCACTGGGTGTTATATGCAACTAATAAATCATCGAACTTTACATCGAAAACCAGGGATGTACTGTATGGTGACTAACATAATATAATAAAAAAATATTATTATTAAAAAAAAAACCTTCCAGATACTACATAGCCATCAAAATAAAGGATGGCTCTTTAAGCAATCATGTGGAACAATCTACAAGATGAATTTATAAGTGAAACAAGCAAAATGCAAAATACAAATAGTGTGTTATTATTTGAATTAAAATAGATCTCTGTATCTGCATGTATGTATATATGCATGTACATAAAGATGGAATAGCTATGAAAAGGACATTCATGTCTGCTAATAGTGACTGCCTCCAAGGAGGGGACAGGTAACTGGGAGACACTTGCAAGAGAGAAACTTACTTTTCACTGTATACCCTTAAGTACCTTTTAAATATTATACCACATACACATACTACCTAGTCAAAAAGTAAATAAAAGGGAAAAATATTTTAAATAAACAAAATGGGGAAAAATAGAAAACCCTTTGACAGAAAAGAATAACTGATTTTCAGTGTTTTCCTAATACCCATGGTTTAGGTCTAACTCAAGGACTGCTATGCTCTGATTCCAGATTCATTTTTCCTTGCTTCCACTCTCATTTCAACCACCCCACACTAACATTTCCCCAAAACACCACCCTCTCTCCTCTTTGTGCCACGGCATAAGCACTGGCTGAGCTCCTAGCCACGGGCTGCTGCCCCCCTTGTCTAGAGAATTCCTCAGCCTCCAAGAAGTGGCGCAAGGATCAAGGCCTTCAGGAAGACTTCCCTGACCCACAAGTAGTATACAAGTTAGAGCCGTCGGATTCATGCTTTCCCAAGCTCTGCCCCCACCCCTAGTCTGTGTACCTCCCATAACAGTGCAGAGGTCTGTATGTGAAACCCACTAAACTCTGGCCTCCCGAAGGGCAGAGATAGGGAGACTGGCTGAAGAAGCTGAAAAAGCCTCCAGGAATCACAGGCATGGCATATTGACTCGATCATATAGGTACTGGGGAGCCCTAACAGGGGAGGTGACATGGTCAGACTGGGCCATTAGAAATCATGGGACATATGTCCAGGTGAGAAAGTGTTAGAAGCTTAGACTAGGGTTATAGAAATGGTAGGGACTGAAAGAAGCTGATAGCTTCTCAAGAGACTTTGAGGGAAAAGCCATAGGACTTGCTGACTGACTGTCTGGGATACTGGATGCTAGTTGGAGGGAAGAGTCAGGGGTACCCAGGTTTGCAACTTGAACAACTGAGTGGCTGAACGGGGATACCTGTTTTCTAGGCTGCAGCCAGGCTGGAAAAGCTGCTTGAGAAAGCATGCCTCCTCCTTGGACCTGCCATTGCCTGGTAAAGGATACACACCACCTGATGCCCAGGGGGCCCACAGGGAGTGAATGAATGACCTACATTTCCCCACCATTATAGACAGACCTTGTGGGAGCCAGGCAGAAGGGACCAACCACTCCCCAGAGCCCTGGGTAGAGAAGAAGGTTACCATGAAGAAAGGGGACAGGTACCTTATACACAGTGGTTTTATTTTCCATGGCATCTGCTATTTTCATCATCGGAGAATGTAGCCACTTGATCTCCATTTCGAGCGGGTCCATGTCACCCAACAGTTCATCTGCTTCTCCAGTGGCCAAGCCTTTAACACAACCAACACCACTGTCAGGGCCCTAGCTCCCCCCTGCTGCCAGGCCCCTCCACCCATTTAGGACTCAGTGGAAAGGATATGTGGACACTGCCCAAGGGAGTTGGGAAGGAAGGCTCTTTCATTCCTGATGGGAGGCCACATGACAAAGGATTAAAGGCATGGGTTTTGCAGTAGGGCATTTGCCTGCTGGGAGCTGGTCTTGGAGCCTTAGCTTCCTCATCTGGAAAATGAGAACACCACAGCCTATGACATGGGGCTGCTGTCACAGCAGAGGATACCTGAAATGCACTGGCCTGAGACACTGCTCAGTAAGTGGCAGCCACTGGGCTTCCTTCCTCAGGACCAGGCCTCTCTCCCCCTCCCTCTGGCCCCTTGCCTAGAGTTGCCCTCCACTGCAAACCATTAATGTTCCCATTACCCTGGGCCCACACTATCCTCCCACCTACTTCTAAAATCTACCCCCATCCCCTTCCTCTAATTCCTACTCACTCTTCAAGATACAATATTAGGGCTAACTCCCCTAGGAAACCCTCACCATTAACCTCTTCCTCTCCTCAATTTCCCAGACCTCAATCTTCTGCCAAAGCACATTCTCAGTGATGGAGCCCCGCTTGCCCTCACATGCAGCCAGGGTCAAGTATCATAGGAATGTGAGCTCCAATTCCTCCCAACTACCCACTTGGTAGAAGAGGGAAGTAAAGTTCAGAAAGAGAACTGACTCGCCAGAAGCCACATGGGGAATAAACTCTGAAGCAAGCAAGTCCTCTTGTTCTCATCTATAATCTAAGGACACTAAAAGGCCCAGAGAAGGAAAGCTAGTGGCCCTCAAGAGAAACAGAGAAACCAGAAGCCAGGCCAGCCAGGATTTTCCCACTGCCCAAGTGTCCACAGACAGGCCTAGAGAGCACTGGGCCCCTTTCCAAGGTGGGGGAGGAGCCATAAGCCAAGGCTACAGATGGAAGTACTTGAAGAGAACAAATCTCCTACAGGAGTTTCTCAAAGCACACCTCTGTACCCCAGCAAACAATCATCTTCATAACAACTAATATTCACCAAGCATGTCCTCTAAGGCAGCACTGCTGTGAGTGTTTTTACATATTAAATAAGTCTTCATGACCACCTTACTGGGTGAGTACTACTATTCCCATTTTACAGATTGACGTCTCCATTGAGACATGGAGAAATGAAGTAACTTATGCAGCATCACAGAGCTAACAAGAAACAAAACGTGAATTTGACTCTAGCCAGTCCATTCTTCTAACCACTTAGCTACTCCGAGCTGGGACAGTCCTTAGACCACAGGGCAGAAGAGTTGCTTTAAATGCCACCTCTGCCTGCCACTGACCATGCACATGCACCATTCAGGAAATACCAGCTTTCTGTGACTCAGATGCCTCCCCGCCGGAGCTCCAGTGGCACAATCAGTTAGCACACGGTACTTATACAGATGCCTCCCTGCCAATGGGGGTGAGAACAAAAATCTAGGACTAGACATGCAGTAGCTGAGGCAAAGCCTAGGGCAACATGATGGAAGGGGTTTTGGAGAGGACTGTCTTAGTCCACTCCAGGTCCCAGGAGATGGGGAAAGGACCCTCGTATTTCCTGAGCGCCTCACTGTGTACACAGTACTTTGCTGGCTTTTTTTCCTATCTACCAATACCCCACAACCACCCCCATGGCCCAGATTAGAATTCTCCACCTTGTGGGAGAAAGCATTAAGCTTAGAGTTGGTTAAATAATTTTCCTGAACCCAGAATAGGGCCAGGGCAGGGGAAGATCAAACATGGGATTTGTTATTGGGTCTGTGTGGCTCCCACCCAGGGCAAGACAAAGTACTAGGCAGGCCAGTCCACTTGCCCCTACTTACATTCCATGGTGTCTTCATTGGCCTGCTCGGTATCCTCAATATCAAAGACTTCGGTCATCTCCTTAATGATCTCAGCACTGAGATGGGCAGGCAGAGTGTGGGTGGCAGGTGGGAGTGTATAGAAGCTAATCTTCCCACTGCATTGGGAGATGGGAGGAAATTGGTGATGTCATCAAGAGAACAAATGACCAATCAAAGAGAGGATGAGTTCCCAAGTCAGAAACAATGAAGGAACACCAAGAAAACCCACAGTAGCTCCCGAACAACAAGAGGTTGAGTTGCTAGATAGTCACTGGCCATAAATTCCTGATGGGGACATGACCTAGTGCCTTGGCCTTCCCCTGCCCTGAGAAACAGGCTGTCAGGCTGCCCCACCACTGCAATAAACACAGATGCACCCCTTTGTGGAACCTGACTCTCAGTAGGTCCACCCTTACCCCTAGCCCTCTCCTCACCTCACCCAGTCAGCCAGAACAGCTTTGGCTGCCTGCTCCTGACTGTATATGCCTCCCTTCTTCTTCTTCCCCAAGCGGTGAGCCACCGCAGTCAAAAAGTGCTCAGTGGTCTGGAACCCAGAGATGCCATAATAGTTGGAAATCTGGTGAAGAGAGAAAGAAAAGAAATCATAAGGAAAACTGAAGGGCCCTTGGAGTAGGTCAGGGCATAAGCAAGAGCTTTCTGTACCTCCTCCAGGTTACAGCGTTGCAGGATGGTCTCTACCGGGGTCACGGGGTCTGCCAACTTCTGCACATGGACGCAGTTGCGCAGGATGGTGCCCACCTCTGAGTTCGGTCCTGGGACAATGCCTGGGGCATCCAGCAGCCTGATGAACTTGTCCAGATAGACCTCCTGCATGAACCTAGGACAAGAAGAGGAGATAAGAGAGAATGCAAGACACTGATAAGCTGGGATGTATCTGGTATCCCCTAGGCCCCAGGCACACAGCTGGGACAGGGGTGAGGGACAGAAAGCATACAGATGAAGATGAAGAGATGTGGGGCTGGGGGCTCTGGGGCCTACACACCTGAGACTAATTCTAGTCTAGTCCCTGCCAAGGGGACTGAGCTGCAGGGCTGTGGGTAAGCTTCTGACTCTCTGAGCCTCTGCTGCTTCATCTAGGAAGTGGAGTTGCTTATCTGTAGCCCAATCTTGCATGGCTGCTAAGAGACTTCAAGGAGCTAAGTGGGGAAGCACCCAGCTCTGTGCCTGGCCCGCACCTAGGATGTACCAGGTGAATGAGGGTGTTAGTGAGACTCCTGTGCCTAGGGAAGAATCAGAGGCTGGGCCAAGATAAGGAAAAGGGCAAGAGCTGAAGTCATGAGAAATGGCAGAATGGTAGGGTCAAGGAGCTGTGGAGTGGGGGAGCAGGCAGGCGCTTACTTGGTGACGCCAGGAACGGCTCCCACACTGCATGCACGGCTGCGCTTCAGGCTGTTGATCAGGCTGCTCTTCCCAACATTAGGAAGACCTACAAAGGAGCGGCAGATGGCTGAGGGCAGGAAGGACCCTCAGGAACATTTGGGCCGGCATGTATGTGGGCGGCCCAGGCAGGAACAATGACCAAGCTACAGGGAGGCCAAAACCAGAGCCTGGCCTCCTGCCTTCCCAACCCAGGCCCTGACCAAGCCCTAACATGGCCTAACCTTTCCTCCATTTGTGAGCATGATGGGTAGACATGTCGCTCTCTCTAGATATGACACTCCCTCCCACTTACAACCAGCCTGGAAAAGGTGCTCAATGCAAAGCCTCTGTAACACGATCCAACAGAGGGCAGACATCAGGAAATTTCTGTGAAACAGAGAACCAGCTGTCCTGGTGTAAAATTCACCTGGTGGCGGGTGGAAGAGCCCTCTCCAGATGTCAGTCTCTCTGAGCAGCTGGTCTGCCTGTGGTGCATGTTTTCTGTTCAAGCATCTGTGAGCACCTCTAGGCCTGTGGATGTCTTTGTGTGCTACCCCCCTCACCAGGTCTCTTGTTCTCACCATTCTCCTTCTCTGTGTGCCAGAATTTATGCAAAGACTGTCCTCTTTGTTTTTAAAGATTTTATTTATTTATTTGAGAAAGAGAGCACTAGTGGGGGAGAGGGGGCAGAGGGGGAGAGAGAGAAGCAAACTCCCCACTGAGCAGGGAGCCTGATGTAGGCCTCGATCCCAGGACCCTGAGATCTTGACCTGAGCTGAATGCAGATGCTTAACCAACTAAGCCACCCAGGTGACCCCACAGACAACTCTCTTATGGATGTACCTGTGTGTGTGAGCCCCTCATGTGTGGAAGTCTCTGTACATCAGTCTCTGTGTGGAGGGAACCAGTGTATCTGGGCACACGTGTCTCTTGTGCCTCTACTCGCTTGCGGGGAGCAGAGCTGGGTTGAGTATGGGGGAAGGGTCTGCATGTGTGTTGCCTCTGGGTCTGGCCATGTCTGCGCAAGTACGGATCCATATATGTATTTGTGGATCCACATGTATTCGCAGGTCTGTGTGTTTTCCTCCATGTCTACCTCTTTGTTCCTGGCCCCTTCCATGTGCACCTCTCTCTCTGAATCTGTCTATCTCTGTGTCTGCCTGTCTCTCTCATTGTTTTTTCTTTTCTGAAGATTTTATTTATTTATTTATTTATTTATTTATTTATTTATTTATTTATTTATTTATTATCTATCTATCCCCTCTGCACAAGCAGGGGGAGCAGGCAGAGGGAGAACCAGGCTCCCCGCTGAGCAAGGAGCCCGATGCAGAACTCGATCCCAGGACCCTGGGATCATGACCTGAGCTAAAGGCAGATGCTTATCCCACTAAGCCACCCAGGCGTCCCTCTCTCGTTGTTTCTTTGGTACGCGTGTCTGCCTCTTTACATGCATAAAGTATCTAGCCCTCTTGTGTCTCTCTCTGTAGGTCTTCATAGTCCTTCTGGTATCTTTTTGTGATCATTATCCCCCTCTCTCGGCACACCTCTGTCATTTAAATCCATCTTTCCTTTCCACTCCCCACCAATCCCATCATTTCCCAGTTCTTTTTCTATGTCTTCAGGCCTGTATATCTATACCTTTTTCTTAGCGTCCAGCTCTCTCCAATGTCTCTTTTGGCTTCACTTCCTCTCCCTGACAGTCTATCTCTGCTTCTCTCAATTTCCCTTTTCTCTCCCCCATCATCCTTCCCTCAGTGCCCTGGGTTCCAGATAGGCCCAGGTTTGGGTATCAGCTCTATCTCATCTCACACAGGGCTGATCCCCACAAGTCCCTTTCCCTTCTCTGGGCCTCAGTGTTCTTATCTGTCAAAGATATGTTCACTCCTCCTCACCACCACCCACAGCTCTGGTAGGATGAGATGGCACCAAATCCAAGCATAACCCTGTGTATTTGATCCACGATTCTAATACTCAATGCATGGTGGTGATTCTCAGTACACCTTCCTATGTCCATCAGTACATATTACAAATCATAAAACTGTTCCTGAATTGCTCCTCTCTTCCCGGAGGGGTAACACAAAGCTCCCAGAATCCTTTGCCCAGTGAAACCCCTGCCCAAGGAAGGAGCCTGGGCCCCGTGACCTCCCCACAGGTCTTACCCACAACACCCACACGGATATGGGTGCGCACTTCACCAAGGCGGCAATAGTTCCCCAAAACCCTCATGAGGTTTTCAGCTCCAAAGCAGGCTTTGCTTTTCAGCAGTGACTCAGAGGCCTGATCCACTGGCACAGTGCAGCGATTCTGGAAAACGAGGGGTTATTACAGAAGAGGCATCAGGTAGGAAATGCAGTCTGAGTCCAGATTTCCAACTTTCAGTGAAACGTTCAGGGCCACCTCCCTATGATCACCAAGATCCCCAAGACTGAAGCAGAGGGCTTCTCACACAGGCCCTGAATACCTGTCATTTCCCTGCTTGCACAAGGCCTGTTTTTCCACTGTCATTGCGTCTTCAGTCTTCTCTGTCCCTGCCTCTCTCTAGACACATGTATCTCTTGCCTACCTCAGCAGGGAAAGGATGGCACCCTGGCCTCTAGTCAGCCCAGGTTTGAGTTCCAGCTCTGTCTCTCACAGGTGTGTGTGCATCAAATCCTGCTTCCCTTCCCTGGGTCTCAGCGCCCTCATCTACAAAATGGGGACACTGCCCTCCCTGCCTGTGGTGGGAAGACAGTGCCTGGCCCATTGCCTACCTTCCCTTAATTCCTCAGACAAAACGGCCATTCCAGCTTCCATCTCCTTACTCCTCTGATGCCACCTCCTCCGCCCAGAATGCCCTTCCACCTCTTCCTCTTTCCTTACTTACCCACCACAGCATTGCAAAACAGGAATTAAGCTAAATATCCATCAGTAAGAAACAGGTTAAGGAAATATATCCTTAAAGTGGAGTACAAATGAAAGAGAGCTGTTAGAAAAGAATGCTCACCTGTAAAGTCTTTGTTTCTATAGATTGTGACTTTCTGTTCTGTATCACTCTTGGGGCCTTTTTACTTTTATAGAACCCCCCTTAATATCTCCTGTAGGGTTGGTTTTGTGGTTACGAAACTGGTCAATGACTGGCGATTCTGGCAGGTCTTTATCTCTCCAGCAATTCTGAATGACAGCCTTGCTGGATAAAGGATCCTTGGCTGCATGTTTTTCTCTGAAAGAGCTTTAAAAATGCCCCCCCAACCCTTTTTCTCATTCCAGGTCTGTGTAGACAGGTCTGACCTAATTCCGATGCCTTTGCCTTGGTACGTGAGAAATTTCTTTGCCCTGGCCACTTTCAATACTGTATCCCTGGATCTAATATTTGCGAATCGCACTGTGACGTGACGTGGCGTAGGTTTGTCGTGGTTGAACTTGGGAGGGGTCCTCTCTGCCTCTTAGACATGAATGCTTCTTTCCTTTGCTAGATTAGGGAAGTTTTCAGCTACAATTTGTTCAAATATCTCTTCTAGACCTCTGTTTTTCTCCACCCCCTCAGGGATGCCGATGATTCTGACATTGGAATGTTTCATTGAGTCAGTGATCTCCCATAACCTACATTCTTGAGATTAGATTTTTTTGAGCCAAGTTTCTATTTTAGCTTTCTCTTCTACTAAACCATCCTCCTAATTCGCCGATACGTTCTTCTGCCTCATTCACCCCGGCCGTCAGAGCATCTAGTTTTGACTGCATTTGATTCATAGAATTTTTAATTTCTGCCAGATTCGCTCTCATTTCCGCCCTTAGAGATTCTCTATTCTCGTTAGTATTTTCGTTAATATTTTTTCAAGTCTACACATCATCTTGACCATTTTTACTCTGAACTCCATTTCTGATAATTTGGTTATACCTATCCATGTTAGTTCCAGTGGCAGAGGCACCTAGACTCAGTATGTCTTTCTTTGCTGGGGAGGTGATTTCTCCTTCTCATCATTTTGATGAGCAGGAGTTGCGGGTTGTCCAGAGCCCAAATTATTGACCAGGACCGGGAGTGTGCACTTTGTTTTATAGGGATCTTAGGGAGATGTGAGGCTTCTTGATTTTCAACCTGCCTTTACGGGTGATGGTGTAAGGAGGGCATGTTGTGCATGGTGCACTGGGTATTATACTGTACTAATGAATCATCGAACTTTGCATCAAAAACCAAGGATAGCACTGTATAGGTGACTAACATAATATATAAAAAAAATATTAAAAAAACAATAAAAAAAAAACCAGGGATGCACTGTATGGTGAATAACATAATAAAAATATTATTATGAAAAAAAATATATATTTTAAAAAAAGATTTCACCAGCAGTATGCGAAGGGTCAAAAAAAATAAAAAAATAAAAATAAAATAAAATATAGACTTGCCACGTTAAAAAAAAAAAAAAGAAAGAAAAGGATGCTCACCACATTTTTTCCATCAAGGCCAAAAATTAGAAATGAGGTATCAGGTTCTCCCAAATGAGTAAAGACTAAAATGTTTATATTGACATCTAGTAATTGGAGGATGAGGGAATCGCCCTCCCACACATTCATCCTCAATAGCAAGAAAGATAAGATGTACATTTGACCACTGGAAGGGAGGCAATTTGTCAGTGTCTAGGAAAATATAAAATACATAGCCACTCCACCTCTCAGTATCCAACCTATATAAACACTTGCCCACCAGCCAAGATAACATATGCAAGGGTATGTGTTAAAGTACTGCTTATAATGATTAAAAACTGGAAACTAATTTTATTTAGTATCAAGAAAGTACATCTGTATAAAAAAAAATTGCCATGGGGGGAAAAAAAAGCAAGCCCCAGGACAACACACAGGACATTCCCAAACACTTCTTTCTCTCTATACATACATCGACATATATATAAAGCACAGAAAAATATCTGAAAGGATACACACCAAGCTAACAATGGTGGTTACATCTGGGTATGGACAAAGGAGATGAGATTTAAGGGTACTGGTAAAAGGGTATTTAAGCCATCTGTAATTCCTTTTATTTTTTCTACTTTATTTTTTCATAAATAATTAAGTTCTACACCTGGTGCAAAATCGAAAATATGTCCCCCAACACCTAGTTTCTCTCCTCAGAAGCAACCAATGTTTCTGTAATACTTAAATATTTTACAACTAAAATGTATTTTTGTGTTAGTGATACAATTAGAAAGTAGTGTGATTTGTGTTAAAGAGAAAAATGAAGACATACGTTTTTAAAAGCTAACAAATAGTTAACTATATTTTCCAAATTTTCTATGGACAGTCATGTATTACCCTTATATCTGGAAAAAAAAAACCTTTCCAAAAAGCTAAAATGTAAGAAGGAATGAGGTGAAATGAATATTAAAAGGTCATTTAGTAAGGCAAAAAGCTCAGAGTTGAAGGCCCAAAGGGTTGGAGGCCCCAGTCCAAGTCATGATCCTCCAACCCTGGCCCCAGCTTACCAGGTTTTTGACCTGATGCTGTGTGCTGGCCTTGAAAGCCACAGTTGGCAGCTCATTCCGAAGGTAATTCAGCCACTTCTCTACAACCTCTTTGGGGACCAGGTCTGGGGAAAATAGAAACAGATAGGACTAATAAGGAGAACATCACTTCAATGGCTCACTCTAAAGATATATCCACCCACACCCAAGGCTAGGCCCGCCTCCTGCCAACAGGTGTCTCCCTGGCCCTATCAGTACCTATCCAGCTCCCAGGTTAGAATTAGAAAGGGAAGTCTAGTCTAGGGGACCAGCTGGCCCTCCCTGAGGGGACCTCTCTCCCTTGGGGAAAATGGGCAAATTAGCTGTTTGGTCCCAGATGCCTTCCTTCAAGCCAGGCTTCCTAAAGATTATGTTTCCCATTCTCTCTGTGGATCATTCTAGGTTGGGCCAAATGTCAAGAATAACTCCAACAAGAATATAGCTACCACTTGTGGAGTATTAATCATGCATACACCAAGCACTTTATCATTAATTCTCACAACAACCCTGTGAGATTGGGACAGTCACAGCCCATTCTACAGCTACAGAAACGCAAGCTCTCAGGTGACAAGACTTGTCCAAGATCCTAGAGAAAATTGACAATACAACTGGGATAAGATCCAGGCCTCAGTGACTCCTGAGCCCATGTGCTCTTCTGCCCTAGTCTTTGGGTTCCAGCTTGGGGCAGACAGGAACTCTCTGGGGTTGGCCAATAGGGCTCAAAATGGCAAGAACAAAGGACTGAAAGTCAGACAGGCTTGGACCCCATCCCCAACTTCTGCTATACCATGTGTATGTGTGTGTGTGTGTGTGTGTGTGTGTGTGTGTGTGTGTGTCTAAAGAAGTGATTTTACCTCTCAGATTCCTGGCTTTAAACACTGAACACGAATTCCTACCTCATACAACTGTTATAACTACCACTGAGTTGCTGAGTCTCAGGGTCTGGTCTGAGCTAGTCTTTCAAAAAGGTCTGGCCCCTGCCCTGCCTTACCCAATTCTGCCCCAATACCCACCAATCTTGTTTAAGACCAGGACCAGCTTCTTGTTGCCTTCTGCCTGCAGGACAGCCTCCTCCATTTGGAAGCAGCGGCAGCCCAATGGGTCCCTGGCATCCAGGACTTCCAAAATCACATCAGAGTATTCCACCACCTGCAGAGCAAAGGACAGGTGATGAAGGCAGGGAAAGGACTGGGTATGAATCACACAGGCCCATAAAAGAAAAGGTCTCCATCTCGGTCAGGAAAAACATAAATGGAGAGATGGGATGGGATTGGTGCCCTCCCTAAAGAGCCTTAAGAAATGGGTCCCCAAACCTTACGGAACTCCTTGTAATAAGCCTTCCTTGTCGCCTCATCATCCAACTGAGGAAACATATTTAATTCCTGCAAAACTTCTTCCTAAGGGAAAAAAAGAAAGAATAGTTCAGGGAGGAAAGAGGGAGTAAAAGTCAGGGCTCTGGAAACCATGACAGGCTGGGGGAGCCATGGGGGTCCCAACACACGAAGAGTAACTTTGACCAGCCAATAAAGCTGGGAACTGGAAGAATGGATAGAACCACATGACACATGTGTGTGCCTATGTTTAAGTATGTGTTCAAGCACCAGCTAGGGATCTGAGTGTGCACCTGTGTGTGTTAAGGAAGGAATGTGAGAGGGAGGTATAAGTGAGAAAAAAAACCAATGTGGGAACATGGGATGGGGGAGGCAAAATACACACTTTATGTTAGAAAAGGAACTCTGAGCTGGAAAGTGAATATTCTGTGAAATGAGAATATATGCTGGAAGGGCAATAAGAAGTCCAAGAAGGAAGCTGGCATCCCCCTCACATACCCTCTTCTGTCAACCTTCCCTCACACTTATTCCTTCTCCCCCTGTTCCCTGGTCGTAGGTCCCCCTTCCCCTACTCCCAACCCTGTCTTTGGGGCCCAGGTCAGGAGAGGACCTATCCAGGGTTGTCCAGTCACAGATAAGGCTCAAAATGGCCCTCTGCTTCCCTCTCATACCTCCCTCCCTCCATCCCCACTGTTTCCCATCTTCTCTGCACTGATTTCCTAAGTCCCCCTGCAACAATCTCACATCCTTGCTCTTTCCCTTTCACAGAACGATGGCAATAGATGCTTCTGAGCAAACCCAAATGAGTCTGAACCAGAAGCAAAAGCTGTTCTCTCACCTTATGTTCAAATTCCTCCTGGCGTTGCAGGACATCCTGACAGTAGCTCTCAATGGTCCTGCGTCTGTGTCTCTCTTGCTCCCGGGCAGCCTGCTGCTTCTCCCTCATCTCCTCAACCTAACAAGGGAACACACAGCAGGACTATAGCTGACTAGGTCTGTAACCTAAGGGAGGGATGGGAGACTTACAGTAACAGGGAGCGGGTGACAGGGAAGAAACAATGTTGACATGGCAGAGGTAGGAGGAGCAGGGATACAGGGAGAGAGCAAATATAGATAAGGGGTTTGAGAGAAAGGAAACAAGAGATGAAGGAAGAGAAAGTGTGGCAGAGAACAATAAAAAGAGGGCATGTGAAGCTGAGAGAGAATATGTTCTACGCAAAGGAAATCAATTAAGACAAGAGGGAGAAAGAGGACAAGGTCCTGGGATGCTCCATCATCTAAACAGCAGGAAAAGAAAGGAACAGCAAAAGAGACTGGGAAAGAGCAAGGAAGACATCCAGGAGAGTGAAATGACAAGAGAGTCAAAGCGAGAGTGCTTCAAAGAAAGCACGGTCTCAAATCCTGCCAATTCGGATGAGACGATGGAAGGAGAGTATCCATGAGTGTGATGTCACAGAAGGCACTAGTGAGGCTGACAGGAGTGGTTTGAGTGGAGCAGTGGGAACACAGCAGGGCAGCAATGGACTGGGAGGTGAGGGGGAGATAAGCAAACAGAGACATTAATTCAAGTATCAAAGTGACCACCTTCTCTTCTCTCTTCAGCAAACTGCCTCAACAATCCTAACAACTCTGGTCTTTGCCCTTCCAGTCACCACTTCTGTGGACCTGGCAGTCAGGCCAGGCCCTCTCCCTCCCCCAAGGTCAAGGGCTTACCCTCTTCTTCTTTAATTCAGCTTCCCGACTGGCATGATCATTGGAGTGAACAAACTGGGGAGCAGAGGCCACTTTGGAAGCTGCTTTCTTTCCATTCTGCTTTGCAGGCTGGTCACCACACAAAAGGAAACAAACAGCTAATGAACCCATGGAAATCACCCTTCCTGGAGGGTTAAAGCTGCTCAAAAGTGTAGTTGTAGGGAAAAGAGAGGAACAAGCAAAAAGAAGGGCTCTGCCCTTAGAGGTCTACCCATCTGGCTAGAGAAGAGACCCTCCTTCTCCTAGGCAGGGACTGACTGAAGAACCCCAGGAGAGGTGGGGGAAATGGAAAAGTTTCCCAAGTAAAGGCCAAGGGAAATGCTAAAGCAGTTCTCAAAGTATGGTTCTTGGACCAGAGCAGCACCATCACCTGGGAACTGGTTAGAAATAGAAATTACAGGATACCACAACAGACCTACTGAATCAGAAGCTCAAGGGTGAGGCCCAGCAATCTGTGTACTAACCAGCCCTCCGGGTAATTACCCAGAATTACCCGGAGGGCTGGTTAAAGTTTGAGAACCTTAACCATGTTAAAATTTGAGGATCACTGCTCTGGCCTGTCTTACCTGTCTCCATCTTTCCTAGCAGGACCAGGAGCTGGAGCCAAAGATTGTTTTGGCCTCCCTCCTCATCTAGAGCAATAGGGACTTGGGAATCAGACAGACTCAAGTCCCAGCCATGCTACCTTGAACCTAGGAACTTTCTCACTGAGGCTCAGTTTCTTCATCTTAAAAATGGGATGATCCCTATACCAAGGTAATTCAAGCACAAAGCACCACATGGATTGTGGTGGAAACTTAATAAATGCTGCTGATTCTCTACTGCAGCCAACCAGGGAGGAAGCGAAAGCCAGATCCCTTGATTCCAATTTGCTGCTCTGTCTGGAACGACATAACATCTACTGGGGTTTGTAAACCTCTTCTAGAGCAAGGAACCTGTTCCTGACCTTACCCCCAACAATGGGTATACCTTACCTGAGGGTCAAGCCAACTTACCTTCTTGCAGCCTTTGGAACCTTTACCTGGTTTTTTATTTTCTACCAAAAAAAAAAAAAAAGCCATTATCCACCTACCCAACATCTGTTTATACCTTAACCAAAGGCCACACTGAGAACCTAAGGAGGACTGAGATACCATGTCTGCTCAGGCCCAGGACAACAAAGACATGGAGATGACCTCAATAGGGTCAGAGGAAGTACTGGATAAAACGTTTGAGGCATTATTTCAACGCAGACTGAAACAACGCTTATGGGAATCCTGTAAAGAGAGTTACCTGAGTGCGTGCTTTTAACTCCTCTGTCTTCCCTAACTTCTGGCTGGGGGCAACTCAACAATTGCCACACCAAGCTCAAGTTGAGAGCTGATGGCATGGGAAGGTGATCTGAGGAGTCCCGGGTAGCTAAGCCTGGGCAGATGCCCTGAGCACACGGGGAGAGAACTGCTCCTTCCTGCTGACCCTGCTCAGGCCATTACTTCCAAAGGGACTTGCCTTATTTAGCCGAACTGTGGCCTCCTTTGGATACAAGGAGGAGAGAGCTCATCTTCAATCACATCTAAACAAAGCCCAAGAACTCAAGAGGCCTCACCCTCTTCACGAGAAGTCCCATCTGTCATACCCTTCACAGCTGGCCTCTTGGGGAAGAATGGCTGCCTTAATTCATACCACAGGCAAGGGGGCTAAAGGAATTCCTAGAGGGGGAGGTTCTGGAAGGTCAGGATATATACAAACAAATATAGGAGCAGCTTGGAATTACCAGAGAACAGGCTCCCCAATCACATAAGGTGGTTCACACCGAAGCAGAGTTAATATAGGGAACAGAATTTAAATACTAATGCAAATACTTTAAGGAGATTCAAGAAGATACCTCAAAGGAACTGTGTGAGAAAAAAAATTCCCAAAACTTGATATTGAATAAAAATTCAATAGGTGTAGTGAAAAACGACACAGATGGCATTAACTAACCAAACTAATAAGCTGGAAGATCAAGAGAAGAGCTTGCTTAAAACAAAAATCTAAAGAAATGGAAATTATGAGTAAAAATATAAAGTGGAGAACAGGCCCAGAAGAGCTGATATCTAAATAACAGGAGTTCCTGAAAGAGAAAAGGGTACAAATGGAGAAGCAATTATTTTTTAAAATAACAGATGAAAATTCCTTAAACTGAAAACAGACTTGAGGTTTCAGATTAGAAAGGCTCACAGAACACCAAGATTAACAAAAAAAAGACATACCATAAGCATACCCTGATGAAAATTCTTAACTCTAAGGATAAAAAGAAAATCTTATAAACTTCGAAGCAGGAGTTTCCAACAAAGGCAAGAGTAGCAGACAGCCTTCTCAAATCAACTCTTAACATTTAAGACAGAATAACCATTACAAAGTTCTTTTTTAAAAAGATTTATTTATTTATTTGAGAGAGTGATGGAGTGAGCATGAGCAGGAGGGGCAGAGGAAGAAGGAGAGAGGATTTGAAACAGACTCCACACTGAACGCGGAGCCAGACGCAGGGCTCAATCTCACAACACTGAGATCATGACCTGAGCCGAAACCAAGAGCCTAATGCTTAACCGACTGCACCACCCAGGCGCCCCGTACCATTACAAAGTTCTGAAACAAGGAACTGTGTACCAAGCTAAATTCCTATACTTAACCAACAGATCACTTTTACACAAAGGTAAAAGGCATTTTCAGATGCGCAAAGATTAGCATCTGTGTTCTGGTAAAACTACAGTTGACCCTTGAACAACTTGAGTTTGAACTCCACAGATTCATTTATACAGATTTTTTTTTGATAGATATGTGTAGTACTGTAAATGTGTTTTCTCTTCCTTACGATTTTAATAACATTGTCTTTCCTCTAGCTTCCTTTATTGGAAAAATACGGTACATAGCACATCTAACAAAATATGTGTTAAGAGACTGTTTATGTTACTGGTAAGGCTTCCAGTCAGTGGTAGGCTATTAGTAGTCAAGTTTTTGGAGAATCAAAAAAGTTGTATGTGGATTCTTGACTACACTGGGGCTCGGGGCCCCTAACCTCCATGTTGTTCAAGGGTCAGTTGTACTTAAGGAAGTACAGCAGCAAAAATAAAAATTAACTCAGAATAAAGATCTCAAGCTAAAGGAAACAAATAATGATGGGCAGGAAATCTATTAAAACTTATCATTAAATTTTTAAAAATTACAATTAAATCTTTAAAAATGCTACTAATGTAGCTAAGAATTGTAATACGTACTTAGAAAAGATTTTTAAAAACCAGGAAGCATATCATAAGGAAATACCTCAGAACCAAAATACCAAATTATTTCAACAGAATCCTGGAATCAAGCAGCAGGGGTTGGAAAAGCAAAATCATGAAAGCATGATCTTACTTCGGAAGGGTAGGATAAAAATAAGTTATGACTTAACTTTGGTAAAGTGACAGAGACAAGTTTAATTATGTTTGATATAAACACGAATGCAACTACTAAAATAACTTTATAATCACTGGGGGACGCCTAGGTGGCTCAGTCAGTTAAGCGTCTGCCTTCAGCTTGGGTCATGATCCCAGGGTCCTGGGATCGAGTCCTGCACAGGGCTCCTTGATCAGCGGGGAGCCTGCTTCTCCCTTTGCCTGCTACACGCATGCTGTCTCTGACAAATAAATAAATAAATAAAATCTTTTTAAAAAACTTTATAAACACTGGAGGGGGATTTTTTTTTTGAACTTGAAAAGTAAATAAATAAGAGACTAAGAAGAAACAAAAAATTTAAATTAATTGGCAGAAATTAGACCAAACATATTATAAATATGAATGGATCAAATTTCCCTGTAACAGCAACAACAACAAAAAACAGACCTCAATACTCCTTTTCTCCCAAAGTACTCATGTTGCAATGAAAAGAAAGTGAGGTTGGGAATGAACCAGGACTGGCCATTTTACTCAACATTATTTCTATCTGCCTAACTTCCCTGGAAACTGAGGGCCTGTGCCAGAGGCAGGCACACAATAAAAAAAATAATCACTTGGTAAGGAGAAAACCCTCCTTGTACAGCTCCTCAATAACCTCCCCAGATTTAACCATTACCATTGCCATTTGGATCCAAGGTACTGCTGTGAACTCAGGTAGCTGTACAATGATGCACTCCCCCCACCTTCCACTGCAGTCATTCCAGTTAGTCTGATCATTACTTAGTTGCAATTTACCAATCACAGTCTGTGTTTTATGAGCACATGTAAAGTTTTTGTTTAATATTCACCATTTCTCCCACTCATGTAGATGTATATGATTGTTTTTTAACAGGTAATAGTCATATGGTTCCAAAATAAGAAGGTGTATTTTGAGAGGTCTTCCACACTTGTCCCTAGCCACTGTACTCTCCTCACTGCAACAAGAAACCACTTATTAGTGCAAACGCAAATATACGTAATCTTATTTCCCCCATTTTCTCCCATTAAAGATAACATAGTATGTCCTCCTGTTGACAACTTGCTTTTTTCACTTAACAAATCCTGGAGATCTTTCCATCTAATAGTTCTTCCATATAATAGTCTTTCTATATAATCTTACCATACAATACTTCCTCATTCTATTTTAAACTGCCAGGGTTCTTGGGCACATGGGTGGCTCAGTCAGTTTAAGCATCTACCTTCGGCTTGGGTCATGATCCCAGGGACCTGGGGTCTCTGCTCAGCAGGGAGTCTGCTTCTCCCTCTCCCTCAGCCTGCCGCTCCCCTGGCTTGTGCGCTCTCTCTCTAATAAATAAAATCTTTATAAACTGCCAGTGTTCTTTTGTATGCATACACTCTACTTCATTTAACCAGCTAATTATTGTCTTTTTCATCACTATCAATAATTTTATTATCATCTGGTATCTGACATTCTTAAATAGAATATAATTAATTTTGTTCATTTTTCTTGTGTTACTTGAAAAAATGACTATTTGCTTTTGGTTTTCACATAACCAAAGTCTGATTCTTGTTGAAATTTTTTTATGATTATATAAAGTAAGTGTATTGAATTTTTTTTCACCAAGCCCACATAAGCAGGGCCACCATTCACACAGAGTATGGCGTCACTGGGTCGCACAAGTCTTGTCTAGTCTGTTGTCATTTTCTATGTGGACTACAGTAAGATATAGGCAGGAAGCACAGAACCAGACCTGCCCTAATGCCCTTGCCTTCCCTCTTATATGGGAGTGTCATATATCACATTTGTCTTCTCTCTCTAGGCTGTAAGCATAGTGGGAGGAGGAGGAGGAATTGAGTTAGGACTACTGAGACATTCTAGTGCCTGGCACACAGTAAGTACCAAATAGCTATGCCCAGTTATGCTGGGCCCTGGGGACAAAAATATAAACCAGATGTGGGTGAGAAGTTAACAGTGCAGTGGAGGAGACAGACCCAGTCATACAGTGTCAATAGCCCCAATTCCTGGGGGTACAGACCATGGAAACCAAGGGAGAAGCTTAATGGGAGAGATTCCTAGAGGAAATGATGTGTAAGTTCAAATCTGAAAAATGAGGAAGAATCATCCAGTTGAAGAATGAGGGAGAAAGGAAGAAAAGCATCCCGAAGCAGAAAGAACAGCAATTTGTCCCCACTGTCTGGCATTTACTGCTATTCATCTCAGATCGTCATTTAACTTTGCTGAGTCTGTTTCCTCAACTGTAAAATGGTAATGGGGGATAAGGGGAACACCACCTCCAAGGAAGTTGGGAAGACAACAATGATACCATACGTAGAAGACAGACTAAATGATCTTGTCCATACTGAGCAATATTTTGAGAGTTTTTAAAATTATTTTAGTATAGTTGACACAATGTTACAGTAGTTTCTGGTGTACAACAGTGATTCCACAAGACAAGTTTAAGTCTATGCATTATGCTCTGCTCACAAGTGTAGCCATCATCTGTCACCATACAATGCTACTACAACACCATTGACTCTACTCCCTATAGTGTACCTTTTAATCCCAAGACTTATTCATTCCATAACTGAAAGACTGTATCTCTCACTCCCCTTCACTCATTTTGCCCCATCCCCCCCATGCTATACTGAGCGATTTTTAAAAATAGAACTACCCGGGTTCCTGGGTGGCTCAGTTGGTTAAGTGTCTGCCTTTGGCTCAGGTTGTGATCCCAGGATCCTGGGATCGAGTCCCACATCAGGCTCCTTGCTCAGCTAGGAGCCTGCTTCTCCCTCTCCCTCTGCCTCTCCCCCTGCTTGCTCTTTCTCTCTGTCAAATAAATAAATAAAATCTTTTAAAAAAATAGAACTAACCTATGATCCAGTGATCACACTACTGGGTATTTACCCAAAAAATACAAAAACACTAATTCAAAGGGATGCATTTACCCCAATGTTTATAGCAGCATTATCTACAATAACCAAATTATGGAAACAGCCCAAGCTCTAGCTGTACCATGAGACACCTCCCCCACCTCCCCCATTGACTGATGGATGGATAAAGAAGATGTGGTGTATATATACAACAGAATATTACTCAACCATAAAAAAATGAAATCTTGCCATTTGCAATGACATGGATAGAGCTAGAGAGTATAATGCTAAGCAAAATAAGTCAGAGAAAGATAAATACCATATGATTTCACTCATATGTGGAATTTAAGAAACAAATGAGCAAAGTTAAAAGAGAGAGAGAGACAAACCAGGAAACAGACTCTTAACTATAGAGAACAAACTGATGGTTACCAGAGGGGAGGTGGGTGGGGGGAATGGGGGAAATAGGTGATGGGGATTAAGGAATGCACTTGTAATGAGCATTGGGTGATATATGAAGTGTTGAATCACTATATTATACACCTGAAACTAATATAACTTTGTATGTTAACTACACTGGAATTAAAATTTTAAAAAAAGAAATAATTTTTAAAAAGTTGCCATGAGGGGCGCCTGGGTGGCACAGCCTCTGCCTTTGGCTCAGGGTGTGATCCCAGCATTCTGGGATCGAGCCCCACATCAGGCTCCTCTGCTAGGAGCCTGCTTCTTCCTCTCCCACTCCCCCTGCTTGTGCTCCCTCTCTCACTGGCTGTCTCTCTCTCTGTCAAATAAATAAATAAAATCTTTAAAAAAAAAGTTGCCATGAAATACTACAAATATTCATTAAAGCTTAGCATTGGGAGGGGGTGGTAAAAGAAACTCACTGTGTCTATGTTTCATCATGATGACTAGCTTGAAAGCAGGAAAGTTCAAATCTGCAGGCTTTCTTCCTGTCAGAATGGAAGAACCAATGTGAAGACAGAGGGGGGAACCACAATGCCACAAGCTCCCTTCCAAGTCCCCTATAGGCAAAATGAAATGTGAAAAGAACTTGATAAGGAAGCCCTAACAATTGGAGGAAGTAGAAGAGGCTATAATGGAGTTGGGGCCTGGTGTAGCTGTCTACACAGGGAAAGCAACATCACACTACCCAAAAGGAAGCTAAGTCTAATCCTCTCTTCCTCGGTGGAGTCAATGCCTCAATCTACCAGCTGAAGTCCTTGGTCCTCAATCCTCCACCCTGTAGTGTTATACACCCTAAGTACTAAACCTCTCTATGCTGAGGGAACAGGGTATACAAGGATGGCCTGTTTCTACCTATTAATAGATCCTCTTTTCCCAAGTAGGAAGTTCTTTATCTGATCTACCCTGGAAACAGGGGGAAAGACAGGTACCAGGAGTCTACCCCAGGGAAAAGGGACCTCAGAACAACGCTTTTAATCTGTGTTTATTAAACTGAGGCTAGGAGTCAGTGCAAAATCTTGGCAGTGGGGGGTGGGGGAGATGTATGCCTCTGGGTGTGGTTGGGGTCTGTTCCTTGGTGAATGGGGGTAAGGAGATGTCTTCTGTTGCTCTACTCTGGGGTGAAGAGGAACTGGGAAAACCAGCAGAGTGGCTGCGTGCATCTCTGCCACATGGGAGAGAGGTGCAGGTCTGTACATCTCTATGTTGGGGGGGGGGG